>NC_136068.1:99459553-100173720 GCF_964261635.1 Lissotriton helveticus
TAAGGGGCCGATTACAATGTCGTCTAGAAACTCTTCCGACCAAATCGGTTTTGGAATAGTTTCTGACCGAATCGGGTTTTGCGAAGCCGACCAAACAATTATGATGCTTCCGCACATCGTTTGGTCAGACTCGCATTGGCTTCAATGGGAGCCTGTGTTCCGAACGAGAACACAGGCTCCCATTGACAAAAGGAGTGGTTGGGGAAAACTTTGCACCCTTTGGCGGGCACCCCATCGTGCCTGCCACACTGTGAATGCATGGGAAGGGCGGACCCATGGGAAGCCCCATGGCCCCGAATCAGAGGGCTACGGGCCCCCAAAGTCAGATTCCGACAGCTGATGTCCAAATCTGACATCCTAATCGCTCGGCTGAAAACGCGGTCCGCAGACCTCTACGATTCGGCTCTGACTGACTCAGTTGCCTTTCGGAACCGAGTCAGACAGTCCGAATGCTTTCCAGCCATCATAATCAATCGTTCGGAAAAGTGTTCGAGTCAGTCAGAAAGGCGGGATCCTTTCCGAACGACATCGTAATTGACCCCTGAGAATGAGATACAGTTGTACATAGATTGCAGGACCTATTCAATTCTGAACATGACATATCACAGAACTAAACCTTCTCTGCTCTCTGAAAGCTGCAGGTATATGTCCAGAGATTTGCATCAATAGATTAGAGCATCATCGCCCTCCTGCCTTGTACAAATCAGAAATGGAAGGGATAGAAATGGCTACATTTGCCTGCATTCCCCACATTTCTCTGTAGGACATACATAGGGTTATTGTCTCTACAGGTTCTACAAGATCATGTGTATACAAAGTACCAATGTGAAGCCTGTTTGCGCCTTGTCGTGCCTGGATGTATGGGGCCGTAGGATATGATGGGTATTTGTGGTATATACAGCCTGGATGGGTGAATTTTGGGGAGCAATGAAAATCAGGACTGATATGATTAACAACAATGTTTGGAAGGAAATAATATATTTGCAGATGATAGGAAGTTTGAGGTGACATACGAAAATAATATCCATAGCACTGAATGAATCACCTGCATTGAGGTAAGGTACAAAAACTGTCAATTTTTATGACCCCTCAGTCATAGACTGAAGCAGTGAGAATTAGGGTACAACTACCCAACACCAATTTATTCAAAACACAGGGGAAGGGCAGAATGATATGTCTGATGATGTGGGAGAGCGTATGGATTTGTACAATAAGACTCTTAATGAAATAATTTATACTGCAGAGCACAGCGAAAAAAAACTATTAGAATGTGAAATCCTCAAGAAACTGGTGTAATGAAGAATTCAAAGCACTTTAAGACAACTAAAGAAAACCACCAGTAAATGCTAGAATACCAGGAACCAAACCGAGAGGGAAGACACCAACTCTGCTAGGAACAAATATAGACTAGCAATACTAGAAATATAGGGGAATAACTACATTAAGGTCCTTATTCTGAATTGCTCAGAAATGTTGGAAAGTAAAATGTCTATGGGGAAAAACGTTACCCCACTTTGCAGTTTTTCCTGGTGTGATTTTACCACACCATTCATGTTTTGCTTATCAGAATGAGGCATAACAATGAAGGTTGGCTTTACCGCAATGTAAAAATGCATGTTTTCCCTGAAAAAGTTTAAATATGGAGCTTTTTACTGTTCAAATAATCACAAAATAATGATTGGAGAAATTTAAAGAAATTAAAATTGCAGCTCGAAGAGCTATTTAAATAGGGTTTGGAGTTTAAACTGATGTGCAAATAAATGTTGGCACCCAATTTAACTGCACTTAGAAATGGCTTAAAATTCCATAATTGAATTCTTCCTTTCTACATGAAGTCCAGGGAGGCTAAAACAGCAGAAAACCCTCTTCTGATAATAGAAGATATCTTCATAGTTATACAAATCAATGTTACCACTAAAACTGAGCTAATCATAAATACAGTAAGCAAGAAACAAAGCTAAAGTTGAAATTAGAGGCCATCACCACCAATATAGGTTCTGGCAAAGTCAGTCGATCACACCTGTAATAATCAGGTGCACGCTATTGGCTTTCAATGGTTGTGTGCATTGCAGTGATAAATACTATTTAAAAAAAATCCCAAATGACATCTAATGTGTCAACACCCAGGCACGCATGCGCATTCATGGGTAGTTATCTTGGAATGTTTTTTCATTTCTTTATGATAAAATCATTCCAAGATGGCCACTGGTGCATCAGCAAACATGCACATGCATAGATGCACATTATGGAATTGTTTTTGTTATCAAGAAAAGCATTCCAGGATGTCCATCTGTGTGTGGGCATGCAAGACTTTATGTGCTGATGTGCTAGCTGCCATTCTGGAAGAATTATTGTCATAAAATAGAATTCAATACACAAATCCCAGTACCCTAATGATGGTAAGTGTTAATCTAATAGGCATGAGAATCTACTCAATCGGAATTATATTATTTAAATCCAAACCAACCCCCTCTCTATCTGTGGTGAGGTGTAGTATCTCTAATGCCTGCCCATCTGCATCACAACTCTTTTTGTGACCCACAAGCAACATCTGCCAAGTTCCCCGAGGGTTGTTCGCCCGTGAGGTGCCTTCCTTTTCACCACACATTTTTTCTATTTTGTGTTCACGTGTGGATGGATGTATTGTCTAAGTGGATAGACATCATTGGTGGTGTCGAGTTGAACAATGTCGGAACCTCCTACTTGCGGGTCACAAAAAGAGTTGTGATGCAGATGGGCAGGCATTAGAGATACTACACCTCACCACAGATAGAGAGGGGGTTGGTTTGGATTTAAATAATATAATTCCGACTGAGTAGATTCTCATGCCTATTAGATTAACACTTACCATCGTTAGGGTACTGGGATTTGTGTATTGAATTCAGTTGAGTGGAGGGCTTTCCCAGTGTTACCCACATTCCCTCTTGGCTCTTTGTTGAATTATATGTCATAAAATAGAAGACCAAAGAATTTCAAGACATTCGAGAGCTGTTTTCAAAGGGTAAATTAAAAAATAAAGTGTGCATGGAATGCTAAACAAATGGATAGAGGCCCTATTATAGTGTGCAGCTATGGGTGAGCAAAAATGAAAAAAATAAAGGGGAGAATGGGAAGGGAAGAGAAGAGGTGCAAAAGTATTAAATGATCATGGAACCAAGGGCAAATAGAGGGTGGGGGCAAGTAGAGAGATACAGGAGGAAAGTGGTGCGCTCCGATGAAGTGCAGAAAGTGAAATAAAAAAATAGTTCTCTAGCAGAAGCAGTGGAAGGATACAACTAATCCAATTAGAAACAATGCTAAAGAAGAAATACTTGAGAAGTTGGACAAACACTAGAATCGGGAGGCATGCCATAGAGTTTTGGATGAAATCCGATTAATTTAATCTACCACAAAGAAACTGGAGTAAATGCATGGCAGGATTCATTGAGAGCACAAGACGAATGCCAATAACAACCAAAAACCACCAATAACCCATACCACTGGACTAACCCTAACCTTATGTTCCAGAGTAGCAAGCTACCCATTGTAAAGCATGTAAATGCCTCATCAGGGAAAGTAAGAGCTGTGTGAATGAAAACACCATACAATATGATAAGGAGTAGACAAACTGGCACAGAGAAAAAAGCCAGGGGCTAACACAAAGCCAACTCTAAGTGTTTGTTAAAATGTAGGATACAATATTAAAGGAGTAAGTAGCAAGAACACAGAAATGGCATGTGGAACATAAGTCCACCAATTTCAATATGGAGTTCAACATACTGCCTGTTACACTTAAGGAAAGTGTTCGAAACATCAGTGCAATGATTATATGTCATGGCCGAACATGCTTGAGGAGACGCTCACACTAAATAAGTGGAGAGGGACACACTAGATGGTTCACTTAGGCTCTCAGAAGCCAGAATCCCCACCAGTCTCTGATAGCATCTCTGCCTTCGACCCCGTACATTGCCCCTTTACCTTCCAGCTAGATGTATCCTTTACATATATCACATGCATAAATATATACATATTTTGAGGAAGCTTCATTGTCCATCTCAAAAAAGTATTTTGAGTGTAGCAAATAGCAATTTAGTTGAGTGGTGTCTCATCTGACTAAAACTTGACTAGCACTGATTACCCTATGGCGTATCAGCTTAGACAAACAGAAAGTTTGTCTTTTGGAATTTGCGAATTGTATATGCTTCATATTGAATAATGTTTTTATGGATTTTGAGACGAAATAAAGTTGAATCAAATTGAATTGAATTGTATATGAAAGGCTTTAGAAGTGTCTGCCATTGGCAGTGCCTGTGACTGTGTTACTTTGCCATTATGAAGACTTGTCTTGAAATACGGAATACGGTGGCCAAAACGTGTTGACATTTTGTACATTGACCGTACCCAGTTATCAGCTTAAGAACCATCAGCGTATAAAAAAAAATTGGCTGCCAGTCTCTGAGACTCCATTGAGGGGTACCTCGTTCACAGAACTTTATTGTCTTCCTCTTGCCACGCCTGTCACAGTTTAGAGCCTGTGAATCTGTCATAAAGCTGTTCATGGAAACGGTCCTGCATTAACACGCAATCTTATCACTCCATAACAACCTACTCAGACATTATGCTTTTCATCACCCTTTTTATTCGTTCCACTTTAGATTCACTCCTTCTCTTTTATACTTCCTAAATCTTGGGATTCTCTTCCCTTTGTTTTGCACCTCTATTCCAACCATTTGACTTCCATTAGATTTATGAAAACTCTTCTTTTTTATAGAATCATGCTTCTGGTGCTACAAAACTTTTACAGATTTTTTTCCAGTACCAGGATGCCTGGAAGGGTAGCAGCATGCTCTAAAATACAAACTCCTACTACTCCTACTAATAATAATATTAATAATAATAAACATTATAATAAATATTTGGAATACACTCAGGCATGCAATATCCACAATCTGTTTGGTTTATAATTACAATAATATTTGTATGTTACAGTGTTATGAAAATTGTGAAATGCTTGAGGAAGCTGTAATTATATTCATGTAAGAAACAAATGGTTTGATTTCATAAAATTGAATTTGCATGAAATTATGTCTGTTTCTCACTGAGACATGGCTGAGTGACAGCTCCGCCCCCGATGTTGCCGCTGCTATCCCTCCAAACTATACCATCTTTAGGAGAGATAGAGATAACGGCAGAGGTGGTGGAGTAGCAATTATAGTGGATAACAGCATCCCTTGCCTGACTTTCGCGGTGGAGACCATTGCTGGCTGTGAGGCCCTTGGTTTCACCCTTAAATTGTCTCCCCACCAAACCTGTTCAGGGATCATTATCTACAGGGCTCCCGGCCCGCTGGGCACCTTTTTCGATGACCTGCAGGCTGCTCTTTCTGTGCCGTGTCTCAGATCTGAGCACTGTATCCTTCTGGGAGACTTTAATCTACACATGGATAAGCCTTTAGACGCTGATACCATCAAGCTTTCCGACATGGTGTGTCCATTTGGGATGATCCCTTATGTGGCTAGTCCTACTCATGTTAAAGGCCATGTGTTGGATCAGATTTTTTCCACCAGGATTATAGAGGCATTTTCTCCTATGCCAGTCCTGTGGACTGACCATTACCTGATCAAATTCTGCATCCTGGCTGTAGTGACTTCTGGCTCCAGAGGGGTGAGTGACGCATCAAGACTGTCCCGACCTTTCCATCGAGTCACGGCGGACATGCTTGCCGATGCCCTTGGTCGCTATCCCTGTCAGCTCACAGGTCTCCTGGAACAGGACCTGGAATTGTTTCAGAAATGGCTGTCCTTGAGACTGGAGGAGCTCTCCCCTGGCAAGCCGAGTAAGGCTGCGTGTCGACAGATATCGGCCCCTTGGTTTACTCCACTCTTGGCCACAATGCGTCAAGACTGTAAGAGGGCCGAAAGGGTTTGGAGACGGAGATATGATCTCAAAGATAAGAGCAAATATAAGGAGCTTATCTGTGTCTATCATAAGCACATCTTTGAGGCAAAAAAGGTGTACTTAGAGCGCAGAATTGATGCCGCTGAATGCATGAGTAAGGAAATTTTTAAAGTTGTGCGGGAATTTGTGTCACCTGTATCCGGCACACCTACCCATACTCATAGTGCAGCCTGGATCCGTCAACTTGGTGATTTTTTTACCAATAAAATTAAACTCATCCAGGGTTCTTTTCCGGCACCTTCTCCTTTGGTTGACCCCCCAGCATGTAGGCCTTTAGCTGCAGAGGTGGTGGGTCCTTTGCTCTGGAACTTCCCGTCTATCTCCCATGCTTCCTCTCTGAATCTGCTCTCTCGGCTTAAATCGGGCTCGCCGCTTGATCCCTGCCCTGCTAAGTGCTTGGGGAAAATTGCACCGGCAGTTAACACTCTACTTAATCCTATGCTTAATTCCTCCCTGTCTTCTGGAGAGGTACCTAATGCCTGGAAGCACGCCCTTATCCTCCCGCTGCTGAAAAAACCATCTTTAGACCCCCTCGCACATGCGAACTATAGACCAATCTCCCTCCTCCCCTCGCTGGCTAAAGTGATCGAGAAGCACGTGCATCTCTCTATCTCCACCTTCATAGAGAGTAATAACATTCTGCATGACTCTCAGTCGGGCTTCTGGGCTAATTTTAGCACGGAGACGGCTCTCCTCGAGATCACTGATGCCATCCGTGAGATACTGGATGGAGGGGGAAAAGCCATCTTGGTCTTGCTGGACTTGTCGGCGGCTTTCGACACCGTGCCCCACGCCGGTCTCCTTGCAAGACTCTGGGAGATAGGCTTTCGTGGGACGGTGTTGAATTGGTTTAAGTCATTTCTGACCAACCGCCGGCAAGTGGTCTGGGCACCGCCGTTCTCCGCCGAAATGCTGCCGCTCGAGATGGGGGTTCCTCAGGGGTCCATCCTGAGCCCCACCCTTTTCAATATCTATATGGCCCCTCTTGCGGCGGTGGCGGAGTCTTTTGGTGCCCAGATCATCTCCTACGCGGATGATACCCAGCTTCTTTTTTCGTGTGGCAAGGGGGAAGATTTCGACGGCGGGCGGATTCGGGAATGCCTTGAAGCCGTCTTTGAGTGGTTTCAGGGACACAGTCTGAAGTGCAACTCAGACAAGTCTGAGTTGCTCTTCTTCGGCTGTTCTCCCGACCCGGCCTGGAAGTCATGGTGGCCGTGTGATATGTCTCCTCCTAGCACGGTTGCAGTTAAGGCGAGGAATCTTGGTTTCTTGTGCGATGTCGACCTTTCCCTGAGACCTCAGATCATCGGGCTGACGGGGAAATGCTTCGGCATCCTCAGGATGCTACGGAAATTCCTCCCTTTGCTGTCCTTTCACCACAAAAGAATTACGGTGCAGGCCCTGATAGGATCACGCCTCGATTACGTGAACTCTCTCTATTTGGGCCTTCCTAAATATCTGATGGCCCGTCTGCAGGTTGTGCAGAATTCGGCGGCCAGAGCCATCTTTGGACTTCCCCGGAGGGCGCGGGCCTCGGAGCTTTTGGAGCAACTCCATTGGCTTCCGATTGCCAAGAGAGTCACGTTTAAGACCCTGACTCTGGCTTTTAAGGCGCTCCACCGAATTGGTCCTAACTATCTCCGTAAGCGGATAGCCTTCTACGTCCCCAGAAGAGCTCTCAGGTCTGCCTTCGAGGCTAAAGCTGTGGTTCCTTCCATCAGGCGCTCTCGAATCGGAGGTCGCTCCTTTCGGTACCTTGCGCCTCGGTGCTGGAACGATCTCCCTCGATCCTTAAGACTGATGACCAATCTGTTAGCCTTTAGAAAGGAGCTAAAGACTTGGCTTTTCACTATGTAATCTGCAGGCTTTTTCACTCTGTAAACTGTGTCTTTTCTGGAGCACTGTTTTGCTGTTCCTCTCCTTGTTTCACTCTTCGCCAAAGCGCCGGGACACTCCTCCGAGTAGCCGTGCGCTATAGAAGAGCCAATTTAACATAACATAACATAACATTTCTAAATTAACTGGAATGCTGGCCATTGACCGTTGTCATTTTACACTTTTTTTTTTAAGGACTGCCGCATTCATGAGCACATGTTTTGTTCATTGATCTTTTCTTTGCTCCATGTGAACATCTCCTCTGCTTGTGTTGACCCTTCGCTCTCTCCGTATCTCTGTATTTCTTTTCGGCATGAGTTCTTGGCGCCTGCCCATGTGCCGCATGATTCCCTGTTGACTTTGGCCTGTTTCCTGCCGGTCATGTGTTTCTGACGTGCCAGCCAACGCCTTTCCTTGAACTTTGCCTCCATCTTGAGTAGGCCTTCCCTTTCTCAGTTCATGTGTTGCACTGAGATAGGTCACTTCTCCTGAACTGACACCTACTGGAGCCTTGGGCCAGGTCATCTGGCATTTTAGTCACAGTGCTTGGTGTGAGTCAGCCAATCAGAAACGCCCCAAAAGAGGACCGTCTTCTCGCGCGATCTCCCAGTAAGCTTTTAGGATTGGAGAACTGACACAGGGGATGACTCACTTACATACCCAAGGTTCAGGGATGCTGAGTTCATTAGAAAACACTTGTACTCTTATTGTACAGACGCCAGGCTGTGACGTTGAGCGTTTTCAAGGTTTGCTGTTGGACAAAGA
The DNA here is from genome assembly GCF_964261635.1 of Lissotriton helveticus. Lineage (NCBI taxonomy): Eukaryota > Metazoa > Chordata > Amphibia > Caudata > Salamandridae > Lissotriton > Lissotriton helveticus. The sequence goes on from NC_136068.1 coordinate 99,468,131, forward strand.
GACAAGTTGGCTCAACAAAGGGCCTGCCAATTTTCAGTGTTCTATTGTTAGCAACTTTTCTAAAGTTGCATTAACAATTTTAGATTTTAGAAAGCTTGAGATGATTTTTGCTTTTTCAGATGTGCATAGAAAACTCGCATCAAAATATTTTGCAGACATTTTCAATTTTGCATAAACAAACTTTGCAAAAGGTTTACCCGTTGAGGATATTCGGCGTAGATTCTGGTACGAAGTGTGGGATTAATTAGCTAATTCGTTGAAATCATCTTGCAAGGTGGGAAAAAAAACATCTCTCATTTGAAAGTAAATACAAACTAGGAAAATTCACAGATTTCTTGAATGGTGGGAATTAGGGAATTTGCAGAACTTTGCAGGTGTATCAAAATGGTTACACATCCTTAGTGTCAACAAGCGGCATTGCTCGAACCTGGACGGGTTCTTCTCGCTCATTGGCTGCAGTTCCAAAGTTTTGTTCAATCTCCTCCAGACCGTTACCTGATTTTATCTCGATTGTTGCTGCTGAAGGAGAGGGGCAAGAAAGATTCTGCTCCCCTTAAGGCAGGGAATGACAAGTTTGTTGTTTATTGTGAAGGAACGAGCGATGAATGCCCTTGTCTTGACAAGAGGAAAAGTCGCTTCAGGAAGTTCTCGGCCCGGTTGCGGTTAAACTGGGCTCCTGAATGGGCACTTCCGCTTCCGGTCCCGTGGAGCCATTCTGAGCAGACAGTTTTATATTTAGACCCATTCACATATAAAATGACTGCTTTGTGTTGCCTTCTGAAATATGTTGTTCAGCCACCATAATATATGGGAACTAACGCATGTATTTTGGGAATTCTGCGTTCTTTGACTTGCTCAATGTTGTACATCTGATTGTAATCTTGCAGGACATACAGTTCGATAACGTGAATGAGTCATGAAAAAAGTATCAAGTACGGATGTGCATTTAAAACTGTATATAGCTCGATTTACACGAATATTTGTGAGTTTTATTTATAGGTAGAATCAGATGTGTAAGACGTTGAACTACTGGAGGTCGGATAGATAGATAGATAGATAGATAGATAGATAGATAGATAGATAGATAGATAGATAGATAGATAGATAGATAGATAGATAGATAGATAGATAGATAGATAGATAGATAGATAGATAGATAGATAGTTAGTTAGTTAGTTAAGTGGAAAGGTATATAGAATTAACCCTTTCAGCGCGGCGCGAATTTTCGCGCTGTGCTGAAGGTTCTAATGAGCCTATGGGCTCATGACGGAACGGTTCCGTCATGAGCACAGCTCACCCGACGCTCATGACGGAACCGTTCCGTCATGAGCATGGAAGGGGTTAATACCTATGCATGCCGCCTCTAGGCACACATTAGCGCACGGGGGGTGGGCACTGAGACAAGTTCAACACATGCCCTCAGTTGCAAGAGAGATTTATTGGGTGGTGTTTTTAGATAAGCATCATTTTTTCGAGAAGCTATGGTGCTCATTCTAGGCATTTAAAGTATGAAGTGGAACCAACTCCTCTTGCCTTCAAGGGCAGACACTAATGCCCACATGCATCAAACAGAATTGCATTAGCAAACGGTGCGAATCGCACAATTCGGCCGTTTGCGAATGCAATTCATTGTTTTGGGATGCATTAACCTTTTTGGCTGTTTCGCAATTTAAGAAATCGCAATTTATTTGTGATTTCTTAAATTGCGATTGCATTTAAGAAATCGCAAATTTGCGAATTCTTAAATGCAATGCATGATTTTTTACAATTTGCAAAATCGCAAATTGGAATTGCTAAATTATCATGAAGTTAACCTTCATGGTAATTTTCCTAAACTTTCAAAAAGGCACAAAAGTGCATTTTTGAAAGTTAAATTTTGAACACACACATGCCCTTTGGGTACTTTAAGGTACATTTCAGGGGTGCAGGGGGGGACCTTTGGACCCATCCCGCACCCTTGAAATTGTATTCTCATTTTGCGATTCCTTAATTGCGAATCGCAAAATGAGAATGCCTTCCCATTGATTCCTATGGGCCTCTAGGCCCATTGGAATCAATGTAAAGGGATTCCTTATTTGCAATTCGCAAAATTGAGAATCGCAAATAAGAAATAATAAGAAATCGCAAACCTATATGCGAATTTTTAATGCATAGGTATTTGCGATTTCTAAATTGCGATTCCTTAATTTTCGCAATTTAGGAATCACAAATACCAACAGTGATGCATGTGGGGGTAACTCCCTAAAATGTGGGGCTCGTCCCAGTCTTGCTTTGAAACCCTCAAACTTTCCTCGCAGAAGATGGTTGCCTGATCTTTCCTGCACAGGTAGTTGAGATGGCATCTCAAGGTTGGGCATATCCTGTCCATATGTAGTGTCTCAAGACCCTGAGGGTTCTCCCTCTACGTCTCATCTGCCTGGACTTCTTTTGGCGCATTCCAGCTGCATGCTCCGGGTTCAGAGATTTCATGGGCTGGAGGACACCTTTTGCAGATAAAGACAGGTCCATTTTCAAAGAGAGGCTTGAACAAAGACTACAGGGCCTTTAATTGAAGCTTTTGGTGAACTGGAAGTCAATGGAATGATGTTATAATAGATACTTGCGTAGGCTGAATGACGGATGGTCAAGTGGATGGATGGATAGATAGATGAATAGATGAGCGGATGGATGGGCAAAAGGGCAATTGACTGGACATGTTGACGGACAGACAGATGGATGGACATTTGGGACTATCGTACCATTCTGAAGAGAGTGTGCTAACAACAAAAGCATAATTCTAAAAAATTATCAATTATGATCATTTAAGCGCCAAAATCCAATTCTCTGCACTCATGTCGGCAGCTTTGGATTTGGAAGAACACGCCCACACCACGTGAGACGCGAGAGAGCAGAGCAGCAAGGAGCGAGAGGGTGAGCTGCGGAGCCCCCGCAGCAGAGTAACCGGAGTTGCCGGGTGCCAGAAAAACGGTGCCAGGAAACGGGTGCCGCCAGTGCCAGCGGCCAACCTTAGCAGCAGCGGAGGTTTCACGGGCCCCGCACCGCACCGCCGCACTGCCGCGAAAATACATCAGAGACTTTGGTGGCGTGAGCTGACGCGAGCTGGAGCAGGGAGGAGATGAAGGCAGAAAGAACACGACTGCAGGTTGCAGGTGAGCACAGGCAGAAGACAGAAGGCGGTAGAAATAGTGTGGCTGCATTTAGTAATCCTCTGCCTGGTTTTTCCCCCTGCCTCAGCCATACTGCCTCTGTACTACAGTCACAACCACAGCCCCGTCAGCTCCTTCAAAAAGATCCTTTTGTAACCTGCATCAAAAACCATTAAAAAACTGCTTAAAGCCTACATAAGAGTGGCTACACCCGGACGGACTTTTCCCCGACCCCAGGGGTTACAGGGGTTACAGTGGGCAATTAGGAGCCCAGAACACAGCACCCCAACCCGGTTGATAGCAGCTGCACAGCCCATGGATCAAGCCGTGTGAGAGGAGCGTGCAGGCTGAGATCTTCAGGGCAACAAGGCAACAACCAGTACTGGCTTGATCCCAGCGCGGATACATTGATATACAGTTTCCATCGCCGCTCTTTCCGCCAGGTTCAGCAACCTCAAAGAGGAGAGGTGAGGCTGCAAAAGTCTGACGTGAGCCCGACTGCCGTTAGAGGCGGTCGCCAAGTAAGAGCCGGAGGGTAAGACCTAGGCAGACGCGACTAGGTCCGACTCTGCCGGCAGGTCTCCCCCGTGTGCTCCGCTCACATTCTTTTCCGCTCACAGTCTCACTCTCACCCTCACCCTTCCCAGTAGCAGCTGACCCATACAGCTTTGAGCTAAGTACTTACTGCGTAGACCCACCATGCGGACAAGGAACGCCGGTTTGACACAACCCCATTCTAACTACCGTCCTCACAAATCAGCGAGACGCCAGAAGGCCAGGATGTTATACCCTGTGGACAACACAAGACATGACTCGACCGTACAGGACAGGACTATAAAGGATGGGGAACAAGTGGGAGTAGAAAGAGCCAACTCCCCCCCAGTTTCTGGGCACATAAAGACAAACGGAGCTACCGGCACCCTAGGAACTCCGCGTTACAACGATGACACGGACAGCAGAATTCGTAACAGAAACAGAAACGCAAACGATAGCCACATTACTTGCCATAGCAATAGCATCAAGGGAGACAACGACATTAGGAAATACTTGCAACAACAACCGAACCAAAGCAACCTTCCAGCACATGGAAAATCAACCAATACATCTCCTGTAGCCCGCAGGCCGGTCACTCACCGTTTTAATGTCAACAAATCTGTAGGCATTACTGAAAAAGCCACATCAAAGCATAATTCCCCACTAGCCGTCCCTCTCTCGCCAAATATTCTGATTATTAAAGGCAAGACTAAACAAATTGAAGAACTTCCAAAGGAGCATAACCCAATTAGAGCTAACGATTTAGGAGCCAACACACTGGTCCTCGAAAGCTTGCCTGACGAACCCCCAGAACCACAACTAAATACTGCTGTCCCAGGGGGTAGTGAATTAAATAAACAACTCCACACCTAAACAGAAATCTCTGCATACCCCAAAACCGTTGGTGCATCCCCGGGATCTCAAACGAGCCTTCCTACAATCCTGACAACCCCGCAGACGTCTACCAACCTGGGGGTCGAAGACGATGAGGCGAGACCCCAACAAAACGAATACTCGGTTTCCGGGTTGGAGGAAAGTATAACAACTTTGAACGCTCATTTGTCAGTCTGGGAATCCAGACTGGTCCCACAAAGGATAGAAAATCATCTTGCGGTAATTAACGAGGCCTTGATATCTATGGGAAATGCGGCACTAATGCATGCCGACAAATTAGATATCCAAATAAACATCTTGCAGTCAGTAGCGAGCTCTATCTCTGGAGTGGACTCAAAACTGGAACACCTAAACTCCTTAATACGCAGAGTGCAGGCGGACACAGAAATAACAATGAAACCTATGGACTCTGGATGCTCCCCGATACTGCAGTCTCTGGAAAAACTTCCTGAAATAATGAACACCCTAGTCATGGATCTTAAGCAAGAGGTAAACATGACGAAAACATCAATAAACCCACATATTAACTTGCTCCCAAACCAATGCTCAAAGGTCACCTGGAACAGCCTAGAGAGACCCAAAGAAACCCCCAGTAACACCAACCTTGAAACAAATAGCCAACGGAGCCCCAACCTTCTGAATTCAAACGCACCCTCACAACCCAATCAAACAATTAACATCAGCTCCAGCAACTTGGACGATTTAATTTCACCACTTTCAGTCCAACAACCTTTATCAAGGAAAAACAAGAAAAAATTGAAAAAACTCAATAAAGCAAAAAAAGACAAAGGTTACGCAAAAGAGAAAATTGATCACTGGTTCACACCAGCAAATAAGGCGAACAAAGCATCGAACATGGAGGAGGAGAAGGGTCGGGGCTCAACCCCTATAGACCAAAAGAAAGACATACAAAAACAAACATACGAAACATCCACCATGGCAATGGCTCCCAGAAGCCCAACAGGTGCTCCCAGGGAAAACCTGCCCAAAACTTCAACCGATAGACCTCCCGTGCCACGTGGCACCCCGAATCACGTACAGGGCATGCCGGCTCACAATTGTGAGAACGACAACAGACCAAAAACAGACTTGATAGATACAAATGCCCACAAGGGCCGCCAGTTGGAATTAACAGCTAGCGCTCAAGGGGAACAAACCTCCACCCAAGCAAGAAATAATGGTGACCGATTTCAGGGGGAACACACGATCGCCTCTGGGCCTGACCTGCACAGGGACTGAGGAGGAACGGGATCCAGGGGACAACTACGCTCATAACTTAAGAGAGCCCCTTGTAGCTTCCATGGCGCTATCAAACACAATTAATCCCGCTCATTCGCTAGACTCTGATTCAGAAAATCAAAAAGTATGGCTATATCCAGAATATATCTCGCAAGGGAGCTGGGACATCCTCAACAGAGGGAACCTCCTGAAACTCTGTAAAAACATTTCGGGCCTGGAGAGTATAAAATCAACGGACATTGAGAGGGTGACCTTTGTTGGCCCAGGGCCCAGCGAACAAAATGAAACAACCGAGATAACCTTCGCCAATTCCAACATGGCGAAGGCCCTGAAGGGACACAAAACACAGCTGGATAACTGGGTAATAAAAATCAAATCCCCACCACCGACGAAATATCCGGAAATCTTGAAAGGAAAAACCAGACAACAGGGAGACGAAGATCCGAAGGGGAGGAAAAACATGTACACCATCCTTTCAACCCCACCCGCCTTCGAATCTATCTTACATGGTTCATTAGGAGGCACACAAGCAACCGAGTTGGGTAGCAATTTAATACAAATTTTTAAACACACAGTAGGAGGTCACCGATCCTGCTCAATATTGGGGCAGGGCACTAAAGATTGGTCTTGGCTTGCCCAGGCTTTAAACTCCACTTCCTAATACCAACATAGGGATTTCGTCAAATAACCCCTTGCTCACAACAAAGAACACGCAGGTCACTAGCTGGTGCATCGCACCTGCTTCATACATCATCAGCTCCGACCAAGATTTCGGCAACTACTCAGCTCAAGTAATTCCCAACACTGGCCGAATCTCCAAAATCAGTTCCACAAATAATCCAACTATCAATATAGTGTCTTGGAACGTCGCAGGGTTACATAAAGCCCTGCAAAGCCCAGATGGTGTAGCTCTTATGGTTGGAGCAGACATAGTTTGTGTTCAGGAAACATGGGCCATCTCAGCAACACCATTACGTAACTATGCCGAATACTTCAAACCCGCAAAAAAGATTAACCTCTTTGGGAGACCGTCAGGGGGCATTTCAATTTACATTAGACATGCATTACAAGTAAACTTTGAAGTAATACGGCACACCTCAGATATGTTTCTGGCCGGGATCCTGAAAGGCCTAATAACGCCCAAGGGCCAGACTTCAATTCTTCTCATCAACATTTATTACAATTGCCATGGGTCGAATTCAAAAGACAAATTCACCGACCTATTAAAACAGATTTAAAACCTATTGGTACGTTATGCGGCCATGGATTCAATTATCTTGGGCGATTTTAATTTGCACGACATAGGGCACACATCTGACGAAAACCATCATAGTGGAAACAATAGAAGATTCAATGCCCTAATGCGAGCTTACAAATTGGCAACAACACACTACATCTCCATGAAGAATAAACCAACAGTATTGATACATCCTACGTTTAACAACCAAACAACAATTGATTATATCTTATTAAGCGAATACTTACAAAAGCATATGTCATGTTATACCGTTCAACCTCGGACTGATAGCGATCACGCTGCTCTCATATTAGAGCTGTCCATGAGTGCAAATTTTAGACAGTCTCTCCATCACATAGGAACCACAAATGGAGATGAACTATATAGACTGCTTAAAAGAATCAAATGGGGACCGCTCCCGACCCATAAGTGTGCTGAATGGAAATCATCCTGGAAAGGGTGGCAGACTGACCATATGGATCAGGGAAGAATTGGAGAATGGGACGTCCTTGCATATGATCTAGCCCAACAGCTCAGAGGGAACAACAATCACAGATCATACGATAACACCATATACAAACTGGGATTTCAGCCTGTAATAAAGGGTTCCAAAAAAGTGCTCAATTCCAAACGTAGAGCTTACAGGGCAACCGGATCGCTAATCGCAAAAAAGGATCTAAAGGATGCGGCCAAGGCTCACACAAAAATTTTCTGGCAGGTGAAACGCGAAGCATCCGAGCAAAAATGGTTGATAATCTTCAAATTGCTTGCTCCTAGCAAGTCACAAGAATTTTGGCAATATATAAACAAACTCAGCCATGGGTCTTGTAATAGAGAGAATTCAATTGATGCGAGCACTTGGGTAGCCCATGTAAAATCCCTCTACACTAACGACCCAGAAACAAACCCAAGCAAAAGATCCCCCCTTGATGAACAGTCAACTGACGAATCAACCGAACCAACGCCCCTCCTTGCTAATGTCACATCTGCTGAAAAAAAGGTCTTGAGAGCAATCTTGAAAAAAATACGCCCCAACGGGGCTCCTGGACCAAATGGCCTGCCGGGCTCTCTCTTCAGAGAGGATATCGATTTTTGGACCGAGAGCCTGAGCCAGCTGTACGCGGAATGTAGACTTATGATGGACGTCCCAGACTCCTGGAGGGGATCCCTGCTACACCCAATCCATAAAAGAGGGGCAAGCACTGACCCTAAGAACTATCGAATGATTGCCCTACTGGATGTGGAAGGCAAGGCATATGCAAGCTCTCTCCTTACAGAACTAGCACATTGGGCAACCAAGGAAAACTTGCTCCCCTTCTACCAAACAGGGTTCTGTCCGGGCGGCTCAACCATAGACAACATCATAGTCCTCTCATACATCATACAACAATCAATGGCCCAGGGCGCCCAGCCTCTTTTTGCCTGCTTCATTGACTACACAGCAGCATTTGATGGTGTTAACCGGAACATCCTATGGAGTAAATTGGCGGGTTGGAATATCTGCCCGAAAGTTTTACAAGCCATCAGATCACTGTATACCCAGACGTGGGTAAGAGTCAAACTTTCGAGCCAATCAGCCACGGAAAAAATTGGCACAGATCATGGGCTAAAGCAGGGGTGTGTCCTTGCCCCGCTCCTTTTTAACTTATATACAGCTGATTTGGGCAAAGCACTTAAGGGAGCAAATCTGGTGACTCCAAGGATCGGGGGAACCAGACTCCAATTGATGAAGTATGCTGACGACCTGGTCCTATTGGACCATACCAAAGTCGGTCTCCAAAAAGGGTTAACCGCACTAGCAGACTATAACGCCAAAAACAAACTGGTGGCAAACCAAGCAAAATCTAAAATACTGATTTTTGGCCGATATCCAAAAAAGAAACGAACAAAATGGAGACTGGGATCGCTCACGTTATCTACCACTCAAGCATATAACTATCTTGGAGTATGGCTTAGTGAAACCGGCCGGCCCCACGTTCATCGACTCAAGCTCATGCAGAAAGCCAAAATGGTAACTTATGCAATTTGCAAACTAAACGCAACCTTGGAAAGCCCGACCACCACGGCCATCCAATGGGTCTTGAAAGCAAAACTATTACCCTCTGTCAATTACGGCATACAGGCGTTCCCAGGAAAACTGTGGCAAGACCTCGAAAAGATCAACTGCGCAGCCTACAAAAAGTTATTTTGTCTTCCATCTTGCACAAGGAATACTCTAATACGCCTAGAATTCAACCTCACCCGACAATCCTTGGAAGAATTGGCAAGCATGGCAAAATATTTCTATTTAACGACCACAGCTCCAGAGAATTCGATGAAACAAGTAATAAACAAAAGATTCACAAAGTCTGGCAATCCCTGGTCAGCCAGCCTGACTCTAGCCAAAGAGCATCTGGAATTAGCAATAGAAAACTGGGATCCTAACATAATAAAATACACAAACATCAAAGCAGTTATGAGAAAGCAAGTAAGAGCTTGCTCACGAAAATTGGATATTGAAGCCTTGACGATCAGAGGCTTCCATGAATCTCAAAGCTCGCCGCACATTTTAAATGGTCCAAAACCACATGTGGTACAGTCGGTGGGCAGGCAAGCCCTTCAAAGGATTCTGGCTGCAAGACTGCATGTGCTCCCCTTAAAACAGCTATACCCTTCCGTCAAAGCTGGCCCAGAGATCATGGAATGTCGCCTCTGTCATTACAAGCGTGAAACTTTATCTCACATTCTATTATGCTGCCCTGCCCTCCTGTCAGCTCGTAGAATCCATCTAAGACCCATCCTTCTCCAAATAGGAGTACGGACGGCAAAAGAGGCTGTTCTCCAATTATACCTGTTGGACACTGTGAAGAATATGGCTAATTTCGCCAAATACATCTATCACGCGCGAACAGCTTTAACGGACAAGACAATCACGGTTGTAAATGACTTTTAATGGGTTGAATCTTCCAAGTAGCACACGCTACCCAAATATATAATACTTTCCTAAATTTTATACATTTTTCCCCCCCTTTTGCATTGTTTATATATTTTCAAATAAGAAAATCCCAGTTTAAGAATACAGAGCTTCAGTTTTTAATGGAATATGAAATTGTCCTAAATACATGTTTTTTTGTACAGATTGCTAAGATTTTAATTAATTAAGCAATAAAGATTACCATACCATACCATACCACTCATGTCGGCATAGTCTCTGTGTAGACCAACCATTTCTCTCCTTCTATTTTTCTCTGCTTTGAAGGACTCAGCGGTGGCTCCTCCGCTAAGGTGGAAGACCGTCACCCAACTATATTTTGAGCATACTTTGTGGATAAAATGAAAAGAGATGAGCCCGTGGTACGGAAGCATTAAAAAAAATCCTATCCACCACCCCGCCCCACCCCAACCGTGACACCTGGTGGCCACTGGAAAGATTGTGTACTTTCTGTTTTCTAGGTTTAGGCCGAAGTCAGAGCCATTAAGTAACTCCAAGGCCATCTGGTAGAAGCTGTTACCTAAGGCCTAAGGCTTCACCGGTTACCTGAGTCAAAGAGGTTATATTTGCACATGGAGTACCCAATAAATTGACCATAACATTCCAAGCCAATATTTAGTGCCTCTTCATTGAACATATTCGGCTCCCATTCGGTATTGAGTGACTATTTCTCAGTGAACAACACCCTGCAAATACATAACAGGCACCATTTGTGTAAAACACAGCTGGTTCTAATTCTAAACTGAGCATCTATATTTTCGAACACAGTAGATTCCTATTCTGTATTCATTCTCTAGTACAGTGAACTCAACAGTATACACTGACTTGGAAGAAACAATTTTATGGTACACAAACTCCAATTCTATATTGCATAGCTACCCCAAGAAACACAGAAGGTTCACTTCTACTTGTTGCCTGAACTCATCAGATTCCAGTTCAATAACAGTCGCTCAATAGATGATAATTCCATAATTACCATTTGTGGAGTTTCTAGCCATTAAAAACAGTAGGTTGTAAATCTAGAAAGAGCCCTTTGAAATGTAGCAAAAGTGTCCCTCAATTCTGCATTTGAATACACATGGCATGAGCACAACACATCCAATTTGTGAATAAGTGCATATTTTGTTTCAACTCAATAGTTTCGATATGTATTTATGCGCCGCTTTTGTTGAACCCAGCATGATGGAATTGGACACCACAAACCAAGAAGTGGAACACAATATGTCACAACTGTGCACTCAATACCGGTGGATGCTGGCAACAGGCGTTTGCGTGGATTCGCCAGCGATGGATGTGGGCTGTCTGGAGAGGGTTTTGTGACTGACAGGTGTCTCAGCTGTTCTGTAAGGGGTTGGTAGTGCTGTAGGCTAGGAGCTGGGAGCCGGGGCGAAAAAGACGTGGTCACTGAGGACCGATGCTGGGGAAACCTGGCTAACTGAAGTGTATTCTTCATCTGATGCAAAGGTTTTCTTTTCGGTATCTGTGAGTCAGTGGTTGGGGAACAAGGCCACCGATGGATAGAGAGTTGTAGGTGTTAGAAAAATACATAGGAGCAATGAAAGAAGCACACAGCACTGCAGTTTGCTCAGGAACAAATTAAATGTATTTGTCTGTGTTCATGCATACTTGCATACTTGCTGGCCAGCCAGGAAAATGTCAGTGCACACACGGGTGCTCTCAGCCTGCTTCTTCTACATGTGGCTTGTTTCTGGGCCCTATATACATGCAGTAATGCCACTTTAGGAGAACTAAAAAGGGACAACAGAGACATGCAAAATCGACACTGTGCCAACTATAATACAGACATACAATGTAAGCAGAAATGAACAACCTAATCAGCAAGTTAACATGGTAGTCAAAAAACTAATATGACCCCTAAGTTGATTCTGAACAGCTGTTAAAGCTTGCCCAAGCAAGGCCAGATGTGTATTACGTGCATACATATCGAGATATATATTTTGCCTCAACGGCAGGCCCTGCTGTCCTTGCCACTGCTTTGCCGTCTTGGGGCCAGATGTAGGTAATTCATATTTACCGACTCTTAAATACCGAATTTTACCGATTCGGTATTTAAGAGTCTGTAAATATGAAGGGGGGAGATGTAGGTATTACAGAATCTGTAAATACCGAATCGTTAAGATTCGGTATTTACCGATTCTGTAAATACCGAATCGGTATTGCCCATTGATTCCTATGGGCCTTGAAGCCCATAGGAATCAATGGGCAATACCGATTCTGTAATTACAGAATCGGTAAATACCGATTTTAGCAAGGGTGCAGGGGGTGTCACTTTGACACCCTCTAGCACCCCAAAGACGGGCATGTTTGCCATGTGGCACACAGACATGCCCTAAGGGCATGTCTGTCTGTCACATGGCTAGGTGTGCATGCACACATGTGCATGCACACCTGGAATCGGTATTTTACCACCCAATTGGATTGGGTGGTAAAATACCGATTCTGTAAGGCCTTAGGGACTCTGAAGAGTCGCACCTACATCTGGCCGTTACCGAATCGGTAAAAATACCGATTCAGTATTTTACAGATTCGGTAAATTTACTGATTCGGTAAATTTACCGAATCTGTAAAAATGGCCCCCTACATACCAAATACCCATTTACCGGTCGGTAAATGGCCTCCTACATCTGGCCCTTGGTGTCTTGGGGTCATGGTCTGATGGTCCGCGGAGCGGTGGCTTCCTGGGATGGTATTATGGTGATTTCCTTTTTCTGGTGATTTCTCTGTGTTAAAGTGAATTCTGTCTAGAGAATTGCAGGGGATGCAGGATTTGTTTTTGCTACTACTCCCATTGAGATTTCAGCAACATCACTGCAGGGGAGTGGTTGTGGCCAACAATTGGTGGGAAAAGGAGAAGCCATTATGGGGACATTCCACACACACAATTACCAGTTCTGTCTTTTCCTGCCCCTGTGAATTTTGAGGACCCTGCTGTGTCGGGGTTGTGGGGTAAATTATGGGCTGACATCTCCTTTGGATGCTATGCCCGAGAGCTCTCTGTCTTAAATTATTCTCCTTTTTTTAAGGTCGCGATTTGGGTAGAGTGTACGGGCCTGGTGAAGGGTGGAACTATTTATTTTAGCTTGTTTTTCTCCATTGTTGTTCACGTTTGAATAACAGTTATATTGTTCCATCAACAATTTGTTGTTTGATTGACCTGGGGAGTCCTGGACTTCTATTATATTTCTTTAGAAAAAGTTTTATTTTGATTCTTATCTTTACTTGGCTACTGGCCACTTGGCTATTTGAGATGTCATCAGTGATGTCATGAGTGATGTCACTGACCATGTCATGAGTGATGTAATATGTGACATCATCAGCAGTGGATTGCGGGGGCGCGATGTATAGTTAGTACAACTAACTATAACGGAGGAATTTCAATGGTTTTGTACGACTAAAATGTCCAGCTAACTATAACCAAAGAAATAAAGGGAAGTCCCTATCTGGCCACGAAGTTGGAAAAGGAACACCTACTAAATAGTAGAGGGGGTATTCACCTTCTTTGTGCACAAACCATAACCACATGAATAATAAATCACAAGAATGAATAGAATCAGATAAAAAACGATATCAGATAATACATAGGAAAAATTGTACAATTTATTCAAAAGATAATACAATCATAAAACAATTTCATTAAGAATTCATTTTTACAGAACAATTTTTGTGCCATTGAGACCAGTTAAAAATGTGACAATTCACATGAAAGAACATTAAAAATTATTGTTACAAAGTTGTCGACGCAGCATTTCGGTTTTTAGGATAAGACCTTCATCAGGACAAGTTTCTAGTTTGGAAAAAAACATACAGTCAGAAACAATTACTAATTTCATATTTCTTTTTTTTAACCACAAAGTACATCAATAACACAATTACATCGTTGGTCTATAACACAATTACACAATTACAATTACATTTGTCGGTCTATAACATTTCTGGCACAACCAGATCTTCTTTCTATTCATTAAACATGTGGTGCTGGTATTCGAAGGGAATTGAAGTGCTCTCACTCAAGCACTTCTAAACAACAGGAGAAGGACAGAATCCAAATCCGAAAGACAAAGAGGTCGTGATGGGACCCGGAAAAGATTCTCTGTCTTTTTTAGAACAGCGTCAAAACTTTGGCCAACAGCGAGGCAGGACGAGGGGGAGAGGGAACTATATCCCTCAACCTCATTACAACCACAGATATCAAACCAGGAGTCAGAAAACCTGGGATACATAAATCAGGCGCCAGTTATTAATTTCTCTGATGTTATCCTCACTGAAATTGAAACTCGAGTATTAGAAAAGGGCCTAGGTTTTGCTATAGCCTCCCCCATAGATAGATTTAGTTTAGAGAGGGACCTTCAAGCGTTCTTTAGGAAAGTAAGATTACAGACTTTCTTTGAAGACAAAGAAATGAGACCTTCCACAAACAAATCAGGTCTAAAGCCCAAATCCACATGGACCCCTCAAATTAGCCAAATGAATAAAGATATCGAGGCGTTTGAAAGAGTAGTAGAAAAGGGGATATCCGATCTTTTAAATCAAAAGAATTGGGTTGACTTTAACCTTAAGCTGGAAGAAAAAGAGGCACTTAAGAAATTACAAAACTGTCACACACTTACTATCAAGCCCGCTGACAAGGGCGGTAGTATTGTAATTATGTCCACATTGCAATATAATGAGAAAATGAATTTACTATTAGCGATCACTATCAGCGTGTGAAGCGGGAACACTGGCTAGGTCTAAAAAATAAAGTTAAAAGAATGTTAGACCTGGCACAAGAAGATGCAGTTATTTGTAATGACGAATACAGATTTCTTTTGAATAATAATCCAGTAGTACCCGCATTGTATGGACTTCCAAAAGTGCACAAAAATCCTGATGATCCCCCGATGAGACCTATAGTTTCTAGCATTGGCTCTTTGACAGAACCTTTGAGTAAATATGCGGATAGGTTTTTACAACCATATGTAATTATCCAGAAAGCCTATGTCAAAGACACCAGCGGTATTATTCAAAAAATTGAAGGGCTCGCATTTAATTGTGTGACTCAATTTTTAGTGACCCTCAATATTGAGGCACTTTACAGTAATATACCCCAAAACAGCACAATAGAAATGGTAGAATCTCTTCTATCAAGGACTGATAGAGATTTAAATGCACATGAAACTTTCATCATAGACTGTGTCACTGTTGTTTTAAAAAACAATATATTCATGTTTAATAATGAATATTTTAAACAAATAAAAGGCACGAGCATGGGCGCTACCTGTGCTCCTAGTTTAGCCTGCCTATACGTAGCGAGATTTGAGGACACCCATATTTTTAATCCTGTGGCTCCTTTTTATGAAAATATATCTGGATGGTCCCGATATATTGATGATGTTTTTTTTATTTGGACCGGCCCTGAAGAGTTATTGAATGATTTCATTTCATGGCTAAATTTAGGGGATGTTAACCTCAAATTCACTTCCAATTATGACAAACACCGATGTGAGTTTTTGGATATCATCATTAAACATGATGAGAGTAAACTCCAAGTAGAGCTTTTTACAAAGAAAACGGATCGTAACACTATGTTACACTATAAGAGCTTCCATCCACCTTGTCAAAGGGATAATATCCCGTTTGGACAGTTTTTAAGATTAAAGCGTAATTGCACACAGATGGTGGACTTTGAGAAACATGCGAAGATTTTAACTGAAATATTTATCATTAGGGGCTACCCGAAACGCATGGTAAAACATGCTTATAAAAGAGCCAAGTATTTTAACAGAGACAATCTATTTCAAACCAAACAAAATACAACCCAAAAAGAAAAACCACTTATTTTTGTAACAAATTATAGTTCGGTCAGTAATATGATCAAGAACATAATAAATAGGCACTGGCACTTAGTAAGCAGTAAGAAACAAGAAAAACTTCCTAAACCAATGTTTGCGTTCAGATGCAACCAGACAATAAGAAATTGCCTGGTACATACCTATCGAGAAGGGGTGTCTGAATCCCAAACCAGTATTGACAATGCCCCATTACCAACTGGAACGTTTCCGTGTGGTAATTGCTCAAATTGTGTATCGGTAATTAAAGGGGAATGTATTGATCACAACAAGAGCAAACACAAGATTAAAACCTTTATTAACTGCAGGTCTAAAAATCTCATTTATATGATAAAGTGTCCTTGTAACATGGCATACGTGGGCGAAACCTCTCGGGAAATTCGCCTACGAATAAATGAGCACAAATCAGCGATCCGCACCATGAAGAAAGGTGCTCCTTTAACCGAACATTGGCAAGAAGCTCGACACACAATAAATGATTTAAGGTGGTGTGGGCTGGAATCAATTTACATGAATGCCAGAGGTGGAGACATGGACCTTAAACGTAAAAAACGCGAACAATTTTTCATGTCACGTTTTAATACAGTAAGAAAGGGATTGAATACAAAAGAGGACTGGGAACGGATTCTGTATTGGGTAAGCCAGAGCAAGAGTAAAACGTATACAGATTGCTCATTTGAATTTGCAATTCTATGAGAATAATAATTGCTCATATAAAATGTATACAGAAATGTACATCATTGCTAGAGCAAAACTGTCATGGTCATGCAAGATTTTTAGAATAAATTAGTCCAATGATCTGTGTCTGTAAATATATCACTCTATTGATGTGATTGATCGTGAGATTTTGTAACAGTCTGAGTAGCGCTCAATAAACATGAGTTAAGGCAAATAGTTAATTTTATCAACAAAACAGTCATATGTCCCAAGATCTCGCGAGACGAGTAAAATGAAACTACCCCAGTAGTCCAAATGTACAGCTCTCACGAGCTCCGCAGAAGGAACTACTGCAGTAGTTCAAGCTGTGGTAAGGCCATGTGATCAGGTTTCATAATTTCGTGAATTCATATGAATGAGACAATAATACTGCTTTAAGTCCTCATAGAATAAATAATATGAAAACCAATATGAAATATAATTAACTACACACCACGCGGCAGCAGCTATGGCTCAATAAGAAATATTCACCACAGAAGTAATGTGCATTGTTAAAAAACTACCCGGGTAGTTCTATTTTGTCGACATGTCGCAGGTTATGACGCGATTATTGGTCGAAATTAATTTCAGCTGAAATAAGACCAGGTATATAAACCCGCGAATTCAGCATCCAAAAAATATCCAGAATACGAGGAGAGTCAAGAGGAGCAGGGAGGCCGACGTAACGCGACAAGGTAAGGAGAGCGGTACGGCTTTTTAACAATGGATAGAATACTCGCGTTGAATTGAATTGAATTGAAAATTCCATTTATATAGCGCATAACCACCCGAAGGCCTCGCAGCGCTATGGACTGAATTCTGTGTGCGACTGCAGGGAAGGATTAATGCGCATTTGAGAACAGATGGGTTTTCAGTTCTCTCCTAAATGACATCAGGTTGCTGTTTTTCCTGAGGGACAGTGGCAAGGAGTTCCATGCCTTCGCCGCTGAATAGGTGAAAGAGCGGCGTTAAATTGCTAAGTACGAGAGATATTACTACTTATATTAATCATAGCGAGTAGTCTATGTAAGTGCAAAAAAAGATTAAGTACAAAGTTGCAAATAATTAAATATCTCTATACAGCTGCAACAGAGGACAATACGATAGTCTTAGCCTTTAGAACGTGAATACGAGGACCAAACAGATGAGAGATATAAGGAAGGATTAAAAGCTGACAGTGGTAGTAAGCGTGTATAAATAGCAGTGAATTAACAAGTATTTAAACTGTTGAAGGCTAGGTATCTATTACGTTTTTTAGAGTAAGTACACATCAAGATGGTTAGAATAAAGTACTCTAAATCAAAATTGTCTGCTAAAAAATCTGTAATAGTGAGTGGCTAAATAAGAGTGCTGAATCACCGTAGTCAGAATCACGATAGTATATTCTTGATAAAAGAAGTGAATTATTTCTCCTTCAGAAAGGTAGAAACTATAGCTTAACAAAATAGTTGTTTTTCAATCGTACTAAA
Organism: Lissotriton helveticus; assembly: GCF_964261635.1. Classification (NCBI taxonomy): domain Eukaryota; kingdom Metazoa; phylum Chordata; class Amphibia; order Caudata; family Salamandridae; genus Lissotriton; species Lissotriton helveticus. The sequence goes on from NC_136068.1 coordinate 99,486,163, forward strand.
TGAGCAAAAAACGCCTTTGTCTTGTAGAGCTCGAAAAATTAAAAACGCAGCTCTTGGAGAATCTGACAAACGTCACGCTAATTAAATAAAGCGGTTGATGAACGGCACAGATATCATTGCATCCGGCCATGCGCTGCACCTTTTAGCCTATTTTCCCATATGAGTGGGTAAGTCAAGTCCTTTATGTTTAACACCGTATCAATAATCACATATGAATGAGGCATCAATAAAAGTATCGATCTTTTTCTCTTTCTCTTTATGTTTCCAACAGGATTATTTTTAAACTATTTTTTATTAAAATCGGTGGCTCCCTTGATTCATAAAGAACGTTACCAATTGAAGAAGGTAAATAGAATATGTTGTAACATAGATTAACCAAGTCTACCAAGAGACGATATAGAAAATTCACATTTGATTCCTCTTTTAATAATCTAGATGCGCATACTTTCCATGAAGAAAATAGTGCTGCAACCCAAAGAAATATGTTGAGCAAATAACTGACCTATGGGGTGATAACTTGGAAACAATCTACAGGTTACAGATAACAAAAGGTAACTAAAACCTGCCCCTCAGTTTAGTAAATTTGGAAATTAATCTGGATGATATTTCCTATGTTACAGGTAGTGGAAGGTAATTAAAAGCCTGCACCTTAGCTATAAATTGGGGAAACTCCCCACCAAGATTCAATCGAAATACTTGGTCCAATTATCCGTTTAGATTAATGGTTAATTATATTACACATTGATATTCCCAAAGGGGTAGTCATTAGGTGATTTCCCTTTTAGAAGTGCTTGAGTGAGAGCACTTCAATTCCCTTCGAATACCAGCGCCACATGTTTAATGAATAGAAAGAAGATCTGGTTGTGCCAGAAATGTTATAGACCGACAAATGTAACTGTAATTGTGTAATTGTGTTATAGACCGACGATGTAATTGTGTTATTGATGTACTTTGTGGTTAAAAAAAGAGAGATGAAATTAGTAATTGTTTCTAACTGTATGTTTTTTTTCCGAACTAGAAACCTGTCCTGATGAAGGTCTTATCCTAAAAACCGAAACGCTGCGTCGACAACTTTGTAACAATAATTTTTAATGTTCTTTCATGTGAATTGTCACATTTTTAACTGGTCTCAATGGCACAAAAATTGTTCTGTAAAAATGAATTTTTAATGAAATTGTTTTATGATTGTATTATCTTTTGAATAAATTGTACAATTTTTCCTATGTATTATCTGATATCGTTTTTTATCTGATTCTATTCATTCTTGTGATTTATTATTCATGTGGTTATGGTTTGTGCACAAAGAAGGTGAATACCCCCTCTACTATTTAGTAGATGTTCCTTTTCCAACTTCGTGGCCAGATAGGGACTTCCCTTTATTTCTTTGGTTTACTACTCCTTGTCCCTGATTGGATACATAAGGAGACCTCCCTGTCTTTTTGAAAAGCAGCTAACTATAACACCCCTAAAATCTATGGTTTTTCAGTGAATTTCTAAGGTTTTTTAAATGCTAATTCCTAACTATAGCATGTCTAAAACCTATGTTTTTTTAGTGAATTTCAAAGGTTTTTTAAATGCCAATTCCTAGCTATAACATGTCTGAAACCTATGGTGTTTTTCAGGGAATTTCAAAGGTTTTGTAAATGACAATTTTTAAATGTATTAATTGTTATATTTGTTTTTTTAATACCGATTTACAACATTTTTTTAAACTATTTATTTGTATTTATTTTTATTTTTTAAATGACATTATAATTACATTATACATTACATTACAAAATATACTTTCTCAGAATTAATTACTATAGGCAATAGACTTTTAAGTACAGTAGTTACAGTTGTTGCAATGGGCAACTCAATTTCAAACACAATGCAACATTGAACTCAATGGGAATTTCTAGTTAAATGCAATTAGTTACTTTAAGGATGACTTTTCTAATCACATGACTGGATCATAGATTCAGTCCTGGGACATCTCCTGTAAACAGTTGAGTAAAAGCGTTTTGGTTACAGTAGTGATTTTTAAGGAATAATATTGTATTTTAAAAGTTGACAGAAACGTTTTCACATAGAATCACCAATGTTATGCTATGGGAGGAAATTCACTTAGAAGGTAAGTAGTGTTATTGTTACTTTTTCTTACTCAGTGGTGGATCTTGAATCCAGCACTGGTGCATCTCCTATAAACAGTTGAAAGAACGTGTTTAAGTCATAATGGCGATTTTTAAGGAATATCTGTAGTTTGTGAAAATAGGCACTTAGAAACTTTTCTGGTGAAAACCAGACAATGGATTCCTATGGAAGGAAATACAAGTTACTGGTTAGAATTACTTTTCAGGGTTAGTACTGGGCTAAAAGATGCAGCACTGGGTTCTCTCCTGATAACAGGTGAGTAAATCGGAATTCATTGTTCGGATGATTTTAGGTGAATATTTTAAAGTTCCAAAACTCCACACTTTCCAAGTGAAACCAGTCAATGGTAGCCTATGGAAGGAAATTCAAGTTACTGGTAAGTATGGTTAGAATTACTTTTCAGGATCAGTACTGGGCTCAAAGATGCAGCACTGATGTCTCTCCTGATAACAGGTGAGTACATGGGAATTCGTAGTTCGGCTGATTTTACTTCGGTCCAGTATATATAGAGCCACTTTCCTACACCATCCCCTCCCTTCACCACTGTGCAACCATGACCTGTGGCGCGTTTTAAGTTGGGGAAATAATTCCCCTTCAATCCTGAGGGTCTCTAGAGTCCAACTAGTCCACTAGGTACATCCAGTAAGCACCACAGAGCTGCGTAGCAGAGAGATGTAAAAAGCAGCACGGCCTGCACCACCTCTCTGCAACACATCGCAGTGGCGCTTCCTGGAAGCACTTGGAGGGCTACTTGGCCCCCAGGGACCCTCAGGATTGAAGGGGAATTGTTCCCCAACTTAAAACACGCCACAGGGCGTGTTTGCACACATCACCTCAGGCCCGTCCCCTCCCTTCACCACTGTGTAAACGTGCCCTGTGGCCGTTCTAAGTTGAGAGATTAAGACCTCTTCAATCCTAAGGGCCCCTAGGATCAAGCTAGCCCACTAGGTACCTCCAATAAGCACCACAGAGCTGCGTTGCAGAGAGGTGTAAAAAGGGGCGTGGCCTCTGAACACCTGTCTGCAACACAGCTCCCTGGCGCATACTGGAGATACCTGTTGGGCTATTTGGCCCTCAGGGACCCTCAGTATTGAAAGAGAATTAATTCCCCAACTTAAACCTTGCCATGGGATGCGTTTGCACAGTGTTGAAGGAAAGGGGCAAGGCCTGAGGTGACATATCTGCAAGCCCGCCCTGTGGCACGTTTTAAGTTAGAGAATGAATTCCTCCTCAATCCTGTGTGTTGGACTCAGGGTGGCCGGTCCACTTAGGGTAGCCTAGCTCAAAGTGGTACAGCCTAACTCCCAGGCAAATTGCTGCACTTGCGTCACACTCAATACAGTAGCACAGCGTACTTCCACTCAAAAAGGACACCACACCGTCTTTAGAAAAAGTAGAAAAGTTTTATCTTTTTCTGGTTTACTTTAGTTACCAAATTGCATCACGGATAGATCCATCAAACAGTATCCTCACCATTGAATTACCGACTTTGATAAATACATGACATGGCAATTCTTTGATATCTTATCAACTCTAAGTAGTCCTCTCATTACTAGCAGAATAATTATAATGGTACATTACCCTTGAGGACTCATTTTCACTACAAACATGAAGATACAAGGATTCAGCAGACAGTTGCACAGAATGTACACGTGTATATAGGTTCAAGCAGCTGGATGTCTAGATGGAAACAGGCAGGTTAATTTATCATTTCATATAATCATTTAGTTTACTCTACAACCATATTGGACTGACCGGTTATCACAGTGAACCTTCTAGACCCTGATTAGTCTATATAGAATATTCCCCTCACTCAGTCAGGCCTTATTCCTGGGCCTGCATGGTCACCCCGACTTCCATCAATTGAGCCCTTCTATAAGCTGCAATCTGAAGTCTCTCACTCTCAGGAAGACTCTACCCAGGCGGTGAGAATACCTAAATAAGCAAGTCCAATAGACAGGCACTGCTGTCCGTGGCGCAGTCTAGCTGGTTCAAATTATCCAAAGTCTGCGAGACACCGTCTTAGCCTGGGCCAGATTCGCTGTCACAGGTTATGTCCTATTGACGATCTTCCCTCCCCGCCAGACTAAGTTCCCAGCTTACTTCTGTTAATCAGTTCTGTCAGGCATTCTGGCCCAGGGTTGGGCTTTCTTCTCATTCGGGGCCGATATCCAGCCGATGCTCACTTCGGTTCGGGAAGGCTCCACTCAGAGGCTGGATTCTGCTTGTCGACCTGACCAGAGTTGAAGCAGACGCTCCTCGACTCCTCCGCACTTCCTCACCTTGCCGGCTTCAGCAGAAGCTCCTCAGCGCTTCCGCATTCCTCTCTCTTGCCGGCCTCACACGGGAAGGACTCTGCCTAAGCCCGGCCTTCTTCAGCTTCTCCCCTCCCCTTCCGACGTCGCAGTGAACTTTCCGGGCGGAGTTCTCTCAACTTCCTCTGTCCGACAGCTACGCCTGACAGCTCCCGCTTCACCACTTCAGCGGGGGGAAAAGACCCGTGTCAGGGACACTCAGGGGAAGGGGGAACGAAGACACGGCACACCAGGGCGCCCACGGTAAGCTTAGTTGAACGCTTGAAGTGCCAAACCTCCGTTAGCCTCTGACAAACAATACTCCACAATAATCCGGGCTCCGTGCAGTTGAACCATGGCCTCACAGCGCCGATGATGATAGCGCTTCAGGCGGTGGCAGGGAGAAGGCTGATATTACCACTGTTCTGGGCTTCTCTTTGGAGACAGATACCCCCACTTCCTGGCTCTCCGTTCATCTACCCTCAGCTCATCAGAGGTATCCCAGGGTCCTTATACAAGGAGCGCTAGAAGGGGTGAAGGAGCTAGCAGAAAGACGAGGGCTCGGTCAACAGGCAGGGGGTCGCGTCAGTGGAGAAGAGTAGCCGGCCCAAGGGACGATCCAACCCTACTCAGTGCACCTTCCTCCCCACGTTATTGCCTCACTCCTCACCAGGCTCTCCTCAAACTCCTTGAACACACAAAATGGCCGCCCCACATTCCACCTTATATAGCCTATGCCCAGAGTGTCCGGAGAGGTCCAGAAAGTTCAGGAACCTCTCATGCCACCCTATGGCTCTAGGCTATGAGGTGAAATGTGGCAGTTGGAAGGCCACCATTTTGTACATGACCTGCAACTCTCCCTCCATTTTAGAGGAGCACCTGCACTTCATTGCTAATTAGTAGCAATGAAGCGCTCAGAAACCTAGGGTCAACATAAAAAAAAATGTAGTGGACACAAAAAAAAATAGAAGGCAAAAAGGGGGTAAAATTTAGGAGGGACCACCCAAAGGGCTGACAGGTCTAACACTGTGGATCCCTGGGGGCCAACTAGCCCACCAGGTACCTCCAGTATGCGCCAGGGGGATGTGTTGCAGAGAAGTGTTCAGAGGCCCCTTTTAACAGCACTCTGCAACGCAGCTCTGCGGTGCTTACTGGAGGTACCCCCAGAGACCCTCAGGATTGACGAGGAATTAATTCCCCAACTTAAACCGCGCCACAGGGTGTGTTTGCACACATGTGTTTTCAGGCCCCGCCCCCTCCCTTCACCACTGTGCAAACGCGCCCTGTGGCACGCTTTAAATTGGGGGATTAACTCTCCTTGAATCCTGAGGGTCCCTGGGGTGCAGGGACCCTCCAGCTACCTTCACTAAGCGCCACAGAGCTGTGCTGCAGAGAGGTGTAAAAAGGGGCGTGGCCTCAGAACATCTCTCTGCAACGCAGCCCCCTGGCGCATACTGGAGGTTCCTGGTGGGCTAGTGGCCCCCAGGGACCCCCAGTATTCAAGGGGAATCCGTTCCCCATCTGCAAACGCGCCAGGGGGCGCGTTTGCAGAGTGCTGAAAAGAGGGGGCATGGCCTACGGCGCAATGCCGCTATTTTTTTTTTTTTTAAGAAGGGGGGCTGCGTAGCCCCCCTTCTTCTTCTCATTTTTGGCTCTGGGGAGCCCATCTCCCAGGGCATGCCCCCTCATATTTTCAAAACATTTTTAAAAATTGGGAAGGGGCCGCGTGGCCCCTCTCCCGAGGCCTTAATCAGCCCCGGGGACCCTATCCCCCGGGGCAAGGCCCTTTTTTATTTTAATTATTTTTTGGAAAGGGGGCTGCCATGCCCCCCTCCTTATGGCCCCGGGGACCCCATCCCCTGGGGCCGGCCTTTCTTGATTTTTTTTTTCTAAATTTGAGGAGGGGGGCCGCGTGGCGCCCCTCCCGGGCCACTAATAACCCCTGGGACCCCATACCCCGGGGCTGGCCCTCTCCGTTGGGGACCATGGGGGGGTCCACAATCCCCCCACGGGCCCGCCAGCTCCCCACCTCCTGCGGGAGTGGGCATTGCTTTTCCACACGGGGAGCAGCTAACATGCTGCTCCCCGTGGGGAAAAGCAATCTGCTTTGCTATTTGGAAGAGAGAGCAGGTTTCCTGCTCTCTCTTCCAAATAGCAAAGCAGTTTGCTATGGCAGGGTGGGAGCCGCGAGGCTCCCGCCATGCCATAGCAAACTACAGTGTCCCGGGGGTGGGCACCCCGGGACACTGCAGGAGCCGGCCCTGGGGGGTGGCGGTCCCCAGGGCCCTCGAGGGCTCCAGGAGGGGGGCTGCGAGGCCCTCCTCCCACCTTCTTCAAAGCCCCAGGGGAGGTGGTCCCTGGGGCTGGGGGTCCGTCATGGACCCCCCAATTTACATATTTAGAGCCCCGGGGAGGTGGCGGTCCCCGGGCTTGTAGGGGGGTTCAAGCCTCCCCACAAAGGTTTTTAAAAAAAAATTAAGAATAAGCCCCGGGGGGGTGGCGGTCCCCGGAGCTGAGGGGGGGCCTTAGAGGCCCCCCAAAATTATACTTTTAAGCCCCGGGTGTGGCGGTCCCCGGGGCTGCGGGGGGGCCGTGTGCCCCCCGCAATTATACATGTGGGGGGATTGGGCCCCCCACACTTTTTTTTATCAACATTCCCCGGGATTTGCCCCCCCCCCCCCGGGGGCTAATTATCATCCAAGTGCAGGAGCCTGTGATTCGGTTTTTTTTTTATCAGCAAGATCGGCGCACCCTGCGCGGATTTTGCTGATTTAAAAAATATATATATCTTTTTTTGGGTCCCTGGGGGTCCTTGTGGGACCCCCTGAGCAGGCCTAGGGGGTCAGGGTGTTTCTACCCTGCCCCCTTTTTGCGTTTTGCGCGTTTTTTATTGAGGTTTCTTGTGCCTCGGTTCTACCGAGGCACAAATTACCTGCCAACAGTTCCTGGTTTGGACTGTTAGCATACAGCTCGTGCTCGGCAGGGTGCGCGGATTCTGCGCGGCCATAGATATATATTTACTTTTAATTGTGATTTTCTCAGGAACTACTGAACGGATTTACACCATGTAAGCAAAAGGCACGAGTCTGAACTAAGGACTACCACTTTGCCAAATTTGGTGTAATTCCATTCAGCAGTTCGGGCTGTAGCCGCGATGAACGATTCCTATGGAAAATTACATGGGGAAAACACGTTTTGGGACCCCTCCTTTTTTCTCAGCCCCCGCTTGATGAATCACCCCGAGACTTTCAGGATAGGAGCGAACCGGAGCTGGCCATTAGTTTTGAAAATGTTTCGAAGATTCATAAACCGGCGCCAAAGTTATTCCAAATAGAATGTTGCGGATTTCCTATGGAAAATAGGTCCTAACTATAACTATCTACTGGCGACCGCCAGTAGATAATATATATATTGTCAAGGTACATATATGTGGAGTTGAGTAAGGTAAAACTTTGTTTACCCATAGAAACTTGCCTTCACAGTATTTTTGTCCTCGATATTCTTGACTCGATATTTTATCCACATGATATTTTTAACTCCATACTTTGTCTAAAAACTACCAAGACAACAGTCCAATGCTATCAAAGTCTGATGTAGGCGTGGCTGTGAAGGGGACACACGCAAAGGCTGACCCAGTGGAGTGAAAAATACAAGCCAGGCTGCAAAGATTCCCCCTATGTACTTTGCATGCTTAGTGTATCTTACTACCAGACCCATTCTCCCTTCAAGACTGCCCAGACTAACCTTATTGCACCCTTTGTTATTTATTCTTCTAGATTTGTTTAATTACTGGTTTATAACATAAGCACAGAATACAAGCATGCTAAACCTTTTAATATTCTTGACACCTGTCAGGCTCTTGATCTTGTGCAGAAAGTTATTAGCACAACTTACTGTGCTGACCATAGAGTGGATGATATTTTTAGCATATTTGATTGTCTTTTTTAAACCTCGGTGCTTTGTCCTGCATTTGATCACTGTCTCTTTCATTATAGATTTAGTTGCCTGGCCCGCTACAACTATTACATTATCCAAGGTCTATCATCCCTGAAGGTATCTAATATTTTATTGGAATTGACCTGTGATCCTCTGCCACTGTTGCCCCATTGCAGCCTCTTCCTTTTCTAAATGGCTCTTCCCAGCCAACATTCAGGTTTCTCCACTTGATAACAACTTTTTGATGGTTACATCCCAATGTGCCTTCAGTGGATTTTGTAAGAATTTTTTCATTTAGGCTAGGAAATTCTCGAAGAGTCCTTGAATAGGCCTGTTCTTCTCACCTTCAAAACAAGATCGATAATGCCACTAGCTCATTTAAGGAAAATCTTAAATTTGTTAAGGATTTAGTCAATCCTATTTTGACCTTCATTCCTTCATTTGAGACTGAAAAGATCTCTCACTTTTCGTCTCCTCCAAAATGGAAAATATTTGCACATCTTTCTGGAAGATTTGGAAATGGCTCTGAAGAGCATGCGCCCCGACATTGAGGTCATTGTAGCAAGCTGCAGATTTTTGACCCCCATCTCAGCCAGCACATAGGACCATCATGCATGTGCACTGGTGGTGTATGTGATATAGAAAGAGACCCAGAGCAGGGCTCTGTGGTCTGGCAGAGTACACCATGAGCACACTCCCTACCAAGTGTGACTACTGTCCCCTCTACAGGCTGGTAGTGATGGTAGCACTGCTGTCTATAGAGGCAAGTCAGACCTTTTTTACATGTCCATGCCAGGGAGAGTCTCCTGCTGGTCTCTCCCACCTTTGAAAATTGGTCTGCAACCAGGACCTTCTCCCATCCATATGGGACATGGATGATGTGTGTATGCTGATGTATATGTGTAGAGGAAATGTGTGGAGGGTATGCAACCGTCACTATGGGATCTTGGCGAAGCAGGATGTTAAAAAAATGAGCCTTTACCACGCAGGTAAGGACCGCGAAGGCCTTTTTCAGGCACTTTAAAACTTGGAACCTTATCATGCAGGTAAGTGTTAATTTTTTTAAATAACATCATTTTTATGTCACTTAAAAGGGGAGTTTAACAGTTAAGGAAAATGGTATTTAGAAGCCCAGCCAGGCAGTGGTAAAGGGAGTTAAGGGGGTTTTATGCTTTGAGGTGGGTTGTGGTAAAGTGTGATAAGGGTTTTTTTAGTTTTCAGTGGCCGGTAGTAGTAAACAAAGGTAAGGGGGGGTTTTAAGGTTTGGGGGCGGAAAGTAGTAAAGGGTATTAGAAGGGATTTTTAGGGTTCAGAATTTGGTAATGGTAAAGGTTGGTGGGGGTTTAAGTTCAGGGCTGGGTAGTGGTACGGGGTAGTAAATTGTGTTTTAAGGTTCTGGGGCGGGTAGTGGTAACAGGAGGTAATGGGGTTTGAGGATTCAGCTCTTGGGTCTGTTCCCCCTTCAGGCTTTGAATTTGTGGTCTCTCTTTAATTCTGCACCACCTACTTTCAACTTCATGCTTGTGACTTCCCTACATGCCTCCCCGTGCTGAGCTTGGACCACTGTTATAAGTCCCTCTTTCCTATTCATACCCCTATCTGTGTATTCACCTTCACCCTGTCCACATTCCTGGTCTAGTGGAACCAGTGGTCTGGGATGGGAAGCTGAGGGAGGGGGGACATAGTCTTATGGCCACAACTTTGTGTAAGTCAATTTGACTGATGGTGGGAGGGTCAGCTGTTTATGGGGCCCACCTATGCCCATTTTGGCAAGTTTGGTCATGTACTGTGGACTGTAGCTCTGCTGCAAAAAAATATTTATGACGGGTACTGAGTAAAGACTACAGAGCTACAGTTAAGGTGATCATGTGCCATGTATGGATGAAACAATTAATGATATCATGAAGAAACCGCTCCTCCGGCCCCCAGGATGTAATAACCGGACCACCATTTAATATCTCCTATATTTTGAAACCTGAAAATAGAACCCCTTTGGAAGAAAAAGGCAAAATCCCCTGACTGTGGCATTGCATTTGAGCAGAGCAAGGGGTTTGAGGATGGATACATGAGCAAAACCTGCAGCGGAGAGGTATTAGAAAAATCAATTCCCCCCAAAGATCAGCTTAGTTGCCATTTTCTGGATAAGTTGTAATTTGGCCATTAAGTGCATAGTCATAAATTTTTATAGCATTTATGACATCAATAGCTACTGCCAGACAGAATAGGTTACAATAGAGAGATTCTTATCAAAATTAAGCAAATATTGTGGATCACATCCAAAAAGGTGGGACATTTACCCTTTTAGGCTGGCCAGAAAGTGGTTAAGCCCTATAGTGTACATCGTGAATATCCAAAATATTGAAAAGTACGTTTGTATAGAGCTTCTTTATGTAACTCCATATATATGTACCTTGGTGATCTGTATATCTTCAAAGTACATAGTAAATCCATACCTCCCTTTGTACACTACCTCTTCGATATTTTGTCCCTCGATATTCTTGTCATGATATTGTACTCTGTCCCGTCGATATTCTGCCTATGATATTACATAGAAAAAAAACAGTTCCAGCACTGATCATATCTCTGGCATTTATGTTATTTGGGTAATGTACACTTTTCAAATAAATAAAAAAAGCAATTTACACAGGGGCGGCTCCTCTGTTAGAACGGAGGAATATTGCTCCACTTAAACCCCACCCCTCAAAGCCCCAGAGATGAAAATAACTAAAATAGTAATTTATTACCATTTCATTTTTCATGACCCGTCCCGAACTGAGCGTCAGGGAGGGGGCGGGGCCACTGCTGCGTGACAGCAGCATGTCACTCAGCAGGGGGGATGATGAGCTGGCAAAGCACTGTTTAAAGTGTGCATGTCTTTTTGGCCGGCCGTCTTACGATGGCCAGCCACACATGCGATGCACACTTTAAACAGCTCTAAGTCAGCTGTCCTAAGACAGCTGGGTTAGAGCAAACCAAAGCCTCCAGAGCACTGTAGAGTGCCGAGTAAGGCCGCTCCCACCAATCCTAGGGCTCCTGTCATGCTGGTAAGAGCAGCCCTAGGACTGGCCAAGGGAGTTGCTGCTTCCGGTTCCAGTTCCAAAGAAGGAGTAGCGGGCATTATGTTTCTGTACAGTAATTTTACTTTTTTATATATATTATATGCATGTATTTTGTTATGTATAATTTGCGCACGTTTCACCATTTTAGTTTTCTCCTATTAATTCATCTAGAGATATTCAGTGTAATTTAATGTAATGTAACCAATGCTTATATAGCGCATTGTGACCCAGCGGGTATCCTTGCTCTGTGAGATGACGGGCCTGTGACAAGGGAAAAATTAGCATTACGCTCCAGGGTCGAGCCAGGTCTTAATTTTTCTTTTAAACGGCAGTAGATCTTTCATCCGTGGGTAAGCTGTTCCAAAGCCTTGCTGCAGCGACACTGAAGGCTCGCCCCCCCCCCCAGTCTAACTCTTCTGACTGAGGGTACCTTCACCCAGTTAGCCGAGGATGACCGAAGACAGCGAGTAGGAACATACCAGCTGAATTTGTTCTGCAGCTGTAAGGGCCCCAGATCAAACAGTGCCTTAAACACAACACAGAGGGATTTAAAATGAATCCTCTGCAAGACTGGGAGCCAATGAAGTTCCGCAAGGGCCTGAGAGACAGAGGACTGGCGGGGTCTCATCAAGGCAAGCTTTGCCGCCGTATTCTGGATTCTCTGTAGTCTCCCAATTAAATACTTTGGGGACTTCAGCAGCAAAGTATTGCAGTAATCCAGTCTGCTCATAATGATGCTCCTTACTACCAGTGCATATGTCTGAATAGGAAGCATGGGAAGAATTTTACTAAGGGCCCTAATAAGGGAGAAGTAACTCCCAACGGCCTCGTTGACTTGTGTTTCCAAGGTCAACTTATAATTAAAACAGATTCCTAAATTGCAAACCTTCTTAGATGGTGCCAAAGGAGGATCAGCAGGAATGGGCCAAAAGTCAGCTGGGAGAGAATGATGCATTCTCCAACCCCCAATACATAAAATCTCTGTTTTATCTGCATTAAATTGCAGAGACTTGTTTCTCAGCCAGTGCACCACATCCAGCATACAGGCATGGAAATTATGTAGAGCGATTGACTGATCACCCTCCAGGGAAAGGATGAGCTGGGTGTCATCAGCATAGTTCACCAAACCTATATCATAAGATTGAATGACGTCCACCAAGGGACACATATATCTTGTCTTCAAAAAAGACAGCCAAGCTATCACACAGTTCCTTCGTGGAGGAGATCTTGTTTTTTGTGCGGGCGGGGCTGGTGATATCATTCATGATTTTAAACACACTTTTGGTGCTATTAGGTGCCTTCAAGATTACATCTGCAAAATATCCAGCTTTAGTATAGACAATGCGCATGCTACGTAAGATCTTCCGGTGGATCCCCACCGAGACCAGGAAGACGGTCACCCAGGCCCTCGTCACCAGCCGTCTGGACTACGGCAACTCCCTCTACGCCGGTACCACCGCCAAACTCCAGAAGAGGCTCCAGCGGATCCAGAACGCCTCAGCACGTCTCATCCTGGACATCCCCCGTCGCAGCCACATCTCCGGACACCTGAGAGACCTGCACTGGCTCCCGGTCAACAAGAGAATCACCTTCCGACTCCTCACCCACGCACACAAAGCCCTACACAACCAAGGCCCGGGATACCTCAACAGCCCCCTCAACTTCTACGCTCCCAAACGCCAGCTTCGATCGACCGGCCACGCCCTCGCCGCCGTCCCCCGCATCCGAAGAGCCACCACAGGAGGACGGTCCTTCTCCTACCTCGCCGCCAAGACATGGAACTCCCTCCCGACCCACCTCCGCCGGACCCAGGACCACCTCACCTTCAGGAAGCAACTCAAGACCTGGCTGTTCGAGCAGTAGCGGACCCCCCCTCCCTAGCGCCTTGAGACCCTTTGGGTGAGTAGTGCGCTATATAAATGCTGTGATTGATTGATTGATTGATTGACAATATTTTTCTTATAGTTGAGGATATTCTCCTTTCAGGCATCCTTATCTGTATCAAGATACCCCTTCCTCCCCCGCTGTTCTTCCTGTCTGCAGCCAAGTTTAAAATTTTGCAATTCAGCATTGTACCAAGGGGCAGAGGGATTGCCTACCTTTTTTACCAGTTTTTGGGGAGCAACCCGGTGGAGTTGATCATTAATATGTAGACAGAGGGTAGCATAGTTATCCTCCACCTGTTTTCCAGGGTCAAATGATCCTTCTAGGTGGAATACTGGGGAGATACTGGCTTTTCTCAAGAGACCTTTCCAGTCCCTACCTAGAAAACTCATGTTTCCCTAAACATAGGGCTGATCTGTTTAGTTTTGAACACCTCAAATTTAATCAGGTGGTGGTCAGACCATCCGACCGGCAGAATATTCACCACTTCCATCGAGTCTTCCCAGCAAAGATTAAATCCAATACATGCCCCCTGTATGTGTAGGCTCTGTTATCCATTGTAAAAGATGCAGATCCCTGCAAGATTGTAGACGATTATCATACTCAAAGTCCAAGCTCCAGTTCGCTGACAGATTAAAATCCCCAAAATATGGAGTCTAGCGTGGGAGAGAGCCACATTGCTGAAGACATCAATCATATGTTTCTGTTGGAGGGGACTAGCCCCCCCTGGGGGTCTATAACAGATAATGCCAGTCAGCACCTGGCTCCCATGGTCTTTAACCCCTTAATTGCGGCTGCGATTTTCTCGCAGTGCGGCACTTCCGCAAAACGGGCGTGGCCCTGTCGGCCATTGGCCGACGGCAGCACTGGGTAGGTAGTGCTGCCGTTGGCCAATGGCCGACGGCAGCAAGGAAGGGGTTAAGAGCAAATCCCAGTAGTTCAATCCCATCAACCTCATCAATATCAACAGGGGAGAAGTCCCATAACTCTTTAAAAATAATTCCGACCCCACCACCTCTACCGGTAGGACATGGCTTGTGGAAGACTTTATGGCCCTAAGGATACGCCAGACCCAGCTCCAAATCGGATGGGTCCAAGTCTCAGTCTGAACCAAGGCATCCAAATCATGTGATTCTAGAAACAACTGCATCTCCGTGTGGTGCTTACAGAGGGACCTAACATTGAGCAGACCGCATCTTAGGGTTACCCTTTTAAGGAAGGGTGTCCCTTTCAAGGAAGTCAGCGCAGAGGGATACGTTTTGAAGTCTTCTTTGAAGACCATTGATTTCAGAAAACGAAAGTGCTTTATTTTGTGCTTTAGCTTGCTGTCTGCATCATTCCACATGAGGGCCCTTTCAGCTCCATTGAGCCTGTGCTGTTCTATTAATTCTTTGCAACTCAAAATTGTACTTTACCGCAGAACCAAGAATCCTCAGTGTTTATTCATGCTTACATTTATTCCCCACGATTTATATTGATCCTAGATTATTTACCACTAGAAGAATAAAACATTGCAATTTACAAAATTCTCTCGTATCAGATCTTCCTCCTTTTAGGTAAATATCTACTAAATGAAATAAGTTGGCCATGGGTTAGGGATTTGTTCCGCCGATTAAATTTACTTTAAATCTGAAACAAAAATCACCTAAGTTGGAAGTGCTTACAGATGGCATCTAAAGCAAAGTCTGTGGCACTGGATCATCTCAGTTGGACATTTGATGATGATGAATCAGGTGAAGTAAAAGTCAATTATTGGGTGACCTGTATATCAGGTTCATTCCTTTAGTTAGTTTTCTATGTTCAGATTCATTGGATGGAAAATGCGTTCCATAGATGCTGACCACAGGCAGAGTGCAGCTCCGGACTGAGAACCAAAACCGGCCCTGGCAAAGTGCTCGGCCGACCCCCTGGGGGTGCGACCGACTCACCGCGCTCGAACCCTGGTCCCCTGCAGCCGATTAGGCGCTGCCGTGGGACGCACTGGCGGGGCCGGTTTTCGGCCGATTTTGTTACAGGGACAATTTTGCACCACCCTTGCGGCGCACCGGGAGATTGCCGGGTGCCCGCAACGGCCAGTCCGGGCCTGGCAGAGTGTAAAATCTGTTACACAATCCAAATGAGCAGAGTAAAGGAGCAAATGAGAGGAGGTTTTGTTGTGATGAAGATGAACCTGCTTAGGGTTGAACCAGGCAATGCCTGAGGGTGAAGAGGATACATATCCCCATGATCATCAGGAAGATCTCTGCAGGGCGTTTCTGATGATGATACAAACATTTATTGGTGCTTTTGCTTAGAACGCAGCTCTTGTAGATTTTGAAACCTCTCAATTGAGTACAAAGAAGGAAGGCTTCCTTACCAAAAAATTACCTCATGTCAGCTCCCCCTGTGATTGCCCTCCTGTTCAGCTTATCCGCAGTCCACTACCCTCAGCTGCCTTCGGTTTTGTGCCTCCTCTGCTGGTTTTCTGCTTGTTTTTTTGCCTTTCTTCTGCTTGGTTTTCTGTCTCTTCTCTGCTCGCTCCTGCCCTCTATTCTGCCTTTTTCTGCCCAGTTCTGACCTTTATTTTGCCTATTTCTGCTCATTTCTGATCTTAATTTTGCCTCTTTCTGCCCATTTCTGCCTTTATTCTCCCTCTTTCTGTTTGTTTCTGTCCTTTATTTTGCCTCTTTCTGCCCGGATCTGACCTTTATCCTGATGTCGCATCCACAGAGCCCAGATATCCCTAGCGGTGGTAGGGCTGCACTATACAAATGCTGATTGATTGCTGATTAATATCTTCTTAATACTTGGTTAACATTCATTTATGCAATTTCAATGCTTAGCTTTCTATGTGTACCTGGCACAGCTCTTTGATGTAATTTCTTATTCTCCAACTTAGATCCCAAACGTTTTGTGGTTCTTAATGACTAAATAGGCACTTTACTTTATTTCTGAAGATTCTTGTTCAACACTTAGAGCCATATTTCTTCGTAAGCAACATGCTTTTCCGAGCACAAACCACTCTTCAAGCTCAATTGTATCACCTACCAAGCCATCAGAAATGGCACCACAAGTTTTTTGGCTAACAAACGAAGCACCGCTTTCTGATACAGCCACATCAGGAGCCATGGCATCTCTATAGACTACAGACAAAAAGGATAAGAAGGCAAAAAACCATTATGCAGGTCTTCCATATTTTTGCACACAGGATCTGATTGACATCAGAAAAGATCCAATCCTCTTGCAATTTTGATGTGTGATAAATAAATCTCTGAAGGCATCCCTCCAGGGAACACCCAATCCTTGCCCAAGGAAGCAGATTTACTCCCAAGTAATTTTTATAACATATTGTGCAATAAGTCCCAGAAGTATAAATTCACCCTTTAGAATTCCAAAGGTGAATTTGAACTCCTCAGACAATTTATATTCATGAGTTCATTCAGGACCCATTGTCCTTTTACCTTATTTATTATGTTCAGTGTTGTTACATACATGCACAAATAAAGAAGAATTCCAGAAATTATTTAAAAGAATATTTATTTATGCCCAAACCAATAAAAATATCAAAAGGCAAATCTGTTAACATTCTTAATAAAATTAAATTACTTCATGACATATTATTGGTCTTTATTGGAAAGTGAAATAAATTGCACTTATAAAAAGTAGTCATAGAATGAAATCATTACAAAATTGGTGGGTGAAATTCATGGCGGGAAGTAAAAGTGGGTGCAGATTTGAAACTAAACTCTCAGACTCAGACTTTACCAGGAGGTTTGGGATCCAGACGACTGGGGATTAAGCAGTGTGGGAGTCTCAGGAGTGTGGGGGCTTTAGGAGTTTAGAGGCTGAGGAGGCTTGTGGGTTTTAGGATTTTGTTTCCTGAATGTTGGGTTCTCACGAAGGTTGGGTTCTCAATGGTGGTCTCAGGAGGTTGGGGTCATGGACAGTGGGGGCCAGGAGTGGCAGGGATTTCTAAAGTATGTGCGACTCAGGAGGGTGGGGTCTCAGGCGGATGGTGGTCCGAAAGTATGGGTGTGTGGGGAGAAGGTTATGGGTGGGTTTGGGCCACAGGAACCAGGGAGTCTTGGATAGGGTCGCTGGAGCATAGGAGTTTGGTGGAGGTTGCCAGGGGATTAGGGGTCTCAGTGGGTCTCCATTGGGTTTACTGTACAGGCCCCAAATACACCTGTTGTCGGCTCTCGAGTGAGAGGCTTGTTTTTGTTCTGAGAGTAAGTGGCCGGATCCTGATGACATTTATTTAAATAAACTATAATACTACATTGCATAGTGATCAACAAAGAAAGCCACCCAAGTGGCATCACTTTCCTATTCATCAAAAAGTATGCTTTCACCCACACACCATTTGATTCCATTAATATGTACATTGCCACTGGAAATTTGCATGAGGTCATTGGTGAGCTGTAGACTCTGGAAAGTTCTCAGAGGCCTCGAAGGCTGGAATACGCAAGCAGAGTTGGCAAATCTCAGGGTGAAGATACACTCTGGCTAGTGTGAGGTTTGCTACACCTTTTCCATTTTATTACGATGATGTGAACACATTTTTCTATGGTGAAAAAGGAACCCTTTGAGAAAGCCCTCTGAGAAAAGAGGTGCCCAACTTGTCTCTTTCAAGGAAGTCGAGACCCAAAGAGTTGTGAAAATAGAACTTCACTGGTTGCTGCAAACCCTGGCCAAGCTGTCAAACCATGTCCCAGATTCATCTGTTTTGAAGTATCACATTTCACTTTGTCCCCGACAGTCCTAGCAGCTGTTGAGTCATATCCCAGTGGCTGTCGAGTTGACGATCCAAGCAGCTCTTGCGTTGACGTTCTCAACCACCGCTGAGTCCCAGTCGCTGTTGAATCTAAAACCCCATGGCTATTCATTCGGCAGTCCCAGCAGCTCTTGACTTGTGCTCGCTCTTTCACAGGAAAGGCAGTGCTTGTGACAAACAGTCTTGTAAAGGCAATGTCTTACGCTAAAGCCAGTGCACACCAGGACTCCTGACGCAAAGGGACGCTAAATCCAGACTGATGATTCATTGGCGTGGAGGTGAAGATATATTCATCGGGAATGAACTTCAACTCTGGGGGACCATTTGCAAGGTCATCTGCATGGGTCTGACCCTAAGGAAGAAAAGCACAAAGAGACAGGGTTTAGACTCAGCGCAGAGGGATACAACTTCTCGGACTATACAGACAACAATCTACATCAATGACAAAGAAAGCAAAAACCATGTAAAATAATTTGGGGGATGGATCTTTAAGCAGTATCTCGCGGGGTTTGTGGGGTAGACTAGTACCAGTCTGAAATTCCCTTATTTTTAAATATGGCCAAATATGTGAAGATGGTATGACTGTTTGACTTTCTGTAAGGTGTTATTTGGATCCTACAATAAAATCTATTCTATTCTATTCTCGGATTTATAAAAGCGCATGACTACCCACAAGGGCCACCCATTGCTATCCAGTAGCTACTGTTAGTAGATCATGTCCAGAGAGCACTTGGATGGAGGTAAGAAACAGAGTTATATACCCGAGGGTGCTTGTGCATTGAATCAGTGTTCAACCGTGTGTTCGTTGAAGAGTATGGCAAAATTGATGGATGTCCCGAGCTGCCGTGTCAATCTATTTACCGTTCAAGAAGAGGACTAGTATTTTCTATATAGCTCAGTTCCCAAGGTCGTCATTCATGGCTCATCTATTCCCCTTATTTAGTTAAATAATCTTAAAAATAAGCTTCAATGGATTTTTGCTCCTGTGTGCACATGCAAGCACAATGAGTAGTTTAATTTAATGCTATGGAGATTCAATTCAGGCAGCTTTTGATACCTTCTCTCTGGCTGGAGAGACCCCTGACAGGCAGAGGAATTGGAGCCCCCGAACTTTCTAGGGTGGCGAACAGTAACAATATCACACATCCAGGGGTATTTTGGATCAGCAAAGGAATGGTTGTTTCACAATGTCTCTCAGTGATCTGAGAAGTTGGATTGTAACTTCTGCACACAGTTAAGACATGCTAAAGCAATCTAGACTGGAAGCAACAACTCTTTGGAGCAGAGTAAAGGGGCGTTTAAGAGAACAGATTTACAGAAGATCACACATTATTTATCTATCGCTTCAACTGCTCTGAAGAATTCCTTCAGTAAGATTATTACTGCTAAACATTCTTTATTTTAGATCAGTTCTTTTTAATACATTTGTGATCCTTGATTTAATTTTGTCCATTTGTTTGTTTCTTCATTGGTGATTATGCACAGCCTGCCACTTGCAAACTACTTCTCAGTGCCTCAGAAAACAAGCATTAGAAATGCAATATGTCTCTCATTTCTTTGTTAGAGCTATTGGCATAGCTCAACAGCCACTGGACAGAATTTGCCGCTTTGCAGGTGCCACACAGAGCATTGCTCCGTGAAACGGCCTGAAAGCCTAAATCGATGTTGATAGCATACAAAATAAAAAGGCAGATCAGGATGACCAGGAGGAGCTCCAGACATATTTGGATGGCTAACTCAAGCAAACAATGAGTGAAATTGCCTGGGCGTGACCCTAGCATGCACAGGCGGGAGAATCAGACCCAAATGCACCAATAAAAACCCTCTATTTCTAAATGGCACAACAACGAACAAATAGCAATTCATGGGTATGCCAAAAGCAGATAGAGGAGAAAACAACAGAAGGACTTTGATTGGCTGTGGCATCTGATAGCCATGTGATTGAGGAGGGTTCTAAGCATCGCCTTAGCGCTCTAGTGTCTATTGAGGCTGGCTACAAGTAGAGGCACTGGGCGGCCGTCAGTGGATTGCTTGTTGTGGTAAATTTGAACTCGTACTAGGGCACTTTATTTTCTACTGCTGCTAACATGCCTTATGTTGCACTTCTGTTAACAGACTTGCTGTTCTTTTTTTTTTTTTTTTAATGATGGGCAAAGTTTGAGGCAAGTGAAAGTCTCTTTATTAGGTGCAATAAGAAGCTAGAAAGGTTGTTTTCTTCAAGAGGCAAAAAAGGGCAGAGACAGCCCTTTACATCTGCAGGTCTGCATCATGCCTGCTGAAGCAGCAGGTGAAGGGATGGAGCATCACATTGCTGCGCTGGGCTGCGCTGGGCTTTAAACACCCCCTTCCTTCCTTTGAAGACCGCCCACAAACGCCCACGAACCAAGACTTGATGCTATTTTGTAATGATTTTTAAAGTGTTTTTTTTATCTTTGTGAGGTCGCCTGTCAGCACGACTCCGAGGACGCTTTGTTCTTATTCCACATCGTTTTGAGGGCTTTTAATAGCTTGGGGGCTTGTTTTAAAAAAACTGAGGAGGAAGGAAGCAGGATGTTGATCAGCAGTGGTTTCTGATACTCAAGTGGTTGGGGACGGTTCTAAGCACCATTTTGGTCAGCGCTCTAGTGTCAATGGAGGCTGGCTGCAAAAGCAGGGGTGGAGTGCAGCAATGCAGCGGTCGCATATACCGGGCGTGCCGCTGGCACGCCAAAGGCACACCAAAGGCAAGTCCGTCTACACCCGCCCGCGCATGAACAGAGCCAAGGGGCCAGGAACCCTGGTCCTCACAGGCTAATATCAATATGTTATACTAAAAGCGATCTAAAAGTACCAACACCCTGACCTTGTCGGAATGGGTCCTTAAATCTGGGGAATTTGGACAATAGATGCGGGCACTGCGGCTTTGCACTGTCAACCCTCTTGTCCATAGCAATTACTATTAATCAGAACAGAGCGCTCTCAGAACAGGATCCGTTCACATTTCTCTCCTTGAGCTGTAGGTCGCTGGCTAAGCATAAGATTGAAATACATGATTGGTGGAGGAACTTAGGCCAGATGCAGTTTCCTTAACCGGCACATGACTAAATGAGGATTCCTCCCCCAATATACTCCAGGCCATTCCGAAAAGTTACACGGCTGTTAGGCAAGATATGCTACAACCGAGAGGGGAAGGAATTGGCATTACTTTTTTTAAATTATCTTAAATGCTCTCTTTCTGACCTAGCTCCTGAAGGTTGTGATGCTTCATTTTTCGCCTTGACTCTCTCCAAAAATTTGCAGTGTCAGGAGTTCTTATCTATTGCCCTCTGGGGCCGGCATCTAGCTTTGCTACCTTACTAGCAGACACTATCCCACCTCATAATACAGTACTCCAACCTGATGGTATAGGCGATTTTAATATTCATTTTGATGACCTGAGCTGCCAAATTTCTTATGCTTTACTGTGTGATCTAACATTTTTACAGCTTTATTAGTGAATATCTATTCCCACACATAAATGATGTCATATTCTTGAGCCCCTATCAACCAATATGGGAACAATGGAAGTTTGTACGCCCATTCCAGATGTGTGGTTAGATCATTTGGCCATCCCTATAAATCTATTTGGTGTAAGGACACCATCGATCCTTCCCCTTGCCCCCGTATGGGCCGTAAATGGTCTAAAGTTACTCCGGAAAGGCTCAAGCAGGTTTTGGAAAATAATAGCTTGACCCTGGATCCTAATGTAAGTAAAGCTAGTACCCAGCTGGATAGCTGGTTAAGAGACGCTCTTGACCAGATGGTCCCCCTGGTAGACCGGAAGACAAAAGCCCAGCGACAGGGTGGTTTAACGCGGAACTATTTTTGGTTAAAACATTTTTTAAAGAGTCTTGAGCACCACTGGGGAACAACTATGACCCCCTGTGTTAGGGCGAACTACAAATTGGCTCTAAAAACATACCTTCTGCTTATCGCTCAAACACAGCGGATATATTATTTGCAGAATATCTCAGCTTCTAATAACTCATCACAGGAAGTCTTCCAGACTGTAAACACTCCTATATCATTATCTTCTGTGGTACCCTCTTCTCTGCCCTCTGAAGAGAGTTGAAATGTACTTGTTTCCTTTTTGAGGAAAAAGTTGAGAAAATCTACCTCTCCTTTCCTTTTTGTTTTTTTGTAAATACTTTTTAGTTGATTTTAATTGCACGCAAGTATTAGACAGTTCCATTAGCTATTAAAATCCACATAAGAGTTTGTACATGCATTTTAGTACCTTATTATTTCAGCTGTAGGCATTGTCACCGTTTATCGCTGTATCTACTTCTCCTTTCCTATATAAGCCAGATGTCACCACATTGAAGATGTGGGCTGATTCACCAGTCACTAGCATTAAGCTAGAACAATTTTGTCCCTTATCATCTACAGAACTGACTGCTCTCTGCTCTAATATTAAATCTGGCTCACTGGCGGATGTCATCTCCCCCACCATTTGGGAACAGGGTTGCAAGATTATCCAATCTGCTGTTTGTGAAGTGATTAATCTCTCCATGTCCTCTGGCTATGTTCCTCAACAATGGAAACATGCCATGGTGGTTCCTCTGTTGAAATAAAATACATGTTTGGTCCTGTCTAGGCCTGATAATTATCTACCTATATCATTCTTGCCTCTCTTTAGCAAATTGGCAGATAAACATGTGAATAGGCACCTCTCCAGTTTTTTGGAAGATAATATGCTCCTGTTCAAAACTCAATCAGGCTTTTGTCCATCTTACAGCACAGAGTCTGCTATGTTGCTAGCCTCTGAATCTGCTAGGTGGATTATGGATGAGGGCTAGAGAACAGCCTTTCTCATGCTGGACCTCAATGTGGCCATATTTAGTACTGTATCTCATAATATTTTAATTAAGCAGCTTTGGAGCAGTGGCATTAGTGGCAAATGCATGGCTATGGCTGTATTCCTTTTTGCAGGAATGCACATTTCAGGTGACACAAAAACCCTTTCAGTCATCGATTCGTTCCCTGCAGCAAGGATGGATCATCATAGAACCCAACGCTTTTGAATACTTATATCAGTCCCATGGCTGCAATTATTGAGCAACAGGGTTTCACTATCATTTCATATGCTGATGACGCTCTGCTTGCCATCACCTTGGCTCACAGTAATGAAGAAGCAGCCTGCTCCCTTCGCACATGTCTGGCAGACATTGCTTTGTGGATGGTCCACAATTGCTTAAAACTTAACACTGGAAACTGAGGTTCTTGTATTAGGCAAACACATCAATATCTGGTCCAATGCTTGGTGGCCAGACACTTTTGGTCCTTTACCAGCTCCCAACGTCAAGAATTTGATCATCTGACTTGATGAGAAACTCTCCTTTGATGCCCAAATCACTGCCCTTGCAGGCAAGTGTCTTCGAATGTTGAGATCTCTGAAAAAAGTTCATAATTTTCTCCTAGAGTATGCTCAGCATACAGTAATTCAGGCTCTAGTCATATCCCGTTTGGATTACTGCAATGTTCTTAATTTGGGGTCACCCAAACGCGATTGAACATACTCCAATCAGTGCAGAATGTGGCAGCACGGACACTGCTTGGAGTTCCAAGATGAGCTTCTATCAGCACCACACTTAAGAAGTCACACTGGCTGTCGGTGAAACAGAGAGTCACTTTCAAGTATCTCTGTTACTGTTTTATGGCACTGTTCAGTTAAGGCCCAGCCTTTGCAAGCTATGGTTACCCCTCATGCTCTAACACGTTATCCTAGGTCGGCTGCTGCTAAATGGGCCACAGTTTCAACATTTAAAAAAACCAAAAATTGGTGGTTGCACTTCAAGTTATTTTGACCCTGAAAGCTGGAACTCACTACCATTGGAACTCTGGATGGCCCCCTTTGTGGGGAGTTTTAGAAAAAATCAGAAAACTTGTCTATTTGGATTTCGCTTCTCGTTGGGAATGCCTCTTGGTGTTCCTTTGGTTACCCAAGTAAACTGATCCACGGACTATCTAGGACAAGCCCTGTACCACCCGTGAAGTCTTTAATGCGATGGAGTTGGAAGCTACGATGAAAAATGTCATAAGATGCTGAGGGGTCTATCAGTATTAAAGCTGCGAGATGTGTATCATCAAGGGTTCCAAAGACCTCCTCAGATATGGTGATGAGTGTCCGCTGGTGGCTCTTGTTGGTCTAAATCCTGACTCTTCACGGCTCTTTATAGTTTTTTGTCTCAGTTGGTAGATTTAAGATGAAGCATTAGATGGACAGATCATTTGCATCCAAATTCTACTTGTCAGAGACCAAATCATGATGAAGTAATGAGTTAACATTGTAAGTTAGAATCAGATTGTGGTGGCACTTTGTTTTTTCATGCAATTAGCCGGACAAGGATACTTTTGAGGTGATAGAGCTTTGATAGTCCTTAGCTATTTTGGTCAAGGCTTCTACTGATGCAGGAAAGAGTTGAAAAGGTTGGTGTTGAGGTCTCATATGCATGGTCTGCTGTAGTTAAATGTCAATTGTTCCCGTGATTGACTCCACTTTATAAACAAAGAAACACAATAGGTCAGCAACCAGTTTTTGTGATGGGATCATTGTGTTTTTTGTTTCTGTAGGTATTGTGATATTTTTTTTAATTCTGGGTAATTTTGAAGTTTTGTTGCTTGCCTTGTCAGCCGTTTGTTGGAGAAGGCTTTGTCTCGTCTGATCGCCGCTTGCCCTTTAAGTGGAGTTTGCACAATATTTTGTTTGTATTAAACCAGGTTACCACTTTTAAGGTGTCTATGGCTCTTTGATATCTTTGAAGGAAAACAAGATCTTTGTTGAACTGCTGATTCACAGTTTTAATAACAGATGTAAACATTCTCTCCTTTAATGGGTTCTTATAAGTTCTTCAGTGACATTCTTCAGGCTCTTACCTGGGTGATGCATATGCTTCAGGTTGTTAGGCATATACTAAAAAAGATCTCACTTGAGACATTTTTGGAGTTTAGTGAAGGTTTGTCAGACCTCGATTGGAAACCACCTTACACAGACCTGTAACAATGCTGTACTGGTTTGCACTTCGGGTAATAGCTCTGTTTGTGCTGTGCCTTCTGCTAGAGTAAGTAGGCACATTCAAATGAATACATTCAGTGGTAGTTTGGCAGAGGTGATAATGGAGTAGGAATCAACAGTGTATTGGATACTGAGGAGTCTGCTCCAGAAATATGGCTTTGATGTGCAATAAGATGTTTTGTCAAGTTAAGAATACATTTATGTCTATAAAGGTAAGAGTTTTTTCTAAAGCTGCTGCCTGCAATTTTTAGCTAGCAATGGGCCCTGATTGCAATTAGAATGTTGTGGTTTTGTTTACCTTTCATGAGGATGCTCCTCAACACAAGGGGATATGTTGAAGCTCAGCAGAGACTTTTGATTAACCCCTTAGCTGCGGCGGCTATTCCGCCGCAGCGCTAAGGGGGAGGCGGGGCCGCGCGGCGCTCCCGTACTCATGACGGAACGGCTCCGTCACGGCCCTCGGGTGAGCTGTGCTTGTGACGGAACGGTTCCGTCACGGCCCCGCCTGCTCTTTAGAACGTCAGCGCAGGCACGGAATTCGCGCCCCGCATGCGTGGCGAGCGGACCGCGACGGAACCGTTCCATCACCAGCACAGCCCACCCGAGGCTCGTGACGGAACGGTTCCGTCACGAGCACACAAAGGGTTAATTGGCTGGGCAGGGGAGGGGTGGGGGCAGGCTCCAGGGTCTCCCTCAGCACAGTATCTTGACTTGATAGTTCCTGATTGTGTCCGAAGGGGGGACCCTCCATGTACCTAGAAGGGGGCCCCCTCAAGTTTTGTTACGCCACTGGATCTCTGAATAGAGGATAATGTGAAAATAATGACTCATGGGTTTGATTATTATTCCTGTGATATATTTGTTTGTGTGTGTTTGTATGTGGGTGCGTGTTTTTATCCTTGGTATTTTGTTATCTTAAATCGTGGCATGTGGTTGTATGTAACTTTGTTTGAGGTACTGCAAAGTTGTAGTGTGAAATCAGGGCACCACAAAGGCCCCCTGTGGATCCTTGCCTGAGAGAGAGAGACCCATGCTTTCCCTTAGAGTACTCCAGAGAGTTAACTAAAAGCCAGGACACACAGGATCATTTCTGTTTTCCTTACCTGTGATGATGGTACCATGCTATGCCCAGAGTATTGCGATGTGCCACTGGGCTCTGTCTTCACCACTGTGATGGTGTCGGAGTGCGTGACGGAGGCCGGGGAGTTTGTGGCTGATGTTGTTGGCCCTGCAAATAGAATAAATAGTAGCTTAGAAAAGCTGTGATACCCTTCGTGTTCAATTTTCCACCTACCTAACATATCTCAGATGTGTACCTTCTGTGTGCATACCTGAAAATAGGGCACCAGCCCATATGTTTTGGACAAGTGCTTACACAGAGAGGTTGTGGCAGCATCTTCTCTGTGTAAGCCCCTGTCTTGTAATTCATCCAGTGGCGGCTGGCAAAATTAATAAATGGTGCTGGCCACGGGGCCCTCCATCCAGTGCTCCTCTCCCCACACCGATCCTGGGGTGATGAGGA
The DNA here is from genome assembly GCF_964261635.1 of Lissotriton helveticus. Lineage (NCBI taxonomy): Eukaryota > Metazoa > Chordata > Amphibia > Caudata > Salamandridae > Lissotriton > Lissotriton helveticus. The sequence continues at coordinate 99,512,777 of NC_136068.1, forward strand.
GCAGGAAGGAAAGGGAAGGACTTCATTCCAAGTGCAGCACAGATCCAACCAATCCTGGAGCTGCTCTCAGCATGAGAGCAGCTCCAGGATTGGTTGGAGCAGGCTAACCCAGCACTCATTTAGAGACTGTGTCAGCAATCACACTGCTGTTTCTCAGCCCTGGGATTCGTGGGCCTGAAATGCCGGATAGGTCGGCTGTAGACAGCTCGATAATCTGACATACACACTGAGCCCCGGGAGACATCATGCAATCTGCAGAAATCTGCCCTCCCACACCCTCACATTCGAGCAGGTTGGCTGCACACAGAATAATAAAATGGTAATGACCATTTTATTATTCTGTGTGTACCGCTGCGCCAGCAAATGGTGCGACACTCTTCCGCCCAAGAAAGGAACCTGCTGCTAAATGTATCCACCCCTACATGAGAAACCAGTAACCATAAAGAATGAAGAGGGTCTCCGTCCTGGAAATAGTAAACATGTTACATCACTGAGGATGCATCCTACAGACGGACACAGATTTGGAGAACATGCTACAAAATTCAGACACCTCTGCTATGATGAGATCCCTAGACAAACTGTGGTGGGAGAGTCCCCACTGACTATTTCTACCACTCTCCGCAACCACACCCTTTTGTGCCTAATATTCTTACAAGCATAGGTTTCCACTTCTACCCAGGCATAAACCTATTTGTCCACCACTCATCAATAGACACCACCCTTCACATCCATTAATCTTTCTGAGATCCAAAAAACACATCTGTCAGTCTCCCTGGGAACAAATCTCCCTCAAATCACTTTTCCCAGGCACAGCCCTCCATGTCCATCATTCTCACTGAAAAGGGCCCATCTCCACCCATTCTCCACAATCACAACCTTCTATGTCTATCACTCTGCCAAGTATCAACCATCCAAGTCCATCACTCTCCCAAAGCATGCCCTCCCAGGTCCATCACTCTCTCCCCACTCAAAACCCTTCACTCTCCTATGGCACCAGGTTCCTTGTCTACCATTCACTTCCGGCACATCCGCCACATCAGTCACTCGCTGTTGACATAACTCTTCACTTCCATTTCTCTCCTCTGACATAGCACTCCATGCCCATCTCTTTCTCCACGATTAACACTCCGTCTAACACTCTCCTCAAGTACAATCATCCACACCTAGCACTTTCCTCAAGCACAACCATAGTGAAGTTTGTGACTCTAAGTTCCTCAATTGACTGAAACGTGTCACCCTGGAAACGTCATTGCATCTCCCAGATCCCTACGCCAGTGCCTAATTTGAGCCGTGGTTTCCGGTGCTCGGCATTGGCACTTTATTGTCGGCACCAGCGCTTGCGACAGCCTGCCACAAGGTGGCACTGTCTAGCTAATTTAGAGATGACTACGACAGTAAATTATTAATGCTATATTCATTAACCACATCGATGATGATGACGGAACCGCTCCGTCATCAGCCGCGGTGGCGCTGTTCTGATGACGGAGAGGTTCCGTCATGGCCCGGTGCGCAGGTGCGTCGCCCGCCCGACGCACCTGCGCAGCGCTGATTTTGCGCCTGCACGGCGCGTTCTATTGAGCGGGCGGGGCAATGACAGAACCGCTCCGTCATCAGCACAGCTCACCCGAGGCTGGTGACGGAGCGGTTCCGTCACCAGCGTGTGAGCGCTGCGCGGCCCCCCGCCCCCTTAGCGCTGCGGCGGAATAGCCGCCGCAGCGAAGGAGTTAAAAATGACTATTACCTGCCTCCCAAGGCATTCTTATAGATTTGGGAGCCTGAAATAGTTCGAATTGTCACTCTTGTAGGAGTGTGGAGGTTAGTGGTTGTGTTGTTACTATTTTTATTGGCATCATGGCTGGGACAATGTTTGGTGCAAGCTGCAAATTACAAATTAAGCACTGCCCTAGGTAAACTATCTCCTAAACTTAGAAATCTTAAAAACCCTGAGAACCTACAGTTCTAATGTCCTATGTAAAAGCTGTACACTTTAATACAATTTTCTGCAACTACGAATCACATTAACTGTTCAATGTTGCATCCATAACTCTTTCCAAGTTACTGTTATTTAGCCATTTACTAACCAGTCTGCACTTTTCAGGAATGTTTCACCTTAAGATAATGTCTCTACATTTTCCAGAGTGTAATATCGTGATCGTTTGCCTTTCCAAAACTGCTCAAGAGAAATCTTAATTGTTGGAGCATTCTGGAGTTCAGCTGAAAAATGAAACTATTTCTTCTTGAGTGCCCAGGTATGGAAAATTCACCAAGAAATAAAAAAGTTACCTAGGACGAGATGGCATTGGAAGGCCGGTAGAGCTGAGATACAATCAGTCACATATAAATAACTGATTTGCAACAGCCCTTTCTGGTCTTTTAGAGACCGAGCAAGTCTGACTCGGCCTCCTCTGTACCAGCCTGCAGTTGACTGACTTTACAAGCCCTACTGGATTTGTAGTTATCATGATATGTGGCTGAATCTGCCTTAACCATGGCATTGTTTCAGAAGTCTGGCATAATGTGCAGCAGCGGCTCCTCAGCTATGGCGGAGGAGAGCTGCCCCACCTGCCAGCAGCCAAAAAAATTAAACAATGATATAATATCATTTTATTTTTTAACTCGGAGCCAAGGCTTGGGGGTGGAACCAGGGGATGACAGGGCGGTGGAGGATCGGTTGTACTGCTTTTCAGTGCTCATGACGGTCTGGCCGGCCGCCTGGGGCGCTCTCTCCAAAGTGAGCTGTGTTGCCGGGTTGGAGAGAGCAGGCACAGGCTCCAAGTCTAACTGGGAGCACAAATCATTGGTGTTCAGGCCAATCCTGATGCTGCTTTCAGCAGCATGAAAGGAGGTTCAGGATTGGCCGCATTGCACTCTGGGAGCCTGTGAGTACCTTCGAAAAAGCGCCGGGATGCTCCAAATGGAGTGGCCGTGCGCTATAGAAGCACAAATATAACATAACATAACATGTGCGTGCAGTGGAGAGGGGTGCGATGCAGCAGGTAAGTATTTTAAAAAAAACACATTTGTTTCATCATCCGTCCCCGCCCCACCCCGCCACTTTATCGACACACCAGCCACTACTAATGATGTGGCTGTTGCTGCTTTATCTTTCAGGGACAGTGGACTGCTAGGTTGAGACACCTCTGATCTTTGATAAGTAAAAGGTAAGCATACCTGAGGAGCTCTTGACGTTACTCTTTGGTTTCCGTTTCCTGGTCTGGATACTTTCCTTTTTCATGGCCAGTGGTCGTGGCACCTTGACACAAAAGAAAGAGGCGTTAGCATGGGCATTTAAGTGGCATGTGTGTGAGTCAGGTTTTACTGGTTTCGTGTTTTTGGCTACTCCCTTCTAGCAACATTTCCTTCCTTTCAGTGTGTGACTCGTGTATTGCTTGCTATTTACCCAGACCGCGTGGCTTCAAGGTTCTTGTCCTTCACTATGGGCTATTTACATCTCTTGCAGACCTTGGGATGGCCTAGTGGAGGCCTTCCAACAAAACTAGGCCTTGCGGGCCTTGGCGGGCTCGGTGGGTGGGGCCGGCATTTCTACAACATCAGGGCTTTGCAGAGCTTGAAGGAGACCATCCCACCCTAACAAACCCCAGTGGGCCTTGAAATTGACAGAGGAGGAATTTCCATCACACCAGGCCTCAGTGGGACTTGACAGATCTGGGAGGAGGCCTTCCTGCTACAGTGGACCCCACCAGACCTTGGCATAAGTTGGGCAAGTCCTTCACAAACGGTAGCGAAGGTACCATGTGCCCGAATACAAGCAAGGAAAATGGCCCCTCCAGTCCATGGAATGATTGGAAAAAAACTGTTTTATATAGAGCCCAATAGGCCCCTCACACCCCTGGGCCCAGGTGCAACTGCACCTTCTGCACTATTGGTCACTACGCAGATTGAATACTTAGAGACACGCGAATAGTACAGCCCTCTTCTCTTTAAGTGTTCTAAAAATTACAATAAGTGTATTTATGAGGCCTCACATGAGAGTTAGCTCAGTTGGGGACCGATGCAAAGTTCTCTGAATTATGTTACAGTCTGGCCTCTGGTGCCTAAGCAAGGTTGTCATCTGCAGGGATATTCCAGTCTGACGTCACTTCCCTTGAGTGTTGTAATAGTGATGGAAGAGCACGACCTTCCCTATTAAATGACACACACCCTTGGCAGATGGTGCGCACAGGCTCCATGCTATTATGTAAAATGTACTGTACACATCTTGGGCTCTGAACGCAGTCCAGTGGCGGCTCCTCCGTTATGTTGGAGCATTACCCCCGCTTATGAAAGCCAGCAGAGGCACGGACATAAATAAAATTATATTAAAATATTTTTCTTATCATTTTATTCTGCATCCTGCAGGCTGCCTGCCAGCCGAGGCAGAGGCGGGATCAGCCACAGTGACCGGCAGCAAGCACCAACGAGGAAGGGGACGTGGTGGGCACTGCTTAGTGCGCATGATTATTTGGCTGGCCTCAGAGGGCCAGCCAACCTGTCATGCGCACTTACACCTTCTCGAACTAGCTGTGTTGTACAGATGGGTGGAGAAACCAACACGGGAAACGGCCACTACAACGCGGCCGTTTCCACGAATACCTTCACCACGCATGCATTACAACGCATGCGTGGTTACTACGAAAGCCTTTACCACGCATACCTTTACTACAAGGTACGTAGTAAAGGCATGTGCGGTAAAGAATTTAAAAAAAAAGGGGCTTGGGAGGGTCTCCCCCCCAATAAAAAAAACTCACCAGAAGAAACGTCGAGATGTGCAGGAAAACGGCGTCGTTTAAGAGGAAACGGAAAGGAACTTCCGCTTCCTCTTAACGACGTCCGACGTCACCACGGAAGAAATCGAGTAAAAGGTTATGCGTAAAAAAAACATTCAGTTGTAACGCATGCGTGGTAAAGGCATGCGTTGCAACGGAATGCGTTGTAAGAACATACAACCAACCAACACAGGCTCCCAGTCAATGTTTGAGCACAGAACCGAGGCACTCAGACCAATCCCAGCGCTGCTCACATGCTGGGAATGCTATACCCAGTATGTGAGCAGTGCTGGGATTGGGAGCTGGGAGCCTGCACAGTGTGTGTGCAGCAGTTCCTGGAAGGAGGCAAGGATCGGGAGGAAGGCAGCAGCCAACGGAGCAGGTAAATGCTTTTTTTTTTTATTCTGTCTTTTTTATTTTGTTCCCCCTGCCCCACCCCACCACTTCACAGTACGGATGCCGTTGCAGGCTCCCAGGCTAGGACTACAGCGAATAATCTCAAGAACAACTCCTCACAGCCTCACCTAACCCCCCATTCATGGTTTTCGGTCAAAAGTTCAAGCCCGGAAGCCTGAAATTAAAAGTTTTTAAACTCAAAATTTTGAGGCAAAAGTTGAAATGCCTAATTGGAAAATAATGAAGTCTACGTGATTGTCAATTAGTTGAAAAGCCATAAAGTATAAATATTTTCCTTTTTTTCAAACATTACATTTTGTTGTCATAGGTAAAACCGTAAGCTAAGAGGTACCCTAACCAATCAATTCTTAACCTGTTGCTCAGTGGACCTCAGGGGGTCTGTAGTGCAACTCTACTGCTTTGAAATTTAAATATTATATCCAAATTTATAAAGTGTATATAAATAAAGAAGCAAAATCTGAAACTAGAAGTGCAAACAAATTCTGTAAATGAGAAGGAATTTTAAATTTGAGGCTAAAAATTAAGTTGGTATCCTTAGCTTGGTTTATGAGAGCAGTACAAGTGCATCAAAGAGAATATAATTTGGACGATGGGTAGCCTTGATAAAATTTAGAGACACTCCAATCATCTCATTAAAATTAAAAAATGTATTTTAATTTTTTTATATTTGTTTGTAAAATATATTATTTTATCATTTGTGTATTTTATTGATGAATACTTGTGTCTGTTTTTTTTTGCAGCCGCGGTCGGCAGTAGGAGTTCCTGCAGGGCAGTGACGTGGGGAGGGTGAGGGGGCAGGGTGGGAGTAGTAATGTATGGATTACAGAGTTTAACAGGTAAGTATACATATAAATAAATAAAACGAATTTCGCTGCACGCACTGCATCACCAAATGTGATGCAGTGCACGCAACAAAATTAGTTTATTTATTTATATGTTTACTTACATGTTAAACTCCGAAATCCATACATTACTACCCCCACCCTCCCCCTCCCCACGTCACCGCCCTGCAGGTACGCCTACTGCCGACCGCGACTGTTTTTTTGTGGTCCAAATCATCGAAACTGCTGATGCCGGGGTTCCCGGGTTTCAGTAATGACTAAGTGGGGGTCCACTGATTCCTATAACGATTCAGAGGTGGTCCCCGGCACCAGTAATGATTAAATGGGGGTCGACAAATTCAAAAAATTAAGAATCCCTGTCCTAAACCTTTCAGCAACCTCCTCACATTAATCCCTTTAATTTCCACACTCTGTAATGTATCCTAAACTAAACCACACCCCCTTATCCTTCTACTTGCCCCATTGCCAATTCGAACCCTAAACCTATACCTAACATGAACCGTATCGCACAGCCTATCATTAAACCTACCCTTTTAAATGTAACCCAACCATAACGCTAACAAGTACCCTATCCCCACGTCTAACAGTAACACTAACCCTATACCCAATCCTAAACAACACCTTATTCCTAACCCCTACCGTCTCCCTAACAAACACTATACATTCTGAAATGTGTTAAGGTGAACATATTTGAATCTTTTCATTTTTTAACAGAATCGGGTTTTTTTTAATTTAGAAACAAATTGCTTTATAATGAAGGTTTTTTCAAACTTTCAATTTCAAACTCTTGACTGAATGCAGTAAACTCCATGTACATTTCTATATGTCACAGATGGCACCCGCCTTCCCCAATTGGCTACATGTGGGGATTCCATGCAGCGCACATCTATCCCATGCAACGTTATTTAAGAATATAGAGTTAGTCACCTACCCCATGTAACTTCATATACAAGCCGCAAGCATTGCACACCGGCTCCCCTTCCGTATTGCGTCTCCATAGAGTGGTGGTGGTCGTGTGGCAGTTGGTGCAACAAAGACCAGCGCGTCGAGAGGAGGACTGTAAAAAGAAAGAAAGGACAAAGCATGTATCAGACTGGACCTTGGCCTTATTGAAGCAGTTTCTCAGATAGTCTACATGGAATAAATACTGAGGTATCAGGTTTCTAATTAAACCCTCAGGACTTCGGTACTTTAGGAGAAGATTGGGAATCCCACTATATTTATTTATCTTATTTACTTAGTGTCTTATATAGGGCAGACGTCACTCAACTCAGTTTCAGAGGCACAACAACACTGCCTTCAACATCTGCCCATTGTTCTTACACATGTCAGCAAAGAGTGCATCAGAGCCCAGATAAGAGAGTAAAAAACACTTAAAGGGCAGATAGAGGAGAGAAGTGAAAGTAGAGCAGGCACGGGGGGGGGGGGGGCTGTTCTACTTTCACAGTTTTCTCTCACAGTTCAAGGTGAGAGAAACACATATAAGTCACTAGTGCTCGTGAGAAAGAAGTTACTATTATTGAGATATACATCCAACAATATTACGAAACTCACTGATAATGTCATTCTGTCCCATTTAAATTCAACAGCAGACAAGGTAAACTTAGTGAAACAGTGCAACTCAACTTAAATCCTATGATGTCACAGTAATCGTTAAAAAAAAGTTTATAAATACATATATATATATATACATATATATATATATATATATATATATATATATATATATTCACTGAAAAAACCATAGGTTATAGACCATATATAGTTAGGAATTAGCATTTACAAAACCTTGAAAATTCACTGAAAAAACCATAGGTTATAGACCATATATAGTTAGGAATTAGCATTTACAAAACCTTATTTTACTCACACAAAACCATTGAAATTCCATATATAGTTAGTTGCACTAACTATATATCGCGCACCCGCAATCCACTGCTGATGATGTCACATATTACATCATTCATGACATGGTCAGTGACATCACTGATGACATCACTGATGACATCTCAAATGACATCACTGATGACATCACTGATGACATCTCATTTGACATTACTGATCACATCACTGATGACATCATTCATGTGATGATACGATGAACCTCTTCAGACTCTAATATATATGGTCTATAACCTATGGTTTTTTCAGTGAATTTTCAAGGTTTTGTAAATGCTAATTCCTAACTATATATGGTCTATAACCGATGGTTTTTTCAGTGAATTTTCAAGGCTTTGTAAATGCTAATTCCTAACTATATATGGTCTATAACCTATGGTTTTTTCAGTGAATTTCATAGGTTTTTTAATAGCAAATCTTTATAAAAATAATACATTTTAAATCGAATTTTATATTTTATAATTCTGTCATTTTTCTTTTTTATTCTTTTTGGTGCGCTACCGGGGCGCGGACAGGTGAACGCACGGGTAAGCGCAATCTTGCGGCGCGCCCCGGGGCGCGTACTGATGAGCGTCCCGATAGCGCTATTGCCGCGAACGAAAACAACATCGTGACGTATCGCGTAGCCGCCACGCCTTGCGTCATAAGACACGTATCGCGTAGCCGCGAGATGCGTCTTATGACGCACCGCGTAAGCGCACCCGGAAGCGCATACGATCGCGCAACGTAAGCGCCCCGATGCGCTTACGATACACGCCCCGGGACGCGCCCCGGGGCGCGTAGCGTAAGCGCGTCAAACCATGTGACTTTAAAATAACACTTTTCATTGGTTCAGAACTTTTTTTTTTCCAAATTGTGTGAAACCCACCCATTTCTCTCACTATTGCTTTGTACTTGGAGAGAGCAAGAGCTGTTCTGTGAACTGTGTTTATCTCCTACTTTTCTGATCTACAGCAATGGCTGCAAGAGAGTCATCCAGCAGTGATTCAGAGGGATTTTTAGATGAGGACCCTCCTCAGCAGAAGAAAAAAAAACATTTCATCTGGAAATTTTATGACATCCCTGAAGGACAAAAAAAGTCAACGCTCCCAAAGTAACCTGCAAAATATGTGGGAGTATTTTATCCAGAGGCAATCCTCTGAAAAAATATAGTTTTGGAAATGCTAATTTAATCAGGCATGTGAAAAGAAGAGACCCTAACAACTTTGCCAGGGAGAGTGTCAGAGAGCTGGCACAGAATGTACCCACAGATGGCGGCAGCACCTCCACTGGTGAAGCAACACCTTCGGGACCACCCCGTGGAAGAATGGTCCCTAACATTCAGCCGGTGTTTGCAGGCATCAAATTTCTGTGCACGGAGTGTGACGAACTGCTCTGCTATGGGGAGCAGAGTGTTGAACTGATTGCCCTAAAGAAACAGCAACACCGCTGCTCTGCCAGTCCCTAAATTTTCAATATTTTTTGCTCCTGTTGAGCAGTTTTGGAATCCCTGTTTTTGTTTTTCCCTTGACAAAAATCCCAAAAAAATATAAAATTGTTTAAAAAAGTCTAAAAAAATATAAAACAACAAAAACAAAAAAAAAATATATAAAACAACAAAATCAAAAAAAAGTTATTTTCAGAACTACCTCCAATTTATAAAAAAATGTTTTTATTTTTTTTAAAAAAAGTCTGTCATTTTTTATCTCCTGGTACGCTCCCCCGTAAGCTCCCCGGTGCGCGTACCGGGCGCTCCCCCCCGCGAAAATCAATTTTTTTTAAAATTTTTTTTTTTACCCGCGGGAGCCTTTTATGGCCCCCACATCAAAACTAGGGGGTCAGGGGGGTGTACCCTGCCCCCTTTTGCTCATTTCCCCCCTTTGATTTTTGCCACCTCTTGTGTCTCAATCCTACCGAGACACAAGATGGCGGCCGCTGCGGACTGTTTCGAATGTTTACAGACACCCGAGAACCAATCAGCTTGCCGTGCGCAAGTCGCGTGGCACGCCCGAAGCGCTCCCCGGTACGCGTACCGGGCGCGGCTCTAGATATATATCTTTTTTTAAACCTAATTTACTCAAAATTCACAGGACCACATATCTTGAGACCTAGCAAAGGCACATCGGGCAAACAATATCTACAATTTTGCCAAGTTTCGTGGAAATCCATTCAGCCGTTCGAGCTAAAAGTGAGGCCAACCGCCCTATGGAAAATTGCATGGCAAAAACACGTTTTGGGACCCCCCTTTTTTCTCGGCCCCCCCTTGACCCCCCCCCACCAAATTTTCAGGGGCTGCTCAGAAACAAAATGTTCAATTTTCCTGAAAATTTCAGCCAATTCCGTCCACAAACGCCAAAGTTATTAGACATAGAATTTTCAAAAATCCCATAGAGAAAAAATCCTAACTATATATACCTACTGGCGACCGCCAGTAGGTAATATATATATATATATATATATATATATATATATATATATATATATATATATTTTTTTTTTATTAATTTTTTTTTAATCCCTTGGTTACAATATGTCAAAGGTGTTTTGCGTGACTTGGGTAAACCGGTACTGTTCACCAGCCCGGATTAATTTGTAAAGAGGATGTCAGATGGGCCAAAAAAGCATTTAGCGAATCTGTGCCAAAAAAAACAAAGAGGACCGTTACAGACTGGAAAGCCTTAGAAGGCATTATGTTATGGATAAAAAAAATGGTCAAATGGAATTGTATTTAACATTGGATATGCCTATCTTGCACAGACGTTTATTATCCTATTTCCATCTATACTTGTTTACAAAGCTTTCAGTGGGATGGCTTAAGTCATCAGAACCTGCTATTTGCATGTGATTTGGTTGCTGCACTTGACTCTTTACATGCTGCTTGTATCTGTCCTAAATGAGCTAATTCCTAATTAATAGTTAGGAGTACAATCAATAACTTTCACAGCAGTCATACAAACTGTTACTTGCACACCACATTCAATGCAAAAGACTAGGGGTATGAGAAATTTGAAAATAATTCCTTCATTTAGAGCTATATTTTAGCATGAAATTCGTTCTTGAGTCAATTTTTGACATGAGGATGCATTTCGTGGTATACAAAAAGAACGAAACGTGTAGTGCAAGGAACAGACCCTCACGTTCTGCCCATCTATGTTATTCCTGTTCACTTACTAGTAAGGTTTGCAGAAATCAATGTGTAATTACTTAATATTAACCCTGGGCGTAGTTCGCGTAGTAGCGCTATGCGAAGTGCACTTCGCACTACGCGAGCTACGCCTAGCTACGCGAACTGCGTAGTGCACTTGGCAAAATGCTGTTTGCACTGATTGCACAGGGCTGGATCCTTGTCCGCGCTGTGCAATCAGTGCAAACCGCATCTTGCACAGTGCAAGTGGTAGTTTTCTGCCGCTCGAGGTATTTTCTACTCGAGCGGCAGCTTTCTCAATGTGGACTGGTAGTTTCTCATCGCGAGCGGTCGCGAGCATACGCAACCACTCGCAATGAGAAACCTGACCTCCCCGCATTGAGAATCTCGCCGGGAGGTTATTTTCCACACTCACAATCGGCAACTTGATGTTGCTGATCGCGAACGAGGAAAAAGTCTCGCCGGGATGTCATTTTGCTCGCTCGCGGTCGCCAACTTGACGTTGAGGACTGCGAGCAAGCAAAAAATGACAACTACGCGTATTTGCACTCTGCTACGTGCAATTCGCATAGTGCAAAGAAGCGCAAACTTCGCAAACTACGCGAGCGTAGCATAGTACTTCGCCCAGGGTTACTTAATATGGTGTACTAGCGTAGTTCTAAGAATTTCATGTAACACAAAATTCCCAAAAATATGGCAATTGTGCTAGTGTATTTTAAATTTCACCTTAAATTTCACCTGGGCCTAATCAAGACCTCATCCATAATGAAAGAGATGCTTTTACAAATGTTACAAATCACCTTACAGATGACATTACATATCACATTACCCCTTACCACATTGAGAGAATGTATTGTCTTTAATTCATTTGATTATGTTTTGTTGTTTAATTACATTTAGTTGTTAGGTGTTGCTCTTCATTGGTATAAATATTGAAGGTTATAAGCATTGCAGTTGGTGTGCAATTTATGCTTTGCATGGCTGTTGTGCGAGTTATGGATTGTAGTTCTAACCATAACTTGTCAAAAAAAATTTCATTTCTCATTTGTAACTATTACTGCACTTTAAATGTGCTTTTTCTGAGAACTTCTTAAGTTTCCTTAAATCCATATATTGAGTTGTTATTACCAACCCTAAGCATACATTTACTTTTTTTTCCAGCCATTTATTTTTGACTATATATAAAATCCATACAACATCCAGAGTTGCCATAGGTTACAACCACAGTTAAGCACAGCTTTTGCCGGCCCCGTGCCTAACCCTCTGCGACAGCCAACACCCACAGTGCAAGGCTGAAGGTCATGTGCACCGGGTTCGCGCACAGAACCTTGCCTTCACAACCTGCGCCCCACAATCCACCATCCACTAGAAGCCAACTACTGGTGTGCATGGTGTTGTGCCGTTTACGGTGGGACTGCAGCTAAGCGCAAATCGAATCTCGCCTCTTACACCCAAACCCCGCATGTGGCACTTGACTATTGAGATGTAATATGTCAAGTCATCAATAATGTTATTTCATACATCAGGAGTGATGTAATATGTGAGGTCATAAGAATTCCATGGCAATGTGCATTTTAGTTAGTTCAGTTAACCCCTTCGACGCTCATGACGAGCTCAGCTCGTCATGAGTTACGCCTGTCGTACGCTCATGACGAGCTGACCTCGTCATGATACGCGGGTTTTCGCAAATGTCAGCGCACAGCGGGAAAACCGCAGCGCGCATGTAGTTAAAGCATTAGTTTTTAGGTCTCACCTAGGCAGCGCATGCACTGCTTCTAGAGACATGCTGTATCTACTGTATGGCCTTTCAGCGCACCCATCCATTTGGATTCGTTCCTTCAGATGCCTTTCGAATTTGATGTGAATAGAGTACATTTGTCCCTCCCTTTTGCTGTTTTGGTCATGGAGACTAGCCCTGTTACATGGACCACTTCACTAACAGTCATAAAAGTTAGTTTCGGCACACTACTTTTTCTTTTGCCTGGGCTTGGGCTTGTTTTGTTATTCCAAATGCGCTCAGCCAAGGGCTGCAAATCATGTACTTATCTTGTTTTCCATTGTCTTTCGTTTCACAAGCGCTTTTTTCAGCAGGTGCCAATGTTATTTTTCATCCTTTTTTTATTTCATTAGCTCAAATGTCCTAATCTAAAATAATATACTTACTTAATGGAAGTGTAGTTTAAGAAGATGGCCGACAGTAGGATCAACCTATTTGCTTTAACGCTTTTGACAGCATGATTATTTGGATGTGATAAAAGAGGTAAACATGCTGTTATTGCTCCAATTTATGAAAATGGAAGCAGCTTTAAGTTGTGCACTTTAAACTTTTGATGCTTTCTTTTGGGTTTCAATTGTTGGTGAAATACAACCAATATCAAGAGATGCCTTCTTGTGCTCTCCAAACGCGGCATGTAATGTGAGGCTACTTAACAATATATCCTGCAAGTAGACAGTGCAACACCACCTCACCTTAACAGCACCACTGCAGCACAACCTCAGCATCAGCGCAGCACCACTTCAGCACCAGTCAGTGTCACTCAGCAACACTTAGCAGCACCTGAGCACCACCACATCAGCACAGCACCACCTGAGCACCACCACAGCATCACTCAACACCACCGCAGCACCGCCTCATCATCAGCACATCACTGCCTCAGCACCACCTCAGCTGCAACTCCTCGGCAGCAACTCGGCACCAATGCAGCATCACTTCAGCATTAGTGCAGCACCACCTCCATACCAGTGCAGCATCACCTTAGCACCAACTTGGCACCAGTGCAGCCCACCACAGCATCAGTGTAGCACCACGTGCACCAGCTCAGCAGCAACTCAGCACCAGTGCAGCATCACTTCAGCATTAGTGCAGCACCACCTCCGTACCAGTGCAGCATCACCTTAGCACCAGCACAGCACCAACTCAGCATCACTCCGCACCACCTGAGTAACACCAAAGCATGACTCAGCACCATTACAGCATCACTCAGCACCACCTCCACACAAGCACACCACCACTTCAGCATCACTCACCACCAGCTCAGCACCACCTCAGCTCGAGCACAGCCTCACCTCAACATCTGCACAGCGCCATCTCAGCATCAACACAGCACCATCTCAGCATCAGCAGTGCAGCACCACCTCAGCACCAGTGCACCACCTCAGCACCAGCACAGCACCACCTCAGCACCAGCACAGCATCACCTCAACATCAGCACAGCTCCATCTCAGCATCAGCACTACAAGCGCAGCTCCACCTTGGCACCAACGCACCACCACTTCAGCAGCAATTCTGCACCAACGCAGCACCACTTCAGCATCAGCACAGCACCACCTCAACATCAACGCAGCAGCATCTCAGCATCACCAACACCACCTTAGCACCAGCGCAGCATCACCACTTCAGCATGACTCAGCACCACCTCAGCATCACTCACTACCACATCAGCATCCATCAGCACCACCTCAGAATCACTTAGTATCACCTCAGCAGGAACTCAGCACCAACGCAGCATCACTTCAACATTAACACAGCACCATCTATATACCAGCGCAGAATCACCTCAGCAGCACACCACAGCATCAGTGCAGCAGCACCTCAGCAGCAACTCCTCAGCACCAACACAGCATCACTTCAGCATTAGTGCAGCACCACCTCTGTACCAGTTCAGCATCACCTTAGCACCAGCAACGCAACAGCTCATCATCACTCAGCACCACCTGAGTAACACCAAAGCATCACTCAGCACCACCTCAGCATCACTCAGCACCACCTGAGCACCACCTCAGCACAAGATCACCACAACTTCAGCATCACTCAGCACCAGCTCAGCAAAGCATGACATCACCTCAGCATGAGCACAGGACCACCTCAGGACCATCACCTCAGCATCACTCAGCACTACCACAGCATCACTCAGCACCACCAGTGCATCACTCTGCACTACCTCAGCACCAGTGCAGCCCCACCACAGCATCAGTGCAGCACCACCTCAGCACCAGCGAGCACCACCTTGGCATCAGCACAGCCCCACCTGAGCACCACTACAGCACCACCTTAGCATCAGCGCAGCCCCATCTCAGCATCAGCACAGCACCACCTCCTCATCAGTGCACCACCACCTCAGCATGACTCAGCACCACAGAATCACTCAGCATCACTCAGCACTACCTCAGTATCCCTCACTCAGAATCACCTGAGGATTGCCTCTGCACCAGCACAACACCACCTCAGTCTGCCCTCGGAATCTGACATCTGTTGATTCTCCCCTAGTGTCCGTCCACTGCTTGTGTTGTAATTTAGGTACTCTTTCCCAGCCTCCACTCTCTCGTTGTTTATGTCCCCCATAACAAAAAAAAACTATAACAAACAAGCTTTAGAACAGGCAGGAAAAAGTTGTCAGTATTTCAAGGACCAAAAACTAGAAGACATTTTTTATATTCATTCTTTTTTTAATCGGGTCCTTCAGTTGAACATGTTTTCTTGTTATGTATAATATGGCAAGAAAAATGCTTATAACACTTTTTTCTTATGATTTTTCAACATGCTGCACAGCAGCCACACTGCTCTACAACATAGCTCAAAGACATTGACAAAGCCAATAGCTCTGGCTAAACACGTATAAGGTCGAAAGGTGAGACCTATTAACTATGGCAATGCTTGTTATCTTAGTCCAACACCTAACTATAGCTTCACTTTAACGTTTGTTTTACAGAGGGGAAAAATGTGTATGTGTGCGTGCTTGTGTGTGAGAAAGAATTAAAATATAGCTTTACTGTGCTGTAACTCTGTTTATTTGAGACCATAGCTGCACTTTAACTCTGTTTTCAATGGAATTTTAGATTCTTTTTTAAAACATACATACAAAATTGTCTTTTTAGCAGAATAAATCATAACTTTCCTTTGACACAGAATTTCTGGAGTGGTTTGATGATATACTTCTTACAGCTTCGATGACAGCAACCAGTGCTACTCAAGGACTTTGGCAGCAGACAGGAGTGATTGGCTGCAGGAGTTGGACTTTGGTCACGCGCTGCACGCATCACCCTGCTGGCGACCAACCCTAGCTGGGCACACCCCCTGGCAAGTGCAGCTGAGGTTGGCCTCAGGATCCTGCCTATGACCAGGCTCCATATCCAAGCCAGCATGGACGGCTAGTCCCTTCTGAGCACAGCTTTAATGCATAGAAGGGGCGGGCTTTTTTGCTAAAAAAAGAAGTGATATAAAAAGCCCATAGTTCACTGGGACGCGTGAAATATGAAAAATATGTCATGGATCCCTTTGAAATATAGGTTTCAACATCATAAAGGCAGTGGACAAACCACTCAGCAAACCATTACCATAGGAAGGGTCAGAAGCATTAGGTAGCAGTGGAGGCCAATTTATTAGGCAGGTTAGATTACTTATGCAAAAGAAAAGGCAAATTGTGCAGCGTTATGTTGCACCTTCTCTGTTAGTATTATTCTGATCCACTTGAAAAGAAGCAGCATTATAAACAGTGGCGTAGCTAGACCTAGGGCCGCCCGTGGCAGCCCCTGAGTTTGCCGCCCCGCTGCTGCCGTCTGAAGGGAAGGGCTGGCGATTCCTGCAGCAGCCACTCAGCAACGGCTGCTGGTAAGAATGGGGAGGAGGCCGCCGCCCCTAAAACTCATGCCGCGCGGGGTGGACCACCTCCCCTTGCTACGCGACTGATTATAAAGTAAGTACGCAGCAAGTGCAGTAAATCCATATTTGAAGTAAATGGCGCAGTCACAGAATCACACAATTGCATTTGCTCTAGCAATTAAAATTGTTTAATCAACATTATGTTCAATAAAGATAAAACCTGAACATTCTGATTCAAATTAGTGCCAGTTGTTAGCTGAACCTTGTAGAAATCAGCTTCACTCACCTCTCCCTTCCACAGAAAAGAATGTGATTTTTAAAAAAATGCGTTGTGTTCTAACATTCTACATTCGTCACTACATAATGAAATATTGTTCTATTATTTTTTTGCAGACAACTAAAGTTAGGCCTGGTCCTTTACTTACTTTTTTGTGTAAATATTTCCTTTTTGGAAGAAAAAAAACATTTGCAAGCTAACATACCAAACCAAAACGTTAAAAAAAAACATAATAGCTAACATGTAATATACCCCCAGATTCATCAAAGTCCTGTTTTGCGAGTCCTTAATAGCGATTTTTAAGGAATCGCTATTAAAGACTCGCAAAACGGGATGCATGTAGAAATCGCAATATTTTTTGCGATTTCTACTGCTTCCTTATTTGCGATTCACTAATTGCTAATCGCTAATCGCAAATAAGGAATGGCTTTCCCATTCATTCCTATGGGCCTGAAGGCCCATAGAAATGAAAGGGGAGGCCCATAGTAATGAATGGGGAGTCATTCCTTATTTGCGATTCGCAATTAGCGAATCGCAAATAAGGAAGCGATTTCAAGGGTGCCAGGGTGTTCAAAGGACCCCCTGTAGCACCCCTGAAATGGTAATGTACACTGGTGTTGTGCACACACATGTCCAAAGGACATGTGTGTGTGTTACATACAACTTAGAAAAATGCACTAAAGTGCATTTTTCTAAGTTTTTGCTATTTACCACGTCGTTAGACTTCGCGGTAAATAGCGGCCCCAGATTGCGAATTCGCAATTTTAAAATGGTTCATGAATTGCATTTAAGGAATCTCAAATTGAGATTCCTTAAATGCAATTATTCGCAATTTAGCGATTTCTAGAATTGCGATTTTTGCATTTGGGATGATGAATCCCAAATGCAAAAATAGCGCTCGCAAGATTCTCAGAATCTGGCCCTTTGCGAGCCGATTTTGGCTTGATGAATCTGGCTGTTAGTCCTGTAGATGTTAAAGTGATATTTACAAACCATTCAGCCTTGGGCCTTGTACTTGATATTGTCTTCAGAACCCCTCAATGGCAATATTAGGCTTAGTACACGGTTACCAGTTATGTATCCTCTCTCTCTTTTTAATCCACAATGAGGACATTCATTATTTAATTCTTTAACAACATGGACAATAAGCATAATAGTTTGGGGCTAAAATGGCGACTATTACGGGTGCAAATATTACATTTTAAAGTAAATATTTACATTATCATTTCGAAAATCATTGCTGTTGCCAATAATAAGAAAGACACTTTTCTTTTGCAAATGAGGGTTTCTTCAGAGGACTCCTGGATCAGACAACTTGGCAACCGTTAACTCGGTTTTGGCTGAAAGAGAACTTGTAACAGGCACCAGATTATGCAATAAAGTTTTTTCATCAAAATCTAGCAGCATGTTTGGGAAGAAAGACGAAAAGCTGGGCTATTTCTAGTGTATACAAATGTGGAGATGAAAGGCATGTGTGCTTTGAATACCCTTCTCTGGAGAGCTGGGTTTTGACAGTGAGCATTTTTATTTCTTATTAATATTTTTCTCAGATGACGCGTGACAGCCGCACTGTAACAGGCTGACACTCGGTTTACGCTCCAGAAGTGGTATTTTCCAGTGGTCCATTCTAAACTCTTCTGCACCATTTCATTCTCTGATGCTCTATATTCCTAATAATTGAATATGCTAATCTACATTTAGCTCATTATCCTATAAACTTTACGCTCTTTTTGTCAAGTAAATTTTCTGACTTAAGACTCAACTCATCATCTTTATATGTTACTGCGGCAATTGTATTGTTTTTCCTTATACTGTCTTACTTTCTTTTATTGTGTTATTAATGCCTATATTTCATATCGTATCTTTGCCTTTTTATATTTTTGTGAAGATAAGTGATTATTGATCATTGTTTGCGAACTATTTTTAAAAATATAATAAAGAATTGAAATATAAAAAAAGACTCTTTGCACGTGTAAATAGGAGTAATTTACGTTTGCACATGTTAAAACCTTACTTACAAAAACGTAAAAAACGCTGCGTAAGCCAAGTGAATGAGAGAAGCTAACTTGACTATTCCTGCAGGATTGACACGCTTTTGAATTTTAGATCAAGTGCCACTTGTCTGAGTCCTCAGGGGTGTAACAGAGGAGTTGTCATAGATATGTCAAAGATAAGGATTGACTCCTGAGGCGGAAAGCCGGGAGTAAGGAGACTGAATTTTAAAACATTTGTGTCACTGAATAACCTGCTTTTGTAAACTTTTAAACTTGTAAAACCTTGAAGTCACAGAATACTTGTGTAAACTGAAGTCACAGAATACTTGGTAAAACTATTGCCACAGAATACTTGGGCAGCGCTTCACTTACCGGACAAAACGGTCGTGCAGTCAGCGGAGCCAGCGCTGACGTCACACGCCTTCTCCCCCTCGCGCCCTCCCGCCACGAGCGGAGGCCACGCCCACTTTAGGCCACGCCCCCAAACAAACACTCGCGCTTAAAAGCGCAGCGTTAAGGCACTCTAGCAAAGATAAGGATTGACTCCTGAGGCGGAAAGCCGGGAGTAAGGAGACTGAATTTTAAAACATTTGTGTCACTGAATAACCTGCTTTTGTAAACTTTTAAACTTGTAAAACCTTGAAGTCACAGAATACTTGTGTAAACTGAAGTCACAGAATACTTGGTAAAACTATTGCAACAGAATACTTGGGCAGCGCTTCACTTACCGGACAAAACGGTCGTGCAGTCAGCGGAGCCAGCGCTGACGTCACACGCCTTCTCCCCCTCGCGCCCTCCCGCCACGAGCGGAGGCCACGCCCACTTTAGGCCACGCCCCCAAACAAACACTCGCGCTTAAAAGCGCAGCGTTAAGGCACTCTAGCAAAGATAAGGATTGACTCCTGAGGCGGAAAGCCGGGAGTAAGGAGACTGAATTTTAAAACATTTGTGTCACTGAATAACCTGCTTTTGTAAACTTTTAAACTTGTAAAACCTTGAAGTCACAGAATACTTGTGTAAACTGAAGTCACAGAATACTTGGTAAAACTATTGCCACAGAATACTTGGGCAGCGCTTCACTTACCGGACAAAACGGTCGTGCAGTCAGCGGAGCCAGCGCTGACGTCACACGCCTTCTCCCCCTCGCGCCCTCCCGCCACGAGCGGAGGCCACGCCCACTTTAGGCCACGCCCCCCTGTTCCACAACCCCAGAACAGTATAAAATATGTGTCAATCTCGGTCGCGCAGCGGGCGCGACGTTTGCGCGCCGAAGGCGCGCCTAAGGCAAGCCCGTCTGCGCCCGTCCGCGACCGACCGGGACCAGGGGCCATACCTCCTACAGGACCCAGCTCACCCAGGGCCAAACTTACCCGCTACACACGTACCGACCTATTAGCTCTTCACAAAACTACCATGGGTGTTAGATCTCTCCCATGTATCCAAACGGGCCCTGGCCTGGCCTATGGACCTATCTCTTGTCGCTCATGTCGATGGTCATGCATGGAACAACTCGCAATTGAACATCACTCACCCTCCACTAATAATCTGCTGGAATTAAAATGTTTATACTTTAATGCCAGGTCTTTACCTAAACATGCACTGGACATCTGGGACATGCTGATATCCATGACCCCCGACCTAGTTTTTATTACGGAAACCTGGCTATCCGATTCCAGTGCCCCAGATCTAGCTAACGCCCTCCCCCCCGAATACAAAATAATCACACAAAACAGGCCAGGCAAAAAAAAAGGAGGTGGAGTTGCCGTGATTTTCAGAGATCACCTAACTTGTCTCACGGAAACGATAACCATATACCCCGAACTTGAAACATTACCATTCAAAATCTCTCTGGAAGGCCTTATTATACTAGCCGGCGCTGTTGTCTATAACCCCCCAGGACAACAAACCAGTGTTAGTGCCAAATTATTAAACCAACTACTACCATCCTGCCTAAAACGTAACAACTACATGGTCATAGGAGATTTCAACGTCCACTACGAAAGTACGATTGCCCCCGGATCCGCTCAGCTGAAATACGACATGGAACTCCTACAGCTTAAACAGTGGGTCGAAGGTCCTACGCACTCAGCAGGGCACACCCTGGATCTCCTCTTTACGAATATTAAGTCTACCATTATGAATGAAATCCTCCCCCTGTCCTGGTCTGACCACTCCATGATATCCTTCTCATTCAAACTCCCCGGTAAACCCATGAATCCCAAATTCACCCCACCCATTACCAACAGAGCTTGGAGACTCATTAATGACTCCAACTTTCATAACCATTTCCTTGACACAAACATCATCCCTAGTGACGACGCCTCCATCTGTACCAACGCCACTCTCCTAGAAACTGGAATTCGCCAAACACTAGACAAACTAGCGCCCCTG
This sequence comes from Lissotriton helveticus, assembly GCF_964261635.1. Lineage (NCBI taxonomy): Eukaryota > Metazoa > Chordata > Amphibia > Caudata > Salamandridae > Lissotriton > Lissotriton helveticus. Next base: position 99,534,086 of record NC_136068.1, read on the forward strand.
CGGGTGTTAAGGAAAAAAACAACCACCCGGGAAAAATGGTACACCCCTCTCCTTAAAAGCCTCAAAAGGGAATGTCAAAAAACCGAACATCGATGGAGACAAATAAAAGATCCGGAAACCAGAGTAAACTATGTCACCAAACGGAAACAATACATCTCAGCCATCCGAGACGCAAAAAAAGTATACTTTAGTCAACGAATCCTTGATAACCAAAACTCCACAAAAGAACTGTTCAAAATTGTAAAGGAACTCAGTAATCCCTCTGGTACCTCACAAACCCTTTCCCCGTCAACTGAGGCTTGCGACCGCATTAGCACCTTTTTCATGGACAAAATTAATAAAATTTACTCCACCTTCACCCCCCCACACTCCCCAAATTCGCACGATAACCCTGACAAGAACTCACCAGCATCAGACAATAGCAACTCCCAACAAGACACAGGCAATTTTCCATGTCTAACAAGTTTTCAACCAGTCTCTGAAACCGAGGTACTATCTGTACTACAAACAATTAAATCAGGCTCTCCTGCGGACCCATGCCCCCACTTTGTGTTCTCCGCAATCGCACCAACGCTCTGCCCCTTTATTACCAAACTTTTTAACCAATCGCTCACCACTGCATCTTTTCCCGAAACTTGGAAGCACGCATCCGTGACTCCCCTTCTGAAAAAAGCCAGATCCGACATCACCAATCCTGAGAATTACAGGCCCATCTCCCAGCTCCCCTACCTCTCCAAGGCTTTGGAAAAACTGGTTAACACACAATTGTCCCGATATCTGGAGGACAACTCACTCCTGGATCCCACCCAGAGCGGCTTTAGAGCCAACAATAGCACCGAGGCAACGCTGCTGGCAGTGTCGGACGGTGTGAGATGCATCACAGATCAAGGAGGATCTGTGGCTCTGATACTGCTCGACCTGTCAGCAGCGTTTGACACGGTGTCACACGACCGCCTTTTAAACATCCTCCTAAGCAAAGAAGTGCAAGCTACAGCTTTAGGCTGGATTAAATCATTTCTCAGCAATCGCAGCCAAGCAGTTCACATGGGCCAATTCCACTCAAAACCCTATCCCATCAGCTGTGGAGTCCCACAAGGGGCCTCGCTGAGCCCCACTCTCTTTAATGTCTACGTATCATCTCTGGCAGACATTGGAAGAAAGTGAGGCATCGGCATATGTTCCTATGCCGACGACACACAGCTGATGGTGAAAATGGATGAGGGATCAGAGACAGCAAAAGAAAAGCTACACGGCTGTCTCTCCGAAATGGCAGACTGGATGCGCAACCATTGCTTAAAGCTAAATGCCGGCAAATCAGAGATACTTCTGTTTGGAGGAGCTAAACTCACATGGAACGCCACATGGTGGCCACCCTCACTGGGATCAGCTCCCACCCCAAAACAGCATGCCAGGAATCTCGGCATCATTATGTACGATGTCGTGTCCATGAAGGACCACATCCGTTCACTTTGGGGCAAGGGATTCGCAATACTTAAACTCCTGGCAAAAATTTTTTCCTGGATACCCCTGGACTGCCGACGCACTGTCACTCAAGCCCTTTTAGTTAGCCGCCTGGATTATGGCAATGCCCTGTTCGAAGGGATGAACGAACAACTGTTCTCCCGCCTACAGGTCCTCCAGAACCAGGCAGCCAAATTGGTATGTAACAAAGGTAGGCGAGACTCGGCATCCGCATGTCTCAAAAGACTCCATTGGCTACCAATGCGTCAGAGGGCCACCTTCAAACTACTCTGTCATGCACACAGAGCCCTTCATAAAACGGGCCCCCTCATTCTCCAAGAGAAAATTGAGTTCTACATCCCCAACAGGAACCTAAGATCAAACCACTTGGCGCTGGCTAAATCTAAGCGTATCTACAAAGCACGAACTGGCGGTCGCGCCTTCTCATACTTGGCTGCCAAAAGATGGAATGAGTTACCCGTATACCTCAGACACACCACAAATTACCTTCAATTCCGCCAAAAACTTAAAACTCACCTTTTTCCTAAAAACTAACTCCCCAATTCAGTCCTCAGCAGTTTCCTTTTGATTTACAGCGCCGTGATGTCCCATGGGACGAGTGTCGCGCTTTACAAAAACCATAAATAAATAAATGTGGAATTCAGTATTTATTACAATTTTGTGGCCACATTTGTGGCAGTTTGCAGGCCTGCCTAATGGTCTAGTGAGTCACCTTTTTCTGTTGATTTCCCTGATATTGTCACAAGCATTGCCTGCAGTAAGCACAAATGCATGGAATTCCCCATCCCTTCCAAATCCCCTATACAGTAAGTCTTTATAAATTCAAAACTGCCCAGATTTGCAAATATAAGAGACTTTTAGCTTTTTGATGCGCTAATGGGGGCCACTTTTATTTTGGTGCCCGGGCCTATTTACTGGTTGTTATCCCTCGATGTGGTGCATCTGCAAGATTTGTTTCTGGATCTGTAAGGTCTGAGTACATCACACAGGTTCTCATCACCCTCAATTGACTCGCCAGCTGGTCTGCATATTAATTAAATGAAACCTTTGTATACCAGACCTCTGTATTATCAGAACCACAACTTGTCCAAACAGGAGGATCCTAATCCCTGTCATGCTTCGATAATTTGCAATTTGTCCTTCCAGGATAAAGAACACTCAAGCAAGCCTTTCCAGGAAGCACCACCATGTTATGTAGCTCCATCTTCTCAACTATTAGAACCAATACTACTTGTGATGTATTTAAAAAGCTGTTGGTACTATTTATATTGATGTTTAACCCCTTAAATGCTGCTGACGGCCGTTGGACGTCGCCAGCACTACCTTCGTAGTGCTGCGCATGTCCAACGGCTGATGCGGCTCTGCCCGTTTTTGAGGAAGTGTTGCACTGCCGCGAAATCGCGGCCGCGGCCAACGGGTTAAGATCCCTCACTGCCCCCAGATGTCAGTACCTTGTTGACTCATTTACACTTCCACTAATAATACGCTTGTATTCTATTTTCATATATAGTGGTGGCTGGAACGGATATGGGGTAGTGGGGTGGCGGGGAGAAAAAAATACACTTACCTAACTGTATCTCTCCCCCATCGTCTATCCAGGCCAGAACGGAAGTAGGAAGCGCACAGGTTCCCCTAAGCCAATCACAATGCTGAAATGCAGCGTTATGATTGGACTGAGCACCGTGGTCTGGCGCTCGGTCAGGCAGTGGGAGCCTGTGCATGTTCTCCACCCAGGTTATAATGCAGCCTGGGTGGGGAATATGCAAAGTGCGCATGAATGTTTGGCTGACTCAAGACGGCCGGCCAAACTGTCATGTGCACTTACAGCGTGTCCACCACTCCTACCCCTGCGCCTCTGTGAGCAGTGCAGCCCGCCCTGCAAACCTGCTTCAGCAGAGAAACATAACATGATAATAACATCATGTTATTATCATTTTATTTTTCCTTTCTTACACTGCTGAAAAGCAGTGGGGCAATGCTCCTCCGCCTTAGTGGAGGAGCCGCCACTGTTCATATAATTGCACTCTTTGTCGATCTGGCAATGTATTTGTATTGAATATCCCTTGTGTTGCTATGGAACATTTTTTTACTGTTTTTCACCTCCACATCAGATGCAAAATGCTCAGCTAGCCACTCCTAGTCTGGTTGGTGGTATAGAAAAATAGCGGAATACATTATCAACATATTTATTGACAACCAATAAGGACCAGGTGTGACTGCTACAGAAAATAGGGAAAGTGAGTAAATACCCTCAAAAGGTGCACCTTATGTACAGAAACAGACATAACGTTCAGGAGTGATAAATTAAACCTATTTTAGTAAATTTAGCCAGCTCCCTTTTTTGTTGGTGGAAAGGGCATTTGACAATTTACAATGAACAAGTATGGTCACAGACAAGAAAAACTGAACATTTAATTAGAAAAGTCTCCCATTTAAAGACCTAACCGTCATCTCCCTCCAGCAACTACACGATTTGCAAGTGTTGGGTAGAAAAATGTTAACAAAAAATTATAAAAGCAAACCCCACTTCTAATGGAAGTTTAGAGAAATTGTTTTAATCTTACTAGGACAAGTCTGCAACTTAACCATAAATATAATGCAAAAAACATTGGTAACGATGAATATATATTAAGATATATTTTAATATAGTCCAAAATTAGATTCTTAATTATCCCTCACTATGCAATTCACAAAACTGGGCAAGGCTTAATTTAAAAATGTGTTAAGTTTGAAATATAGATAGATCACATTGACAAAAAAGAGGTACTTTTTACAGTGGATGAAAATATGGTTTCATTTATGTCATGGCTAATTTATGGCAGTGGCATACACAACAGTTATGAAATTGAAAAAGGTGAAGATAAGCAAACATTTTTGTCTGATCACAAATATTGTTCCACAAAACACCTTATTATTCTATCACCTATCCTCTGAAAATGGGATGATTCCAGATCATTCACACACACACAGTCCCTCTCTTACTCCACTAATTTGGACGTTTAGCTAAGTACTGGCTAAAGTGAACATGCATGTTATAAAACTTTTGGGAATTTCCATGAAGAAGTTGGAGTATGTCCCAATACTCAAACAACAACACCTGTCCCCTTCCATCATCCAACAATAACCCGTCCCAGCACCGCTCATGAATTGGGGGTGTGCATATTTTACAATCTTCCGCACAACAGACCACTCCCATTGTTATGCATCATTTGTCCCTAACAAAGCAGTTTCAAAGAAATTTAGCTGTGTATGTTACACCCCCCCGCTGCTTCCCGCCACTGCTTCCGAAGAAACATTGAGTGGAACTGACTAGAGGACTTGTTGTGATAAGACTGGAATTTTTTAATACAACCATAGCAACTCCTCAACATATTTCATATATTAACCCCTCCCGCGCTTGTGACGGAACCGTTCCGTCACGGCCCTTAGGTGGGCTGTGCTGGTGACGGAACGGTTCCGTCACAGCCCGCTCGTCTGCCTGCGCGGCGCGAATTCCGCGCCTGCGCTGGACGTTCCATTAAGCGGGTGAGGCCGTGACGGAACCGTTCCGTCACAAGCACAGTTCACCCGTGGGCCGTGACGGAGCGGTTCCGTCACAAGCGCGGGAGCGCCACGCGCCCCCCCCGCCCTTTAGCACTGCAGCGGAATAGCTGCCGCAGTGAAAGGGTTAAAGAACTAAACCACCCTACTGGCTCTCAGGTGGAACAAAAGGGGCATATCAGCGCACTTCTCTTTGTGGCAGTTGAACCCAGGATTAATTTCAAAGTATTTTGATCATGTTTAAAGGATTGACGCAGTAGAGTCAAGAGTAGGTACAAAGCTTGCCCTTTCTATATTCTAATGTGGAATCACCGCTCACCAACAAATAGAGCATCTATCAGAAACAGCGAAAAGTTCAAGGAGGAACCTGGCTCTGAGAGAAGCTCAGCCAGTCATTGGAGCAGAGTCAAACTATCTGTACAAGAAAACTGGTGAATAAATATAGGGACAACTAATGCTGGACGGCAGAACTCCGCCTGCCTATGGTCTACAACACAGTGGCACCAAGGAACAATGTGAGGTGTAATAATAATTCTCCATTAAAAAATAACTATAGCTTCATCTTCATTTAATTAAATAGTTGAATAGACTATGGGCCTGATTATAACTACAGCGGTCTGGTGGACCGCCATAGCCACAGTGGCAGTGCTAGCATCGCCACACCGGCAATCCGACCGCTCTATTACAAGTTGGGAAGATGGACCGCCACGGGACTTACGCTACCCCCAGGGATTAGAGATCCCTGGCGGCTTTGCGGCAGTCTTAAGGCTGCAATATGCTTGGCGGTGCAGCTGCGGCACTGTCAAGCATATTACGAGTTTCCTCTCAGCCACAGTTTTCATGGTGGTGAGCCCGCCATGAAAACTGTGGCAGAGAGGAAACAAAGGGAGCCCTACAGGCCCCCCTGTTGCCTCAGGGTCATGGTGTGCATGCAGGGGGGCACATGTTGTGCTCCCCTGTGTGAAGACTCTCCCTTTCCGTAGGAGTTTTTCAGAGGCACCGCCAAAGAAACGCCCGCTAGACATGAGAAAACTCGTAATCTGGCGGGCGGTGCTCATACTGCTTTGGCAGTGTGGAAGCGGGGCAGTAGCATGAAAGCCCCGCTCCCACACCGCCAAAGTTGTAATCGGTCCCAATATTCTTTACGGCAAGCCGTAGATGCTTACCATGACCTTCCCTAAAGGTCCAAGTGTTCACTCTTCCTGATTATTGTACATACAGCCCACAGAGGTATCCGCAGTATGACATCAATGGTGTTAAAAAAAAAACTCAAATAAAAAAACAGAGCCAGAAAAAAACAAATGACTTGCAGAGTCTGAATTCATTTTAGAAACTGAACTTTTTACATCAAAGTAATTTTTATCTGTATACAATTTTTTAACTGAAAATGGCAGTAGATTTAAATATTCAGCTAGTAATTTTCCATATCTTTCATTTTTGGTACGACTTGTACAGAAACAATGACAGAATGCTAGCGTTGTTTACTGTGCTTGTGTTTTCCCGCGCTGTTTTCTAAGGACAGGATGTGTCCTTGTTTGTCAAAAATAGATATGAGGATGTATTTCATACTAAAAAGTAGTGCCAAAAGCTGTCTTACATGTTTGCTTAATTACACCAACTTTCACATTAGATCTCCAAACTTTCACTTACAATGGAATCAGTAGCAGGTTGGGCACACCATTACCTCATCCACATTACATTTAGCAAACATTTACCTGCCATATTTTCCTCATGATTACAATTATCTTGTTTGCCCCATTACAACACCTTTATTGGTACTACTACCTCGTCTAATGGTTCATTTAATTTAATTTTGTTCAATTAATATCATTAAATATTTATATATTTATATTTGGTTAGGGTTACCAAAAAGGTTAGGATAAAAGTTCCTTATTTTTTAAATTAATTTATTTTACTTGCATTTATAATATATACAAAATATTTAATATTAGGGTTAGCATTAGAGTTAGTTTAAATGTTCTATATTTCTTTTTTTTTTTTTTTTTTTTTTTTTTTTTTTTAAATTTTTATTTTTAGCAGAGGTAAAACATACAAGGACATAACCAAAAATAGAAAATATAGAAAGAAGAAAATACAAAATCAAACAAAATTCTTTACATGGAGAGACAATGAAACAATTCAAATCCAATTGTCAATTGGTGACCATAGCTTCCGGCCAAAAGTCTGCTTTCTGAGTCCTTTCAATTTATAAACTGCATTATCCATTCTGTAAACATTTAATAATTTTCCCAACCATAACTCAAACGTTGGAGAATCTACATCCAACCATCTGGATGTAATACAGGCTCGAAAAATAGACATTCCAATAAACAGAAAGTATTCTTGATCTATTGTGAAATCCTGAGGAGGGAAATATACACCGAGAATAATGACAGTAGGGTGCAGTGTAATCCGGACCTGTAACAGATTGGATAGAAACTTTTCAATCTTCATAATATAGTCAGCAAGTTTAGAGCAACTATAAAACATGTGAATTGAGTCGGCTGCTAGAGTGCCGCAGCGACTACAATTAATACCCTTTACCGCATTCCACTTTGCCAATTTTGCAGGTGTATAATAAAGATCAAGGGTAGACATAAAATGTTGACTCTTGAGGGAGCTATTAATTAACGTTTTTTTACTCAACTCGAATGTTTTTACCAAATCAATCCCTACGACACCAAGCTTCCTCTCCCATTTCTGAATATGATGATCCAGATCGTTCTGCATCCTACCAATCATTAGTTGATAGATAATACCAATGCGACTGTTTTTCCTGGAGCTTTCTAAAATATCAACAGTTTCCATAGTACCCGTACTCAACACATTTTTCCCCCCCAAAAAGCTACGAATCTGTAGATATTTAAAAAAATCATTCCTAGATAAATCAAAAGACTCTTGTAATTTATCAAAAGGCAGGAGACACCCATTTTGATACAATTGACCGAATGAATAGATCTGTCTCGAGTACCATCGTTGAATCACCATATCTTGAAAAATAACAGGTAATGACTTATTGTCAGACAGAGGTGTATAGTAATTCAATTTAGAAACTAAACATAGAGTTTTATTCATTTGCTTCCATATTAAGCCTGCCGAGAAGACTATCTTAAATTTGGTTTTTTTGTAGTAGCTAGGTTCAATAATTTTCACCAAACATTGCCTTGCATCAGCGCCTAGAAGCATTTCGAAAATAGAAGGTCTCATCGCTGGATCTAGAGCATAATCATGAAAAAGCAGCACCCGAAAAGTTTTCAAAGCAATAGCCCAATAGTATAATCTAAAATTCGGGAGCCCCAGACCAGCAGACTCTAATGGTAAAGTACACCATTTTAACGATCTTCTAGCACGATGATATCCCCACAGGAACCTAGACACCATTCTGTCTATTCTATTAAAGAGAGACATTGGAAAAAATAGAGGAATGGTTCGAAAGAAATACAAAAATTTAGGAAAAATCGTCATCTTGATAACATTAGTGCGGCCATATAATGACAAATGTAAGTTATTAAATCTTTCTAGCAATCTATTAGAGGATATGAGCAAAGGATCTACATTTAGTGCCACAATATCCTCAACCTTGGAGGATAGCGTGACACCAAGATAAGAGCCAGTAGTATTTAATGAAATATCCATAGGCTTATCCTTCTCTGAATGAATAATCTGGGTTTTAGTAATATTCAACTTATAGCCAGAGACCTTTCCAAATTCATTGGCTAAATTAATTATTGAGGGTAGCGCAGAGGAGACGTCAGACGTAACAATTGCGACGTCATCCGCATATGCTAAAACTTTATGGTCTACTCCAAAAAGATGAACTGGTGGAATATTCGGTTCGAGAATAAGCCTACTTAAATAAGGTTCCAAATATAGTGCAAATAAAAGCGGGGAGCAGGGACATCCCTGTCTCGTCCCTCTCGTTATTGGAAAAGATTTAGAATAATTAGTGCCCAGCCTTATAATGCCTTTAGGACCCGAATACATTGACCGAACCGCCTGAATAAACTGTAGAGGGAACGCCTTCTCTTCTAGCACAGCCCAGAGGAATCCCCAGTCTACTCTATCAAATGCTTTTTCAGCATCGAGTAAGACCACCCCGACTGGGGACTCCTTTGCCTGAGCCCAATCCAGAAGTGTGATAACACGACTCACATGGTCAGTAGTATCTCTCCCTCTAATGAAACCATGTTGAATATTAGAGACTAGACTAGGCATTACCTGGTTAAGCCTATTTGCAAGAATTTTAGAATAGATTTTGCTATCCGCCGTAATGAGAGATATAGGTCGGTATGAGCCTAATTCTTTCGGATCCTTGTTCTTCTTCACGAACACCACTATGATAGCAGTAGACCAAGAATCGGGTGGTTTCCCTGAAAATGCACAGTTAAAGATCTTTACCAATTCTGGCTTCAACATATGTCGAAATGTGCGATAAAATTCCAGAGGTATCTGATCAAATCCCATCGCTTTACCTGCAGCCAGACTCAGAATAGCTCGCTCGATCTCATCCCAGCTTATTGAAAATCCAAATGAGTCAATCTTTTCACTTCCCAATGCTAATTGATTAGTACCAGTAAGATAATCTACAGGATTCAGGGTCTTATCCACTTCATTGTTTAGATCATTATACAGTGTTTTATAAAATCCCAAAAATGACTCTAGAATTCCTTCCCTACATTCATGGTAATTGCCATCAATGTCGTTAATACCCTTGATTTCATTAAAAGAGGATTTCTGTCGTAAACGTTGTGCTAAGATTTTACCTGTACGCTCGCTATATTCATAGCGTTCAGTTTTAAACAGCATGAAATCTGATGCTACTTTATCCGCAATATGAGTCCGTAACCCAGAGCGTTCGATTACAAGACGTAATTGTGCATCTTCTATGCCAACATTATCTTTACATGCCGTCATCAAGTTCATCTCGGCTGACCTAATCTTATTCAGTCTCTCCTTGAATTCTGTTTGTACTTTTTTTCTCTTGAAATTGGCAAAGCTAATTGTCTCTCCACGTACTATTGATTTAAAAGCGTCCCACACCACCGGTGGGGAGGCTGAATCGTTATTTGTAGAGAAATAGTCGTTAATCACAGTCGCCATAAAATGTAAATAATCATCATCTAATAACAGATTTCTCTGAAATGACCAAGGACTACTTGAATTCGAAAATTCTATAGAGAACTCAATCTTGGCAATTATAGGATTATGGTCTGACATTACTTGGGGAAGAATTTCAAGACTAATTGTCTCCAGAAACTGCAGGGACGTAAAAAAATAATCTAATCGGGCAAACTTGCGATGTGGATAGGAATAAAAGGTATAGCCCGGATCATTAGAATACTTTTTATGCCACACATCCATTAATCCGTTATTCAAAACCAACTCGCGAAGGGCAAAATAGGTGTTAGATTTATGACCGATATACCTCCTTCCTGAATTGATATCCCAATCGGCAGGCAGATGAATGTTTAGATCCCCGCATATTATCATAGGTTGTGCCCAAGTAGCTAATTCTGCATTAATGGTGTTAAAAACTTCCGCATCATCTAAATTCGGCCCGTATAAACAACATAAAGTAAATTTAAACCCACCAATAACTAATTCAACAAGTCCCCATCTGCCCCATTTATCGGCTAAAATTTTCAGGCACTTCGCCGCTCCCTTTCGCATACAGATAGCTATACCTCTTTTTATACCCATCTGCTTGGAAACAAGCAGTACCTCCAGACCCAATCTATCCAACAATGAACGTTTATCCCAAGCAACATGAGTTTCTTGTATACATAATAAGTCGATAGACAATGCTTGTATCAAAGAGCGAAACGCTGCAATCTTTTTAAAGTCATTGAGCCCATTTATATTGATTGTACATATTTTCACAGTAATCATCTTTCCTGCCATTTTAAAGTAAAAAGAAAAAAATTAGAACATCTCCACACTAAATAGTCCTCGATACAACAACTTAGGTACAAACTTGAATACAAAATTAACATCCTTGCAATGAATACCTCTGCTTTACACCCCCACCACCAACCCTTACCCATTCCCACCCCCACCCATTTCCCCGGAACCCCTCCCCCCACCCTCCCCATTATAGGAGGCATAGGAACTATCAGTTCCTAAAGCGACTGGTTGCCGTGTCCCTGGGCCATAACGTCCAGACAGAGAGAGGAAAAAGAGAAACCATTTAGACAAAAAATAAGAAAAGTTGAAGTTGAAGAAAGAAAATTTTTGAGAGATTTAAAAGAAAGACAAGAAGAAAGAAGTGAAGAAATTGAAACCACAAGGAGGTAAAAGAGAAAGAGAAGAAACAGGGACAAGACACAGTTTCAGCGAGGTTTACTTAAACAGACATCCCTTTTATCCTTTTAAACCATATAGACCATATAGACCATGTCAGGTTATACGTCAAATAGAGTCCAAATATTCTTTGGCTTTAATCTCTGAAATGAAATATTTGATTGTGCCTTTAAACACGGTTTTTAGCTTTGCAGGGCCTTGAAGAAATACCCCAACTTCCTTCTTTTGGAAATCGGGAATCAATTGTCTCAGCCTCCACCGTTGAGCCACTGTAGCCTGGCAATAATCCGGTCGAACAAAGAACTGGCAGCCAAGTCCATCCGCTTTCTTATCTGGTCTCGCTGATACAAAAATAGCTTCACGAGCAAGGAAGTTATTAAATGAGACCAGAATAGCCCTAGGATAGTTTGTTTGGCCTTGACGAGGACTCCGCAGATTAAAAGGGAACCTATGCGCTCGTTGTACTTCTCGAGCCCAGTCCCACTCTACTATTTCAGGAAACGCATCCTTCAATAAGCTAACAATGAACCGCCGTGGATCAGATCCCTCTTTATTTTCCGGAATTCCCAGAAAGCGTAAGTTACTTCTTCTGGCCTGATTCTCTAGATTAGCGATTTTGTCAGACAAGTCCTCTTTTAGAGCCAGAAAATCACCAACTTCTTGTCTCTGTGCCATGGTTTCTTCTTCCAGAACTGCTATTCTATTCTCAGTTTCTGTAACTCTATCGGTGGTCTCAGAGCACATCTTGATAGCCCGGCGAACTGAGTTTTTCACCTTGGCACAGGCAACCTGTGTACGCATATTTTCTGCCTTACTTTCAGCCCTGTGTTCCATCATAGTGTCATAGATCATCTTCAAGGTTATATCTTCAGATTCCTCACTATTACCTTGTGCAGTAATCGAGTCAGAGGCGGAGACCTGAACGAGATCTGGTGTGACTCCCACAGAATCCGCGACTTCGGTAGCAGAAACAGATTCCAGTCCAGGAGACAGGCTTACAGATAGAATAGACCCTTCTTTATGCGGATTAGCAGTGACTTCCTTACCACTCACACGTAATGACCGTTTTTTCCAAAGTTTTTTCTTAATGATAGTGGTTGTATTAACATCAGGACTCATACTATATTCACCGTCCGAGGATAGGCTCTCACAGCTAATCTCAGCCCAATCTTTGTGGAGTCCAGTCGCCTCATCCGAAGAAAGTTCAGATAGAGAGAAAAACTTCTCCGAGGTCTCTAAATTAGTATGCACTGCCGAGTCTACCGGGTCTACAAGTAACTTAGACTGTTCACTTTCACTTTCTGTAGGCATTGACACAAATAGCATGGGCAACGAGCAAGAGCGAGTAATGCCAGCAGCAGCGCCATGGACTACCTCTCCCATGATACCCTTCGTTTTGAGGTTAGCCAGCAGAATATTTGGAGAATTATTTTCGGACCCATTATCAATTGCTGCTAGGGTAGTGGGTTCCTCATGCTGGGTAACCATCATATCACTGCCTTGCGCATTATTATTAATTATCGTTTTTTTTCTAGCCGCTTGCTTCTCGAACAGAGCTGGCAGAGTCTGTACCATAGCGCCCTTAGCACTTGCAATTTCATTAGATTTAGTCAATAATTTGCCAGTATTCTTACCCTGTTTGCTTGCGCTGTTAGCGTTGTTAGCGTTGTTGGCAGGGGTTAAGCTCGAGGACTCCAAAGCCACGTCCATAGCAGGTCCCAGACTCATATCCGTGTTTCTCTTTGCTTGACCCGCGTCAGTTTTCTTGTTACTACGAGTGCTAACTGATGAGGGGAGCGGTGTCTTTTTCTTCCCCTTCCGTGTACCACCACCTCCTCCTCCGCTTTTACCAGGAAAGACAGTGCTCCGTGCCCAAAATAAACAGACTGTTGCACGCCACAGCGGGGACCGCCGTTTGAACTCGCCGAAATTCAGCAACATTCGTGTTTCTTTTTCACGAGATACTTTGTATCACGGGTCGCGTTTCAATATACGCCGACGGCTTCCAAACAACTAACCAGCAATGCTTCCTCCTGCCGTTCTCCAGACCGTTGCAGCCGCCTAGCTGGGACACTCTGCCTCAGAGTAGCAACCGGAAACGGGCAACACCTCAAACGGCCTCTGTCCGTCGAAGATGTCCAGCAGAAAGGAAAACGAACCCAGCCGGTGCAACTAGCGGAGTGACTACTCGAATACCGCGGAGCACCACTCAGATCATAAAACTCAGGACATGCGAAGCGGAGATTTTCCTCACAGATTTTCTCCTTCCTCCCAAACGCTGGACGCCTGGAGCCAGGGAACGAGCTGCTCACACAGCCTTCCGCACGGCAGCCATCTTGCCTCCTCCAAGACCTAAATGTTCTATATTTCTTAAACTTAATTTCAATAATATATTTAAATATCTAACACTGGCTAGTGTCTGCATTTGAGGTAGCATGCCTGATCCTTATCTTTCAATATAATTATTTTTAATTGAATTTGATGTAATTCATACAATTAAATATATAATATTGGTTAAAGCTATGGTTAGTGTTTGGTTGAGGTAAGCGTTTTATTCAAACTAGTTTAATGTATGTAATAGCAATTTATATTTAATATTGGCTATGTTAGGGTTAGAGTAACTGTTCCTAATTTTTTCCATTGAATTTAATGTACTTAATATTGAAATATTTACAGTTACCTTTGGTATTTTGAGGGCAAAGTTATGTTAACATACTAAGATTGAGATCAAGATTGTAATGAGGTAATGTAATTTTCATTGTTATTTATAGACTAACAAGGTAATGGTAGATGAGGTATACGCAACAAGATGGCTGTTGAAGAGATCATCACAAAGAAGGGCGGAGAATGTACCCGGAAGGGAGGAGCTTGTATGGCTAGCATACTAGGGGGTGTAGAGGGTGGTGGCCCATGTGCTATCAAGTAGAAAGGGGGTCAGCCAGAGTGAAATATACAGTGAATAAGGTGACAGGGGTACCAAAGGTTAGGTAAAAAACATACTGGCGAAGAGTGCGGTCCGGAATTGTGCAGCTGATGTACATTGAGGACTTGGGTGGTGAGACTGCAGCTGGTGCACTGTGGAGTTTGGATGGAGGTGAACCTTGTATAGTGATGTCGGAAGAAAGGCAACCCATGGCGGGGGTATTTTATAATGGAAGTTGTTGTGGGAGCTAATGTACAGTGGCGTCGGAAGGTGCCTAATCAAGTCGTGGTTAGGTGTAAACTAGAGTTTAATGGTCAATTGAGAATTAGAGATTTAAGTTGGTGTCTGGTGGGTTATGAAGTGGACATTGGAGCACAGTAATATCTAGAGACGGGGGCAGTCAGCGTTCGGACGGTTCTCAGAGGGACAGTTGCAATAATGTAGGATCAGGGAGGGAAGTTGTCTACATTGTTTTGAAGAGGTGTGGAATTACTGGTGAACAGTTGTGCTACACCTGAAGGGTCTCCTTGTATAAATTGGGTCCACATGTGGTAGGATGAGCTCATATTGTACAATGGAGTCTTGAAAGGGGGTCTCCAGGCATTCGGTGGGTACTGCTGGAAATAAGTAGGCGACATTTGTTATACAGACTGAACTTTAAGCAAACAGACTGTCAGTCGATGGTGAAGATAGAGGCAGAAGCTGTAAAGTGTAGACCGTAAGCTGTAGAAAAAAATTCATGGAGGCTAGCTGGGAGGGATTTGGAATTTCAATTCATATGTATACTTATTTATTGGTTACATTTGCAAGTAATCTGTCTTTGATGGACAAATGTAAAGAGGTGGTTGCGCATGCGAATATGGTAGCTGGAGCTCTCCAAAGAGGGGATATTCCAATTAGGAGAACATTTGCAGAAACCTTAGAAATATACATATGAAGCAAAGCTTGTAAGCCAATTTCTTTGTGACCCTGAGAGATACCTGAATACTACTGTAATACAGAAACAACAATTTGGGAAAACTGGCTCTCTCACTGTACTAGAATTTAAACCCTTAAGTTAAGGTTAATGTTAGAAATAACAAATATTACCTATAACTTCTTTCACAGGTGTCTAACATACTTGCATCAAGTTGACTTGGACAATGAAGACATTAGGATATTCTATACAAAAAAGTTGCTTGAATAAGTACTATTTTTATTGGTGTTAACAGGGGTCTGAATTCTGGATTAATTTTCTGTTGGGGGATAACAGTGATCAATTGTTGGTGAATTGTTTGAGGATTGTGAGGCTGGAAGCCCCATATTAAATTGCTAACACGAAATACAAATTTTAAAGCAGATTTGGGCTTGTGTGATAGATCATGTATAGGGAACTACATGTCACTGAAATATCTATTATCTCTTTAATGGCTGGAGGTTAGGCGATAGATGCTAATGAGGATGGGGCAGCTCATCTAGCAGAAGTTACAGGGGTCTGATTAAACATTTATGAACATAAAGGGCCAAATGCTCTCTGTTTACCAGCTGTACAAAATCTTATTTAGATTAATTTGTGTAGCTCCTTAATTCAGGAGCATGCATAGTGACTGCCCCCAAAGTTAAGGAAAACCCAAACTCCAACATTTAATAATATGTTGATGTATATAATTAAATATGGAGAGTTCATTTTATGTCAGAGAATGTAGAAAAGGTGCAGGTTCTGTTTGTTTGGATAAAATGTTGTTCAAATAGCATTTGGGACGGTATATATTATGATGTGTAAGGAAAATCGCTGTATTATTCTATAAAATGCATAATGTTTTTAGGTGTTGTGGTTTATATTTATGATTCTTTGGCCATTCTGTTGGCATGAAACACAGGGACATCTTAAGGATTTTGGGGGCCTAGGCCAGTTGCATTTTGGGGGCCCCTGTTCCGAACAGTTTTGAATTTATGATCCAGGTTCACCTCTTACATGCCTTCGTTGGCCTGGTCACTGACAGTGCACAAGCACACTCGTCCAAATTCTAAAGTTGTTACATCAAATATTCATGGATAGTGATGTGTGTTTTCAATATAGTAACTCAGCAGCAGCTCACTAATATTACTGCAAATATTCTCAGTGACACCCTCTTATTCCTCATATATGAGATGTTTTTAGTTAAAGGAAACTTTATGTATGGATGTTGCATGAAACATAAACACAATATTTCTCTGCAAAAGGTCTGTAATAGACTTTCACACATTACTCACATCAAAAATAAATTAAAGAGAAACATTATTTGAAACAATCTGTTGAAGAATTATTCAAGGTCATCAGGGCAAGATTCTGTAGAACAGAGCTGACTCTATCAGGGGGCCCCCCTGAAAGGCTGGGTCCTTGGCCCTGACCCCACATTGCCCATGCCTTAAAACGTGTCTGATGTAACAAACCTAAAGGAAATTCTGAAAATACTGCTGGCTTTTAAGTGAAGGGCACAAGATGTGGAGTAAAATCTGCAGCCATGGAGGGACGGTGGAGGTGGTGGGGTCTAGGTGTAAATTGACAAATTCAAGTAGAAAGTGGGGTGGTCTTACCAGTCTCTTCTGAGGTTTGATGAGGGGCCGGTTGATACCATTCATCTTGTGGTAGAGACCGCAGGCGTTGCACAGGTAGTGTCCGGTGCCATCTCGCCGCCACAGTGGAGTTGACATCGCCCCGCAGTTCACGCACTCCCGGCCTTCCCCGGGAAACTCCTCCAGGTACTCTGCAGGGGACAAAAACCGGTGGTTAGAGGCAAGGATCTGCAGAAGAGGAAGCATCCCTCTCTGAGCTATGGGATCTCCATACCTTTCGTGTGATGGACAGGGGGTGAAGAGATGCACTAGCGGCAATACCATAGGCATCTTCACTCCCTGCCCTAGAGGTTGAGGAAAAGGTTACACACCTGAAGCATGGTCAGTTTCTGTCAGAGACCAAGAAGGTACTCAGCTGGGACACGCCTAAAAAGAGAGAAGGTCTATCTGTTGGAGCTGATGGGGTGAAAGTTAGTATCTTATTTATAGAAATTTATATTTGATATCTTATGCATTACATTTGACATTATCTGCTTCAACTGATGCATTTGATTTGTTTTGGGCATTTTTGTTGACCTTTATTTTAAAAGCATCTCCAAATTTTCAAAGCCCGTGTTTATCATTTTTGGAACTGGGTGTTTCATTCGAACACTTTCCATAGGGGAATAGATTGTGAATTTTGGATAAAAAAATGCAGGTATATGTCTGTACAAACTGAATAGGATTGGAGGGAGAAAAGAAATTCAACCATTTTAAATTAATATTAAGGGGTATTAAAAGCCAAAGTCAAGTTACTGAAGGGTTTTTAAACATTGAAATGGCTAAAAGAAAAAGAAAGCAATGTGGGGTTTTGTAATATATTTTCTGTTCGTATTTAAGTCTGTGACATTTTCAAACTAATTGTGTTTGAGCAAAGTGTTTTAACTATAGATCCTAGTAAATTTTAATATTAGTTTCACACAATTTGTTTAGAAATAAATGCATTTCAAACTAAAAATGTTGATCTTTCAATCCTACTTCGTCTTTCATCCTTGCTCTAGAAGCGGCTGATGAAATGTATGTACAGTTATCAGTTTAAAAAACATCACCCCAACTCTCTGATTAGCACTGGATGGCTCTCTGAGACCTTCATTTCATTTCATTTAAAAATCTTTATTCGGATACAATAAATATCTATAAAAGCACAGATCCAAGAATTACAGCCAGTTTGAGACCTCTAATACCAGTCCTCCATGATCTAGGGGGATCATATGATAATATATATATATATATATATATATATATATATATATATATATATATATATATATATATATATATATCCGAACAAATTAGGTCCTTCTGAGACCATTTCTCCCGTCGTCAGGTGGCGTACACCAGCGGCGAACCCAAGCCGTTATTTCTATTACTCCAAAATTGCTTTCACTCAGCAAGTACGCACTCAGAGACAGATTCTGATGAAAGGTATTTATTCCCAAAATTATATATATATATATATTTTTTTTAAAGTTCACATCCTCCGCATAGCCACCGGGACACCGAGACAGCGGTGCATCACAGGGGCCGAGGTAACCCTGTTACTAGATTCAGGTTCAGGCCGTGACCAAGGCGAGAGCTTCGCCGAAACGCGTTGGGGTTTGTTCCTTTGCCCGTATTTCACATGCAGCAATCGAATTAATAAAGACTTTGGAAAGCGCAAAAGGTGACTGGAGTGGTCTATTATCTACCGGAGGAGAGTGCATCTGCGTAGCGGTGGCTACGCGCTGTGAACCTGAATATATATATATATATATATATATATATATATATATATATATATATATATATATATATATATATATATATATATATATATATACAGAATCACACATGTACAATATATATAGCCATGCATTTACAAGCCACGCTTACATAACATAAGCTGGCACGATCTATACACACAGAATCATGCATGTACAATATATATAGCCACACATATATAAGCCACACTTACATAAAATTAGCTATGGCAGGACCTCCACCCTAAGCACCCCTGCTCTCCTCCCCACTGTCTCCCCTCTGCTGCAAAAATGTTGTAACTGTCATCATCTGATCACTTAAAGCGCCGAGACACCCCTGGGTATTTGCGCGCTATACAAATCGCGAAAACATAAACATAAACATAAACACCCGACCTGACTACACCTTTCAGTTCTCCTTTGCAGTATAACTTGACCTTTGTCCCAAAAACCAGGGCATGTATTTAAAATTAAGAAAAGTATCGGGACACCAGGACAGTCCTCTGAAAACCGGTACTGTCCGGGGATTTTTGGGACGTCTGATCACCCTGCCATTGGCTTGTCAAGCTTCTCAAGGCCACTGGTCAAGGCCGCTGACAAACTGGTATTAATCACAAAACCTGTTTAACTAGCGTTAATTCATATCTTTGGAGGTAAATAAGGCAGTGCTTGATGCAAACACCTTTTACCACCGTATTGTCAAAGCATCTATCTGAAAGCGGGATTCTGTGACGAGAATGTTTGTGCACATATGGGACATTTTGTTGAGGTTATGCTGTGTTGTTTTGTGTTGAATTATTACAATGTGTTGTAGTACTGTTGCTGTTGTGTTCACATTTAGGTTGTTTTCTTGTGTTGTGCCCTATTATGTGTTAGTTGTGTTATTTCGCTGTGTTCATGGTCTGTTGTTTAATTTAGATTTGTCAACAAACGCTTCTAAAGTGCAGCCAAACACAGTACATGCCTTTAAAGCTATAGCGACAAGCAACCACTTACCAATGTCTACAGTGGTAAAATAGCGCTTCTGCAGCTCTTCAAATATTCAAAACACCCGCCCAAAACTGTAGCGGAGTGGGCTTAAATTAGCACTTCCGGTGCTCACTTTAGGTGATGAGGCCAATTCACTCCTCAAAGAGCTAAACTGCATTAGGTTTTTAAGAGGGCCATTCTCTCTGATTGGTATCCCCCCATAGATTGACTGGCGGGCATTGGCGGACAATGTGTTGGGACTGTCCTGGCCACGCGAAAGCCTTTGTTTACAACATGGCTTTTCATTAGAAAGAATATGGGGGCATATTAGCAAGAACCTCGATAAAATTATCGCCGTTTTAGTGGCAGGAAACTGCCGCTATAACGGCGATAATGGGCTTGCTAATATGCGTTATAGAATTCCAATAGAAGCCTAGGTTAGATGTCCTGCACATCTAACCTGGGCTTCTATTGGAATTATATAATGCATATTAGCAAGCCCATTGTCGCAGTTTTAGCAGCAGTTTCCTGCCGCTAAAACGGCGATAATTTCAACAAGGTTCTTGCTAATATCACCCTAATATAACCCGTTAACCGTGGCGGTAATTTCGCTGCGGTGCAGGCGTTTCCTTGCACGGGCGGGGCTGCGTCCGCCGTTGAACGTGCGCAGCACTAGGAAGGTAGTGCGCGTGACGTTCAACGGCCGACGGCAGCACGCAAGGTGTTAAATAAATATATATGTATATATGTATACATATATATATATATATATATGTATATATATATATATATATATGTGTGTGTCATTTTCTACAGCTTCGCTCTTTAAACTGTCTTTCATTGTCCATATAAATATATGCATATATTTTTTTGTTTGGAAACTGTTCAAGAGAATAAATCCTTGTCCTCCCTCTCATTTTAAGGGTCATCGTTTTTACAGGGACGATCAACAAAAATATACATTTCGGGAAGCGCTTGGGCTGTGTTTTCTTTTTGAATTAACCTTGCAGTGTGTGTTTTTCGTGACTTCCCCGGTGCGGCTGATGATGGATGTGATGTCATTTCCTCTGCGCGGATAGTTTGTGTTGCATACTGTCCCCCGCCCCCTCTGGCTCTGCCCTCCTCCTCAGTCAGGGCTGTAAAAATAAGACATGGGCCAGTGTTATTATAAGATGATAAGAGAGCGGGGGCTGGCTCCGGAGGAGACCCCCATCTCCATCACGGGCCGCTGGCCCTGACTGCTGGCGACAGGCAGGCTGGGGCGCTCGCCGTGGAATGTCTATGGTTGATACCGGGCTTGGAGCGGGGAGAGAGGAGTGGTCCCACACTCCATCAATCACGGGCCCGCACTGACAGGCTGTCAGGGGAAAGGGTCAGCCGTCCCAAGTCCCGCCCCCTGTCCTCCAGAGCACCCCCTCACCCC
This sequence comes from Lissotriton helveticus, assembly GCF_964261635.1. Classification (NCBI taxonomy): domain Eukaryota; kingdom Metazoa; phylum Chordata; class Amphibia; order Caudata; family Salamandridae; genus Lissotriton; species Lissotriton helveticus. The sequence goes on from NC_136068.1 coordinate 99,555,036, forward strand.
AGACAGAAGGACTCTTTCCGGGTAGCTGGAGGTTCACGTCCCACGCCATGACATCATCCATGTCCCAGGCCCTTCTGCACTAGTGGTCCCCCAGGAACCAGTCAACGCTCTTTCAGCCAAACCCCAGCTTATGTCCCCCTTCTAGAATAACAGGGGCGTGCAGGAATTGAAAACGACATTCATGTATCAATAACTAATATTTATGAAGCGCTCCCCTAAGCTCAAGTGTCTGTCAGCACTTGAATAATGGAGCTTTTATTGCCCAACTGAACATTACTCATATCGACCTTGGAAAGATGAAAAGCTGAATCGGTCCTGCCAAGATTCGAGCTTGTGGCCTTCGTATATACAAAGATCTCGGCAGTAGACACTCAACACTAGGAACTATTTGGGCATTAGTTGAAGGAAACATTAGTCTGATGGTCTATTGTTTGTTGTGGAAGGAGTAAAACTTATAAACTTCCCCATCGTTTGCCTGGAGTACGCTGTGGCTTAGAATAAAAGCCCATATACCTGCAGCTGTTGCTGTAGCATGAAATACTCAGCTGCAATATATCGGTTTACACCCTCGCAAACAGCCTACCAAGTGGTTATATAAGCTGTTCTCTACGACAAGAACGTAAAACACCACAACTCCCCATTGCACTTCTCATAACATCAGGGCTTCAAGTGGGCCGGGTCCTGCCTATACTGAGGACCAGCGGTTCTAAAAAACAGATGCTGAGACGGGTCCCTATCGGGCTCTCCATTTTTGCCCCCACCTTTGGGGTAAAAACAAAAAAATCTCAATTCTGCAGCGGTGCCAAACCTTTGCTGTAACTTCAAAGAGACTCGTTATAGTTCTTTCACAGTCTCATCATTTCAGAACTGAAGCTTTTTCAATATTATATACAACAAAGCCATAGTTGCTGCTTATTTAGCTTATGCAACTAACAACCATTGACAAAGTCCATAGCCCTGGCTTCTTGTACGTGTAATGTTGCTTGTTGTATTATATGGATGTATGTCGTTAGCACACATGCTTTTACAACGCATGCCTTTACCACGCAACTTTTACAACGCAAGTCGTTACAACGACTTGCGTTGGGGGGCGCTGGATAGTGAATAGTTCAATTTACTATTCCAACTCCAGTCCCCGTGGATAGTAGGGAAGGTGTTGGATAGTAAATTAAACTATTCCCTATCCTAGAGCGCCCCCAGCACAAGTCGTTGTAACGACTTGCGTTGTAAAAGTTGCGTGGTAAAGGTAGTTTGTTGTAAAAGTTGCATTGTAAACGCTGTTTACCGTATTATATATCTGAATGCAATGACAGAAGCAGTAAAATAACAGTTGGGTGGCAAGTTATGCTAAGCACAGATTTTTTGCTTACTGTTTTTAAGCCACACCCTTAATTACATTTGCCACACCTCTTTCAGAGACCCCCTAGTTTTTTCAACCCACTTAAAGCCCTGCATAATATCCCATTGAGTGGGCATGCTTGCTAATATGAATGACTGCTAGTGCCAGGGCCCACATTGACTGTAAACAATCAGCTGTATGTGCAGGGACCCCGCTCAGCACCTCTATCACCAAAGGTGGCTCATGGAGAGTACACCGTGGCTGCAGAGTCTGAGCCTGCCAGACACTTCACATTGATTTTGAGTGGCCAGCCCGCTGTAGGTATAAGGCAAGGCGCTGTGCTCTACAGTCTGAGTGCCAGGGATGACAGGACATGGTCTTTTGCCGAGCCCATGGTGCTTTGAGTTCAGGGCGCAGAATTTATGATTGCATTCTGAACCATAGTCTGTGCATCATGTGGTCTTACACGCGTATCTGTGCATCCCCCAGTGAAAATCAGAATACTTTTGCATTTGCTAGACCAGTTTCAGTCCCTCTATAATCACACCTCACACTTAGGGCCTGATTACGATGTCAGGCGGACTTGTGTCTGACCGACACCGTCTCGGAAACTGGACCGACCACCTGGTTTGGATGCGACCGAACACTATTTGGTCGCATTCTGACATTTCCCTATCGGAGCATGTGTTGCGGCCATAAACCGGCCATAGTGCATGCTCTCATAGGGAAATAGGAGGTGGTGATAATCCCTGCACCCCGTGGCACTCACCTCAAGGTGACTGTCAAGGGGTGCAGGCTACCATGGGGTGCAGGGACTAACAGTGGGCATCTTGGCCCCAACAGGAGGCCACGCACACAAGGGGATTATGCTAGGGGCCCCAAACACGCTTTCCAACAGGGTTTTTCCATGTCGGAAAGGCCAGCATGGAAACCCTGCCGGAAAGAGTGCTTCGTAATCCCAAGGGGGGAAAGGCCGCCATTTGGGATTATGGGCCTGCCTTCGACTCGCCTCCTTGAACCCGTCATAAGCCAGATGGAATGACCGGCCAGTTTCAATTCCGACCGGCTAATTCATAATCAGCCGGTCGGAGTTAAAACCAATGTAATAAGCCCCCTAATATATCAAGTCAATGGATGCTCACTCTGCCCCCTTATGTACAATTATTTTTCTGTGAAGCAGAATTATCAAATACTCAAGGTTACCTTTAATAATTTATATATAGAAATCGATTTTTTGATTTGCTAATCCCTTTAGCGCCGTTTGGTGAATCTGCTCAAAACGTTCCAAGAAAAAGTCCCATCGACATCACCCCCGCCATGCACAGTGTTATCATCGATGTTGTCATTTCAAATGTCATCAGTGATGTTATCAATGATGTTATAGAACATGTCATGGGTGAATTAATATGTGAGGTCATAAGCAGCGCATTACCCCAGTCAGAATACTGCCTCCACAGGCATCTTGAAATACCACCACAACAGCAAGAAACTATCCTGAAAGGAGGTAAACTCAGCAAAAACTCCCAAAATCCACTCAAATTGTTACTGGAATATCAAAACATTCCCGATTGTCAACAAAGGCTAGGTTTTGGTTTTGGTAATTAAACCAATTTTGCCCCAGGGGCACCTGCTTCTCATTTAAAAAAAAATAAATTAATTCAGTCACCAAATGCAAGCATTTGAACTTCCCGTCCAGGGCGTTATGGGACCACACAAACTGTGGTAGCGTGCTGTACAAATGTACATAACATACCATGAAAAGAAAAGGTATTGTACTATTTTTGCTTGCAGTTGTAGATGAACAATTAAGTGCAACAAGCCTGCTGAGCAGCTTGTACATTTAAATATATGTCTCATTTCTAAAATTCATAATTTCTGTATGAGTGTATATTTTATATCTCCAGTTTAAGATACACATATAGACAGTGACTCCTCGTCCACTAAAGCTGAGGAGTGTGACCCTACTGAATGTAAAAGGAAAAATAAAATGATTATAATGCAACTTTAATAACGTTACATTATTATCACTTTATTTTTCTGTAAGGAGCCCGAGCCAGGTTAGGGCAGGGCAGGGCTGGACTGTGTCCCAGGGAGAGAAGTGGTATAATGTGCACTTAAGTGTGCATGACAGTTTGGCTCGCCGTCTTGTGCCGGCCAAACCATCATGCACACTAAGCATATTCTCCACCAAGCTGCATTGCACAGCCTGGGTGGGGAACATGCACAGGCTCCCAGTCTCTGTCTGAGCGCTGAACGACAGCACTCAGACCAATCATGACGCTGCTGCCACATGACAGCCACGTTGTGATTGGCTAGGGGAGTCTGGAAGCCTGTTGCTTCCGTGCTGCTGGGAGAAGAGAAGAGGATGGAAGAGAGGCAAAGGCCCTTCAGGTAAGTGAAATTGTATTATTATCTTTTATTTGTTTAAATCGTGCCGCCCCTCCCCAGCCCTACCACTACACTTCCAAAGCAGTTACAAGACATAGATACATGATATTGCTGCTTGTAAATGTATGTGAATGTGTATATATTTCAGAAAAGTAAACTATTTTGCACATGCAAGGTGATGTACACCAGGAGCCCAATACTGGTGACTCGTCCTGCTTCACACTGGTGGGTCAGGCATTGTGATACAGCGAAATGAGTCCCATGGGGTCAGATGTTTTGCAGGTCTGGCACAGTCAATCTCACCTCACCAGTGGTGGTCTCCATGGCCTCCCATGCAGCATGAGTCAGGTGGAGGCGCATGAGAGTGAGGCGTGGCAGACAGAGAGGAATACATTTCAGCTTTGTAAGCTAAATACAAAAAAAAGAAGTGTGTCATAGAGATGGTCTGATTGTGATGTACACACATGTGTTGTAATGTTGGAACAGGCACATTTTTGGGCATTCTTGGACTATTTTGGGCCTCTTTCAAGATGGCGTCCACCGCTGGTTTAATGCTGACTGCGGCAAATATTGGTAATTCATAGAATAATTTAGGCATTAGTGTGATGATTGTGCCCGCCCCGGTTAATGCTGTCCTTGGTACATTCTGGGCATCCATGACATGATGGTGTCACAGTTTGTATCAGGCTGGCCCTAGCTTAACTGTAGCAGTTTGTGGTATGTTGTGGGTATCCATGGTATGAAGGTGCTTATCATTGGTATTGCTCGTCTTGGCATAATGATGGCTTGTCTTGATACATCATGGCATCCAGGGTGAAAAAGACATAAAAGGCAGAATCTAGCCACTTGTTGCCAAATACACAGCCCTCCATGCTCACCTCTTAACTCCAGAGCACTTTAACTTTACTCTAATCTTGTTTCCTTACACCTCCCTTACACTCTCTCGATATTCCCTATCAGCAAATACGAACCTCGACCATAACCAAGAGACAAATACCCTCATCTCCAAACACACTATCTCATTCCTATACTTCTTTTAAAAAGTTCTCATAACCCTATTATTACCCCACCCACCCACTCTTTAGTCCCTCCCTGCACTACACCCACTCCAATAGCTGCATACCCATACTTTGGGTTTTGCAGCACCCTTTGGGAGGCCCCTTCTTATTTGATCAGTGATAATCAACAAGAGGGAGCTAGAAAAAGTTGGAGAATTAATGCACTAGAGAGGGGGCTCATCTGAGGTGGGGCATTTCATGCTGGCTCTTTAAATAGCTGCCTCCTTGGGCACTCAATGATGCTTCACCATAAATGGAATCAAAACACTAAATAACAGATGCACAAAAACATAATTAATGAGGATGATGCTAATAACCTGAACAGCCCAATAATAACGAGTGAGATTAGGAAAGCAATGGCAGCAGAAAAAACTGGCAAAGCTGCGGGACCGGATGGGTTACCGGCAGAACAGTCAAGGTGTTTGATGGAGACCCTTATCCCAGTAACGGAGAAGCTATTTTCTCATATATTTGAAGAGGGAGGGACTATGCCATGATCATGGAATGAGGCCACAGTGGTTCTAATCCTCAAACCACCAAAATCACCCAGCTCCTGTGATTCATACAGACCTATCTCTCTGCTCAATCTTGACAATAAATCTTTGCCAAAATCTTGGCAGAGAGGTTAAAAGGAGTGCTAGATGGTTTGTTACATAAAGATCAGAAAGGCTTTGTCCAAGGGAGAAGAATTCAAGACCTCACCTACAGCTTGATTGGAGCAATCGATCTAGCGACGCTTCACAATGTACTGATGGCCGTCATCACTCTGGATGCCACAAAGGCGTTCAACTGAGTCAATTGGCCCTATCTAATTCATATATTGAGATTGTGCAATCTGGGAGAAATTTTCTGTAGAACAGTAAATCTGATCTAGTAATATCCCACAGCTAGAGTTTTAGTGAACGGGAACATGTCAGCTTCTGTTAAAATTCAGAGAAGGACAAGGCATGGGTGCCCATTATCAGGGCCGGACTGGGAACTGAAAGCAGCCCTGGCAAATTTTGCCAGACCAGCCCCCGTCCGGTGCGTAGCGAGCCAGCCCCCGTCCGGCGCGTAGCGAGCGCAGCGAGCGAGCCCGACGGCCACTAGGGGGGTTTCAAAAACGACAGACCAAAATGGTGAATTTTACAGCACATTTTTCATTACATATTCAAATTGTATCAACTTTCAAAGCACAGTAAACAGTAGATGATGACCTTAAAGAACATCCGGTTACCCACCCAGTCATATGTATCCATAGGCATTCTTTCAGAAAGCACTAAAAATAGACACAAGTAGTGAATCAGAGAGAACAAAGTAAAAGTGAGACCAACCCCCACATGGTGTGTAGCGAGCAAGAGCCGTGAGCAACCACTAGGGGGAGTTTGGGGGGTTGAACTTCTCTTCTGAAAGAGAAGAGTTTCTGGGACAGCCAGCGGACTGTGTGAGAATTTAACCAATGGTGGCTGAAAAAGTCTCTTGCTCCAATTTACAGACTAAAGATGAATAGAATGATATCAACATGGGAGTGTACAAGATCCACACGCGGGCAAAACTGACCTCTCCTTTGCTAACCGGTCTAAAAAGATGCCTAGTCAGCTAATGAACTCTTAGTGGCATGAGGTAACTCCAGTGCCTGTGTGGGGATGGGCAGGAATGTCGTGGAGGCAGGCTGGGGCGAGAGGGCCGGAAACACACCTTCAATCTAGGGGTCTATAAGGAAGCAACATGAAATAATGGCCCGATTGGCAATGTCAATTACTGGAGACACATAACCATTGGGGTCTGTATGAGCAACGGCCCTGTCTTAAAGTAATACAGGAGCCCTATTGACTTGTACAATTAAAATAGAAAGAACTGCTGAAAATGTCACAATCCTGGACAGTTTCCAAGTCCTTGCATTTTATTAACTCCTCTTATGTTAGCAAAGGTGATCTGGGCTATGACATCACATGGGCCACTGGAATTATTCATGTGGAGAGGGTAAAATTATGCAGCCGTAGTCTCATGGCTGGTGATGGTGTGCAGACTCTTGCCTAGCCAGCAGCAGAGGTAAATCTTCCTGTTGCTGTAGTGAGTGTCTCCAAGTTCAAATTGTAACAACTGAACATTGATTGGACGAGTTCCAACGTACCCTGTCTCTTAGCCCAGGATGGCTAGTCAAGTCGGAAACAGACCTCGGATTACAATATTGATTACATGGCCCTTCTCAAGGAAATCCCTCTCCTAACAGATGCCATTTCGCAGTTAAGATAACAGTGAAAAAGAGAGAGGGGAGTAACTTTCCCAAGCTCACACAGTTTGTAAAGGACAGATAGGGATTTTAACTTCTGCTGCTGTCTCTGGGTGTATTCCCTTAATCGACACACTTCACCTCCCATTTTTAAAAATCAGTTTAAGACTGAGCACAAAATTGCGTGATTCCTGTCTCTCACTGAATCGGTAACATTTTTTGCTACTCTGTTGTTTATTGTATATCTATATGGCACAGACATGCATAAGTACATTTCCATGTCAATAATATAAAACTTTGTTACTGGAGTGCTTCTGATTAAAGTAGGTAAAGGCAGCGTGGCGCTTTGATGATATTCAGAGAACACTCTGTTTCTGTTTTACCCTTTTTAAATTAAACCGATGGATGATCAGATCATCATGTGTTGTTTCTTTTTACAATATCACCCTGATTAAAATCAACACATTTTCCAACCCCTGCCACACTCTCAATGAATCCTGCGGAAGACACGGGAGTGGCGTTTTTACCACGCACCAGTGATTACTGAATAGAAGTCTGGGCGAGTGAGTGAGAGCAGGGAGCCATCTTTACTTCAACCACTCACCTGCAGCCTGCAACACTCCAAAATAAGACTCCACCTTCCCTTGTAAATACCACTTCTGATCTAAGATGCTGTCTTCAGAGTGTCATACTAGGGTCTACCGCCAGAGGCCGCTCTTTCCCCCAGTGTTAAATACTTGTCACCTTCCACCTCTAAGATGGGGCTCACTAAAATAACTCACTTGAAGGGACCATTCTGCCTCTCGGGTACCTCCAGTGTTCCAGAGCGGATGGAGACCTCCGTGGCCATCACTTCCGGGAATGTAGACCCAGGAGCAGGGATGGGAGCGTCTCAGGATGAACCCTCAGGCATCCAGGTAACAGCACACCAGCAAATCACCACTTCCGAGTAGAATTATCTTCATTCAAGTGCCCGTTTTCCATGTTCACTATTCCAAGTTTGGTGTTTAGAACTCAGACAGGCAGCAGTTGTGTGACGCTGGAGGGGACGTTTTTAGTGATGCATGGTCCAGAGGAATGCTGGGACTTGTAGTCTTTTCTACCATCGATTATAGTTCCACAGGTGACTTATATCAATGTCCTGCATCAGGGTGGATTTCTGGCTCAGCAGCTCTGCTCAGTCATTCTCTGCCACTGATGATTGTGCCCAAGGAGGGAAGTCCAAAGCCGCCCTATTGTTGTACCACAGCTCCCAAGTTTTCCAGATCCGTGCATGACTAATTAGTGCAGTCGAGTTTTTCCATCAATCTCTGGCAATTGCAGTCTTATTAAACCTAATATAAAAACAAGACTACAAGTCCCAGCATTCTATGACAAATGCGGGGCTGGACGAACTAGTTCACCCATGACCTTTGAAACTTCTCATCTATGATCTAGATTTCTTAATTTGTAGCCCGCAGCACTCTGCAGTCTATGACCCTAAACCCAGACATTAACTCGCCCTACAAGCCAGCCTGTAATTTGCTGTGCTATTTGACTATGGTTCCAAGTTCTCAGGCTGAGGCTGGGGTCAAGGTGGTGATTGAGGAAAAATGTGCAATCAAGATTTCTGAATGAATATACAAATATCAGCAGGTGCAAATTATTACTGAGTGTTGTTACAAATCTGAAAGAAAATATACGAGGATATTGCTGTTTTCGGGGGAATTGAGTCAGCGTGTCATTTGCCGGAGCCGCTCCAGACACTTGGCACATTATGAACAATACTTGGACTCGGAGGCGCTTTGTGAAGCGAGGTATTCTCAATAATCCCCGGCGTGACGCGCAGGCTTCTGTAAGATCTTAAGAGTTTACTTTCTCGTTGCTCAAATGGGTGCAAAACTAATTTCTGATATTTATATGTTGCTATCGTCTTGCGAGAAAAACGTCAGTCACTCATAATTACTGAACTTATGAAAATGTCACACACATGGCAATCTGAAACCTTGGCAGCTATGGGCAGCCTCTAGCTGACGACTCCGAGGGACTCCGAGAGGCCTCATGTGACATACAGAGCTGTGCTGTGCATATACGGTCAGTGGTAGGTAACTTAACACTGACCATATATGCACAGCACAGCTCTGTATGTTACACACTGTGTGGTAACGCTGTCGGATTGGAATCACTCAGGCCTGGTCCCTCGGTCCAGACCACCACCACCACTGCGCGACGCCCCGCCCGCCAACTTCAGTGTTTGTGAGAGTGAATACATTAAAAACAGTCAATGAGTGATTAATAATGAATCTAATGATGATTAAAAGTGATTGTCGGTACAGGGGCCAGGGTGGAAATAATACACTTACTCAGTCTCACTCACGGACCACGGTCACGGGTCGGGCCGGCTCCTGCTGTTGGTGGCACTGGCAGACACAGGAGGACAGGAGGGCTACTTCTAGGGGCGGGCGAGCAGCGGCCTAGCCACCACAGTGCAATAATTAAATTATGGTGGCCGCTCCGGTCCTCTCCTGGCTGGCTCTCGTCACTCGTCGTGCTGATGATGGCTGCAACCTAAAGGGCACCCTGACTGTGCGCAGTTTTCATTGCCCACTATGCAGTGCGCATGCGGGAACATTAGTTGCACCCTAGGCGGCGGCGCACTGACGCGCCGGAGGAAGCAGGGCATGACTGCGCGCTGCGCACAGGCACCTCCCTCCTGAAACGCTTCCGCTTTTTTTAGGTTGCACTTTAGTGTGCAAACACACCGCCGGTCAATCAGGCTTGTTGTTGCTGCTGCAGTATGGGCGGCGCGGCAGGCCTGCTGAACTTGGAGACGGAGTCTAAGACTGAGTGAATAGTAGACTATAGTCTCACTCAATCTCAGACAAGACGACACACACGCACCTGTGTGACACAGACACACACTGACGCTGTGACGGTCGGGTCGGACCGAAAATCGGCCCCTCACTCACAAAACCGGCCCCCTGATCCAAAACCGGCCCCACCCCCCTCCAGCCGACCGGGGGATTGCCCGGTGCCCGAAAGCACCAGTCCGGGCCTGCCCATTATCACCTCTGCTGTTCAACTTGTACATTGAGCCATTTGCTGGTAAGATCAGGCATCATGCCAGAATGTCACCCTTCAAATACAAAAGTTGGAAAAAAAGGTGGCATTATACGTTGATGATTTGATGGTATACACCTCTGACTTGATCACAGCAATCCCAATAATATACAAATTGGCATCCCAGTACGGTCAGGTATCTGGGTACGAGATAAATGCTTCCAAAACAGAATGTATGGCATGGAATATGGATACTCATACACACCTAATGAAAAAAGAAATTATCCATACAAATCTCCATAAAATTAACAAAGGGATATGCAACTCTCTGACGTGTTGGGCATATTTACCCTTAACAATAATTGGTAGAGTTAACCAAATAAAAATGATGGTCTTATCGAAACTCACTGTCCTATTCTGAAATATCCCCCTAGCTTGCAAAGAAGAGGGTCTGAAAAACCATCAGGCAAAAATAAACAGCTTTATATGGGCCTCAAAAAGTACACAGATCTTGTGGAAAAAACTGTGGATTAAAAGAACAAGGGAGGACTATGCCTACCAGACCTAGTCTCATATGCATGGGCATGGGCATTCCAAATGAGGGCAGGGAAAATGTTTCTGACTGAACCAGATAGCCTGGATATCGGGAGTATGTTTAAGGAAATGCCGACAGACTTAAAGGGAGGAGATCGAGGGTTTATATATACATTTGGCGATCCAAGATTTTTCAAAAGGTTATGTCTAAAGACTCTAAATGGGCAAGCCTCTGGCTGGTCCAAAATCAGAAAAGCATTGAAAATTAGCAATTGCAATGCACTGGCCCCTATTTGGAATGCTTCAGGTTCCCCGGAATGGACCAAAGATTCCTTAATAACTCCCTTGAAAACAGCTGGGGTATAATGTTGGGCCCAATTTGTACCAGAGTGTTTGCTGCTTTTGTGGGAAAATCTGAGGAACATCACAGATAATGAATTATCAAAGTTTAAATACCTGCAAATCAAAAGCTGTCAACAAGCTGTTGGAACAACGGTCGGTATTTCCAATGAACTAGAGAATTCCCTCAAAAGGAAAAATGGGAAAAAGAAGGAGGTGGCGAACCTATACTGGCTGCTGGTAAAAGTGGCAGAGGGCGATTCCAAACTTCCATCGAATCTGTGGGGAGACCGGCCTACATCCAGAAGAATTATGGCAAGTATCTTATAACATCTTGTATTCCACTGTTCAAGCTGCAAACCTAAGGAGAAAACAGATCTTTTGTCTCCACGGGGTGTATTGGCCCCCCTTAAGGCTCTCCAAGTTTGCGAAAGGAGCCACCCTGAAATGTCCAAAATGCCTCCAAGAAAAGTCTGACGACGTGCATATGTTTTTAAACTGCCCAATATTACATCATTTTTGGGTCAGTGCAAGTAAAGCTATTAAAGCAATGTTTGGGACGGATATATAGGTGAGCATACGGCTGGTATTTTTTGGGGTCCTACCAAATTATGAATCTATGTCTCCAGAGGAAAATAATTTAATATTTTATCTAGTTTTACTTGCACGGAGAGAAATCTGTAAATATTGGATTAAAAGTATTTCTCCGATGCTTCTTGATATGGGTAAATTCCATTAAGTCTCGAGAAATAAGGGGAACAAGAAAGGGGATTATTGGTTACCATGTGTAGACTGGCTATATACCCTTGATAATGGTATAAATATTGTCCAATGATTATGCCTCTACACTGTAATACCATACCCCTCTGGTTGTTCTCAGGAGATACCCAGTGAGAAGGTAAGAACACACCAAACATGGGAAAGAGAGGTTGTGTGTAAAGTGCATCCATCTGGATACAGAGCTCTCTAGCCGGCACCAATCAAGAGGGGGGGCCGCGGGGAATTTTCAGATCGCCCTGTGTATATTTGATGGCGAATGAGGACAAAAAAAAAAAAATAAACAGATGCACTTCAGGAGTCTCAGGCGTTTCTATGTAGCATGTTGATTCCACATGTTCTGTTCCCTTACTTTTTCAGTCTTTGAAATCTGTCATTCATAGGTTCTCTCATTCAATCTGTGTAAACAACAAGAGAGAAAGGACAAAATAAAATACTCTCACACCCCTACGGATAATTAGTTCAAAACAACAGAAGAGTATCTAAGACTATGATATATACAAAGCTCTAAAAGGGAAAACGGTGAGACTGCCCGTCCACCACCACCTTTAAGTGCCTTACATCAGAAAGTGAACTGTGTCAAAGGAGTAGTGACATCCCAGTATGGAAAAAAGGGGACCCTCAGGCACCCACATGTAGTAGGTTAGCCCTGTTTCTTCATCGGGTTCCTGTGATTAGTAGTGTAAAGATATAATAAACCAAACAGGTGCAGGTTAAAATAGGTATAGACCACTCTCTCGACCAACACTTTTAATAGAGGGGTGATTCGAACCCAATTAAAAACAGTGTGAACATAAAAACAACCTGGAGTTAGGTACATTTTAACCCCCTGTCCTAAGAATAGGTCGACATGTTTCCCAAATATAAGTAAAGGCAAAACGTTTGTCCCAGGATTCAGTTGATCCTAAATACAAGGCTTCCTGAGTCCGTGGTGGAAGAATTCTTCACGGCAGCATTCGTTAGCTGACGACTCCCCGCCTAGTACCTATTCCGGTCTCTTCCACGGCTCGTAAAAAGTTTTGCCTTTACTTATATTTGGGAAACATTCGGAACATATACTGAATTCCTTATCCCTCGTAAAATGGAGGTTGAGCACTTGAGCTTTTATCAAAACAGCGATTACAAGTTGGTAAAAATACATATGTAAAGCTGAGTATCTACCTTCCAATGTGAGTAGGCTACTTAGGGTTGGCCGTGCTCATTTGGGAGAGAATTTACTATTGGTCCTGAGGAATGCTGGGTCGAACAGGACCCTAAAGCTGAAACATGTCGACCTATTCTTAGGACAGGGGGTTCAAATTTACTTAACTCCAGGTTGTCCTTATGTTCACACTGTTTTTAATTGGGTTCGAATCACCCCTCTATTAAAAGTGTTGGTAGAGAGAGTGGTCTATACCTATTTTAACCTGCACCTGTTTGGTTTATTATATCTTTACACTACTAATCACAGGAACCCGATGAAGAAACAGGGCTAACCTACTACATGTGGGTGCCTGAGGGTCTCTCATTCAATCTACACTTCAAAGCCAGTTTATCATAGAGAACACTGCTAATTATTTTGTTTACCTTTGGTAGTTAAGGCTGTAAGCAGCTTTCCTCCCATTGCACCAAAGGTTAGTCTAACAGTAGGCTTAGAACACAACATGGCACACACCTAACACTAGCACTACCCGGGAAACATCCTTTACAACGTGGAGTTTATGCCGCGCGACATTTACGATGCTGCCATTACAACGCAAGTCATTACTACGACTTGCGCTGGATGGGTCTCTTGCTTAAGGAATAGTTTGATTTTCTATTCCAACACCTTCCCTACTGTTACGTGGGCTGGAGTTGGAATAAAAAATTCAATTAATCCTCAATCCAGCGCCCACCAATGCAAGACGTTGTAGCGACTTGCGTTGTGAGAATCGCGTTGTAAAGTACCGCGATCAAAATGATCACATTGTACTGATGTACATCCGCACTACCCCCTACAATACATGACACACAACTGTTTGCATGCAAACTACACAGTGCAGGCACGCCATGCAGTTGGTGTGAAAATGCTCACAGCAACCCTTGTACTATATAACAACAGACACAAATGCCCTGCACATTAAATAGAGCGCCTTACACAAATCCACAAGGTACAGATATGCCACACAGGAGTGCATTAGGGTGCCCACAACTGCATTCAAATACCATTACACACATCACCATACAAGAGTAAACATCAACAGAGAACTCAGGACACCCATTCAACACAGCCCATTTGTGCCATCAGGTGGGTATCCGGGCTCTGCAGCAACATTAAATATCACCAGTTAACACACAAACACCCAAACATGCTAGGAATTGTTCATTGTCATGATCCCAGTTACCATGTATACTCCTTTATCGCATGTTAGATTCCCGTAGTCGCAATAACTACCTTAAAACTCATCTAATAAATAATGAGATAATATGACATATTCTCCACGGCCCACTGTCTACTACATCTCACAAACATCAGACAGGCTGTGTTAGAATCCTTCAAAACTGGGCAAGGACTGAACCTGATGGGTGCTGGGGGGCCCCACCTATTTTTATTTATTTGTATTTATTTAATGTGATTTTATATAGCGCAAACATTACCCGAAGGTGTCAGAGTGCTTTCCATAAGAACCAGTTGCGATACATAAGGACTTAGAATTACATGAGTTACATAAAAGATACAAACAGAAAAAATTGCAAATGTACAAGTTGTAAAGTCGCACAAGAAAGAGATAGAAACCGAAAAAAATTGCAAATGTACAAGTTGTAGAGTCACACAAGGAAGAGATACAACCAGGAAAAAAAATGCAAATGTACAAGTTGTAAAGTCACTCAAGGAAGAGATACAAATAGATAAACTCTAAGAGTCACATAGAAAAGGTAGAGACTACAAAGGTCTACTACATATACTAGTGGTTAGAGTTATCTCTATATACATATATATACAAATAGTAGATTTTCTCAGGTCAAGACCCAAAAAACTAGGAGAGCAGAGTTCCATTAAGTGGAGTCGGAGGGGGGACGGATGGCAGGATGTGTGTCTTACCTATAACATACCAACATTTTTTTTGCACATTTTTCTCAACTGTGATTTCTTACACTGGGTGACAATCATGATGGAATGATGCTCATTAGTTTCAACATGATCACCTGCTTGCAGCAATGGCATCATCAAAATGGTCCAAATGTCACAGTCAACTACATACTGTTGCCTTTGCCACATTGTAGTGAGAGTGGCAGCTGTAGAGGCAAAACGGGTGCCATTCTATAAGCAAAGATGTAGGTATACAAGCAACAGCAAAGCATATCTGCTGCACATTCAAGACATAGACACACTCGATATATGGCTTGGGGACAAGTTCCATGTGGCTAACTTTGAAAGAATGACTTATAAATTAAATTGTATTGCATTGTATGAGGCATTTGTATAGCGCAAAACTGCCACCCTGCGGGTATCCTGGCGCTTAGACTGCGGACTAGTCAGCACAAAGATCAGCCTGAGCTGGAAGGTAAGATCTACTTTTCCGCCCTTGGAAATATCCAGGTTTTCAGACTCTTTCTGAAACATAACAGTGAGTCGGCCTGTCTAATGGGCAGGGGCAGGTCATTCCAGAGACATGTGGCTGCCACACCAAAGGCTCTGCCCCCATCCCGGTTTTCTTGAATCTGGTCGTTCTTATTAGGTACGCATTGGAAGAGCGTAGCTGTCTTATTGGGTTATGCCAAGTAAATCTTTCCTGTAATGGGACTGGGCCCAGGCAATGCGCTGCTCTATACACAATACAGAGCGATTTGAAACACACTCTCTCTTTCACAGGCAGCCAGTGAAGGCTGCCAACTCTCAGGGCACCGGTCGTGGAAGCCCTGCGGTGCCTGTTCAGTGCCAGTTTTGCTGCCAAAGAATGGACTCTCTGCAGTCTCTGTAGGATGTACTGTGGTGCACCCAAATACAGAGCATTGCAGTTATCCAATCTACAAAGTATTACGCTCCTTACCACAAGCCAGCGGGAATCCTGAGGCAGGAATGGAAGGATCTGACGAAGCATCTGTAACAGAGAGAAACAAACCTTGGCAGTTTTATTTGCTTGAGACTCCATTTGAAGACCACCATCCACTAATACCCCCAAATTACGCACCACTTTGGCAGGGACCAGAGGATCTTCCTCTGGGATGAGCTTAAACTCCAGCCTAGGGTGCTGCTGCAGGCTAGTAGGCGGGCAAAACAAAACCTCTGTTTTACCGCTGTTAAATTGCAGGGAGTTTTGCTTAAGCCAGCCCACTGTCTGGAGCATACACTCTTGAACTTTGTCCATGGACACCGCCTGTTTTCCTTCGAGGGAGAACACCAGTTGGGTGTCATCCGTGTAATTGATCAGGTCGATTCCATAGGACTTGATTAACAAGAGAAGAGGGCGAAAGTAAATATTAAAGAGAATGGGACTAATTGCAGACCCTTGTGGAACTCCGTGAAGTACAGGAGCCCGACTGGCCTCAAACGGTGGCATAGTAACCGTCTGTTGCCTCCCTGAGAGATAGGACTGTACCCATTGTAGAGCACGACCTTTTATTCCCAGATGATTTAATCCATCCAACAGTACTGTATGGCTCACCGTATCAAATGCGGCCGACATGTCAAGTAGCACTAACACAGAGAAATCCCCTCTGTCGGCACGCATGACAACTTGGTTCAATTTAATCACATATGAGGTTCTTTTGTAGGATCATGATGACTTTGTTTATACATTGCACATTTGCTGCTACTGGGTTTACCCTTATTTTCTATAATTCATTTACATACATTACTTTGTTCTCTTGCAATAATATTTTCTACTTTATATTGTTATATACAACGATTGTTTTTGTATGGAACTCAGGTACTTATACTTCTCTTTTGTTTTTTGCTTTTTTCTTTCTCATTTTATTCATATCTCATATACCCATGGCAATGTTTGTTTATATGATGTTACTTGATTGTTGATCATTGTTTGTATAATTTTTTTGTTCTAATTTAACAAAGAATTGACATACAAAACACAGACATACAAAGAATCCTCCAACAAACAAACATAGGACTAGACAGACTCAACATTCATTAAATATAATATAATGGCCCCAGTTCTATGGTATTTATTATTTTGACATTTCTGTCTGTACTTATTCATGTTTATGTTTTGCTCATCAGCCAGGTATTTATCCATATTTATTGTCTGTTGGGTGAAAACATGAATTTGAAACCACTATATTTTTATACTTATTTCGGTGATAAAAATGCACTCATACTTGGATGCCTATCAGCTTTAAATGATATCTGCTGCAATAAGTGTCAACGAAAAATGCAAGTAAGCATTGTAATGCCAACGAATACACATGTATAGCTATTTCACATTCATTAGGAAATACATGCCCCTTTTTAGGTCTGGCTACAGACAGTTTTAGCTGTCTGTGCCCTTGCGGCATCAAATCTTCAAAAACGTACAATAAGAAGTCCAGAGAGAAAGAAAGAGAATTGCCACTGGGTCATCTCCCTTCAACCAAAAGATATTCCTTTGATGGGCTGTCCATCAAGGCCATGGTGCTTTATGGATGTTTACGTTTCCCCATGGTGTTCCAATTCAGTTTTGGTGATGGGATATCACCAGACTAGAGCTAGTGTGTACTGTATGATGTATTTACTTTGCTGATACAACATTTGAAGTAGCACTTAATGTGGGTTATTATGTGTCAGGAAGTGTGCGCTCTTCGTATACTTTAGCTTGTCCTAAAGCCACAGTGCTATTCACTCGTAACCCTTGCGCATTCATTTTTCTTTCCGGTCACGATATCATGTTTTTGGGATTTAGAGTTTTCTCTCTTCAGAATTTAAAGACATATAGGATGACAGGCATACTTAAAGATGCACGAAAGTAGTGTGACAGGGGTATCTACTATGCAATCATTTGATGTGACGCCTTTTAAAGTCGCATCTTGCACCACAAACATCATCTTCCGGCTCCTTTTTATAACACACTTACGTTTACAGATTTACTCTACTAATGATATCTTTGCGGCTAAGGGGCACTATTCCCAGGTTCTATACTGTTGTAGCCCAAGATGTTGCTTTGTTTTGGGATTGCTTTGTTTTAGTATTTTAATTTCGAGGATAGCGGAGCAGCACACACAAAATCACCTAAATCTTGCTAAACAATTTTTATAGCACAATGCCAGACCTACTGCCTTTGCCATTGCTAATTTTAACTCGCTACACCGAAAACATGCAGGGCCATTGTTTTGACCGTCATTGAAAGTCTCAGAAAAAAAGACTCAATTTCTCTTCTTTTATGTATTAAAAAATTTGAATAGATAAGAAAATAGACTCTTTTCTGTGAGTATTTATGGGTAAACATGGAAAACTGAGTGCCTTTAATGTAATGTAGCTAACACGATAGCTCAGTGGATTCATGTGATTACTGCATGCGCACACATCCCTCACATTTCCCTAGTATGTTCCCGAAAGCCCCCATTGTTTTCGTAACTGTACCAGGAGTTGTGTTATGCTATTAAAATGTTGGAATAGAAGGATATAACAAGTAAAGAAAAGCCTGGCTGGATAAGCTACATATGCTTGAAGTTGGATAAAGTTTGGGCACTCTTGACATGGTAAACAACTTAATACAATAATTGCATTCAAATATGGTATCCTGTCTTCACAGAATAAAAAATTAAATTTCCTGAACATGAAAGAAATATTTCAACTAAAGTTATGTATTGTAGAAGAGTGGTGCCAACCATAACTCACACACCAAAAGCAGTACTTAAGACCTCACAATTTGTATGCCAATAAGAAACATCACCTAAAAGCATAATGTAATTAAATAACAACACATACTCAAACTAACTCATAGTCGTCTCTTTGATTGTGGTAAGGGTCCTAGGGGTAATGTTATATGTAATCTCACCTGTAAGATTATTAACAACATTTGTACTGACAACTGCCACTTCAAGGGTGAGGCCATGAGTGTTGCATGTGCTGTGCGAGCTACGATTGCACTGTTAAACATAAGTTGTGAATTTCAGTGGTTTATCAGTCTTAATTTGTAAACCCTGACTGTACTTTAGCTGTGCCTTTTTAATTGTAAATAGATAAATAGGCAGATAGATAGATAGATAGATAGATAGATAGATAGATAGATAGATAGATAGATAGATAGATAGATAGATAGATAGATTTGAAACCTCTTGTTTTGAAAAGCTGTGAAACCATGACTATTCAAGAAAACAATGTCCTTTAAGCCTCTCTGTGGCCCTCCACTTTGTAGACCTTCTGTAATTCGGCCATGTCTTGCATGTTATATTGAGATTGATGCACCATGTTCAAGATGTCGCTTACACATAGATATGTATCTTCTACATTATACTAGTGTTCTCTGGTACCATTGACAAGTGACAACTAACTATGGGCCTTATTATGATGTCGCTGGGATCGTTACCAACATGCCGACGGTTGCGCTCCCACCGACATCCAGGATAGCGATCCGACTAACGCATTACGATGCAGTCGGTCGGATCACAGCGGTCACCCGTGTGTGCTTCATGACGATCATCTCACCTATAAAGCCCTAGGAAAGGGGGGCCACAAAACCTGCCTTCAACTGTTGCTCATAATTATGGAAAGTGATGAGTTTGAGTTCAGGGTTTTTCAAATCCCAGGCAGCTGGGACGGTGCTTCATCGCTGGGTGGATTACTCCAACTCATGATGCCAGGGGCCTCCTAAGAAAACCCTATATAAATTGAAGGGTGCACCCAATCAGGAGTCAGATCAGTAGCAAGATTCTTCAGGGGAGATGACATCTTAGAAGAGTGGGCTGTAGAGGCTCAACACAGTGAACAGAATTCAATTTAAAGGACTTTGCCTGGTACTCAAATATGTCTTTATATCTAAAGCATCTTAACTGAGAGAGACCCTCTTTCCCTTCAAAGAAAGATGATTAAGATTCTCTGCCAAGGGCCTACTCAAACCTTACCCCTACTAGCTATCCAGCATGGGAGGAACAAGCTTCCTTAGTTAGGGTGTAAGCCCATGATGTGCACTTTCATATATATGTATAAATGTTTCTTACCAAATTAGAGAAATTAGTGTATGACCCAACTGTTCTCTTTTTTTCGACCTCTTTAAATATCCTGTTAGTTTGTATGTAATAGATGGCCAGTGCCTAGCAGTGTCTTCTTAATCCCCACCACCATCATCAACATTATTACTCCATCTCCAAGGCTACTTCCTCATGTCTCTTGGACCACACACCTTAATGCTTTTGGCCAACCATAGGGTGGTGTAATAACAACATGCAATACAACATCATGTAAGTACCATGAGTAGGTGAAGTTGACGCTTTTATTCCTTCTGAGGGGAAGGATGGGGTTGCAGTGAGGCCAACCAAACAAATTGTTTAACTTATTGTGTACCTCGCCTCCTAGATGGTGGGGGCAGAATTCTTTAAACAAATTCAGAAATCTGCACCTGCATGTTTAAACCTCCCATAGATGCTGAGGTTCCACTTATTGCAATTTACAAATATTTCTCCTAGAACACTTGGAAACTGGTGTCAGTCACAGGTTTCCAGGCATACTACTGGAAAACTTTTGCGGACTGTAGCACCCAATAAGGCAGAAAAATTTGCATATGTCCAAATCGGGTTGAGGAGCTACGCACATGGGCTAACAGCTCAGCAGACTCAAGAAGAACCACATCAAAAAAGCTAATAAATACTGTCTCAAAATCTAAATCCTCTTATAGGCTGAATAGCCAGATAGAACTGAATTCATCAATTTGTGCGCAAAACGTCGAACAACAAATTTCCAAAGGGTGCAAGAAGAGGTCCCAGATCCAAATGGGATCGCACCAGCTATCTTTAAGGGAGAACCATCCTACTGGACAAAGAAGTTAAACCCGCTCTACAATTTTGTCCTAGACAATGGCATGGTCCCCGTATCATGGAATGGTTCAGTGATCTCACTAATATTCAAAGGGGGAGACAAAGGCAAGCCCAAGAACTACCGCATAGTGGTGCTGATAGACAACGAAGCAAAATACTTTGCAGGAACTATTCTGGAGGAAATACAGACTTGGGTTGAGGAAAATGAAATAATCCCACTTAGCTGGACTGACTCCACCAAACAAACGTGGTCAATAACTAACATCACGGCCCTCTCGCTGCTGAATGACTTCGCAGTGTCTCACACACAGCTTGTCCATCTATGTTTTATAGATTATAAATCCACGTTTGACAGGGTTAGCCAAAGCAAACTGTGGTCAAAACTTGCGGCTTGGAATTTGGTCGGCAGCCTTGTAAAAGCACTACAAATGCTGCATACAAACACATGGATTAGGATTCAACTGGGGGGTGGTTCCACACTGTCCATGACTTTACCAACAACTGAAGGACTAAAACAGGGCTGTGTGCTGGCTCCGACTCTTTGTAACCTGCTCCTCAGATCTTCTGCCCTTACTAAACAAAGTGAACAGTCATGCACCAAAAATGGGAGTAATTTTGCTATCAAATATGCGGCATGCAGATGACTTAGTTCTGGCTGGTAGGACACAAGTGGGGCTGCAATGTCTTCTGGAGAGTACCTTGGAATAGCCAATAGTAATGGATTGACTATAAACCTGAAAAACACTCATAGCTTAACATTTCACGCAAAAAATTGAACAACTACAATTGATGCCTGGGAAGTGAAAAGGTGGTACATGCCAATGTGTATAAATATTTTGGAGTACTATTCAATTCTAATGGAAGGTTTGCAGCTCAAATAAAAGAGGAAAGGCAAAGCACTTGCGATTGGACTGGGCTCGCTGCAGAGGAAGATGAAGGGCTCTTCGCTTAGTCCGATTTTGCAGGTGGCACAAGCCAAAGTTCTCCTTATGTTAGTTCATGGGAATAAGGCTCTGAGGGGCTGGACAGTATCGTGGTGGAAAACATAGTCTCAAAAATCTTTATGTCCATTCTCCACCTGCCGGTGTACACGTCTCCTGCACAAATTAGGTTGGAGTTCGGCCTGGTAAAACAAACTTTGGGCACAGGGGCAGCTTTTGTGAACTGCTGCCAAAGCTTAAACTCACAAAGGAAGGCTCATCGGGCCACCACCTCTGGCTGGAAATACAGTGGAGGGATTGCTCATCTATGAGAGCTTTCCCCGTAAATGTCACTCATCACCCATGGCCTCTCTCGTCCACATGGACCTCAAACTGGAGCTGTAGCCAGCTGAAAAGAATAACAAAACTGAACACCAAAGCATTGTCTCTTCTGGAAGTCGAGCAATCGCTGGCAAGGAGGAGCAATGGATGGCTAACACTCAGCAATGATACGAAGGTATTCCCTCAAGGATATTTAGCGATACCTCATTGCAATTACACCAAGGAACAAATTACAAAATTCAGACTGGGGATACTGCCTGTATCAAAGCATTATCCGCCTTGGAGAAGAAAGGAAAGCAGGGAACTCTGCATCTTTGCAGACAAGCACCAAGGGACATCATTCATGTGCTGTGTCTCTGCTAAGCCCCTCTGAATGATCATCGGAAAATCCTAAGAAAAGACTTCATCAATAGACGGATAAGATCACGCGGAGAGGCTGCTGTTGCGTGTTTCAATCCTATGGACTTAAGACTGAACTGTGCACTGGTAACATTTCTCAGGATGTTGGAGATAAATGTATAGGCCATAGAATGCATAGAAGCAGAGAGGCCCAGC
This sequence comes from Lissotriton helveticus, assembly GCF_964261635.1. NCBI lineage: Eukaryota > Metazoa > Chordata > Amphibia > Caudata > Salamandridae > Lissotriton > Lissotriton helveticus. Next base: position 99,577,464 of record NC_136068.1, read on the forward strand.
AAGTAGGGTGCAACTCAGCTATTGTAGCACTACTGACATATTTATAGAGGTGACCTGCAGGGGCTTCACAACGCTCAGGCACATCTGCACTTCCATACTGTGATCACTAATTGACAAGTCATTAGTTAGGAGTTGGATAGAACATGATGCACAGAAACGAAAACTCCTCTTGCGGACGGTCACTCAGGCACTGTAATCAACCTTCTTCGCACAGCATGCCTCCTTCACTGGTAGAGGGTGCCAGCAACTTTTTCCCACCACTTCAAAGATTTATCTCTGCTTTTTTGGCTTTAAAAGCCAAAAAAGAGGAGATTATGTTTTCGCTCTATTTACAAGGCAGTACTAACATGCATTAGCGCATGTTTGCAGCTTTTTTTCCGACGCCTCGCTTTGCTTCTCTAATGAGATGCTAAGTGGGCGTTTCCACACATAACAACATGTAAAATATCGCTGACTACACATCGCAATATTTACAAGCATTACCCAGACACACATAGCGATAATAAAATCTGCGCTAACCGTGGTTATAGCCGTAAGCTAACGTCTGATAATTTTCAGACTTAGCTATCTTTATTAAGAGTGGTGGATTGTCGTGCTACGACCACCAGGGGATATTTACAAGGTTTTCCCTATCGTTGCAGGAGCATCGCTGGATTTCCAGCGATGTTCCTGCATTTCGCCGCTATTGCTGGAATTTATATCGACTTGGAGAAACGCGTTGTTAATAACGTGCTATCCAGGAGATACATTCCAGTGATAGCCGCCTATAACTGAAGTAGCGCTAAGCACGCTTAGCAATATTTTTCTCTGTTTGTTGGTAATATGCCCCTTAATCTGCACAGTCCTAGTAGCCACTCGCCACTTACTCCCCTCTGCCTCTGCAACCCGGTTTTAGGTGAACTGTCAGGAAGTAATTTAAGACTAACTGGTGGTTTTACCCAGCTCTTACTTTGTGCAGAGACTGGGGCTACTTTGTTCTATAATAATTTAAATTCTTATCGGGAGATTTGCACACTGTTTTATTAATGTATGTTTTTTTACTAACAATGGGTAAATGCTAGATTATAGAAGTTTTACCGCTGTATTGATGAATTTTACTGAACTGAGGGTTATTTATATTGCAGTGGCTTTAATTAACTACGCAAAGGAAAAAAATGCCCATATGATCAGATTGCTTGGCGACTTGTCTTCCCATATCGCTAGTTTTTTTCTTTGCTATTTTTCCTCCTCACATAAAATATTTTCCCCTTGTGGAAACCATTTAACTCACACCACCACCAAGTGTATTCACAGCCTTATCTCTTTCCCACTCCCACAATGGAAAGAGATTCCATTTCCATGACTGTTCTTGGCAGGAGTAAATCGCTGACCATTTCCAGAGTGGGAAAGAGTTGTGAAAATCTGCTTAATATGTGTGTTGGTGATCACAAACTTTCAGACCACTTCTGTCCTGAAAAGTCTACTTCTAGGCTGATATGTTTCACTGCGCCACTTCTACAAGACTTTCTTGCGGGGAACGCAGACCCAGCGTACATTATACCTGGTGCAGGTACAATGTACTGCAGGGGTTTACAATGTGACGCATCTGCCTAGATGCGTTACTTTGTAAATATGGCACAACGTGGTGTATTATTTATGCCGCCAGTGCGTCAACAAAGTGACGGACAAGCAGTGTAAAAGTGTTGCAAGGAGCTCATCAATAAGCCCCTTAGTGTTCAAGGACAGTTGGGCTGAAGCTGGGAGTATTGCATGGCGCTGCCAACCTGGCCTTCCTCTTGCATGCAGGACCCTTTGTGAATCAGGGCTTGCACGCAGAGGATCGGCACCATGAACCTCATTTAGGGTTTGCCTTGGGTAGCAGCTGCTACTTCCGCCTTGTCCTTCGGTACCCCTGGTGCCGATCTTGCTGTCTGTGATCCCTGGAGTTTGAAGTCAGTGCCAGAAACAAAAAGCATTGGCAAAACCAACAGGTCTAATCTTTAGGCTGCTAATGTTAACCAATAGATTTGCCAATGCTTTTTGACAATCCTTGTCAGCATCGGCAATTAGAAAAAAAATGCTTTTTGGCGATGCTGTGCAACATCGACAATAGAAAGAAAAAAGGTTGGATTGACATATATACATCATGACACAGTAGTCATATTTTTAAGTTACTGTTTAACCCCTTCCCTGCTGCCGTCGGCCGTTGCCCATCGCGAGCACTACCTTCGTAGTGCTGCGCACGTCCAACGGCCGAGGCGGCCCCACCCGCGCACGGAAACACCGCACCGCGGCGGAATTACCACTGTCGTTAACAGGTTAAAGATGATAGACACCAGTCTTAGAGTGAGAAATAAAAAAAAGGTTAGATATGTGCGAAGGTTTTTATGAAAAGGGAGTGTCCCGGCAGCAGTTTGTAGCTACCAGGACCTCTCCAAATGAAAAAGTAAATTTAAAAGAAAATGAATGCGATATGGAGGATTAGCAGAGAAGGGGTGCAACACAACAGTGAAACTGTCGGGGCAACAAGTTACAAAAGATGAATGCTTCTGAGTGACAGCCACCAGGGTGAGGGTAAGGAGTGGAGAGGTACACTCACTGAGGGGAGCAATGGGTATCGAGATGGAATAAGAAGATTGAGGGCAAGGCGTTAGAACAATAACGAATCAGAAAGGCAGGATTTGAGGTGCAATGGATGAGCTGGTGGGTGCAAGCCATACGAACATTACAGGGAGGGGATGGAAATTTGATGGCAGAAACAGCATATGAGAGGGAGCAAGAAAACACATGCTGGAATGAAAAGAAAGAAGTAGTTCCCTGAATCTAAGCAGTGAAAAGATCCATCTTACCAAAAGGCTTTTGGACAAGTAATGCTCCAACGGAGGGACAAACATAAGAATAGAAAGGAAGCCAAAATAGAAAGGAAGCCATCAAATAAGAAGCTAGCAAATGAGAGTGACAAGAGAGCCAACCAATAGTAAGCAAAGGGCTGGCTGTAAGCCCACTGCATGTGTTTGGGTGCAGTGGTGTAGCTAGGCCTTAGGCCGCTCGTAGCAGCCAATGCATCTGCCGGCCGCGGAGACCTAATCGAAGAGCGGGGGCTGGCGCTTCATACAGCTGTGATGGCTGCATGTAAGAGGAGGGGATGCCAATTCTTACAGCTGCAGGTAAGAGCAGGGGGAGGGGGGCCAGCCGCTGGCCCCAAATCTCGTGCCCTGGGGCACTCCGCCCCCATTGAACCCCGCCCCCACTAGCTACGCCACTGTTTGGGTGTGGTCCACAAGAGGTCTTTCGGCAACAGAAAAAAACCTACCTATAGGTGAGACCTAAAAAGCAAGCATGGCTCTGAGAACCCTGTTTACTTTTCCTGTTTCCACTCATTGCCCTTTCCCTAGCCACTCAGGAGCAAATAAGAAGCTTTTGAGGGGCTAAGTGTCTGACAAGGGATCAATCCTGTGATGTCATCAGGGACAAAGAGTGCGTCATGTCATTTCCACAGCCCCTGGTGCTTTGGTAAATTGATGTCCATACTTTCTCTTGCTCATCTGCAAGGCCCTTATACCCCTTCGGATGTTCAGATCTCGGAGTACGGATCTAAAACGTTGCTGTACTGTGCACCTTCCCTTCTAAGAGTTACATCTGGGCCGCCATTAGTTTATATTGGGGGTTAGAGGTAATTTTATATTGTGTGGATTTATGTGTCTGTGCATACATATGTACTAAGTGAAAAAAAGCTATGTGTTTTCATTAGGGGACAAGATTACAGTTGCAAACTTAAAAAAATATACAGTTTCAAATGTTGTGCAAACATGAGGTAAATTGTGATACCAAAAGTATCATAGCGCTTTATAAAACCTAGGTTACCACGAAGAAGGCGTTGTATCAAAGGTAAACATACACATTCGTTTAAGTTTATGCTTTTTCAGTATTCACAAAATTGCATTTTGATAGAAGGTTTATGAGTGCCGAGGCTCCACAGTGGGGCAGAAAAGGCTGCACCTAAAAAGATAGGCCTGTCCTATCTTTTTTTTTATGTGGGGAGTTCTCCGCCTCGACTGTGAGTCTCTGCACTTGTAATCTTGCTATTAAAATGCAGCTTTGTGAATAATGAAAAAGAGTAAACTTATAAAAAAAGTAGAAGCTTACTTTTGTGATTCAGGACCTGAGTGTGTGGAGAACTGCTCCTGGTGACTTAAGGATGTCATACTGCACATCTTTTTTATAAAAAAATAAAGTACGTATTGGTTTTAATACATGTGGGTCCAGAACATAAAAGTTATTTTTGTCACTCTGTGGAAATCATGACATGCTCACTTCTCACAAAGCCATCGTGAGCGCCAGTTAGTAAACTATTGAGACAAAATTGCAACTGCAGTAGTTAGCAAAAGTAGTGCAAATCGTACATCTTTAACTCTTAGGGCACATGGAACTGAGCCCAGGCACATTCACTCCTGAAAAAACAATATACAGAAAAACATAGTGCATCTGTTGTGAATGAGCCTAGATTCATGTACAATCTTTGTAATGAATGTACATTCATTTTCAAAAATGCATTGTGTCTGGATAATTTACTGACATGCACTCACAATGGCCTTGTGAGAACTGCACATGTCATATTTTCTACAGTGGCAAAAAGACTTAGGGCCTGATTTGAATTTTGGCGAATGGGATACTTCGTCACAAATGTAACGGATATCCCGTCCACCGTATTGCAAGTTCCATAGGATATAATGATATTGTAATTTGACAGACAGGATACCCGTCACGTTTGTGATGGAGTGACCCTGTCCGCCAAACTCATAATCAACCCCTTAGTTCGCTCTGGATGCAGCTGCATTATAAATAGGGCTCCTTGTTATATGTAGTTTATTTTTTAACATTTCCGTCTGTATTTATCCATATTTATTTTTTGGACATCTTATTGGTATTTCTCCATATTTATTTTGTGTTTTGGGAATAAATGGAACCTTTAAATGGTATGTTTCCACGTTTATTTAACTCTTGAACGTGCACTCATACATGGAAGCCGGTCACGATTTGGCAAATTAAGCAGCCATGTATAACAAAACACTACACTCACAGGTACACATTAGAGTTATACTACAAATATATGTTAACATATGCCTATTTAAGGAAATCCCATACTGTTTTTTTAACTCTCCATGCTATCAATCTGCTCAGCTGTTTCCTAGAATTCATGAAAGACAGTATGGAGAGTCTCTCTCAACAGGCAGCATTTTTAGCATTTTTCCACTTTTAACAATAAATACAGACAGGAAACACATTATTTTCTGTGTGTATTTATCTGTGAAAATCTGTAAAAACGGAAAACGGCAGCCTTTTATAAATAAATAAATAAATAAATATAAACGTACCAATATGTACGTTTTTTTAAAGATGTGCAGTATGACATTCTTTACTTCAGGAGTTGGTTGTAGGGCCTAGCCTTTGACTAGGCTCTCTGCCCATCCTCAGTGGCTGGCCTACCCCTGCTGTGAACAGCCTTTGGCCATACGCTGCAGGGCCAGGTCTAAAACCAGCTCCTCTGCCCAAATCCTGTAGGAAGCCAGCCGTCATGTGGCACATGGCCTTTGGCCATCTTCTGTGATAGTTGGCTATGTGTTGATCCCCAACTCCCATTGGTGGCCTACACCACTGCACAGACTTCGGTCAGGTACCCTTGGAATCCCACAGTCACCACATATGTCCTTTAGTCATGCACTGCAATGGTTTGTTACAGAGGGGTACACAGGATTGACCCATTTTATTTATTTCCTTTTTTTATAATGTTTTTGTTATTTTCATGTTTTTTATTTTTTAAATACTAGTTCAGTAAGTGTATGAACACTTTAGGACTTGAGAGTCCTTGTTGAGCCTCCCATGTTCCTCCAGTGTTCACAAACCTGGCCATGGGGGGCGTCTGCAGACCAACCCTGGGCGGTGAACTCCGATCCGTTTGCGGAGTCTGTGGAGTTTTCTGCACTCCGCGGAGCACGCAGAGTTCACAAAAACTGCACTCCGCAGAGCGGAGTTTTTTCCTTGCTCGCGCTCGTCAACGGCACGTTGGCGAGCAAGGAAAATCCACCTCCTGGCGAGATTTTTTCAACACGGGCAGTCGGATTTCTCAATGAGAGTGGTGGCAGGAGGTTGCGGCATCTCGCTTTGAGAAACCTTCCTTTCTCGTTGAGAAAGCTGCTGCTCGAGTAGAAAATCTACTCGAGCAGCAGAAAGGAATCTGCGCGCTCTTGCCCTGCGCATGGTTCTGTTTGCGATGATTTTACAGCACGGGACAAACACCCAGCTCTCAAAATCACAGCAAACGGCATGCCCCTAACACACTCCCAATTTTTTCATAAGACACAATGACCAAACCAGCATCCTGTGATGGCAGCAATAATAGATGTTTGCCGTTGCCATCCAATCATGGCCTTTAGGACCAAGGACACCAGTCTGGATTCATGAACACAAAATGCATGAGGGGAGCAAAACATCTCTCCTGCCCAACAACAGGGCACAAACCAAGGTTCTACTACTGTCCATGGGTTGGATTACGGTCCTGATATCTCTAGTAACACTTTCAAGTCCACAAAACCCATTTTCTTACAATATTTTCTCGAAAACTACTAAATAGATTTACATCAAGCCGTGCAAAAGTACTTTCCTCGTTAAAGGGCTACTTTCCTATTCAACAGATCTGCACCAAACATAACATGCCAAAACTAAACCTGACAAAAAAATTGGGAAAAGTTTTGTGCAGATTACTCTAAATGTGCCTAAGTTATTAGTAAAACAAAAAATAACTTTGCAATAGAAACTCTGATCTAACCATAACAACAGTGTCGCTATCGCCGACATACATGTGTGTGTGTGTATGTGTGCGCGTGTGTGTACGTGTGTGTGTGTGTGTAAAAGTTCAAACTCTTTAGAATGTACTGTATAGGGTGATTGATTTCTTAAATAAATTACATCATTACATTGTTACACAATTCAACACCCTGATTTTAAATCCTTGTCTCTTGCTAAATCTTATAAAAGAGATACTATGCTTGCAGATGCAGAGAATAAATATGAATTCTACAGTGTGAATATAATTAGTAAGCAATTTAATGAAGTTGCAATATAAAACTTTTGTTGGCATGCAGTGAGTCTCCTAGTTTCTTGTAATGAACTCTAACAGTGCAATAAATAAACATACAGTCATAAATGTCACCTTATCAGCTAATTAGGTAACATTTTCAGAGAAAAATAGCTCAACTAAAAAAGCTTCAAAGCTAACCCTCCTTTTCCTTGGCTTGTTTAAACAGCAGTTGTAATTCTGCTTATTGACCTTAATGTCACCCTGTCTAGTGGTTCAGGGAACAGGCATTGTTTTGTCACAACTAAACTAAACTTCAATATGCCATATTCTTGCTGTAGGTGAATAGTGATCCAAGAGCTAGACTGTAATAGAAAAATGATGGACAGGCTTTTAAACAAGAAACATATCTGGTAGCCTCACCCTTAATGTGACAGACACAGTTCCAAATGTCAAATATAATCTTACAGATGCGACTACATGTCACAACCCTTAACATTACAACAATATGAAAGAGTCAACTATGTATGAAGTATTATTTAGTGGGTTGACTATGAGCTGTTATTTGAATATATGGTGCTTTTAGGTGTTTTTACTTATTCATATAAGTATTGTGAGGTCATAATCATTACAAGATAAGGTTTGTATGCGGTTGTGTGGGTTACAATTCGTGAAGGTTTTTGGTTACATGATAAACCACGAAGTTGAAGGCCAAGTGGTTTGTGTAAATGTCACCAGAACCCTGAGATGGCAAAATAGAACATCCTGCACATGGTCATTTTTATATTGCATGCTTATTCTGGAGTAGTTGGAATGAAAAGATTGTTTTCTTTAAAGTGCAGCTAAAGGTGGGCTCTGATAGGAATTGAATTGTTTAGATTTTATCTTTCTTGAATAAATTGTTAATAAAAATATAATGGGCAATCGTAATGGTAAGTGGATTTGGGATATTCTGATGCTGCAGCATTTACTACATAATTATTGAATTCTGCATCTGTCACATAAAATACTACATAATTTGCCACATAATTTGCAAAATTTGCAGATTTCATAAAAAATACTGTTTCAATCTCAAATGGATGAAAATTATACTGCCAGAAAAATGTGATGCATAATAAGCTGCATCATTTAGATATCCTTGTACATAATTTGGTCCTCAAAGCTCCATGATCTCAGTAGCCTTGACAATGATAAAATTCAGCAGACTAGTTTAGGGCTGCACAAAACTTCCTAAATAAAAAGTTTGCCCACCTCTGCTCTTTCAAGAAGGGTTTCGGGTTGATCTATCAGACTAGGACCAAAAACAAGGTGGTGTCCCTAAAGTGATATTTTGCATGTTAATTCCCCTGGAAATCTTTGTTTTCCAATGCAGAAAAATATCTGAATGTAATTTCACCAAATCTGGCAAAAACACAGAACTTTACCCAGAAAGCCTACCTTTTGTGATTTGGTGCTAATACATTTAGCTGCATTCAAGAAATAAGCGTTTAAAGAGGAAATCGGGCTGGACATGAAGAATTTAGAAAGTCGGGTATTTCTGGAAAATTGGCGTCCAGATATGCTCTGATTGGCTAATTTAAAGGGGACAAGTCATCTTATTGACTGGATCCAACATGAATATGTTGTAGCAGCCATTACAGGGTTCAGGGACATGTCCATGCATCCTGAAAATGAATTAAAAGTAATTTAGGGGGCAGGGTGAGCACAATCAGACACCAAGGAGCATGTCACAGGGGGAGCCCAAAGGGACACCTGCTTGATTGTCTGGCCACAACACGGACAATATGTTGTGGCAGCCATTAAGAGACTTGGGGGTATGGTCCTCATTGGAATACAGTGTAGTGAATTTAGGGTTTTGAAGGTCTCAAAAAGGAGCAGTTATAAAGGGTAATAACAGATTTTTGTCACAATATAACTTATTTGTTCTTGGCATTACATTCATTTTTAGGGATTCTGATGAGTTCTCAGGTGATTTTACCCTTTGAAAACTACGGACCCTTTTCTGGAATTTTATGAACCATGTCCGAGTGAAAACTGTTTTCTTTCATGATTTTCTCATAAAAGTTATGGAAGTTGCGCCAGAATATATAATGATAGCACATTTTCTGTAAGTTCATACTGGGGCAAATTTACAAGCCCCATGCGCCGTCGGTGTATCACGTTGTGTGATGAACCGGTGGCGCAGCCTGCTGAGTGAAATTTACAAGCACAGGTAAAGTCACCCTGCGTGACTTAACCTATGCTTGTAAATATCGCCCCTGTTCACGCAACACTTTGAGTGTTAGTGGTGTGACATGGGTGTTGCTGTGGGTGTTCCCACGGAACACCCCTTTCCACTGATGCATTTCCAGATTTACGAGAAATCGTACATCTGGAAATGCGTCAAAATGCTACACCACCTTAGGGGTGGCATACCGTGGTGCAACGAGGAGAAATTATTTTATTTCTCCTCTTTTTTTTCATCTTTCAATGCGTGCTGCATTCTACGGCACACATTGGAAGAGGAAATCACCTCAATTGATTGTTTTTGTGCAGGAAGGTGCCCCTTCCTACACAAAAACAATCTCCCCACGATGCAGGCCTCCTTGCGCCTTGGTGCAAGGGAGCCTGCCCGGGGCATGGCAGCAGTTTGTGCACCAGCGCAGGAGGAAGCACAGAGATGCAACATATTATTGCAAATATGTTGGTTCCCTGTGCTTTGAAACTAACGCAGCACGGCGCAGCATAATGACTTGCTGCACCGCGCTGCGTTAGTTTCTTGTAGATCTGCCCCACTACCTTTATCAGCTATATTGGAATGAAATCTGATAAAACATGTACTTCCAACAGCAGCAGCCTCTCACAGTTTAATCCCCAGGTTTCTACTGTAGCTTCACCACCAAGTTCTATTGAACAACTGGAGTACTAACTTTCCATATTGATAACAGAAGTATGCACACCTGAACGCCATCTTGATGGAATCAAAGCTGTAAAACTAAAAGCATCTCCTTTAGAAATTATCAAATGGCAAGGTTCATTTTGCCAAAGAAATTATAGTTCATGCTCTTGAAAGCTAAAATAAGGACACATTTTTTATCAATTCTCAAATGTCTTCATCATCATTGTGAGATGTCATCAGTGATGTCATAAATGATGTCATAGACCATGTCATGAGTGATTTAATATTTGAGGTCATAAGCAGTGCATGGCGGGGACAGCAGTTATAGTTAGCTCTGCTAACAATAACTGGTGAATTTCTGTGTTTTTTTTGTTAAAAACGTTAATGTCCTCGCTGACATATTCACCTAACTATAAGGTTACTTTAACCTTTGTTTTTTGCCGTGAAAAATAATAACCCATCACCCATTTGTTTTATTTTACATGAATTAGTGAAACATTTTCCATAAATATATATGGAAAATGTTTCACTAATTCATGTAAAATAAAAAAAATGGGTGATGGGTCGCTATGTTCTCATTATGATGTCAGCCTCATAACAATCTGCAGAGTGCAACCATTATCTATTCTTTTAAATTAATATTCTTTTTGTGAAAGGGACACAAAATTGCAGTCAGTACCCATCATCAGTTGCACCTTGCACAGAACAACTACAACAATCTCTTCCATCTACAGATGCGGAACAAAGTAAAGGGTGTTTTTTTTTCTACAATTTTGCATTTTTTATCTACATCACTAATTGTTTTTCTTTCACCTCTACTAAAGACAATTCGCCAACATAGTGCAATGTTTTAATATTTTCAATAAATAGCTATGTATGAAAAAATGCATTCCATTTGCCAGAGCTCAATTTGTAAAAAACATGTGCCAGGGCCCTCGTCAGGAGGCCACTGCACCTCGCACCACCCACCATCCCAGCCAGCGCTCCCAATCACAGTATCAACACAACTACTAACCATCACACTCCTACGAGTTTGACAATTCAGACTATTGAAGGCCACCCAAAGCTATAAGAATGACTTGGACTGCAGGTATTAGTCATTTTTAATGGATAGTTAATTAATAATCTACTGTTGTTGTCCTCATCCCCAAATTAGACAGGCAGCGCCACCATGTGGCAGACTGTTATAAGTCCCAGAGTTGACAATTAAGTGCCAGTGCCAAGCACGAGAAACCACAGGCTCAAATTAAGCCAGTAGCGGTCGGTGGTGGGAGTAGCTGCCGGGCGGTGACGTGGGTAGGGGGAGAGGCAGGATGGGGGGTAGTGATCTATCGATTACGGAGGATTACAGGTAAGTAAACATATAAATAAATAAAACGAATTTTGTTGCGTGCACTGCATCGCATTTGGGGATGCAGTGCGTGCAACGAAATTCGTTCAGCGCCTGTCAGCTACTCCCACCACCGACCGCTACTGAATTAATTACTGCCTTTTGCAAAGCTAACTGCCCAGCAATAAACCTGTTATAGCAAAATTCTTAACGGGTAAAGTGTAAAATGGTCCTATATTGTCACCACTGACTTTTGTTAACATATACAATGCATGTAGTTTAAGATGTCTCTTGATGGCAATATAGGATCACGTTGCAACGATAGCATTATAAATCGTCTCTCTCTATACAAAAGATATTTAAACAATATTAGGTTACAAGGGGTTAAATCTGTACCGTGAGATAAAATCACATTGAGGCTCCCTGAGACCAGCTACAAGGTTCTTTTTCTCTGTGTAATGCCATTATTACATGCCATCTGGGCATCAAGAAACAGTGTTTTCTCATTTTAATGCCACTGAACTCTGCTAATGACATGGAATGTGAACGTTGCTCTTTAATAATGAATGTACGTTTACTGGTATACTTGCTTGAAGTTTCATGTTATTTTTAAGTGACGTGGCATATACACAAAATGCACGTGTGCCAGCACACATATATGCACCCACTTATAAAGCTATGAGAGTCAGTAGTACATTAAATTATACATGAAATAAAATAGAATTGTAAATTGAGGAATGTTTTGAAGTCACTGAGTTGAAAGAAAAATGTAAAATGTAAAAATGTGGATTTTAAAATATGTGGTGGTTGGTGGGTCAAGATGCATTCTGAGTCATAGGACAAACAGGGCAGGTGCATTGGCACCTCTGTGCACACATTTGTTCATGCACTTGAGTATAGTGCAAAACAATGCACCGATAACATAAAGTGAACATACAGCTCTGCAAAGCCCCTAAAAAAATAACGGGGAGTGGTCTAAACTGACATATAATGGCCTTTCCTGAGATCCACTGTGGGTTACTTCACTTCACAGTGGTGTGTCTATATATAACACACACCTGTCGTTGCCCGATCCTGGTCTGACTCCGCCTCCTGAGCGCCAAGAAAGACTTTTGTGTCCCTGAGCGCCACTCACTAATGTGATGATGTCACCGTTTGTAGATGCTAATGGGGAACGAAAGAAAGACATAGGGTACAGCTTCCTTTAGGCACATAGGTTTACCTCTAGATCGATATGTTCACCAAGAAACGCCTAGAGGCGATTCACCTTTCACTGGTAGGCTCTATAAAGCGCCCAAATAAAGAAAAGATAGAATGTGTTTTTCAAGGCGTGTTCATGCCAAAGTAACTACAAGTGGTTATTTTTGGTGTGTTTACATTTAAAAAGAGTGCAATAAAGACAGCATATGCAAATGAGTTTTATCAAACACATCAGGCACAAAGCACAGATGCTTAAGAACTCGTATCTTTCAGCTTCTGTGCGCTTTGCCAGCAGGACAACGGGTTAATGAGTGGGTCTTTCTGTTTAATAAAACGGGTTTATGGACATCTAGGTTAACAAGTTTACTAATGACGCTCTATTACAGATAAAAATATATATCCCTGCTGTTAAAACAATAACACGATTAATAAAGACATTTGTGTGGAACGGACGACAGGTGGAGCATTCTGGCATGAAAGGAAATTAAAAATTGTCTTAAAAATGAGTGTGGGTGGATGCTTTTCCGAGGCACGATTTAAAGTACATTTAAAGTTCTATTTGAAAGGGCGGCTGCCAGAGAAGGGCTTTTATTGCCCCACGCATGGCCGACCCCATTGCCCCTTTAAAGCGCTCCGGTGATGGTTTTGGGAGTGTGTTTAGATTAAGTCGAATTAGGAGACTGCGAGTCTGTTGAAACATAAACTCATTTGCCACAATAAATGAGTTAAAAGGAGCCCGGGCAATAAATCTGCCCCGGGGGTGTAAACACGGGCCGGGAACAAAGCAAGGTCAGTTAGTGGGGGTCAAATGCACCCCCAAATACATGAGTGGGGTGAGCCAGGGGTACAGAGACAGACGACGGCTTTTCATCTCTCTGTTTTCATGTTTTCTTTCATATGAGTAGTCCTGTGCTGAAGGAGTCAGGGACGGGGGTGTTTGCAAACGCGGCCAATATTTATAAAACACTGCGAAATAATACTGAAGGAAATATATTTTTTTACGGACTTTAAAATAAGCCTGGGGCCTGTCCGCGAAAGACTTCCCTAAGTAAATATTATCTGAATCATTGCAGTGTTAGGATAGAAATACATCCGCTTTAAATTTAAGAACGAAGGGGGCCTTCCACCTCACTGCAATGTCTGTCGTGTGCCGGGTCTAGCGGGAAATCTCTCTAGACAGGGCGTCAAGGAACTAAGCGCTGAACAGAGGCAGTTTACAGGGGGTTAAACGTCACTACAGTAAGAAACATGCTGGCGGATGGCCGCAGATCTACGTCATCACAGAGGTCTAAACATATGTAATCACACAGAGCAGCGCCTAATCTTTACGCCTGATTATTGCTTGTATGAAAAAACACAATCATTAATTTTACACAAAAGCATCAGTGGCCTGAAACGTGGCCCTGGGTGCTTCCAGGGAGGCCCCTTTCTAATGAAGGACAAAAGCACCTTGTCGATTTGAAATAACTTAAAAGAACCCTGCTTTTGTGGCATGACAAAATAAAAAAATAAAAAATATATCACATTCCATTTCTGTGGGCAGCCCCTCCATATATTCCACGTTCCTTGGACTTGAAGATATTTCAATGTACATTATTTGAGGTATTCTTTAAATCGTAAAGACAAAAAATAAAAATAAGGTAGGAGTTGTCAGTATGTCTAATAGCTGATCTATCTATCTATCTATCTATCTATCTATCTATCTATCTATCTATCTATCTATCTATCTATCTATCTATCTATCTATCTATCTATCTATCTGTCTGTCTGTCTGTCTGTCTGTCTGTCTGTCTGTCTATCGATCTATCTATCTATCTATCTATCTATCTATCTATCTATCTATCTATCTATCTATCTATCTATCTATCTATCTATCTATCTATCTATTTATCTGTCTGTCTGTCTGTCTGTCTGTCTGTCTGTCTGTCTGTCTGTCTGTCTGTCTATCGATCTATCTATCTATCAATCTATCTATCTATCTATCTATCTATCTATCTATCTATCTATCTATCTATCTATCTATCTATCTATCTATCTATCTATCTATCTATCTATCTATCTATCTATCTATCGATGTACCTATCTATTTATACACACATATACACAAATAAATAAATCAATGCATACATACATGCATGCATACATACATAAATAAATAAACAAACAAACAAATAAAATAACTAACACCTTTCAACAGGGCCTGGTGTTGCATCTGTCTTCTGCATCTGAATGAAAGCATTTTGCTGATCACTACTTTAGTTAATGTGCACTTTAGTACAAAAGCTGATGGGCTTTGCCAATGCTTTTTCCCTCCATTCTATATCATCAGTGTTTGCTATTTTCACTGTCATTCTTATGAGCTTAAACCATGTCCTCAGCTTTCTTTGCCCCAGTAAGAATATTATTTTCTTGTGATGTGCATTAAAACTACCTTTGTGGATTCACAGAGATGGCCCTATGTTTTTCTGTGTTTTATCGCTGGGGGATTGGGCTTGATATGCCACTTTGGAATGTACCATATTCACACTGGGGTCATATTTACAATTGTAGATCAAACACAGCAACAGCCTATTTTTTTCCAACAGTATTTCCAGCCTATTTGTATACCACATAATGGTATTTGACACATAAGGTCAAGAGGTGGTAATTCATCAGGGTTCATTTTTACTTTAAAAAGCTGTCTGGTGACGTTTCTAATCTCACATTTACTTAAACCTGCTGGATCCATATTTTATATTGTTTTGAATAACTGAAAACGAAAGAGATTTACACCGCATCACAAAAAGGATCCATTTTGAATGAAATCTGTCTCCATGCTAAGTTTAGTGTCAATCCACCCACCACTGTTGCTGCAAATGAAAGTAAAAATAACAATGAGATTTCCTGAACATACCTAAAACACTTAAAGCATGTTATCATTTATACCCAGTCTGACCCAAAACTACAGAGGGGAAGCAATCGAAATACCCTAAGTGTCTGCCAACTTTGGTGCAGGTTAAAATGCTGTCCAAAAGCCCATATTTCCAGCTGCCAGACCAATTAATTATCTCCCACAATATGTAGAAATTAGACATTACCATGGCACATGGGTTTCATACAATTGGAGGCACAGCCTCAGTGAAATTTCTTCTCACAAAAAAATAATCCTCTAAACATGACAATGCTTTTAGATAATAAAAGCATCAACTACTCTCTGCCCAGATACATCAATAACCTTTGTTTAATATATATATCCTCAAAATGAAAGTTTAATAAAGCTTGGGTATTACATTTGCAGTCAGGGCCCATGGTTAGCTGGACACTCGAGTGTGCAGCTCCAAAGCTTCTCACTTCTATAGAAGCAAGAGCTTCTTCTGCACAACCCTGTGGAATGTTTTTCTATTGTTTTACTACTGATAATCAAACAGCATAGAACGGTATTTAACATACTATTTCAACAAAACAGATTTTTGAAAATATATGCTTTTTTTAAGGTGACTGAGCAAAAATAAAAATGAAATATAAAAGCAGATTGTGGGTATTCTGTATTTTTAGGATGTTGATTGAACTAATAGGGTGATTCATTTGAGAATATGGTTTGCTGAATCAAAGATATGTTCATGGTTAGAATGACTGATTGTTGAGAAAGATATTAGATTCTGTCCAAATAACTTATTCCTAAAGTTCAAAATACTGATAGAACTGCAAAATCAGAAATCTACATTTGAATAATATTTTTCTGTAACTCAAAGTCTGCTTTCAGTTCTTTTTGGATTCCCCAGCCTTGCTCGATTTTCAGATGCATCAGCCTGAGAGGCCATCTTCGAATTTTCAACATGGCGGAAGTCGAACTAATGCCAAACACCCTTAAACTGGTTGAAGTTCACTTAGACTGGCAGTGGGGGTGATTCGACCCCGATGCCACCAGCCACATATGTGGTACTACAAAGCACAGGGCTCTGATTGCAGAATTATAGGTGACTTCTTCCCACCAGGAACCACTTCCGGGTCTGGTGACGTCATCTCAGGTTCTGCAATTGATTGTGTAAATTCTAAACTTCTATGTCTCACCTGTCTCGACCTCTGTATGACCTTTGCTCTGAAAGAAAGGTCGCCGTTTTTTTCTCCTTTACTCCCCCCTCCCCCTTTTCAATATTTTGGGGATGTCAGGTGTATTTTACCCTGATTACCCTGTGTTAGAGTTTTGCTGTAGTGTTTTATCTTTTCACGTTGTTCATGCAGCGCATAGGTGGGTGCAAGGGGTACGATTTCACTTTTGAACAATTTTAAGAAGTTGATGGTTGCAGTTCATGAAAGTGAGAATCAACCAGTTAGATTGCACCTGTTTTGGGTGCCAACTGGGAGCTAGGACTTTTTTTCCACCAGGCGAGCGGTTCTTGCCAAGGACTCCTCTATGGCTCAACGTTTTGCTGTGCACATGATTGGAAAGTCGGGCTTTTATCCTGGGAAGGTGCCTCTGCTCAGGTGTTTGCCCAGAATCTTCCAGAAACAAGTGTTTGCTGGCGGCTCCACCCCTGCCAGAAATGTTTTCAAAGGGTCATTTTGTGTTCAGTTTTTGGTGGACCATATTGATGGCTCCTTCCTGTACAATGTAAAATTAAATCTGGCAACGCTCTTTTGCAAGCAATTATAATTTTAAGTAAATAATGTGACACTTCTGACTTTAAAAGATCGAAAAAAATAGGTTTGCTTCTACAGCTCTAGTTAACCTCTTCAGCGCGACCGCGTTTCCCCCTCCGGTGCTGGGCGGTAATAGAAACGGGCGTGGTCATGACGGAACGGTTCCGTCATGAGCACAGCTCAACCGTAGCTCATGACGGAACCGTTCCGTCATGAGCATGGAAAGGGTTAATGTGAGCAGTGAGGGTCACTACTAAACTATTTAAAGAGACTTCACTTTTGTGACAATACAGCAATTTCCCCCAAGAACAGAAGATAATTTTGGAGCAAACAAGGGTTGTTGTGGGATGTGTTCACCGCTCTGAGCATTGAGGAATGAAGTGATAAGCAACACAAGCCTGTGTATACACTCTGCACCTGAGCCTGCTGCTCAGCTCCCTGCCTCTAGCTGTTGGTGGGACAGAGCTCCGAAGCCATCTCTGATAAAACAAACACATGGAGGACAAGGTGCGATCTAGGTAATGAGGAAATGAAAACATATTTCACTTAAGGAGACCTCGGCGGCCATCTTAGGTCCAGGCAGGTCGAATCCGAGAAGGATTCTTAGGTTGTCCACTAGGTGAATCAGTTTAATTTTAATGCATTGAATGCAAATGTTTCTAATGTAGATATATTGAACATCTGGGCTGGATTTTGCCTTTTTGGATATGTTGAGAGTCCCAAACTTAGGCGAGGGAATGGCTGGGGGGTCAAACAAATAAGTGTACATCAGAAGTTCTAAAGTTGGAAGGCATACATTAAACACAATACAATCTATTAGCATCTATGTCTTCACGGCTCGAATTTTTAAGGATATTTTTGGCTTTTTCCCGGACATGCAAACGTTCTTAGAAGATTTAATAAAAGCATTGCCTCCTCTCCCTGCCCACTGGGTGCTCGGGTACCTACCTAGACTTGATCTTCGGCCCTGCAGAGCCTGTCTGTGCATCATGCTGCTGTCCCAGTGCCCGCTGGCCCAGCTGGGGGGCATCTCTGGGTTGCCGTAGGCCGTGTAGGGGCTGCCGTATGAGCTGCTGGTCCGCATGAGGGCACTGCCATACTGCTCCCGGCCCCCGCTGTTGCTTAACACCAGGGCGCTCTGGTAGGTGCTCTCCCGGCCTCCATTGCCCATCGGTGGGCTGTGGGAGTATGGGAAGCCTGGTGAGGTGTGGGCACTGCTGGTGCTGAAACTGTCTCCTCCTGCTGGGCCCCAGCTTGGGTGTGTCCCCAGGTGGTGCCCCTGGTGAGCACCCTCGCAGCTCTGCAGGTAGGGCAAGGTTGGCAGCATGGAGGGCACCCTGCTGCTGGGCACATACACCGGCGAGCTAGTCGACCCATGCAGGAAGGCGCTGGCGTCGTGTGGGTAGGACTGCCCATGTGAAGGCGCGAGTGCCAGGCTCTGGTACATCTCTCCTGGGTTTGGCTCCTGTAATCCTGGGCTCTGCAGGGGCACCAGCTGCAGCTGGGCAGTATGCTTCCCTCCAAGGGTTCACCACTGGCACCTGAAAGAGCAAAAACCGACAGATTACCCTCTAGGTAATACCAGCCTAAGCACACTTATGACTAACACTCAGTAAAACTCCTCCCAAGCACACCAGCTAGTTTAATTCACAAGTAACAAATTATTCATAAAGCTCCCAATTTTCAATTTTTACTGTTTTTACAGTTAAATACAGACAGACAACAATGTGTTTTCTGTCTGCATTTATTTTTAAAAGTGGATAAATAAAGAAAAGTTTGCTTCTTTTGAGTGACTCTCTGTGTTGTCTTTCATCAATTATAGCTCAACAGCTGAGCAGATGGACGGCATGCGAAATTAAAAAACAGAATGACTTTTCTTTAACTTACGGCATATGTCAACATGCATTTGTGGTTTGATGCGATATTTTCCAGCGGATGTATTGTTATGTAATATTCTGAAGCTTAAATAGCTAAAACATGACGTACATCAAAGTATGACTGCCTGTCTATCAGTTAAATATGGAAATGTACAGTTTTACAACTTTATTTATCCGTGAAACACAAAATAAATATGGATAAATATAGATAAAATGGCCCAAAAATAAATATGGATAATATAGATGGAATGTTACAAAAATAAATACCATAAAATCGGGAATCTTAATTATAAAACAGTACAATACATAACAATACAATAGCCAGTGAGCCAATAACTTCAATACTTTCAAACAGACTACGGGAAATATGACGTACCACGGCCATCCAACGTCAAAAAACAAACCAGTGAGGAATGCTCTACAGCCGCTCTATCCAAACACAAACAAACAGCAAATGCATCTGCCAACACTGTCGAGCTTTAGTAAAGTTTTAGTGAGTGTTGGCACTGGTAGTGCCCAAAAACAATCCAACAGAGAATGTTTCAATCTGCCTCAAACAAACAGCAATTGACGGTAAATCTTCCAACCGGCTCGGGCCAAACACCACCAGCAAAGGTACCACCTGACTCTGCCAGACACCAACAATGAAGTGCCATCTTCCTCTGCTAGACACCACCAGTGAAGGTGCCACCTGGCTCTGTGCACACACCAGCAATTAAGGTGCGACCTTCCTCTGCCAGACACCACCATTGAAGGTCCCACCTGGCTCTGCCCACACACCACCAGGGAAGGTGCCACCTAGCTCTGCCCACACACCACCAGTGAAGATGCCCCCTGGCTCTGCCCACACCACCAGGGAAGGTGCCACCTAGCACTTCCCACACACCAACAATGAAGGTGCCACCTAGCTCTGCTCACACACCACCAGTGAAGGTGCCATCTGGCTTTTCCCACACACCAACAATGAAGGTGCCACCTAGCTCTGCCCACACACCACCAGTGAAGGTGCCACCTGGCTCTGCCCACACACCACCAGTGAAGGTGCCACCTGGCTCTGCCCACACACCACCAGTGAAGGTGCCATCTGGCTCTGCCCACACACCACCAATGAAGGTGCCACCAGGCTCTGCCCACACACCACCAATGAAGGTGCCCTCTGCTCTGCCCACACACCACCAGTGAAGGTGCCCCTGGCTCTGCCCACACACCACCAGTGAAGGTGCCATCTGGCTCTGCCCACACACCACCATTGAAGGTCCCACCTGGCTCTGCCCACACACCACCAATGAAGGTGCCACCAGGCTCTGCCCACACACCACCAATGAAGGTGCCCTCTGCTCTGCCCACACACCACCAGTGAAGGTGCCCCTGGCTCTGCCCACACACCACCAGTGAAGGTGCCATCTGGCTCTGCCCACACACCACCAATGAAGGTGCCACCAGGCTCTGCCTAGACACCAACTAACAGCTTATATCCATCATGATTCTGCCTGAATAACACAAAAACACAGTTTGATCTGATGTGCTCCTAGGAGGAACTATCCACGACCTGGGTACTCCTCGCCAACTGACCTCCCACACCCCACAAATTCGTCCACTAGCAGGGGCCCTGGCGGCTTTCGTCACCGCCCTACTTTCTATCTCCGCTTACAAAAGTAACTGACCTGCCTTTCGGACCACTGAAATACAGACGAGAATAAAGACCCCACTCCCTCCACGCCCCTCCAACCTCCCTCTGGGGTCTCCTCACTGAACCCCACTCTCCGAGAGACCCTGGTCCCCACAAAAAGCTCCTGCAGGCCTCTGTGCCAACCTAGACACTGGCATCATAGCACTTTAGTCACAGACTCCCTTAACTTCACAATTCCATCGACCACATAAAATTAACTTATTCACTAACCACTTTTGTAAAGCACAGACCAGCTCAGCAAAGATCTGTCTCATTGTTTTGCCCAAAACAGTACATAATCACGAGTCCATAAAAGACTTTGGCGAGCCCGTATGTGTACATTGTCTCTGCTCGCAAGTACGCAAAGTGAACCTGGTGAATAGAAGAGAAAACACAAGAGTGGAAAGTGGTGGTCTCAACTTTCACACCACCAGGAAAAGAAATCACTTTGTGAGATCAGTGACGTATCAATGGGAATTTAAGATTCCCTGGGGTTTATTTACAACCCCCTTGTGCCGCAGGTGTGTCACTTTTTCCCATATAAAAAGTAACGCACTAGCGGCGCTATGAGCTCATAAATAAGCCCCCTAGTTTCCCGGTTATGCAGTCTATGCCCCAGGGCCACATGGAGGGGCTTATAGACAAGCCCATTGCATCGCCTGTGTGTCACTTTTTTTGACGCCTGTGTGACTTTTCATAGCCTTCTAAATATGGGGCCTTTTCACGCATTGCTCTGCCTGAAAGGGGCATTCAGGGGTGTATCTGTGGGTGTTCCCACGAAACATCCATGGAACTTGACGCATTCCTAAATTTACAACATTTTGTAAATCTGGTAATGCATCCGAATCCTATGCCTGCGCCTCCCCAGAGGAGATGTACCGTATTTTCTGGGTATAAGACGACTTTTTAACCCTTGAAAATCTTTTCAAAAGTCGGGGGTCGTCTTATACGCTGGGGTCATTTTATGAGCAAGCGAATATAGCCCAAACCCTAGATTTTAAAGGAAAAGTAGGGGGTCGTCTTATACGCCCAGTCGCCTTATTCGCCAGAAAATACGGTAATTAGATGTTTTTTCCTCTTTCTATGCGTGCTGTATATTCTACAATATGACGCACCCTTGCATATGACACAAGGGTGTCTGTGCTGGTGCTCGGCTACTGTTTGTGCGCTGGCGCAGGGGAGAAGAATAGAAATGCTCATTATCTTGTAGATACGGCGCAATCCTGCCCTTTTTTTAACGTATGGCAGCTTAGCACTGCTGTGTGCGTTCAAAGATTGTAAGGGAGGTTCGAAATAGATATTACTTAAGAATAATCTCAGGTAAATCCCGATTATTGGGTTCTACAAATGTAGCAAAATTAATACAATTTCTTGCTGGGATTTTCTCTTGCAAGAGACTGGTTCGAGCAGAAAATACCTGATGGGAACTTTGACACAGGACGTGCGCCGTGGCACCCTGTGCTGAGCTGGCAACATGGAAGCTGTGCGGCCGAAGCATGGAGCAGGCAGCCCGTGTGCCTTTTGTACCCAAGGGCAATCTTTGGCATGATTTTACACATAGACAACTGCCCCACAGAACGCCAGGTAATGCTCTCAGCTCTCGCGAGAGTTTACCCGGCGCATTACACATTACAAAAAAACACAATTTCACCAGATTCGCTGAGGTGCTAAGCAGAGACGTTTCAAGCATGAACAAAGTGGGCAAATGTCCAGGACCCCCGACTTCCAAGGGGTCCCCTGGCAAAGTGAACTTTATCTCTGTTTGTCCTCTGTCTACTCTATTTCTCTAGATAAACTCTCTCCCTCTCTGACTTTGGGGTCCCACGCAAGACATTTCAGACGTTTTTGTCTGACCCTGTTAAAGTTTAACATATAATGTAGCATTGTTTGGCATCGTGTGAGCTTGAATTAACAGGAAATGGGTAATACATTTCAAATTAGTTTGCACAGTGTCCCCCAAAATATATCTTGTCCATGGTCCGCCAAAATCCTAAAGATGACACTTGCAATAAGTGATGTACAATGAAGTGCAGAGTTTGCTAAAGGCGCAGGAACATCACCCACTGTGCTGCAGGGCTACATCAGAAACGCCTCCTCAATAACTATCACGGATGCAATTTTTTAAGCTTCTGGGAGTCAACTTTCTTAGGGGTCACCTAGCTTGCCCGGCTCATCACTATTTCTAAAGAAAAGCTTTCATTTTGGAGGGTCTGTTCCTATTTAGGCCTCATGGTGCCAGGTGAAAACAGACTGCACCAACAGAGGCTGCAGGGCGTGGGCCACCGACCTCTCGACCTTGAATAAATGTCTTCTTACCAGAATTTCAGCTGCAACACAGTCGACCTCACAATTTCCAGCTCTTACACCAAACATTCTAGATGTGGTTAGAACAGTAAATGAATCAAGTGTTGAAATGTGTGGTAAATGGTGGTGATCTGCTGCACTATTGTGTTAGGAAAGCATTTCATCCGCCGAGGGCATAAGTGCTATATGGTGCACGTGGGTATAGACAGAGTTCCACACATTCATGTAGAACATTATGCAATAATTTTGGATAGTGTGAATAAGCGGGTGTTGTTCCAGTATCCACAGGAGCACCGCTCTCAGCCTTTCATCTTCACGCTTCTATGAGAAGCACCCAGAAATCCCATGCGTGCCTAAAGCCTGACATAAAGATTGTCTGGTACTTTGAAATAAACAGGTGAGGCTGTGCCGTACATAAGTAAGCATTGATGATACATATGTCAGAGATTGTGTCAGTGTATGTTTGTGTGAAATTATGATTCCTTCGACAAACTTGATTGAAGGGGACACACTTCACCTATGGATGAAACTTCCTGTAAAACATTCCAGCTAAAATGTGTTTTTGTGTGCTTTTTGCTTTTGACAGATTTCATTACAAAAATAGTACGTTTAATTATTTTTTTTCTTATTTCAAAATTCCGTGGTAATTTTTAAAATGTTCCTTTTTTTGCTTTTGATAGACGTTTTATTACACAAATAGTACGTTTTGGTATTTTTTTTCTTATTTCAAAATTCCGTGGCAATTTTTAAAATGTTCTTTTTTTTTTGCTTTTTGCTTTTGAGACGTTTTTATTACAAAAATAGTACGTTTTCGTTTTTTCTTCTTATTTCAAAACTCCGTGGCAATTTGTACCCACTATCTTTTTTAATCTTCGTCATCCGTGTAAAATTAATAGTTGACAAATTACAAAAAAAAAGTCCTAGTGCCAAAGAGGAGAATCTTTGTTTCCGTATCTGTCTGAATACTTGAGTTGCTCGAGTTCTGTTGAAGATGATATATAGATTTCGAATACGGGGTGCACTTTAATGTTGGGAGTGAGCCCGGTAAAGACTAGAGGCCTTCATTCCCCAGGGCTTCATTCCTGACACATTTCTCTGAGGATGGCCGCAGGTGAGTGAGCCCTGGGGCGGATCTCAGGCCCTGGGTGCATGGTGCCTGAGCCTCCTGAGTTTTTTATGCATCACAGTATTAAATTCTAAGTTACTGTCGAGATGCCTTCACTTCACGTCTCTTTCTTTTCTGCAGAGGTTTTAAATTGTTATTAATTTCAAAAACACATTTTTAAAGCAAAATCCGTGCGCAGCGAACACGAATCTTCCTACGCTGCGAAAAGAAGGCCTCAAGCGCGTAAACTGATTCCGTTCGGCGAAATCTTGACTACTGTGAACGCCTCAGAGCGCCTTAACACCACCTCACCGACAGGCACAGAGGCACAGGTGCAAGAATGAACACATCACACAACAAGGCGCCAAGAAGGGAAGGAATGGCACATGTTACACCTGGGATATATACTTGCCAATAGTGCTTGCAATACACAGCAAACATGTCGGCGCTTATTATTAGTCACAAACATACAGGACTTCGACTGCCCCATCACCCCGACCCACAGCTCCAACTGGAGGCTCAGCCAGTTAAGCGCTCGCTGCTGACATCTGGCGAGATCAGCACATCACAAGTTCACAACCTAGCCGTTCATCCTTCCGAGGTCGGTAAATGGCGTGCTATAAATCTAGGTTTCTACGACACTTGCAGACCTGACAAACGGAAGTAAGAGGCGCTATAGAAGAGGTTATTGTTTTATAAAGTCCTGAACTCACGGCCCAATGAGGACAGTAGAGAGCCCTGAAGTGCTTCCATTGTGGCACGTGGCGCTTTACATAGCGTTATGCACTCCGCATAAGGCCTTCTCGAACCGAAATTCTAGAGTCCCACGAAATACCAACAGGCCGCCAATCAAAAGGCTCACCTCAACCCAGCCTGGAACCGAACCCACTCCAGAGACAGAAAACGTCAGAGCGCCCATCTTCAGAGAGGCCTTGGAAAAGAAGGGGTGTACTGTAGATGAAACTTTGCACCGGTCCAGAAATCGACTGGATGGATTTGCACCACGCTTGCTGCTGCTTGTGCAAAGGGGACGTCTCCCCGTGCACATGGTGGCAGCACCGATATAAATATAATTAAAATTGATTAGTTCTACAAAAGCTGTGTTTACGAAGTGGAAAAATACGCTTTCCCCTTCCAAACGTGAAATTCCACTGTGTGTTCACCCAGCCCGCCATTCAGCACTGAGTGTCCCGGAGTGAAAAAGAGTCTGTTCTATTGGTTTTAAAGGGTATTCAAAGACTAAGACGTCCATTTGAATATATATGTCACTCTTTTAAAATAAAATGCAAGGTAATGCTTACAAGCATTTTTCGAGGTTATTCAAACCATTTTGTCCCTTTTATATAAATATTTATAGAACATGGAGCAGGGTAAAATATATTTGCCCCCATTCCCGGCGAAATCGGGTGAAACCCGTTGCCCTGTTTTACGCACCAGTGAAAAAGGCGTCCTTTGATGCTTCGACTGCCTGTACCGTCTGTACGCTCCCTGGGTGACCTGCAGGGACAACAATACCTCTAACTACCTCTACTTACAACACCCCCTTACACACTCCTGGCTGTTCGGGAGCCCTATGTTCCAATCTGAGATTCTCCACCAGAGCTCACTGTGTGATCCGCGGCACATCGCGTCACCCGTATATGTTCTCAGTTCCGAACCAGGAGCCGAGGACAGCCTGAATAACGACTTTTGCCTATGTATCAATATATGCGGGTAGCAAAACCCATATGTCAAAAGTGGTCTACAAAAATAAATCAATAAAATAGAAATATAATATTCGGTGCTGCCAGGTACACAGCTTTCGGATATGACATAAACTAAAACACGTACTCGGTCTATTATAAGATATTTTTCTTATAATCCACGAAGAAGCTGAACCGTGCTTTTTTATTAATTGGTGCCCGTCATATTCCCAAATTCACGCGAAAACTAACAAGTATTAATATTTTAACCCCTCGCTCCAACGAGAAGATTCATTAATATTCGAACAAGTACACTTGAGAAAAATGTACATTTAAAAAACTAACAAACTATCTATTGATCATGTTACTTTATATTTTGCAGCCTCGAAATAATCAGAATTTGATGTAAAAGAAAACAGCTTCTTTAAAATCCATATATATTCCGGGTCAAAACGTCCAATTCCTGTAGACGTTTAACTTTTTTTAATTTTTTTATTAGACATTATTGTTTTAATGCGCTTGTTTTTACGGTATTTTCATATGCTCGACACTCGTTTTTTTCCGCGGACCTAATTAAAAATAAAGTCAAATTCTCATTTCTATGTGGAGAGTTTCCAAGGCAGTTTGCCCTTGTGGTGTATGGTCTAGTCTCTGGTGTATTCTTGTGGAATCGTCGCAGCAAAAGTACAGTGAACATTAGAGGGTAGAAAAGTTGTGACTGAAGCGAAAATGGAAACCGAGTATTGTTGAAATAAAGTACAATGTCGAAGAAAGGAACTCAAAGTTAAAAAAAACAAGAGAAAGAAAGAAGAAAAAAGGCCGCGGAGGAAGCGAATAAATGAACATAATTTTAAAAAGTGTTCGATAAAAAGTGTGATATTCCCCTGTCGAGCTGCCTGTTCCCACAGCTCCCACCAATCGCATCCTGAAAGCAGCGTTGATGCAGACGGAAGCCGAGCAGACCCATTTCCATCACTTCGGCCTGTGTCTAGCATGGACTGGACCAAACTATATATTTCTCTAGATTTAACATTTGGACCAGAGGAAATTTCCAGCACATTGAATTCAGGTTGTGTTTTATTTTGTTGTTTTTTGTGCTTAATTTATGTAACACACAGAATTAGGAAAATATACTTTTTAATACTTTTCAGCTGTGAAACATTAAATTTAGTCTGATGCAAACTCAGTTACGTTTTTCTTACTTAAACGTTAGTTGGGCGTCTCAAAGGGGTTATGCATGGACAGAACTCAGCTACAACGCATCATTTTAAATGATTTATATGCACTACTTACGTTGTATATCTTTAAAAATTGTTTCACAATGAATCTCCCAATGTTTGGACTGGTGCACACATCTTTCTGTGACAAACTGGAGCGACCTTTATATGCGGTATTGTGCGGCACTGCACCTGCACCAATATGGTGCAAACGGATTCTCCTTTTTTCACAACAAGTGCAAAGTTGGTCTTAGTTTTTCTGAATCCTCCCCGGGACTCGAAAGTTGACCCCTGTTATCACCCAAAACCTTCTAATTGTAATTGACAGCACGTCAGTAAAACAGGCGGCACCATTATCTACGAGAAAAGGACGGCTGACGGAGGGTGTGAGAAAAGTACTCACCGCACACGCGGCGAGTGGAGGTAAAAGTACTCACCGCACACGCGGCGAGTGGAGGTAAAAGTACTCACCGCACACGCGGCCAGAGGAGGTAAAAGTATTCACGCACATAAGGAAGTACCTACCCATCGCACTTGGGAGACGTACTTATGGGGTGAGAAAAAGAAAGCAGTACTCACCACACATGTGGAGAGCAGAGAAGTACTCACCACATATATTGAGAGAAGTTCTACTCGCAACGCACACGGAGAGAAGTACTCACAACGCAAGAGAAGTACCCAAACGCACTTGAATGACGCGCTTATGGAGTGAGATGAGAAGTACTCACCAGACACGTGGAGAGCAGAGAAGTACTCACCACATATAAGGAGAAAAGTACTCACCACATATAAGGGGAGAAGTACTCACCACATATAAGGAGAAAAGTACTCACCACACAAGTGGAGAGGAGAAAAGTACTCACCGCACAAGAGAAGTACCCAAACGCACTTGAAAGACACGCTTATGGAGTAAGAAGAGAAGTACTCGCCAGACACGGGGTGAGCAGAGAAGTACTCACCACATAAAAGGAGAGAAGTACTCACCACATAAAAGGGGAGAAGTACTCACCACATATAAGGAGAGCCTTTAGGCTGTTAACTGTGTTTTGTTCATGCGAAATCATGGTTGGAAGCTGACTGACACCAACAAGATATTTTGAAATAAAGCTAAAAGAACTGAACAACTTCGTTTTGGAGGATTGCTTATTGGAGAAATAGCTCCTATATTAATTGTTGAAATCATAGTTGTGATAAGTGTTTCTTACTTTTTACGCTCCTTCGTCAATTGTGTATATGCATTGTATCATTGAGACACTTTATGGATGGTGTGTCTCCATGAGGTTGAGCGTATCTAACATTGATTGTAGCTTTTTTGTATTAATAATAATTGATTATCTCTCTGTGCACACAATAAGACCTAACATCGTCTAATCTAATGAGAAGAGAAGTACTCGTCAGACACGTGGAGAGCAGAGAAGTACTCACCACATATAAGGAGAGAAGTAGTCACCACACACAAGAGAAGTGCCCACTGCACTTGGGAGACGCACTTATGGAGTGAGAAGAGGCGAGAAGTACTCACCACATAAAAGGAGAGAAGTACTCGCCACACAAGAGAAGTACCCCCTGCACTTGAGAGAAGTAACCCCTGCACTTGAGACACGTACTTATGGGGTGAGGAAAGGAAAAGAGTGCTCACCACACACCCGGAAAGCAGAGAAGTGCTCACCACACACCCGGAAAGCAGAGAAGTGCTCACCACACACCCGGAAAGCAGAGACGTGCTCACCACATATGAGGAGATAAGTACTGATAACACAGCATGGGTCAGAGGAGTGTCACCACACACGTGGAGAGGAGCGAAGTGCTCTCCATACAAGGGGAGAGGAGAGACGTACACACCATACAAACTAGGGAGCGCGCGGAGGAGGGAAGTACTCACCAGACACAGAACCTAGGCAGCGAGCAGAGGAGAAAAGTACTCACACCACACAACCTAGGAAGCGCGCGGTGGAGGGAAGTACTCACCACATAACCTATGGAGCGCGCAGAGGAGGGAAGTACTCACCACATAACCTATGGAGTGCGCGGTGGAGGGAAGTACTCACCACATAAACCCGGGAGCGCGTATAGGAGGTAAGTAGTCACCACACATCCTAGGGAGCGCGCGGAGGAGGGAAGTACATGGTGCGTCAATGAGAGTGAAGTACTCACAGCTACGTCACCGGGGGGCGCAGTGTGAGCCCGCCTGTGGCCGGCCAGCTCCCGGGTAGCGAGGACCAGCTCCAGCCGCCGGGGGCTCCTGCCTCCCCAGGGGAGAGTCAGCCCTGCCCGGGGAGGGCCGGGTCGTGACGGTACTCACTTGTCAGTCCCCTTATCTTGTAGCGGGGGGGGGGGGGGGTGCCTGCCTCTCTTTTCATCTCACCTGATCTCAGCTTGGAGTCTCAGCCGCGCTTCGCACTTCTCCTCGGGTCTCAAGGCGGTAGTGCCTGCCCCGTTTCTCTCGCCTCCTCGGGGCTGGAGTGCCTGCTGTGCTTGTCTCTCTCCTCCTCTGATCCTGGGCTGTGGTGCCTGCCGCCCAGCTTCTCTCTCCTCCTCTGACTCCTGGTCTGGAGTGCCTGCTGCTGTGCTTGTCTCTCCCCCTTCTCAGGTGCCTGGGCTGCAGTGCCTGTCTCTCCTCCTCCTCTGATGCTGATCTGGAGTGCCTGCTGTGCCTGTCTCTCTCCTCCTCTGATCCTGGGCTGTGGTGCCTGCCGCCCAGCTTCTCTCTCCTCCTCTGACTCCTGGGCTGTGGTGCCTGCTGCTGTGCTTCTCTCTCCCCCTTCTCAGGTGCCTGGGCTGCAGTGCCTGTCTCTCCTCCTCCTCTGATGCTGGTATGGAGTGCCTGTTGTGCTTGTCCCTCTCCTCTGATGCTGATCTGGAGTGCCTGTTGTGCTTGTCCCTCTCCTCTGATGCTGGTCTGGAGTGCCTGCTGTGCTTGTCCCTCTCCTCTGATGCTGGTCTGGAGTGCCTGCTGTGCTTGTCCCTCTCCTCTGATGCTGGTCTGGAGTGCCTGTTGTGCTTGTCCCTCTCCTCTGATGCTGGTCTGGAGTGCCTGTTGTGCTTGTCCCTCTCCTCTGATGCTGATCTGGAGTGCCTGTTGTGCTTGTCTCTCTCCACCTCAGGTGCCTGTCCTGCAGTGCCGGTCTCTCCTCCTTGCCTGCTGGTCTGGGTTCCCCTCTCTGCCTGTCTCTCCTGCTCCTCAGGTGCCCGGGCTGCAGTGCCCTCTTGTGATCCGAGTCCACGCTGCGCTCCCACCTCCTCCTCCTGTGATCCGGGGCCGGGAGTGCCCGCCCTGGGCGCCCGCACAGGCTCTTCACTGCCGGGACCCGCGTCACGTGACCCGGGGCTGGAGCGAACCTGCTGCGCGCTCGGGATTGGGTGCGAGCGGAGGAAAAGCAGATCCCTGGAAGATCTGCCGCCGCCCGGGTGAATCACCAGCCTGCCTGTCTCTGTCTCCAGCCCCCGGTGCCCAGACAGGGGGTCGCCCGCCCCTGGCTCCAGCCTCCCGGCCCCTCCCACCACTGCACTGTTTGACAAATTGATAATCCCAGTAGAACTCTACCGAGGGGGTTGGAATAGAGGCGCCCCGTGTTTTCTTGGCATTAGCTCACTCGCTTTGAACTGCCTTCCTGGTCCCCAAATGCACCGGGGTGGAAGCGGGCAAAGTGTTCTAGTTGCAAATAACTGTCACGGTGCAGGTGTGCA
Source organism: Lissotriton helveticus (assembly GCF_964261635.1). Classification (NCBI taxonomy): domain Eukaryota; kingdom Metazoa; phylum Chordata; class Amphibia; order Caudata; family Salamandridae; genus Lissotriton; species Lissotriton helveticus. Next base: position 99,608,087 of record NC_136068.1, read on the forward strand.
ATACAGAGGCACAGGGAACACTAGAGGGGGGGGGAGAAAAATGAAAGAACCCGAGAAAGGTGACAGCTTTTATTTTAATCTGGTTGAGGAGGTTAATTCTCTTCTGGTTTTGGAATGCTGATGCTCATACTGGGATGTATGACGTTACAACGCATGCATTTACATCGCATGCCTTTACAACGCAGTCCATTACAACGCATAGTGCTTTTGGGCGCTGGATAGTGAATAGTTTAATTTACTATTCCAACTCCAGTCCCCGTGGACACCAGGGAAGGTTATTGGATAGTAAATTAACCTATTCCCTATCCTAGAGCGCCCCCCCCCAGAGCAATGTGTTGTAATAGTTTGCGTTGTAATGGTTGCGTTGTAAAGGCTCTGCGATGTAAAAGTTGCGTTGTAAGTGTTGTTCACCTTCATACTGCGTGTGAGGTATGTATGCTGCCGATCAGTGTTGAGCTCCCAGGAGCCATGTGAACTGGAGACACACTGGTACATTATACATGTTTATGTGTACATATATGAGCGCGAGTTATGCACCTTGACTCAGTGGAAACCACATGTTAGCTGCCGCAATGACTTTGCCCACTCCAGTTAGCATCTAACTATAATAATGGCCCCAAAATTCAGCCCTTTTTAAAAAATGAAAAAGGCAAAAACAACAATTGATGGACGGAATGTTGCACAATGGCAAACCATTCACCCCCAGTCACAGATCTAGGGTGGTGTGGTGAGCAAAAAAACGATGGATTTAGGCCCAGATCTCTGTACTGGGATTATTTATTATTATTATTTAGAAGTTTTCTATAGCGCTAACAAGACCAGAAGGTAGCAGAGCGCTTTACAGTAGAGGGAATGAAAAAGAGAACAACATGACACAAACCCAATAAAAGCAATCAGCGAATGACAATTTGGAATGAGGAAAAGTTCGGACAGCAGGACTTCTTGGTACAGGATTCAACGTTGATGAATGTATGACATTGTTCTGCATTCTGTCCATCAACTGTTGTTTTTGCATTTGTCACCCCGAGTGGGATGGGTATGCCCAGACGTGAGTCCCATGCTCTCCACACCACTGGAGTCAAGCTATCCTGGCTGATGAGGGGTGAAACCCCAAAACCGGTCCTAGGAGGCTTGATTCCGGTCCAGGGAAGACATGTCTTGGCAGTTCGGGCTGGACTGTTCCCGTGAGGCACAGGGCAAGGCTGATTTGCATATGGCTGGGTCCAAACTGGAACGGCATGGTGAGCAAAAAAACAATGGATTTTGGCCCAGATCTCTGTTCTGGGTTGAATGTATGAAACTGTTCTGCATTCTGTCCATCAACAATTGTTTTTGCATTTTTTAAAAATGAGAACCCCAGTTGGAAGGCCGCACCATTAGGAGTGTGCGTGGTGGTGACAGCTCCATCAACAGTTTCCGCAGTCTTCTGAAGGTGGGGGTGGGTAAGCTGGCTTCTGCCAGACATATTTGTATGGAGGAAGTTATGGTTGGTGGCGGCTAGTTGATGGGCCAAGCGATTGGTTTAAATTTGTAGTTCATGACGTAGAAAACCTTTTGCTCCCAAGGAATCTCCTGTCCAAGAAAAACCCCACCTGGATTTCTTGCTTTTGCCCCTATTTTCTTGTTTTGCCCCTGCTGCCGCTCTGCGCCCCTTCACTTCGGCTTGTTGGTTCTGTGGTCCATGGGATTGGCTCCAGATGCCTCGAAGTTACCTTTGAAGTTACAGTGGGTTAGTGCAATTCTTTTGAGGCCAATTCCCGCGTCCTCAAATGCTGGGACCTTGCAGTTTCGCTGGTGGGGTGAGGTGGTGGTGGACGGGCCAGTTTAAGTTTGGGCCCTCGTGTGGCACCCCTCTGGTGGGCACTATTTATCTTTTTTATTTAGAAAAAACTTAAAATGGCCTGGTGGGATGTCCCATAATGCACATTTTATTTATTGGTCCCCATGGTAAAGTTAAAATGTAGAAAAAGTAAAGGTTGACGAGTTGAGATGCAAAAACACAAATGGTGCAACGGAAATTGGAGAACGGATCCCTTTGAAGACTCAATTTAAACCCTATGACCTGTTAATAAGCCAATCTTATTGGCTGAGGAAGGCACACCCACATATTCTGACATGGTTCATCATCGCCACCTCATCCCACCCTTTTAAGATGATACCACCAGGGTAGACTCGACCTTCCTTAACCGCATGCGCGCTAGCGGTTTTCCCACTGCGCGCTGAAAATTTGAAAAACCCGCGTTACGTGACAAAGGCAGCTTGTCATGCGCGTAGCGCAGGTAACGCCCATGACGAGCTGGCTTTGTCATGAGCGCTGAAGGGGTTAAGAGGGAGTTCTTAGCAATGCTTATCACTGGGTAATGAAGGGATCCAGGTAATACTAGAAATATATCAGGGTAAACCTAAAGCAAATGCCTTTATTAGTAGGTACCTCAGACATGGTTAAAAACAATAGGTTCAATGATGATGGGTCAATTGCCCTTTGATCCTTTGAGGGAGTTAGTATTCTAGTTTCACAATATCTTCCTCAGAATTTAAAAGTTTCCTAGATATTCCTGATGTGAACCCAGCCCTGGTTCCTGTGGAACAAAATACATATCTCAAACACCCAGTAACATACACACAGCCATGCATACATACAGCTCTTATATTGTAAGAACACATGCCATGTTTATATCACTGCAAACCATAATAGGTGTTGTGTATAAAGTGCCGCAGAAGACTGTACGGTCTGAAAAAAGATGCACAAAAGTGCTACATAGGTCTGAAGTATTTTCAAAACTTTCCTCTAAATCCGCCTAATGTAAGCCCCATAGGGGCCGAGGACAAGTCGTCCTATTAGTCAAACTCTACTGGGTAAAAGATACTTTGTTGGTGAACACGGATGTGTAAACGGCACACAGCAAGTGAAAAGTAGATGGACTATTTGCACTTACTTCAACCAAAGAAGCACCAGCCAGTTTTACTTGCCACTGTCCTTGAATGTTAGCAAGGGATGGAAATCGTAAACCATACAAAGATCGCAGTAATCCTGCCCTTGATTGCCTCCATTTAGTGTGTTGAATTGTGGGATTTGCAGTCCAACCTCTGTAGTTTGTCCCTCTCATTCCTTGGTGACAAATCTGTTTTCCCTCCAAATGTCTAAACTCTCCCCTCTGACTCCTTCCCTCCAAAACTCCTTTGTACTCACCCAAAAGGCTCTTCCTACTGCTAAGACCTAAAAAAAAACCAAAAAAACCCTTCACCCTTTTATCCCTCCACTATTCTTTTCAATCAAAATTAACAGACTAACATGTTCACTTCTCAAATTCCATATTCCATATTCAACTATACTAATATGCTGCCCAAATAACTGAATAACATATCTACTACTCAAATTACTTCATATTTATACTATACTAATTTTCAACACTAATCCTTTATGGGTTCCGGAGTGGCGTGCTACTCGCCAGAAAAGCGCTTCAACACCTATCAGGGGTAACAAGTGCTATATGAATGCAAATCTTTCTTCCCCTTTTATCCATCCACTATCCTTCTCACTCCAAGTAACAGACTAACATCCACCACTGAAATTACCTCATATTTCACCGTAATAATTCACCACTAATCCTTTATAGGCTTCCTGAATAGCATGCGTCAACAAGCGAGTGATAAATAAATACAAACCTTTTTTCCTGCTCTATCCTACTGCTATCATTCCAAATCCAAATAACTGACTAACCTATCCACCACTTAAAATGTACTTGCATGTTTCACTATTCTAATTCAACACTAATCCTCTGTGGATCCCGGAGTAGCGTGCTACCCGCCGAAAAAGCGCTTCGACGCCTCGTCAGGGGTAGTAAGCGGTATATAAATGCAATTACAATAAGATACAATACATGTTACCTGTAATGCTATTGGTCGGGAGATTCACACCGTCTATGGCGGACAAAACAACTAGGGGAGGGCGTAACTTGCATAATTCAGTGTAGCATAATCACGCGGAATGACCCCAAAGAAATCATTGAGATTATGCATAATTACTCAAAAAGAGTCATTCTACTTTTAGTGCTATTTCTTATCCGAAAATGCCTCCTCGCGTCCAGAAATGGGCGAAAGAATGCATTTTGGTCTAAGAAACAGTGCTAAATGCAACAGAACATGAATAGCAAGTGTGCTCTTGGGGTAGGATTTTCTCCCAATTTACCCGCAACATTTAGCGCTATTTTTGTATCGTAAAAAGCCCCCCTCACATCCACAATGGGTGCGAGAAGGCATTTTGTGTTAAGAAATAGTACTAAATGTACTGTTGGGGTAGAATATTACTCCCCTTTGCTCCCGGCATCTAGTGCTATTTTCTTACTCCAAAATGCACCCTTGCATCCAAAATGGATGCAAGGATACATTCTGCATTAAGAAATAGCATTAAAATGCACCAGAACACAAATAGTGAACCTGAGCGGCTGCTCGCGGTTGCTAAATGTGCTCTCGCTGTAGGATTGTTCCCCCATATTACTCTTAATTACAGGAGCAGGCATTATTATTGGTAATTCTGTGAGACAATTAAGATGGAATTACTGAAAAACTCCGATTTCTCCACCATTATGTGTGAATGGATGTATTCTAAACTTCGCTGATACGCAATGCCATGGATTGTGGAATTAGGTGTCATTATGGGTATCCTATGGCACTATACATCTAAAATCAATCGGTGAAAGTTATTACACCGACCACAGGTAATCTGGGTGCCTAAGAGTATTAATTTAATTGCTGAACTCACTAAAACATTGGCCCTTTAACTTTTTTTCGTTCATAATAATTTTTCCCTTTCTAATCTATATTTTTGCAATTTACTGAAAATTAGGGCTAATATTTCCAAATAGGCCCTTTTCATTTACCATCCCTTATTACATTTCTTAACCAGTGTCTTCTATCAGGCCACAGTGCATCTGAAATCGACAAAACAGGCAGAGAACCCCCATCAAAAAGTGCATTTTTTAAAAATGTGCCTTCATCTTCAACAGAACAAAATTATCCCATGGTTTTGCTCAAACCAAACTATTTGCCTCATACTTACTTTACTGGACCCCAGATATATTATTTCAATTAAAACTCTCGAATTCAGATATCTGCTGGTAAACAGTAGGTGGTGAACCAAACACATATTTCTTTGCTGTACCTGGCTGACCCCTGTGCTAACCAACTGAGTATCATTTTTAAAGTCAATATTGATTTAGATTTTCCCACAATTATTCATGGTCCTCATGCAGCCCTGAACCTCCCTCCGCTCTGAGAAACAGACTAAGCTCTCCTTTTATTGCCAATCACAAATAAAGTAATCCTCATTGATTGAAAAACTGCTAATTACATTTCCTATAACACATGGAGAGCCTGGTTTACTTACCTTGAAAGTACTCAGGGCATATTATCAAGGGGGTTTATCTCCGCTTTTTTGGCTTTAAAAGCCAAGAAAGCAGAGATAAAAGTATCTCCCTATTACCTAGCTGTCGCTAACACCAGTTAGCGACAGCTAGTAGGAGATAGCGACCATCTTGGGCCCCACTTTGCATGTCAGTGATATTTATCACTAATGACATGCAAAGTGGGCGTGCCAAGATGTTAGCGACTGGAAACAGTCGCTAACATCGCTATCTCCTATTACCAACTTTTGGAGATATTCGCGCTAAGCGCGAATATCTCCAAAAGCTAACACCTGCCCTGAGCAGTTCTTAGCCATGTTATCCAATGGGAGGTGGATAACATGGCTAAGAGCATTAGCTCGGTAATGCATGAATATCGCGGACTTTTCAGCGATATTCATACATTGCGGCCGTTTTTTATCGCATTTGCGATAAACCTTGGTAATACCAAGGTTTATTTGCGATAAAAATCGCCGCAGCTCAGCGGTAAAATTTTGTCTCTAACCAAGCAATAGCGATAATTATCGCTATTGCTTGGTAATATGCCCCTTCAGATCTCAGATGAAAATTATGGGCAATCCCAAATTATCTCAGGAAATTTAGAAATCACTAGGGGGCATATTATCAAGGGATTTATCTCCGCTTTTTTTGGCTTTAAAAGCCAAGAAAGCGGAGATAAAATTATCTCCCTATCAGCAACAGGGTGCTAACACGCAAATTCGCATGTTAGCACCCTTTTCTCTACGCTTCCCCTTGCATCTCTAATGAGATGCAAAGGGGGCGTTCCAGAGAAAAATAATAGGAGAAATGCTGTTAAGCGACATTTCTCTTATTATCAAGGATTTCGCTAACCCTGTTAGTGATAAAAAAAAGCAGCGCTAACCGCGGTTAGCGCTGCTTTTTTTACACCTGTTATTTTCCTGACTTAGCCATGATATCCTATGGAAGGTGGATATCATGGCTAAGTTTGTGAGCCCATATCATCAAGCTAACGCCAAACTTCGAGAGATTATCGTTGGTTTTCCAGCGATAATCTCTCATTTGGCAGTTAGCGCGAGGATTTTTATCACCTCTGAGATAAACCTTGCTAATAGCAAGTTATCTCTGCGATAAATTCGTTGCTAAGCCTCGTTAGCGATAAATATCGCTAATCGTTGGTAATATGCCCCTAGATTCTTTAATTCGAGACCCGCTACATACAAAAGACAACTATTTCTAAAACTTGCCAATTTTAGTACGCTTCGAGTTTCGCCCACATGGCTGTCTGTTCTTCTTTTCACTCCTTCCTTTCTCCTCAACCTTTCTTTTCCACTGACTGGTATTTTCATGATTTTGCTGTGTCTTTTATAGTCCGCTGGACCTCTGTACTGTTTGAACCTCTAGTGCTCGCTCATGTAGATTTTGGGTTAATACTTATGTATTTTATCAAATTTATTTCAAGACATTCTGTTCATCGTCCTACAGTCATTTTTACTCGATAGAACTGTTAAATTGATTGCTGGAATTTTTAATATAGCTATATAACCTCAATAGGTTATGCCATTAAGTATCACATCTGATTTGATTACTGTACTTACTCCTGTACTTATATAACAATCCTGTGACTATTATGCATTTGGATTTTGTTTTCTTTATTAAAACTTAATAAAAAAGGTTTAAGGAAAAATAATCGATTGACAGGAATTCATTAGGTAACAGGTTTAGTTTGTCAGTGATTCTGACAAGTCTGATGTGGACAATTTGGATCTGGTGTCAAAATGAAGGAGGCGAAAAACTCTATCAAGAGAGTATGAAAAGATGGGGAGGGCAACTGAAGTGATTAATACTAAGTTTCCCCTTAGTTATATTGTCATTGTACTCTCTTAAAAATGAATATAGTAAATGGAAATACACAGAAGAGGTCTGTGGGGTGTTGTTGAATATAGTTATTCCTATATGTTATATAACATGGACCCATGAGATGTTATCATCAAAGCCTACTTTGTATGTTTGAAGTTTATAGATCCATCTTTGTTCTTTTTGCGAAGAATACTTTCAACATTTCAGTGGAAGGCCCACAGATGGCTATCTTCTCAATTGCCACGCAGACCATATCTCTTTCAGTGTCCTACGTCAATGTAGTGGTTTGTCATATGTATATGACTTTTCTCGACATCTTATATTGCTGCGGTGTTCACATATTCGTGTTTTTATTTTGATGCTGACCATGCTTACATAACACAAGTTGGAAGGGCATGTTATCAGGTATCTCAGGTGAGTCGAGCTGCAATTGGTGCATTATTTATGAGTATTTTTGTTATTTGCAATATCACCTAGCAGGGTTTATCAAACATGAATAGACTTTATGCAATGACTTAGTCATTTGTTAGTGTGCTGGGGGTCAAATCAATTTCCTCACAAGTGTGGCGTTTTACTTCTTTTACCTTACCGATTGGTCATTTGCCAGTTCTGTGGTTGTTCAAGCAATTTTTCAAGTGTGGTGGGGTACTCCTAGAGTAGGCATATTAAATGCCATTGATTGACTACCTTAATGTTATTTATTGTACCACTAGTGAGTCCAGTCCTTAATTTCTAAACAAAAACACAAAAGTGCAAGGGCCCAAGTTATTTTGTGGGAGGGTACTGCAGATTGCACACCCTGCCAGTGCTGCCAAACGCAGTGTATATTGAAGTTTTAAACAATCTGTAGATGTACTCTTCTAAAAGTTCAACTGACAGCACCACCATGTGGTGCACTGGTGCAAATAAGTAACACTACTGACAAGTAAATACCGAAGCAGAGCACTGGGAAACACTAGCCCAAATTAAGCACTACGTGAGTTGTAATTGACTGAACGTTTTTGGTTTCACTGGCAATTAAGTTTATGGCAAAGGGGCATCCCTGTGTGGGTGCTTCCCATTCTCTGCATTTTGTTGCACCCACATTTTGGGCTTTAGACTAGTTTAGGTATTGGGTCTACCAAGGCTTGTCAGGTCATGTTAAGGCTTGCTACTCTGACACTGTTGGTTCCTGCATTTTTTGGATCAGGGAGCAAGAAAAGTAAAGATGATAGAAAAAGGCTGCTCGGGGTGGAGTGATGCGGACATTGCACAGGTGATGGGAAGGCGCATTACCATTGAGGAGTTACTAGCACTCTTAAGGTCGCCTCAATTGACACAAGGTAACACTCTGGCCCCACCGCGGGAACCAAACAATGAGCATCCTCTGAGGGTAACTGCCCTACTGGGCCAGTGGTCCTAGATAAGAAGCCCTGGAAAAATGTAATTACTGCCCAAAGAGGGTGGTTGATGAGCCAGCTCCAGCAGTGGTCCCGCCCAGCATCAGTTCCACTTGCAATCACCCCAACCCTAACCCCAATTCCGCTATCTAAGGGACAGCCACGGGAACCCGCTTCGCAGCAGCCGGAAGATAGCAGCTTGCTTTCCAGAATGGAGCATGTTCTCACTTGGTTGTCTAAGTTGGGGGTTTTGGCTTCAGATGCTGATTCTTACAGCTCAACTTGATGTGGGGGATCAAAGAATCTCACTACTGTGAGGAAGTTAGTTACACTATTGTTTGGGCATATGCTAAGGTCTGTGGCCTGTACCACCAAGCCCGTGATGCAAGGTATGACTGGGTTGGGGGTAGGGAGCCAGACACAATGTCCTGATGCAAGTGGTCCAGGAGGCTCTTACCAACAGCCGTCTACACTGCACACACCTAATGGGCAGGGGAAGCTAGCAAAGAAGGACATCTTACAGCAAGGGGAGGAAAAGGCCACACCTGTCGCGTTAGCAGATTCTGTCTTCTTGTCTATCAATTTTGGCTACATTCTAATTGTTTAGGAAGTCGGTTAGTTAGGAGAGGAAGGAGTCTGAAGAATCAAAAGGCAGCATAAACCAAAGGTTGAGAAAACATTAACAAATTGGGTGAAGGGGTTTTCCACTGACCCATCTGTTGCCATTGAGAAATGGCTTTTTTGGGCTTTCGGTTTCCTGTTATCAAAATAGGTTTGACAGTGGCAACGATGAGTTTGCTGGAATTGTTTGGAAAGAGTGTGACAAGGCGTTTCAGTTTTAAAAACGGGTTTAGTACTCTATGTTTTGGGACCAGGTGGAAGTGAAGTGTTCGCTTAAGAGTGTGATGAAGAAAACGGGTGACCGTGGAGTGCAGCAGTCCTTTTGGCCATGATAGGTAGAAGGTGTGAAAAGAGGGTGAAAAACGCTTGGTGTATATACATTTTTTTTCCATGACCAGCCATACCTGTAAGTTTAAGCATAACTAATTGTGGTGAAAAAGAGAGACTGAAAAATCTAAGGAGATATAATGTAGATTTATTAAAGATTATGGAAAAGACCTCAGCCAGCAACATTCAACTGCACCCTTCCTTAACTCCTACTTCAGTCTAATAATAAGATTCTAAGAACCTTAACATCATTGCATTTTGTACATTCCATGCATACCACACACCTTCACCCTATTGCACAAAAGAAAACACAATAAGAGACAATGCAAACTTTACACATGATGTAAAAAATAAGAACACAAGTTATCAAAGTAATTCATAGTAATGGGTGATACATTTGGTACATACACAATCTTTGTCCATGCACAATCTTATGAATCATACATAATTTTTCAAGTAAGAAGGCTTTCTCCCTTCTTAAAGCCTTTTACTCACCATTGGGTGAGATTTAGATGCATTTCCCAAACATTTTCTATAAATAAAGAAGGAAAATGTACAATTGAAAAATGGAACACATTCTATAATTGTGAAGGAATTTAAAATTGGAAGCTAAAAATTAAGTTGCTATCCTCAGATTGATTTCTGGGAGAAAGGGAAGTGCATCAAACAGAACATAGTATGGATGATGAGTGGCCTTAATTGAATTAAGAAAAGCTATAACCTTCGTAATAAAACGTAGATTTTTTTATATTTGTTTGTGTTTTAAAAAAAAACATTTTTTATTGATTTTATGACAGCGGATAGTTATACATAGTACAATTCAACATGAGTAGAAAAAGAAAAAAACAGCCCCAGCAAAGCATCATTTACTAGATAGAGCAAAAAGAGAAAAAAAGAGAGAAATGAAAAAAATACAGTAGATTCAAAGGGCAGAGAAGTTATGATAAAAACTGGAACAAAGTAATTAAATCCAATTACAAATAGGAGCCCAGAGCTTTTGGCCAAATACCTTTCTTTTCAGCCCCTTTAGTTTATACACCGCATTTTCAAGTTGATAAATACTTAATAATTTGGACTGCCAATAATGAAAAGCTGGGGGGTCAGCATCTAGCCAACGAGAGGTTATACAATATCAGTATACCGACATACAAATAAACAGAAAGCCTTCTTCTTCAGTTGTTTTTCTGTCGATTTGATCTGACTGGATTCCAAGTATTACTAATTCTGCGGATATATCAATTGGTGTCCCTAAAATTATATTTAAAAAACATTGTACTTCCATAATAAATTGGGCTAATTTGGGACAACAGAAGAACATGTGATTAGAGTCCACAGCAAAATGGCTACACCGGCTACACTTATCTCCACTTTTGGCTTTCCATTTCGCCAGCTTAGCCGGAGTATAATATAAATCAAAAATGGACATAAAATGTTGGCTTTTAAATGGTCCATTAAATTAAACCCTACTAGCCAGCTCTATTGATCTAGATAAATCAACATTCCCAATTCCGAGGCTTCTTTGCCATTTTTTTATATATACATTTAAATTATCCTGCATTCTATTTAGCATCATCTGGTATATTACACCAATTCTACTTCTTTTCCTGCAGCTTTCTAACACATCGATTTTTCCCATCGTATTAGTGTTTAATAAGTTTTTCGCCTCCAAAAAACTCAGAATTTGAAGATACTTAAAAAATCACTTCTTGTAAGATTATATTTTTGCTGCAGATAAGAATATGAAGCACATTGCCCATCCTAGTAAACGCACCTCGCGGCGATGCCATCTCTGCATATAGGGCCTCTAAAAATTTCAGGCAGGACCGGGTTGTTCAAGAGAGGTGTATAGTAATTCAGGTCTATGCAACAATTAAATCTCTTTTTGAACTGTTTCCAGATTTGAAACGCCTATATCATAATTTAATTTTTTTTTTTTTTTTATAATAGCTAGGTTCTATTAATCTCATCAAGCATTATCGAGCTTCAACCCCCATAACCGTTTCATAAATTGATGGCCTAATTGATTCATCCATAACAAAATCTTGAAAAATTAAAATTCCCATAGATCTTAATGAAACTGCCCAGTAATATAGCCGAAAGTTCTGCACCCCCCAGCCTCCCCTGATCCTAGGTAGAGTACACCATTTAAGAGATCTTCTGGCTCTCCGGTAACCCCAGAGAAACCTAGAGGCAATTCTGTCTAGTTTACTAAAAAAAGCCGAAGGGAACAATAAAGGTATAAGCGAAACAAATAAAAAAAAATTGGGAATATTATCATTTTCAATACATTAGTGCGACCATACAGGGATAGATGTAGGTTATTCAGTCTCTCAAGAGTCCTATTAGCGGACTCTAGCATAGGGTCTGTATTGAGCCGTACAATGTCCTCTACTTTGGCAGATATTGTTACACCCAGATACGAGGCTTCAGCCGAGAACGCCACGCCATCCGGTCTGGCCTCAGTAGAGTGGATCACCTGAGTTTTCGAGATATTCAGTTTATATCCCGACGACTCACCAAACTCCTGGGCTAATTCTATAATTTTAGGTAACGCAGATTTGATATCAGAGGTGACGATCGCGACATCGTCGGCATATGCAAAAACTTTATGTTCTACTTGATGGATTTTACCGCGAGGGATACCGACTTCTTTTATTAATCTATTCAAATAGGGCTCGATGTACAGCGCAAACAACAGGGGGGAGCAAGGCACCCTTGCCTCGTCCCCCTTGTTATCGATAAAGGATCAGAGATCTCGGTGGCAACCCGGATAACAGCTTTGGGGTTAATATATAGCACCCATACAGCATTTATATATTCTATAGGAAACCCCTTCCAAGCCAACACAGACCACAGGAACCCCCAGTCGACCCTGTCGAATGATTTTTTTATATTTGTTTGTGAATTAAATACAATATGTAATCATTCATTCATTTTGTCTTTATTTCTATCAATGTAGATCATAAAAGTATACAGCAATTTAACACATAAAAAAGCAATATTCAGTATATAAAATATAAAAGCAGTACAATTGATCTGTTGCAATGAATTCAAATACAAAGAATTTTAAAATCATCAAATACAGTTCATTGTCCTATTGTTAGCTGAATGTAGCGTTTACGAGTGTGCCACATTGCAGTTAAAAATGTTGCCACTGCAAACACGATTGGAGGAGATAAATCTGTCTTTAGTATTCTATAATTTACAACAAGGGGTGGTGATGGACAGAGTCTCTGAATTAAGCAGAATACTCTCACCCAGTCAAGAGATCAGGGCTAGATCCAACACCGTTTTTTAGCTCATTGCACCATCCCAGTTTCAGAACCTGGCTGTATGCAAATTAGTCTGTCCCTGGCCCAGTGCATCATGGGAACAGGGCAGACCAGACTACAAAAGCCAATTCTTACACTGGGAAGGAAACAAGCTTCCGGGGACCGGTTTCTGGCATTTCAGCCGTCTGTTCATCACCACCCCCTTTTCTGAATCGTTTAGTATTCTATAGGCTGGAAAACAGTACCTAAAGCCAAGGTTTTTAAGAAGTGGGGCAAGCCAGTATCTCCTAGGTCTATGGTAAGCTGTGCAAAAGAATATAATATGCAGATCAGTTTCTCGGGGAAAAGAGCATGCTGGGCACTGTGTTGTAGAATGGGATTTTGCCCAGCGGTCCGTGAATGCCCTAATAGGGAGAGATCCATAACGCCACTGCATAAATAATTTCCTAGTAAGGGCAGGGCTAATGCTGTCAAGAGCAGGCTCTAGGTGGTATGAGTCTTTGATTTTAATGAACAGATTGGTTAAAGATCCCTCGCGTGTACTCTCAGTTGAGACAGATAGTTTGTGCTCGTAGAACACCCTGGAAAGACATTTACATGGGATCCTACCGCATGCGTTTCCAGGATCTAACCACAGTTCCGGTCTTCCCAGTGTCTCACAAATTTGTCTGATATATCTCAACCATGGGATTTGTCCAGCGTTAGCTAGGCGTAAGATCTCTTCAAGCTCTGACCTATAGTTAGATAGTTCTCGCTGGGTCCAGATTTTGCGCCAAAAAGTTAAAGGTTTGAGTCCCAGTTCTTCTGTGATAGGTCTGAGACCCAGATCTAGTCTCATCGGAAGCAGTGGAGTACTAGGTGGTAGGGCTGCCAGCTGCCTGATAAAGTTGTTTTCGCTAATCTGCAAATTCTGGGCAGTTGTATGACCCCATAATTCTCCACCATAGGTGACTGCCCCTCTTGCCTGCATTTTATAAATTTGGAGGATCACTTGTGTATTTGTTAGATGAATGCTTGTTTCTGTATTTTTTGTGCATTGTTTTGTTGTTCAAAACATCAAAAATGCTAAGGCCAGGCTCTTCGGTTTCCAGTAATGACTCAGTGGGCGGTCCTGAAGTCCACTAACGATTTAGTGGGGGTCACCGGGTTCCAGGAATGATTAAGTGCGGTCTACAGAAGCCTAACAGTTAAGAACTATTGCTTTATGGTATTCATCAGATCCTTCGTTGGCTGAATTCTCCCAGCAGTGATATTATGACCCACTTGTTCAATCTAAGACACATTAAAATAGCATTTTTCTAACTTAAGAGTAAGTGCACGAGATTTCAATCATTGGAGGCCTCGCACTGTCTCATATCATGTTCCTCTGTATTCCTACAGTGCACTAAAGCATTGTCCTAATAAATCTTGACCCCTTCAACACTCTTCAACATGTTGTCCATTGCTCTCTGAAGACAGAGAATCCTGATATTAACCCAAAGGACATCCTCATGTACTTAAAAGTACAAAAGGAGTAGAAAATGATGGCAAGTCTTGTGATTGAGGGCGAAGCTTGATTTGTTGATATGCAGATGTTAAACCAAGGGAAGAAATATGCTTGGTATGATGCAACGAGCTAAACATTTCTGTTATGTTTCAAAGGGGATTATGATTCACAACCACATATTTATTTAACCCTCTGAGATCTATGCACAGCCTTGCTTCACCATTGGCTTTGAGTGCCATAACAACTGGAGACAACCACTCAGTAGCTACCACTTCCCCTATGATGTCAATTTGCCATAATTTCTCATTCTAACGAGCCATTTCGTACCTTACTTTGGGTAAAGGACAAGGTTTAAGTTTAATGAGATGGAGATAGTTTTTGAGGCAACCTAATACAATTTTAAAAACACATGGAAAGGCCTTTTCATAATCAGAAGTTGTAGTAGAGTCATGCATTACAATCACACTTTATTTCAGCCTTACAGACAGTGATTCATTGGAATCTAGATTTACAATCAACTCCTTTGATAGAACGAGCTGATGATGGAATCACCTTGATCACATTTGGTGATGCAGTGCGCGCAACGAAATTCGTTTTATTTATTTAAATGTTTACTTACCTGTAAAACTCCGTAATCCATACATTACTACCCCCACCCTGCCCCTCCCCCTGCCCACGTCACCGCCCTACAAAAACACCTACTGCCGACCGCTACTGGAAATATTTAGGGGTCAATATCATTGCCGATATAGATTCAATAGTAAGGGAAAATCTGACTACGCTAGCGGTTGATACTAAGAGAGCACATAATAGAATCAACAATCTGCATCTGACCATAGTGGGGTGGTGTAATGTTTTAAAAATGATCAACAATCTGCATCTGACCATAGTGGGATGGTGTAATGTTTTAAAAATGATTTTCTTTCCTAAACTACCTTATTTTTTTAGGGCAATTCCCTTAGAATTTAACAAAAGCATGCTTCAAAAGTTCGAACAAATTTTTTCCCACTTTTTCTGGGCTTATTCTCAGCCGAGGAGAGCTTTAAACTGCTCTCTCTTCCTAGGGATAGAGGAGGGTGGGCACTCCCCAATTTAAGGTTATACTACTGGGCCGCGGTATTACAATATTGCACTGAACTTTTGCATGAACATTCTGATACGAGTACTTCAGGACTTCCATCTCCCTATATATCACTACTCGGGGAGGCGGCGCGAGGCTGTCTTTGGAGGCAACTAGAGTTTGGCTACTATAAGCGGGCCAGATTTAAGCCTCTGATGAGCACGTACAGGGTCGGGACTGGGCAGACTAAACTACTATACACCTATAAATAATAATATTAACAGACCAATCATTTTTGGGAAGACGTATCTCCAAAAATGGTATAAAGCAGGTATTTTAAAGCTGGGTGACCTAGTGACTTCTGAAGGAGTTCGGCCTTTTAATGACCTTAGAACTCATTACAACCTGCATGATAATCAGACTTTCTTATATCACGCCATAAAAGACTTCTTGACCCGTAAGTCGGGAGGGTTGGCAAATTTTGCAAAGCTAGATCTTATTGACAAATTACAGGGTTTAGTTCTACCATGGATTGGGTATATTTACTCAATATTAAATAGTGAAATGCCTGATGATCTGGGAAAGGTAGATGAAAAATGCCAGCAGAAACTAAATGTCCCCCGTAACACCTTTTGTCTCGCACTGAGCTCTGCTCAGAGCAATCTGTTGTCAGCCAAACTACTGGCTCAATTTTATAAGACAGGATTCTTCTTATATATAACTCCCAGCAGAATTGCTTAATGGGGATCCGGTAGAGGAACATTATGTCCTAGATGTTCTGAGTTCAGTGCAGACTCGGTACATATGTTCACCACCTGCGTGAAGTTAGAACCTCTAGTAGCAGTTCCTGGACAGAATTTTATTGCGGGACATTGAACTAACTCCAGTAATTATTATGTTGGGTTTACAAGAAACATTGAACAGAAGGAACGGGGGAGCTTTAATATTTGTAGCTATGACCATTCTTAGGATTTGTATAGCTTCACACTGGATAGATCCAAACTCCCCAATGTTTTTGCAATGGCTGGCTTGACTGATAGCAACTTATAAACTGGAGAGCGCCATCTATGCCAAAAAAGGCATGCGGTCTAAAAAAAAGGCTTAGAGATATGGGAGCTTTTAACCAGGTGGCTTAGACAAATGAATTCTTAGGGCTTGCCTAATGTATTTCTCATGTTGAGTTTTTGATTGTCCCTATTTTCTTCCGCTTTCTATTTAATGTCTTCAAAAGCTAATGATTGCTTAGATGGATAGACACTCGTGTGGGAGAATACAAATATAGTGTAAATCTGTTTTTTGAATTCCCACTGCTTCTAAAATGTACTGTATTTGTCACTGGGATTTGGGGGGTGGCGACGTAATAAATTATCCAGATTTTTGATCCTTTGTATTGCATATATATCTATAAAATAAAATAAATGAGAAAAAATAAAATTGCAATTCCTACGCATTCCTTATTTGCGTGTCGCAAATAAGGAATGGCTTAACATTAATTTCTTTGGGCCAAGAGGCCCATAGAAATGAATGGGAATTGCATGCGCAATTTGCTAGTACCCAATAGGTACTCACAAATTACGAAAGAAATTTTAAGGGTGCAAGGATGCCAAAATGACACTCTGTTGCACCCCTGAAATATTCATGTGTGCACATGTGACGCACATACATTCCCTAAGTGGCACTTAGAAAAATGCAAGAAAGTGAAGTTTTCTAGGAACTCGCAAATTACGACCAACTTGAAGTTGGTGGTAATTTGCGATTCCTTAAGGCAAGATCACAAATTATGGGTGCTTCCAAAAATGCATTTAAGGAATCGCAATTTGCGATTCCCTAAATGTGTTTGCAAAATAGGGAATTGCTAATTTTGGGATTCCTTATTTTGCGATGGCCTTTTGTGATGATACATCCCAAAAGGCTTTTTCCCGTTCACAAATGGTGTCACTGCCCCAGATTTACAAGGCTGAGCCAACACCAAAAACTAATGCAATGGAATACCAGGTGGTAGAATGGTGATACGAAGAGAAATTATGAATTCACACATAGAAAAAGCAAATCACCATAATAAATTTTTTAGGGGCAAACAATCGTCCCTTCAACATGGCGGCAGGGTGCCTGTGCTGGCACTAGGCAGCTTTTTTGCACCAATGCTAGGGGAAACACAAGGGTGCACCGTATTCTTGTGAACATGATGCATAACTGCATTTTCAAAATGTCAGAACACAGCGCTGCCAACTTTGGCGCTCTGACATTTTATTGTAACTATGCCTCATAGTGTGCCTTTCCAGACCACAGAGCCCAGCTCTGTGTCACATTCCATATCACAGTGGCCCTCAGCGTTTACGCACGATTGTCCAGTGCTTCTTGTGCATTGGACTTCATCAAGCCTATTTTTTTTTACTTAGACGGAGCACATCATGTAGGCCTTAAAGTTTTCAGAATTCAATTGACCATAAATTTACCATAAGAACACTAAGGGCCATATGTAGGTAGCTAAATACCGGTCGGTAACGGCCGAAAATCGGTAAATTTCCCGTTATCGACCGGTATTTAGCCCTTTGCGATGTAGTAGGCTGGATTTAAGGATTTGGTAATTTACCAATTTGTTATTTTAAGGAATCTGTAAAATACTGATTCCTTAATTTAAGGAATCGAAAATTACCAAATCCTTAAATCCTATGTAGGGAGCACTCAAGAGAGTGTTTTTTTGCTTTAAGGATTCGTTATTTACCACCAACTACAAGTTGGTGATAAATACCAAATACCTTAAAAAAAAAAGCAATTGTGTGCTTTTTTGAAAGTGCCATTTAGCAGACATACATGCCCTTAGGGTATGTATGTGCGCCACATGTGCACACATGCACGATTCACGGGTACAACAGGGTGTCAATGTGACACCCTGCCACCCTTGAATATGCTCCCCCTATTACCGATTCCAGGCCCATAGGAATGAATGGGAAGGTATTCCTTATTACCGATTCGGTAAATACCGAATTGGTAATAACGAATATTACCGAGTTGGTAAAATTTACCGATTTTTTACCTACATTCTATTTACCGATTCTTAAATACCGAATCTGTAAAATTCGGTATTTAGGAATCGGTAAATTGAAATTACCTACATCTGGCCCTAGGTTTTCATAAGTTTTGGTGACTATGATACAGGATAAAACTCCTCTGAGCTCATAGGGTGGATGTATTTATTGGAATTGGAGCTCAGTAATCTATGTTTATTTGAAAAAGTAAGAGTCTGTTACATTTCACCAGCCAAGGATAAATGCCATGCATTATTTACTTTAGATCATAAAAATTTCAAAACATACATAGTCTTGTAAAACTTGTAAAATAAAATATCAGTTTTGTGCAGCACATTGTTCCGTAAAGAGTTGTTATAAATGTGAAACTGATCAGCACAGCTGTGATTAATGTTCCTGGAAAGTTGATTAAATATGTGTGTAAAAGTGAGAAGGTTTGCAGGAGTCAGTGCAACTTGATATTGGTACAAAGGTCAGACGGGGTTAACTGCCCACCTGATTAATGACATGGGCAGATAAGTGAGTGGTTTAGGGGTGGCAAGAGAAAGTTTTGAAATTACTTTTAAGATATCGGAACTGACAGAGCCAACTCAAAGCATCATTTGGCAGCCCTTATCCAGAACGTTTAGTACTAATGGGTGCTAGAAACAGTCTAGACATAGAGGACAGACTGAAATGTGAGCCCACCTGCACAGCATACATGACAAAATAGAAAGAAAGACTAGAATGACAGACATGTAGGACTTTTGTAAAATTAAATTATTTTCCTTAGAATGTGCAGTGCATCTCAGCTCTTTCGTGAACACTTTCTTTTAACCTGGGAAATGTCAAGCCATGGGCACAGCGGGGAAGGCCCGCTGTAAATACGGTGATTGGACTGCTCAGTACACATGCTTCTAAGAGGCTTAATGTGCATTACTATCATGTCCAGCCTAAATCCTCGAGTATTCAGGTATTTGATGGCATTTAAATTAAAGAAGAGTCTTTGTCTCTTTTCACTAATCTTACTTCACCTCATATCTTCTTCCTCACCCCTCTCTCTCTCTGTTTCTTTCAATCAATCACCATACCTCTACGTACCTACCCTTCTATTTCTCCAGCTAATCCATCTCTACCTCACCTATGCCTACCTCACCTCTGTCAATATACCTATCGCCACCTCACCTCTCTCTCAAGACCTAACCTTTCTCTCTATCACTCTCTGTGCCAACATCCACACCCCTCTCCGCACATTACTACTCTGTCCCAATCTCACTTCCCTGTGTCTCTCTTCAATGTATTTCACCTCTCTCAACCTCATCTTCATCTTTAAATTTCTTCTCTAGCTCTCTCAATTTCTCTATAGATCTCTTCTGCCAGGATTCTCCCTACCTCACCACTGTCTACCTCATAACTCATTCCCTCCCTCATCTCTCTACCCTACTTAGTCTATCACACTGTATTCCTCGCACCCCCCGCCCCCATTTGTTTGCTACCTCACCTCTCCACCACCCTCTATCTCTGCTCATCTTCCTGTGGCTCTCCACATCCACTATTATACTCCTTTCGGTCTACCTCTCTCTCTACCTTATCCTCTTTTTCTTTATCTGGCATTGCTTCCACTCTCTCCATCTTATTCTATGTGCTTCCTTCCCTATCTTTCTCACCCTTTCTATCATAGCTCTCTCTTTATACATTTTCTACCTCACCTGTCTGTCTACCTCTCTCGCTTACTGCCTCATCTCTATTTCTACCTTTCGCTTTATATACTCATCCTACATCACCTCTGTCTCTACATTTCCCCCTCTCTACTTCTGTTTCTACCTATTCTTCCATACACAACTTCATCTGTATCTCTACTTCATCTATTTTCTCTCCTCCATCACCTCCCACTCAACCTTCTCTTCCTCAGTACTCTCTTAACCTGAGCTTGCATACTATAGCCTTTTCATTTTTCCTATTTACTACAACATTATATCTACCTTGCATTGCACATCTCTGTTCCGCTCTGAATACCTCACCTCTCTAC
Source organism: Lissotriton helveticus (assembly GCF_964261635.1). NCBI lineage: Eukaryota > Metazoa > Chordata > Amphibia > Caudata > Salamandridae > Lissotriton > Lissotriton helveticus. The sequence goes on from NC_136068.1 coordinate 99,628,510, forward strand.
ACATCTACCTCTCTCTAGCTCACCTATCTACCTAGCGACGTCATCCACCTCATCCCTTGATGTACCTCACCATCTCCTTTTTCTACATTTCTTCCCCCTATTTTACCTCTTGCACCCTTTGTACTGTTCTCCACCCCTCTGCATTTACTTTTTCCTCTTACTATCATCTTGCTGCTTTCTTTCCATGTCACCTGCCGTTCTTCCTATATACTATGACTTTCCCTTTCTCTTCTATTTTTTAACCCTTCTCTATCTCCCTTCTGCCTCTACTTCGCCTCTCTTGCTACATCTTTCTTTTTAGGTCTCGCTTACCAGACAACACAAGCTGTTTCGTTGTGAAGGACCATTGTGTCTTACCATGAACCTACAGGGGGCTTATAGCCAGCCCACTGCTTACCACTGGTCAGCTTTATTGTCACTCTCATTTAATTGATTTCTATTTGGTGACTTTCCTTTTCCATCTTGTGCTTGTTCCTCCCAAGGAGCATAGCCTCCTTACTATCCTTTGGCCGGGTTGACTTCTATCTTTTCAATGGTCACCTATTGGGAACTACTGTTTTGTTTTTGCTTAAGCACTCCATGAGAGTGTTTGGGGCTTCCAGCTGCCTGCCTCCTGTGCTTACTGCCCTCCCCCCATATATTTGCCCTTCAGTGATCCATGTTGTTAGCCTCAGATAAGTAAATAAAAACAAAATGACACCCACATCATCACAACTTTAATTTTGTGACCATGTTGCACAGCATCTTGTTGATTCTGTTCAGCATCGCCAAAAGACAACGGCAAAGCCAATAGATTCAGAAGCCAAAACCTTTTGGCTTTGATAATGATTGTTACTTTTTGGTGAAGCACTTCAGGACAGTGCATTTGTTTTCCAGCTCTATCACTCCTGTGCTTCTTCCCCTGCCTCATGTTCTGTTTTGCTCTCTCCCTCGTGTTCTGCTCACTCTCTTTTCCTCATGTACCTCTCCCCATGAACTCCTCTTCCCCCCACTCTCTATGTTCTACTCTCTCTTTATCTCCTCTCCCCTTAGCCCCAATGTTACTTTCCCCCTCGTGTATGCTCACTTTCTCTCTCATGTGCTGTTCCCACCAAAACTCTTGTTATGAGCCCCAATGTACCCCAATATAGGCTTAGGTAGCTGCACGACCTTTTACCTCCATTTGTCCTACCTTGCTCTACATAATGGTTCTGGCGCGGACCTTTTACCTAGGTAGGTGCCGAATAAATGTGGTGTGGTTTTCTTTGAAAACCAGACTCATTTATTATGCATTAGGATTCTTAGTATCCCAGCAGGATTACCATTGTATGCATAATTACTCTGTACAAAAGCCAACACTAACGTCATCCTTGGCCGACAAGCCCACAATACCATGCCACATCGCCACATCTGGGTAGAGCCCCTGAGGGTACCTTTTGGGTATATTAGTACCACATCTTCGCTGGGCAAACCAGAGAAGAAGCTTCCATGCTGACACGAGATGCTGAAGTCCCTGCACGCAGACACTCCAGCACGCAGTGGTCTGACATCCCTTGTGGGGTGTCCAACTCGAGACCAAGACGGGGTCCTTCATTCTCACCCATCAGTTAATGGGGCTGACTCTTTCCTAGGGGGATTCTTGTCTATACACCTACATACGTGTTAGGTACACTCAGGGGGTCATTACGATGGCGGTGAAACCACCACCGGCAGCCTGCAGGTGGCGATTTCACCGCTATCCTAAGGCGCTTCTCTGCCCGCCAAATTACAATGGAGGGCGGTGTGCTGGCGGACGCAAAGTCCATCTGCCATGGGTCAGCCACAGGTGATCATTACAATTGCCTGGCGGACCACCCTACATGAACAATATGATGACGGTGCCTAGCAGGCACCGTCCGCCATATTATGATGCTGCCTCCCCACCAGTAGGTGTATGGCGGGGACACCACCATTCACAGGCTGGCGGATATTGCATTTGGGGGCCCGTAGCAGGCCCCCTTGTGTTGGACGGAGGTGGGTGTGCACTGGGGGTACCTATGGTACCCCGATACCACCCTACATTTCCCTGCACCAGGTGGCAGGCACTTCACATAAATACGTGCCATTCACAGTATAGATTTACTGTGGAATGGACCATTCGTGATAAAAGCAAACACACATGACTAACAGAACATGAGCGGCTGGTGTTGCCGGTGGTTTGTTTAAATGCATTTCACTCTAAAATACAGCACGAAATTACTAATTACATTTCAAGTAATTGTATGCAATAATGCATTTTTTAATTGTAATTTCATGTAATTATGCGAAAACAAATTACTTGATGTTTGCACACCATGCCCAGAACCAAAAATATGGTATCATAAGTGCAAGGGCCTCAAGAGAGCACAGCAAGAGTGCATTGGGGTTGACCCCCTATGTACTAGCCCTGACTTAATGAAAAGTATCTCTTTTTATACATGCATTCTTCCACCATTATACATCTCCCATGTTTCTTCATTGTTACATGCAAAATCAGCCTTGCGTCTGTTAGAAACATGTGCAACTGTAATCAGTTTTGTAGGTAAAAATATGTAGTTAAAGGGAAAAGGGATGTGATATTGTGTGGTGCAAATAAATAAGAAATGATTGGTGAAAGAGAAGTTGGGTTGGGCTTGAAAAGCGACTACCCCTAATAATTTGTGTTCACAATTGATGGGCGAATAGGTGTTCTTACAGGAAAGGGTTTTTTCGCATAGGTCGCCAGAGCTTTTCCAAGGCTTCTGGCCAAATGTAGTAGTGGAGCAGCAGGAACAGTGTAAGCTCTGGTCAAGCATGTTTGGAAAATCACTCACAGACACCAGCACAAGAAGCAACACTGACAAATCTCCAGACACAAACAGGAGTCACTACCAATCAAGAGACAGACACAAGAACAGGTAACAAGGCAGAGGTCAACTCTGTCCTCTTAAAGACAGTGGGATATAAGTCATCACTGCCACCCACAGACACCAGCACAAGGGCAGCCCTGCCACCCTACAGAGGCACCTGCAAAAAGAACATCACTGGAAAACTGGAACCACCAGAACTAGGCCATGCATTCTAAATTAAAGATTAAAACATAGGAGGCATCACTGTGCACCTACAGACAATAGTATTGTGTGCAGTACTGCTGAGTCAGAAGGTAACAAGTGACAATAGCACATGGCCATATTCCACAAGCATTGGTGCCAACATAGACCAGCACACAAACCATCACAGTCACCATACTGACAGCATGTTGCATTACAGATTTTACACAGAATAGGTGTTAGAGTATATGGTGGGTAGGTGCTAAGAGGTAGTGAACACCCACTCTCCATTTACTCCTGGGAAAGGAGGCTTTGGTGACTCTGCCTAGTGGCTGGTCCCTCAGTGTTGGAGCCTCAGACTCTGGAGGTAAAGTTCTAAGAACATCAGCACCACAACCGGCCAGTACCAATCACTCCATGAGGATTTTACAGCAGTGTCGGCACACACCTAGACACCTTTTCAATCCACTCTACTGGGGGCCTCACCACATAACTAATTCCAGCACTGCCAGACATATAGGGTTCACCTCTGTCAGCACCAAAACTACTCAACCAGTCATCTCTGATCCATCTCTGGCAGCGCCATCACCATATAAATAGCCAGGCAGTTCAGCTACCACAGCAGTATTACCACATAACTCGCCGCTCATTAGATCATCGCTCCCACCAGCCCCAATTCAGGAGCACACCTTTCCCAACACAAGCATCAATAAACCAGCCATTCAAAATCTAAGCCTCTCTGCAATATCACAGAATAATCAGTCAATTCCAATTCACTTCTGCCATCAGAAACACCACAAAACCAGCTAACTCCATCTCGCAACACCATCATGACATAACCAGCCAGCAAAAGCTGTCCCCTCCCTTCACGCCACAGGCCAGATTTATTAACGCTTTGCAAAAGTGCAAAGTCAGCAAAAGTGAGACAAAATGTTGCACAATGTTGAGTTTTTTTTATCGACATTTCAGTGCAAAACTTTATTTGTGATGAAAAGTTGTCAAAATGCAAATAGCACTTTGTGCTTCTTCTCATTACTGTGGGTAAAGGGGGCATTTCATGTGTGTTCTCATGCTACCACTCAAGGTTTCTGATGCAAATCTGCATCTACTAACATTTGTAGATAGGGTTTTGCTCCCATAAAAATGCATCTCCTTGGGGTAGGGGCAAACAAGGAGAAATTGTTTTTCTTCCCAAAGTTTTAACACTTTGCAAGTGTGCTGCCCTGTACACCACACATACAAAGTGGGAAAGTTTTAAACTGTGTCTAAGTACAAAGTGTAGGCTAGACATCACACGCGTCCCTTTGCACCACACACTATGTTGCAAAAGGGTGTACATGACACTTGTAATAGAGCAGACACGTTACTTCTTAGTAGATATGAAGCTGTCCTCTTCTCTCCCTCTCAATCAACGCTGTGCAGCAACTTGGGTTGCTGCACTGGATTTGTAGTATAGTTCCTATTTCCCTAATAGGCTCTGCGCATTGGAATAATATACACTATGGTTTTGGCATAGGACTGAGGTCAGTATGCCCCAATCGAGTATATTAAACGTAATTACTTTGTGTGCCAGCTAACTCAGAGGCCACTAGAAAATCCTTGTAAAGCAAGAAGGGAGTAGTTTCTGGCAACCGCATAAACATGACAACTTTGTTTCCCTTTAGAATCGGAACACGTCTCAGAATCGTGGAAACAATAGATAACAGTTTCACTCAGCCAATCGTGCATGCTTAGTTTCTTCAGAGTTACACAGAAAGAGATAGACAGGCGTTTCAATAAAAGGATTTATTGAACAGTCTTGTTTCTCGTGTAAGAGATATAAGCTGTTACAATCGTAAGACAGTATGCAAGATATGTTACGTACAGCGTAAGCAGTAAAAAGAAAATACTGCAATAGCATTGTCTTTTAGCTATGACACATATTCATATACATATACATAAATAACACAGGCTAAAATGTGGATACTCGTCTGATGCTTCGAACTAGTTCTACCCCAGTGTACCTAACCTAAGTATAGTAAAAGGTAAGAAGTAGGTGCTGTATTCTATAGTATGGTAAGCTATAGTTTGGTATGCCAAGAGTCCCTTTAGGTTCTAGTCAGCTCCATACCTTAGAATGAGTGGGAATCTCTTTCCGGGTCTCAAACTCTAACACCCCGTGAAGGGAGTCAGAACACTGGAAGCTGGATTCTTTGAGCAGGGGTGACAGCATCTGGTCAGTGCATCAGGCTGGGACACGAATTCCTCTAAGTCATAGTCTCTTCGGAACTTGCTGTGGCGAGCCGTATCGAGCCGTGGTTTGCCTTGGTAAGGGAAGGTATATTTATACCTGGAAGGTGCTTCGGAATGTTTGCATTGATGTAAAGTCGGGCAGAGGAAGGCGTCATGAATGAACCATTAAGGAATAGCGATTCATGCATAATAGACGAGTTCTTGGAGAAATCAATAGTCCTAGGCTAGAGAAAGTCCCAATGGCTTAAGGGTCTGGTTTCTAAGAACTTGTTGTGACGTTGGGGTGGACGGATGTAGGTGACCATGCCATATTTGGAGAGCATGGCTAATACCTAAATAAGGGCTGGGATCTTGCCTTTATAAGTGCAAGGCGATTGTGCCTATATAAGGACATGTATCTGGAAAACCTATATACGGACATCTAAACTGAAACACAACACCCACTCCACTAACGAATGAACGATAGTACTAAATGCTAAACAATACAATGCAAATCATTTAATATTGAGTATCACATGTTGCTAAAAACTTTAGTAAAAGCATACTAAAATAAGTCTTTGTTATAAAAAAAACCTTTAGATAGGCATGAAATGCAAAGGTGCTGTACCTATTAAAGCAGTGTTTCATTCTAAGCATATGTTTACAAAAAATGCTAAATGCTAAATGAATGAACATAAATATATACATATGATGAAATGGCTCAAATTATACAAGAACATTTCAAAAGCCATTTCATGTCATGGGACATAAAGGAAATGGTGGTGAATAAAAGTGACAATGTGTCCCTGGAAGTGTTCAAAGAAGTCTGTTCTCTATAAATAGTTCTACTGTAAGCAGATTACTTTGCCATAAAAAAGTCAAATAAAAAATAATAATAATTTTAGGAAAAGTTCCAAGGTTTGTCTTTGTTTTTGAAAAATGAAGGCCAAATTCATAGCTGACCCGGTACACTGTGTTACATTTTAGTAAATCTGCCCCCACATAGATCACCATCTTCGACAACCACCCACACAGCATCCCTAAGACAGACCAGGCATACTGGTAGAGCAAAGTGAAATTCACACACATTTCATATTTGAGGCTAGCCAAGGGCTAGATTGACTATATGGGACTGAACAGATGATTACAGGGGAGGGACAGTATAGAGCCTTCCCAGGAGGCATGCATGTAAAAAGGCATGTGCTCCTGAATAATACTATGCTCAGAACACCAGCAGTACCATTACAGCCTGGAGAGAGGCCGGACCAGTCAATAGACTATTGATGTGTGGGGTGTGGATGGATAATCTCTGGGCACAATGTCTTTCAGGACAGCTAAGCATGTCTGTCTTACTTTTCTCATTGTGGGGCACCTATAGTGAGCTAGCGGATTTTCAAGTCCAGTGGTGAGAAAGGATGTGTCAGGTCAGAAAAATGCTTAGGGCAGAGTGGCGCCATTTTTAAAAAGCCATGCTGTAGAATTTTCTCCAATACTGTCACCACTTTATTGCTTCGGTTTAAATGCATCCGTTAGAATTGTTTGGACTCCTGATGGAACATGTAAGTGTGTTTACAGGTGGTTTTCATAGATAGGTGCTGTGTTGGAGCCCATGGTGGTTCTTGTAAGAAATATTTGTTCACAAACCTGAAGCAGTTACTGGAAAGTGCTATGTAGTGACTTACATGATTAAAATGGTTTACAGACAATGAATTTTGGTTCTAGGAAGGCTCTGCACCAGAATTAGATGATTCCAAATGATATTAATATCAATCAATCAATTAATCAATCAAGAAATCTTTATTCATTTTTCAAAAACCATAAACGAGATACCTTAAAATTCCTTACAGACACTATGTCAAGGGATATACAAAATATGTATATCAATTCATGACTCTTATGAACATTACAGATTGGAAAAACACTAAGCCTGAGCGTAGTTCGCGTAATTCCAAGTAACTCCGCTTCACTATGCGGAGCTCCCCGAGCGGTGGAGTTTCTTTAGATAAATGCAGTTTGCAGTGATTTTCAGTGCCAAGTGCTTGTCCGCACTGTGCAATCATTGCGAATAGCATCATGCACAGCACAAGCGAACGCTACTTCCTTTCTGCCACTCGAGTAGATTTTTACTCGAGCAGCAGCTTTCTCAATGCGAGCAGGCGGTTTATCAGCGCGAGCAGCCGCAAGCTTATGCGACCACTCTCAAAGAGCCCGCGTTGAGAAATTTCGCCAGGAGGTTGATTTTTCACGCTCGCACTAGCCAACTTGATGTTGACGATCGCAAATGAGGAACAATATTGCCGGGAGGTAGATTTTCCTCGCTTGCGCTCGCCATCTTGACGCTGTAAACGAGAGCGAGGGAAAAAACTCTGCGAGGTCCACGTAACGCAGGGTGCAGAAAACTCTGCAAACTCCACGAGCGGAGTGGAGTTCACTGCCCAGACTTAAAAAATACAACATAACTTTATGGATGTCAAAGGGACACTAGCAAAAGGGTGTCTAGAAACAACAATTGACTGACAAAAAATACTTTTTAGGCCCAAGGAATTATAATCCAAGTAATTTAAAAGTATTACCATACTATACAGTCATATTGTAGATTGAAGAATGTCTGCCCAAAAAACATTTGAGCAAAAAGAGAAGCTTCTGTAAAACTTCAGTCAGATGGGATAACATGATGAAATACCAGTAGAAGAAAGAACATAACAGAGTTACAGACCATGGACATGTTCTTGATAAGGAAAGAAAAACTGCAGAAAAGTCATATTTATTTAGAACTTTATATAGCGCGACAGTTACCCCCAACGTGGGTGTTCCGGCGCGGTAGCAGACGGCAGCAGAAGGTCCAGCAAAGGTCTAAAGGCTGGGGACGAGCAAGGCCTTCAAAGCACGTTGACAACGGCTTCTGATTCAATGGTACGAAGATAGAGAGGCAGGCCATTCCACACTTTGGCGGTAATCACTGCAAAGGCTCTCCCACCCATTCTAGAACGTTGAAAGCGGGGTGTTGTCAGAAGCCGAAGGTGATTAGATCTCAGGTCCTAACTATGTTGGGAATGTTTAAGGCGAGCTTGAAAGTAGGCAGGGCCACGTCCTTGGAAAGCTCGGAAGGTCAGTATGAGAGCCTTAAACTGGATGGGCTTGATCACTGGAAGCCAAAGGGGCTTCCTAAAATGGGGGGTGATAGAATGGCGATAAGGGATTTTACATATCATCCTGGCCGCCGCATTTTGGACGATCTGCAGGAGTCGGGTCAGGAAGGCAGGTGCTCCAAGGTAGAGACTATTAACATAGTCAAGATGGGAGGTCATCAAGGCATGTACAATGGTTTTACGTGACTCCAGGGAGAGGAAATGCAGATATTTGCTAAGCATATGAAGTTTACCAAAACAGGAAGATGATACCTGACTAATTTGAGATTTACAGGACAAGTCCCTGTCAAACCGAAAGTCGAGGTTCCTTGCCGAGTCCACAAGTTTGGGAGGGGTATTCAGTTCAGAAGGCCACCACAATAATGAGGGACGGGGGGCAGGTTTAATTAAAAAAAGAGAACCTCGATTTTATCAGAGTTGAGCTTCAGGGTGTTGAGTGACATCCCAGAAGGGATCCTACACAGGCATTGTCTAAAATTAGTGAAGGCAGCCTCTGAGTGGTTTTCAAAAGAAACCACCAATTGGGTGTCATCGGCATATGAGATTACTCTCACTCCATGAGATTCAACCAGCGTTGTGAGGGGGGAAAGGTAGACGTTAAAAAAGAGAGGGCTAAGTGCCGAGCCCTGGGGTACCCCGCAACTCAGTGGTTTTTCGTCAGAGATAAAAGGGTGGAGGGATACTTGTTGGGTCCGACAGCTAAAGTAAGACCGAGTCCAGGACAGGGGAATGCCCTGGATTCCAAGGTTGGAAAGTCTTTCAAGAAGGATGGAATGAGAGACAGTGTTGAATGCTGCAGACAGGTCCAAAAGCACCAGCGTCATAAGAGGATAATTTTGGAGCATTTAAACCACATGAGATTTAGTAAGTTTTTAGATAAGTATTCACAGTGGAACCACTGCCTGGTTTTGAAAGAGGTTGCAGTTTAAGGGACATATTAATTTGCACAGACAAATGGAATACTAGTGAAATGAAACAACCATTGGCAAAAACACAAGGTGGAGTCTATGCTTGCCTGTTTATTTTAAATTGCATACATGGAATGAAAGGACCAACAGTGAATCTTTCTTTGAAGAATAAAGCAATCACAATAACACAATTTTATACGTGGCACAAATGTTGTAATACATATGATGAAATGCCCACGCAGCCTGGGATTTTGGAGCAGACCCCCTCAGGAGAGTGATAGTCGGTTGGACTGAACATATGCATTTTCCAGTGGCAATACACTTTTTTAAATTCAAACACAACATCGCTGAGGTGAAATGCCATATTTTAGACGTGTATAATCACCCCCCAGAAGGGGCGAGTGAGAACAAAGAATGACTCAAAAGAATATAATCTGAATTACTAGATGTCAAGCCTTAACACTCAAAGGCATGAAGGAGACACAGAATCAAACAAGTACGTTTTAAGAGTAAAATACACACGGATTGCATCCTCTGCATTAATCGAACAAAGATTGATTATCCGAGTGAAATTGGAATGTTGTGTCCAATGTAGAAATAAAAGAAATACTTTAGTCTAGAAGTCTTTTATGGGTCAAGCCTGGCGGATTCACTTGCAGGAACTTGGGAGACACCTGATCGTCGGATTCTAGGGTGCGGGTAGACGGAACGCAGCCGGAACGCGGGGAAGAGAGTTTGGATTTAGAACAACACATGTGCGATCTGAGAATTGGGGTGGGGGGAGGAGGGGAGAACCAAGTCACAGGTTCCAAAGAGGAGTGACTCGGTAAATAAGACGCGAGAGCAATAAAAGGGGTCATCCGGTGTAGAGAAAAAAAGCATTTCTCTTTTCTCTTTACCCAGTGAGTTGTGCCATCACCAGTAAGATACGTCCCAGCGGTCACCAGTGGCACGTTTACGAAGTCTCGGAAATGAAGGACTCCCTGGGGGGCCAACATGCCTCTCTAAGCAATTCGGTCTGTGCCAAGGGGCATAAGTGGGGTGAACCGCCCGCTGAAGCATCCGATGCATAAACAAGTATATCGAACTCCGAATTGTAAGCAACACAGACACGGGCAATCCATTGCTTTGAATAATTAGTAAAGATCTCGTCGCGTGAAGTGAATGTCAATAATGGTGCATCCTCGGTGAAAGAGAAAAACGACACCGAAAAACAACTGATAAAATAATGCTCGCCACTGTCCGTTTAACAAAAGATGGCAAGTAATCAAGCAAAATAAACTGTTGAATCGACTTCTAAAAATTGAATACAGTTCCTGAGGAGGGAAAGACGCTCTAACGGGGTTGTTTTAGACAAGTGCAACTGAGTGATTAAAACATATGATTGAAACACAGACACCCGGTCTCAGACGCTAAAAGTTCCAGAATTAAAGGCGCGCGCTTTTTATTCCAAAGCAGGCTCGGTTTCTACCAAACCTTGGGATTTCTGCAAGGTATAAAAGTCGAGCTCTGCCCAAGAGTTAATGCTTCTGCTGCTCTCTAGCCTGTTTTGTTTTCCTTCTGCAGAACTCCAAACGAGCGGTGCCAGCCCTCCCCGCCTCGTGTTTCTTTAGAGGGCTCCCTGGTCAGGATGATTAAAGGGGTCCCTCTCAGACCTGCTCCCCGTGATTTATGAGCAAAAAAAAACACGCACGTTTTCCCACTCTATCACACGCCGAGGCCTGCGGTTAGGGGATGGGAGGGCGTCTTTTCATATTAATCTGTTCTGTGAGGGGTGACTGAGGGGGACAGACACATAAAAACACCAATAACAGCGCTTCCCACCCAAGAGCACGGACATGCTGGAAATACCAGAAATAAATGATGGGCATATATTTAAAGTGACAGTTTCTATTGCAAACGCAAGAGACACAAATCTATCACCTAAATTCACGACTGCCCGGACCTGTAAGCCACAGGAGGGTTCGTGAGTTAAACGCTCGCCGCTGAAACGTGCGGCAACTCCTAACCAGCCTCCCATCCAATCATAGCCGTTAAATTGACAAAAACTACATTGGCCAAAAGCAATACTTGCTATTTATAGCGCCGAGAAACGGCAGAAGTGGGGTGTGAAGCACCATCGACAAAAAACTCCATTATTATATAATAATAGGATACACTGGGGCATTAGGCGCACTTTGAAAAGAGGATTGTAAAAATGCGCCTGAGATTTAACATTTCATTTGATGGGAGTCTTGTAATTTATATTTGGGCAAATCCATAACTAGTATATCCCAGTGCACATGTATCCGTCTGTGCCATTTCTTGTACCCACGCTTGTTTAACTTGTCATATGTGTATTGTGCTGACTTGTGGATTTTCTTCACGTTGGGGTGGGTGACGTTTAATGTTTTTGGATGTTTGTGGCATCCCCTCCAACACTCCCTCAAGTTCGACCTCTGTTGAATCTCTTCAGCCACAAATCGCCGAGAGACAGGACGAAGGCGGTCTCTTATTATTAGAGATAATTGAGACAAGCCTAATTTTCCCTAGCCAAGTCATGCTCAAATAGGACGACCATCATGGCATTATTTATAGATTTACATATATTTCCTTTAGATAACTGTATGCCCCTTCGGTGGCTATGTTCTCCTCACCTCGGTGCTTCCGCTTGTATTAAAGCACACCTCCTCCCCCCCCCATATAATAGAATAGATATTAATGACTGGCTCGTGCATCAGACTGTGGGGTTCATGAGGGAGGGTATTCTTTGCTTTGTTTAATTATTTATGGGTTTCTATATAGCGCATACTTGATTCAGAGGTGTCAGGGCGCTTTTTTCTCTCACTATAGCACCACGCTCCTTGGAGGTGCACGTGGGAGTGACAAAGGTGTCGAGAGACCCGCAGTGCCTGCCTGTCCCTTCACGGAAGTGTCGGGTGAGCGCCTGGGAGACATCTGAAGACCCTCACGGCGCTACCTCAATCCCAGGCACCCCCCACCACCCCAGAGCGGCCAGTCCACCCGCCACTTAAAGTGCAATAAACGTGATCCGGCGGTGTCTCTGTGTCTCCGGCCTGGTGCGGGGTGACAAGCCCATGATTCATGGGTGGGGGCGGTGGGGGGGTCTGTGCGAGCTGCCAGGACTGCGGGGAATGCGGCCAGGGAGACGCACTAATCTCCCGGGCAGAGACGGAGGCTCCCGTCTGACGGCCCCCGCCCGGCCAGGGGCTCTGGCTTCCATTGCCGACTGTCACCCCTATCTCCAGCGGGCCCGCCCGCCCACCCCACCCTGGCTTGTACCGCTGGAGGTGTGGGGCGGCCCCCCCCAAAATGAGCCCTCCCTCGCCGCACTCGAGAGAACACTCACCCCGGGTGCTGCACCGCAGACACACTCACTCCACCTCTGGGGCATCAACGCACGGGCAATTCTCACGCACTCACTCGTTTGCTCACTCTCTCTGGCGCCTTCCTGGCTCGTAATATTTTGATTGTGTGTGTTTGTGTTGCTGATTGCGTCTGCATGTATGTGTGCTTATGAGCGTGACTTTGTGTTTGGGCCCTGTGTGTTTGTGAGTCTCTGTTTTTGGGCGGGTTTGTGGGTATTTGTGTCTGGCTGTGTTTGCGTGTGTCTCTCTGCGTCGGTAGGTCTGTGAGCAGGAATGTGTGTGTTTGTGTTGCTGATTGCGTCTGCATGTATGTGTGCTTATGAGCGTGACTTTGTGTTTGGGCCCTGTGTGTTTGTGAGTCTCTGTTTTTGGGCGGGTTTGCGGGTATTTGTGTCTGGCTGTGTTTGCGTGTGTCTCTCTGCGTCGGTAGGTCTGTGAGCGGGAATGTGTGTGTCTTTGTGTCTGTTGTGAGTCTGACTCTATTTGTGTTCTGTGTAAGGTTGTCTGTTTGTGTACCCCCTTACCTTGTTTCTGTTTGAAGGGGGCTTAGTTTTAACCTTAACAAAAGAGCTACACTCACCTCTGATACATATGCGTTTTTTTGCTTCAAAACACAGCTTAGCGTGTTAGATTAATATATTTAACTACAGACGCACACTAAAGACCAGATCAACACCATAGAAACCAGTAGCTATTATTCTTAATCAACTGCCCCTTGCGCTTAATTGTCTCAAGTGTATTTGGTGTAAAATAACAATTTTCAACTAGACACGACATTTAATGGAGGGGTGGGCAAAGTTTCCCTCCATGGAACTCCAAGAAGTTACAGAAAAACTCTGCAAGATGTCGCAGAATTCTGCCAACGGGTGTAAAATATGAAGCTCGCGCTGCAATTCAGTGCTGGTAACACAAGCAGCACTAAAGCGTGAACAGTGGCATGGAATGTGCTAGACCGCTCCGCCATTTGAGTTGATTCTGCTGCCGCTCAAGTAGAAAATCTACTCGAGCGTAAGCAAATCTACTCGAACGGCAGCCCTCATAAACGTGGGCAAACCTTCAAATCACGATAGGAGACACCATTTCATGTTTGCCAGCTAACATATTCTTGAGCCATGCGGAAGAAAAATTCCGCATCACAGCAATTGGCGAAATTTGCCCCGAACTCTGTGTTCAAGAGTAACGCAAAGTGGCCAAATTTCTGCCAATATTGCGGGTGGAACAGAACATTCTGACTATCCCAAATTTAATGGTAGCATCTTTTGTGTTGAGCTACATTATGTGATTGGTAGAGGGGTGTCCAGCACCCAATTAAGGTCTTCTACATAAGGCTCAGTGATTGTATGAGTGACTGTATGGATAACTGTATACTTGTAATAGTGATTTTATAACACACTTAGGGCCTCATTATGATGGAGGATTTTCCGCCTCCTCTGGGCCGGCGGAAGCCACCTCCGGCCCGGAGGAGGCGGAAAATCCTCTGCGGAGTCACCAAAGACCCACCGCCGCATTACGATGGCTGGTGGGTCTTGGTTTCTGTCCGCTGCTTTTCCGCCACGGTCGGCTTACAACCGCGGCGGAAAAGCTCTCATTTGGCTGGCAGTGTCTATCAGACACCGCCAGCCAAATTAGGAAGCATTTGTAAACATGCTTTTCCGCGGCGGTTTTTCCGCCGTGGAAAAGCATGTGTACTTTTGATTGTGGGGGCCCGTTGCGGGCCCCCAGGGTGTAGGCGGGTGGGGGGTGCACATGGGGGGTACCTATGGTACCCCCCAGTATTTACATGCACAAAGCGGCAGGCACCGCGCGGCGCCTGCCGCTTTGTGCATGTAAATGTTAAACATGCACCTTTAACATTGCGGCGGGTGCTGCTTGAAGCAGCACCCGCCGCAATGTTAAATATCCAGGATGTGACCGCCAGGGTGGCGGTCACATCCTAATTTGCACGGAGGGACCGCCGCTGCCCCTTCGGACGGTCCCTCCACCTCTGGGGTGGCGGACGGACGCAAGTCCGTCCGCCATCCTAATCGGCCCCTAAGTATGAGTTACTGTCTGTATGAATAGATGAAGTGGTGTTTGTATAAGTGTGTAGCTAAGTAAATGTAAGTATGATCCATTGTTTGCATAAGTGAGTAGGATGACTTCATAAGTGATTAGGATGTGTGCTGGTGTGTAATGTCGGTATAGGTGTATAAATATATTTGATGGTGTTCTATTGATCATTGACAGCATGTATGAGTGAATCTATAGGTAAGTAATTAGATGTGTGTATAGATCTAGCAATCACCAAGTGGGTGTTTAGAAACTTGTATTGGTGTGTCAATGGTTTCAAATATGGCACTCTGTATTTTACAGTGAGTGATGAAAGGTTATACTAGTGTATGATGAGGTGTATCTGATTGTCACACGGATGATGTCATCAGTGATGTCAGTTGAGATGTCACTGACCATGTCTTCAATGATGTAATATGTGACATCATCAGCAGTGTATTGCGGGCGCGCAAAATATAGTTAGTACAACTAACTATATCGGAGGAATTTTAATGGTTTTGTACGAGTAAAGTACGAGTAAAATGTCCAGCTAACTATAACACCCCTAAAACCTATGTTTTTTTCAGTGAATTTCTAAGGTTTTTTAAATGCTAATTCCTAACTATATCGGATCTGAAACCTATGGTTTTTTCAGTGAATTTCAAAGGTTTTTTTAATGCTAATTCCTAACTATATCAGGCCTCAAACCTATGGTTTTTTCAGTGAATTTCAAAGGTTTTGTAAATGACAATTTTTAAATGTATTAATTCATTCATAATCTTTATTTCGGCACAATTAGTGCCACAAAAGATACATAGATCAACAATGCAAAATAAAATAAGTTATACAATACATCATGCACTTGTTAAGTAGAGGAGCAAAAGGCGTTATACGTGACGGTAGTGGGGGTGGGATCATAAGATAAAAAGATCATAAATAGTTTAAAAAGACATACAAATATAATATTGTGTCTTATTAAAACTCAGAATAAATACTGATAAAAAATAAATACATGGATACATGGATATTACAACAAGGTAAATTAATTTTCATTTCACAATTTAAGGCCCTTCTTACTTCGTATAAAGTTTATGGAAAATAAGAATCTGCTAATACCAAATACAATCACTCTTCTAGTGTCTGACTTAATGATCCTCAATGCCTCTTTACATGATCTTACACCTAGAAGATTACATAATGGCTTTATCCATTTTTTTCTGGCTATCGCAAGAGCCGGGCAAAAAAAAAAAATTGCTGATCGTCCTCCTTAATACTATTTTGACAAAAGGTACATGATCCACTTTCAATTTGTTCATTTTGTCCTATTTGACCCACCCTAGACCATCCTGCTAGAACCGAATTGGTTCTTAAGTTACCATACCTAAATTTCATAAATAGACTTTTGGCCAGAGGCGGTTGGATCTCATCAAGGAAATCCTCAAAACTAGGACAATCCTTAAAGACCAAAAAATTACTTGTTAATGCTACTCCCCTGTGCTCAATAGTCATAGTATGGGTAATGTAGCCCCAGAAGGCAATTTTCACCAATTATTTAGAGTTTTGGGGTACATTTTCTGGTTCTTCCCAAAACTGGGGCAATCCAATTTTAGTGAGCCAGGAGCGCACATGTTTGAGCCAGACATTAGTCTTTAATGAGTCCAGGCTCATTATTTCCTTTAAACCATTTCTGTAATCTTTAAGCTCTGGTATAGACCAGAGCCTCACCCAGAATGACAATGGCCGTAGAATAGTATAATAATCTGTACGTTTAATATTAAAGTCTAATATTAGTGGTATTAGCGGGGTGTCCATTGGCAACTTCACAAGACTTCTTAAAAATGTGTTTTCATTGGTTGTGAATGCATTCTTCGACATTGGCCCCCATATTTCGGCCCCATACAATGCTGCAGACTGGGCCTTATACTTATATACTTCTAATGCCGGAGTAACAGCTTTGTTGGTACTTATGCCATGTCTTTTTAAAATAGGTATGGTGTTCTGAGTGAATGTCAATTTACTCTTCTCTATTTGGCTTCTCCATGAAAATTTAGAATCAATGGAGAATCCCAGGTAAGAGAAGTTTTGAACTAATTCTAATTTTGGCCGTTTAGTGTTAAGTTCCCTTTGAAAGTTTTGTGTGGGTTTAGGGACATACATTTAGCTTTTTTTGCATTGATCTCTAGACCCTTTTTATTGCAATATAGGTGAAATGAATGTAGTAGTGCTTGGAGTCCTCTCGGGGTTTGGGAGAATAATATTGTATCGTCCGCAAATAGCAGAGCAGATACCCTCTCTCCGTTCAACTTAGGGGAATCATTGGAACAACTTGCTAAGTGGAGCGGGATGTCCTTTACGAACAATGAAAATAACGTGGGAGCCAGCACACAGCCCTGGCGAACCCCACGTTCAATTGGTATTTCTTGTGTCAGTTCTCCATTGGGTCCCCATCGCACTTTTGCAAAATTGTTTGCATGCAGTCTTATGATTTGTTGGAGCAAACAAGCTGGTAGCCCTTGTAAGTATAAGGATTCCCATAAAATATCACATGGTACTAAGTCAAACGCGGCTCTGAGATCAACAAAGGCAACATAACGATGCCCCTTCCTTATATGCACATACTTCCAATAAAGGCAACAGAGTCGGAAGACTTGGTCAACAGTACTTACTCTGTTCCTAAAGCCAGATTGGAATTTAGTAAGAACAGAATTATCTTCCATCCACAGACTCACTCTAGCTAGAATATGCCTTGAGAATATTTTTTGTAGAATATCCATTAGACTAATTGGGCGGTAGTTTGATGGTTCTAACCTATCGCCCTTTTTAAAAATTAAAACGATCTCCGCCCCCCTCCAACTCTCTGGGAAATCAACCCCGGGCGCCAGCATATTACATAAAAGATTAATATAAGGTGCCCAGACGTTAGGCTCGTGCTTGTAAAGATCGCCTGGAATTTTGTCTAAGCCTGGAGCTTTGCCGTTTTTAACAGCATTAATAGCCATTTCAGTTTCCTCTATATTGAACTCTAGATTGTTATCACAGAGAGTAAGCCATGGGGCATCCTCGCACAAAGTATTTGCAAAATCAGGTTTTTCAAAAAGGGCGGTGAAGTGATTAACCCAAGTTGATTCGTCTAGATATACATCCTTTGCCACTCTTCCCACGTGGTTCTCATTTGCCACCAGTCTACAGAAACCAAAATGGCCCTTGGTCTTGGCGGCTGTCAGTAAATCTGCCTAACTTTTTTCTTCCCAATCCTTTCTAGCAGCATCCTGAACTTGCTTGTAATCTTTTCTTGCCAACCTAATTTCAGCGGGGGATTTAGTTTTTATTGCCATTAAAAGACTCGCTTTACCTAAGCGGCAAGTTTTGCCATACCATGGTTTACTATGTGGTTTTTCCTCGGCATTGTCGTTACCAATGGTTTTTAATTTTTTTTAAATTCATTATGTAATTTAATAAAATTATCAACCTCTAATGGCACATTTACATAACTAGAAAAAGTGTTAGCCAAAAGTAGATAGATCCCAGCAAGGGCTTCGCCACGCTCCAATATATGTGACCATTTTAACAAGCGCCGATTATTGCTAACCAATATCACGTCATTGTTACAAGTTTGGGATTCTAATCCATTATCTGCACTCACGACATGGAGTAAGGCAGGGTCGAATGACAATTCCAGTGGGCGATGATCGCTCTCGACTCTGTCTTTAACTTCTAAGTCAGACATGTACTGCCAAATATCCAGAGAGACAATTATATAATCAAGCTTACTTTTTGAGTCGTTCCTTACAAAGGTCGATTGTTTGGATAAATATGAAGGAAGACGGCCATTGCACGCCCTTAACCTCTTCAGTGCTGCGCGAATTTCGCTGCAGTGCTGAAGGGTTTAAAATCGTATTGGCTCATGACGGAAATGTTCCGTCATCAGCACCGGAGCACCGACGCTGATGACGGAACCGTTCCGTCATGAGCATGGAAGGGGTTAAGCCAAATTCCGCAGTTAACTTCAAAATTTGGACTGCCAGTACTGAGCAGTGTCATTCATAGTAACTTTCAAGGCCAATATATCTAGAGAATCAGTGTCAATAATTTCGACCCGAACTTTAAGAGTTACATTTACTCAGATAATAAGACCCCCCAAAGGCCTGCCTCTTACAGAAGGAACTGAATTAATGGTGAAGGTCTTGTAGCCTACTCTGTGTACGGCACTAAGTGCCCAAGTTTCCTGCAAAAGGCAGAATGCACTTGATTCAATGTAATTGGACCAGTCTGGATCACTTAGATGTTTCGTTACCCCGGCTATATTCCAAGATAATAATTTTAGGTTTGACACGTAACATACACGATTATAAATTTGCTGATGAGCTACTAGTTGGTCCTTTGTGTTTGTAGATCTTAAGGATAGTGACGCCTCACAATCGTTACCCACACTTCCATTTCCCTTTTCTGGATTACCTAAAAACACAATAAGCCCTGTATTATTTGTTATATTCATTTATTTTGATACTGATTTACTACATTTTTAAAAACTATTTATGTTTAAATATTTTATTTTTAAATTACATTATAATTACATTACAAAATATACCTTCACAGAATAAATTACTTTAGTTTAAATACTTTGGAAATAGCCAATAGACTTTTAAGTACAGTAGTTTCAGTTGTTGCACTGCGCAACACAATTTTAGACACAATGCAACATTGAGCTCAATGT
The DNA here is from genome assembly GCF_964261635.1 of Lissotriton helveticus. NCBI lineage: Eukaryota > Metazoa > Chordata > Amphibia > Caudata > Salamandridae > Lissotriton > Lissotriton helveticus. The sequence goes on from NC_136068.1 coordinate 99,647,914, forward strand.
GAATTTCTAGTCAAATGCAATTAGTTACTATTTAGATTACTTTTCTAGCTACAGGACTGGATCCTAGATTCATTCCTGGCTCATCTCCTGTAAACAGTTGAGTGAAAGCGTTTTGGTTACAGTAGTGATTTTTAGGTCTCGGCCTATTTCCATTCCGCAGGAATGGAATAGGACGAGTCTATAGCAGTGAAACCAAGAGTTTCACCATGAGCCCAAAAAAGAGGTTTTTCACGAGTGCATGTGCTCTCGTGCACGAGCTTGCCCGAGCCTTCTGCCTGTCTCCTGCCTTGAAGGCAATCTGCTTCTCCGCCCCCTGCTGTTCCCTCCCACTCGCTCGCACATCAAAGGCTGCTCACTCAAACACCATATGCCTGCTCCCCACCCCCGCCCCCACCAGACTTCATTGGAATGTGCTACGGGCATTCTCCCCTCCCTTTCAGCCCTTTTAGCCTCTTGAGAACTGCTCTGATGGCTTCTTCATACCAGGTTTCTAATGCAATTCGCAACTGTAGTCGGGCTTTTTGGCTATAGAATTAACACCTTTACAGACAGACTCTGGGCTAGAAAACGTCATTTTTTTCTGCCACCCGGCTTTCTTTCTATTTCGAATTGCGGAGACATGTAAAATGTACAGGAATTGCATTTTAATGAGTGGCTGATTTGTTAGCTTAGAAAAAGAACTGTCCATTTTAGAATGATTACACCGTTCCATGGTATTATAGATGGATGATTTTCCCAACCGATCTATTAAAAAAATTAAGGCTTAAAATTATCTTAACACTAGTGCGATGGACCTACTTATCAACCATGTCTTCTGAGGCAATAGAAAATGCTACCTTCTCTGCCTGCAAAGCGCCTCTTATTATAAATTGTATCTGAAATTATCCAGTTTCTATAAATCCACCCATTCACACTTTCATCCATCTCCGTGTGCTGCCACTTCTACCCATCCACCCTCGCATGCAGGCACGCCCATCCAACCATATATTCATCCAAGTATACACCTATCAACTATAAACGTATCCATGCATCCATTCACCCACCCATTCACATTTGCATCCATCCATGTGTGCATCCATCCACCATCACCGCCAAATCCACCTCCACATGCACCACCACATCCACCACCACATCCACCACCACATCCACCACCACATCCACCACCGCATCCACCACCACATCCACCATCACATCCACATCCACAGCCACATCCACAGCCACATCCACAGCCACATCCACCACACCCACCACCACCACATCCACCACACCCACCACCACTACATCCACCACCCCATCCACCACCACCACTGCATCCACCACCACCACCACCACATCCACCGCATCCACCACCACCACATCCACCGCATCCACCACCACATCCACCACCACCAAATCCACCACCACCACCTCCAAATCCACCTCCACATGCACCACCACATCCACCGCCATATCCACCGCCACATCCACGGCCACCGCCACATCCACAGCCACATCCACCACCACATCCACCACACCCACCACCACCACATCCACCACACCCACCACCACCACATCCACCACACCCACCACCACTACATCCATCACCACACCCACCACCACCACCACCACCCCATCCACCACCACCACTGCATCCACCACCACCACTGCATCCACCACCACCACCGCATCCACCACCACAACCACCACCACATCCACCATAACCACCACATCCACCACCACATCCACCATCACCTCCACATCCACCACCACATCCACCATCACCTCCACATCCACCATGACATCCACCGCCACATCCACCACCACATCCACCACCACATCCAACACATCCACCACCACTTCCACCACCACCACATCCACCACCGCATCCACCACCACCACATCAACCACCACCACCACATCCACCACCGCATCCACCACCACCACATCCACCACCACATCCACCACCACTTTCACCACATCCACCACCACCACATCCACCACCACCACATCCACCACCTCCACCACATCCACCACATCCACCACCTCCACCACATCCACCACCTCCACCACCCCCACATCCACCACCACCCCCACATCCACCACCATCACCACCACATCCACCACCACCATATCCACCACCACCATATCCCCCAGATCCACCACCACCACATCTATGTGTGTGTGTGTGTGACCACACCCACCACCACTACATCCATCACCCCATCCACCATCACCCCATCCACCACCACCACCCCATCCACCACCACCACCCCATCCACCACCACCACCGCATCCACCACCACCACCGCATCCACCACCACATCCACCACATCCACCATCACCTCCACATCCACCATGACATCCACCGCCACATCCACCACCATATCCACCACATCCACATCCACCGCATCCACCACCACATCCACCACCACACCCACCACCTCCACATCCAACACATCCACCACCACCGCATCCAACACCACCACATCCACCACCGCATCCACCACCACCGCATCCACCACCACATCCACCACCACCACCGCATCCACCACCACCACCGCATCCACCACCACCACATCAACCACCACCACCACATCCACCACCGCATCCACCACCACCACATCCACCACCACTTTCACCACATCCACCACCACCACATCCACCACCACCACATCCACCACCTCCACCACATCCACCACCACCACATCCACCCCCACAGCCACCACCATCACCACCACATCCACCATCACCACCATCACCACATCCACCACCACCATATCCCCCAGATTCACCACCACCACATCTATATGTGTGTGTGTGTGGCTCTGTGTGTGTGTAGGTGCAAATGCAATGTTCTTGGATTTTCGTCACAATAAAATACACTGAACATAATCTTCACAAAAGTTATTTACAAACGTTTAAGCTATTGCCATTGTAAATTACAATAACTTTTATTTAAGTATTAATTATTTACAAAATTAAAAGCCATTGTTATTTGTAATATCAATACATCTAAGTCACGTAAATACAACACACATTGCATTACAAATGCTATAGGTGTCACATTTGCGAAAGTTAAAACTATTGACATTGTAACTGACAAAGCTATTAATTTTGCTATTTTCAAAACCAACACATAAATAAAACAAGCACTGGCGTTGCCAATAGGTCTCGCAGTAGGAAAGTTGGAGCTATTGGTTTTGTAAATGACAAAGCCCTTTATGTTTTTAAAATGAAAACAAAAATAAAAGGCATTGTTATTTGCAATTGTAATAGCTCCAACTTTCCTACTGCGAGACCTATTGGCAACGCCAGTGCTTGTTAAGGAATATTATTGTATTTTAAAAGTTGACACTTAGAAACAGAAACTTTTTCACATAGAATCACCAATGTTATTCTATGGGAGGAAATTCACTTATCAGGTAAGTAGTGTTAACCTTACTTTTTCTTAAACAGTGGTGGATCCTTGATCCAGCACGGGTGCATCTTCTGTAACCAGTCGAAAGAATGCGTTTAAGTCATACAGGCAATTTTTAAGGAATATTTTTAGTTTCTGAAAATAGACAGAAACTTTTCAGCTAAAAACCAAACAATGGATTCCTATGGAAGGAAATGAAAGTTACTGGTAAGTACGGTTAGAATTACTTTTCAGGGTCAGTGCTGGGCTAAAAGATGCAGCACTGGGTTCTCTAGTGCTAACAGGTGAGTAAATCGCAATTCGTACTTCGGCTGATTTTAGAGGAATATTTGTAAGTTTCAAAAATCAACACATCGAAACTTTACTGGTGAAAACCACACAATGGATTCCTATGGAAGGAAATACAAGTTACTGGTAAGTACGCTTAGAATTACTTTTCAGGGTCAGTGCTGGGCTAAAAGATGCAGCACTGGGTTCTCTTGTGCTAACAGGTGATTAAATCGCAATTCGTAGTTCGGCTGATTTTAGAGGAATATTTGTATGTTTCAAAAATAGACAGAAACTTTTTTGCTGAAAACCACACAATGGATTACTATGGAAGGAAATACAAGTTATTGGTAAGTACGCTTAGAATTACTTTTCAGGGTCAGTGCTGGGCTAAAAGATGCAGCACTGAGGTCTCTCGTGATAACAGGTGAGTAAATCGGAATTCGTAGTTCGGCTGATTTTAGATGAATATTTGTACTTTTCAAAAATAGACAGAGAAACTTTTTCAGCAACAAGCAGGCAATGATATCCTATGGAAGGAAACTCAACTTACTGGTAAGTACGGGTAAAATTACTTTTCAGGATCAGTGGGGAAAAAATTCCCCTTCAATCCTGAGGGTCTCTAGGGTCCAACTAGCCCACTAGGTACATCCAGTAAGCACCACTGAGCTGCGTAGCAGAGAGATGTAAAAAGGGGCACGGCCTAGACCACCTCTCTGCAACGCTGCGCAGTGTCGCTTACTGGAAGCACCTGGTGGGCTAGTTGGCCCCCCGGAGCCCTCATGATTGAAAGGAAATTTTGTTCCCAACTTAAAACGCGCCATGGGGCGTGTTTGCACAGTGGTGAAGGAAGGGGGCGTGGTCTGAAGTGACATGTCTGCAAGCACGCCCTGTGGCGCGTTTTAAGTTAGAGAATTAATTCCTCCTCAATCCTGTAGGTCCCTGGGGGACAACTAGCCCACCAGGTATCTCCAGTATGCCCCAGGAGGCTGCTCCCCATGTGTAAAAACAATCTGCATTCCTATTTGGAAGAGAGAGCAGGTTTCCTGCTCTCTCTTCCAAATAGGAAAGCAGTTTGCAATGACAGGGCGGGAGCCGTGAGGCTCCCGCCCTGTCATTGTGAACGACAGCGTCCCGGGGGTGAGCACTCCAGGACACTGCAGGAGCGGGCCCTGGGGGGTGGCGGTCCCTGGGGCTGGGGGGCCTCAGAGCCCCCCCAACCCAAATTTAAGTAGCCCCGGGGGTGGCGGTCCCCGGGGCAGGGGGGGTCTGAGAGCCCCCCACCCAATTTCATTAATCCCCAGGGGGATGGCTGTCCCCGGGGCTGGGGGACCAGTTTGGGCCCCCCAATATCATTTATTCATTGCCCCCGGGATTTAGCCCCCCGGGGGCTTAAAAAAAAAATGTATCTGCAGGATGGGCGCATCCTACGTGCATCCCGCAATTTAAAAAAAAGATTTTTTGGCCTTGGGGGTCCTTGTGGGACCCCTGAGCAGGCCTAGGTGGTCAGGGTGTTTCTACCCTGCCCCCTTCTCGCGTTTTGCGAGGTTTTATTTTAGGTTTCTTGTGCCCCAGTTCTACCAAGACACAAGATGGCTGCCAACACTTCCTGGTTTGGAGTGTTGACAGACAGTTGACAACCAATTAGCATGCAGCTCGTGCTCGTAAGGGTACGCGTATGATCCTCGGAGGATACGTGTACCCTACTTCGTCTATAGATATATCTATGATTTTACTTTTGATTTTCCCAGCAACTACAGCACGGATTTACACCATTTAACAAAAAGCGTAATCTGCTAATAGTAGCAGCATGTTTAGTAATATTATTAGTAATGGTAGGAGTACTAGTAATGAAAGTAGTATTAGTAATGTGGCAGCTGGTGCAGTAATAATAATAGTAGGAGAACTGTAATGATAGTAGTATTGGAAATAGTGGCAGCATGTGTAGTAATATTATTATTACCGGTAGGAGTACTAGTAATGATAGTACTAATAGTAATAGTGGTAGCAGGTGTAATAATATTAATGGTACGAGTACTAGTAATGATAGTAGTATTGGCAATAGTAGCAACATGTGTAGTAATATTAATAGAAATGGTAGTACTACTGGTAATGATAGTAGTATTGCTAATAGTAGCAACAAGTATAGTAATGGCAGGAGTACTAATAATGATAGTAGTATTGGTATTAGTGGCAGCATATGTAGTAATATTATTAGTAATGGTAGGAGTACTAGTAATGATAGTAGTGTTGGTAATAGTGCCAGCATGGGTAGTAATATTATTTGTAATGGTAGGAGTACTAGTAATGAAAGTAGTATTGGTAATACTAGCAGCATGTGTAGTAATATTATTAGTAATGGTAGGAGTACTAGTAATGATAGTAGTATTAGTAAATGTGGCAACATGTGTAGTAATATTATTAGTAATGGTAGGAGTACTAGTAATTATAGTAGTATTGGTATTAGTGGCAGCATGTTTAGTAATATTATTAGTAATGGTAGGAGTACTAGTAATGATAGTAGTATTGTTAATAGTAGCAGCAGGTATAGTAATGGTAGGAGTACTAGTAATTATAGTAGTATTGGTATTAGTGGCAGCATGTTTAGTAATATTAATAGTAATGGTAGGAGTACTAGTAATGATAGTAGTATTGGTAATAGAAGCAGCATGTGCAGTAATATTATTAGTAATGGTAGAAGTACTAGTCATGAAAGTAGTATTGGTAATAGTAGCAGCATGTGTAGCAATAATAATAGTAATGGTAGGAGTACTAGTAATGATAATAGTATTAGTAAATGTGGCAGCATGTGTAGTAATATTATTAGTAATGGTAGGAGTACTAGTAATGATAGTAGTATTGGTATTAGTGGCAGCATGTTTAGTAATATTAATAGTAATGGTAGGAGTACTAGTAATGATAGTAGTATTGGTAATAGTAGCAGCATGTGTAGTAATATTATTAGTAATAGTAGGAGTACTAGTAATGATAGTAGTGTTGGTAATAGTGGCAGCATGTGTAGAAATATTATTAGTAATGGTAGGAGTACTAGTAATAATAGTAGTATTGGTAATAGTAGCAGCATGTGTGGTAATATTATTAGTAATGGTAGGAGTACTAGTAATGATAGTAGTATTAGTAAATGTGGCAGCTGGTGCAGTAATATTAATAGTAGGAGAGCTGTAATGATAGTACTATTAGTAATAGTAGCAGCAGATATAGTAATGGCAGGAGTACTAGTAATGATAGTAGTATTGTTAAAAGTAGCAGCATGTGTAGTAATATTATTAGTAATGGTAGGAGTACTGGTAATGTTAGTAGTATTAGTAAATGTGGCATCTGGTGCAGTAATATTAATAGTAGGAGAGCTGTAATAATAGTACTATTGGAAATAGTGGCAGCATGTGTAGTAATATTATTAGTAATGGTAGGAGTACTAGTAATGATAATAGTATTAGTAAATGTGGCAGCGTGTGTAGTAATATTATCAGTAACGGTAGGAGTACTAGTAATGATAGTAGTATTGGTAATAGTAGCAGCATGTGTAGTAATATTAATAGAAATAGTAGTACTACTGGTAATGATAGTAGTATTGCTCATAGTAGCAGCAGGGATAGTAATGGTAGGAGTACTAATAATGATAGCAGTATTGGTATTAGTGGCAGCATGTTTAGTAATATTAATAGTAATGGTAGGAGTACTAGTAATGATAGTAGTATTGGTAATAGTGGCAGCATGTGTAGTAATATTATTAGTAATTGTAGGAGTACTAGCAATGATAGTACTATTAGTAATAGTAGCAGCAGGTATACTAATGGCAGGAGTACTGGCAATGATAGTAGTACTGGTAGTAGTGGCAGAAGGCGTAGTAATATTACTAGTAAAGGTAGCAGTACTGGTAAAGGTATCAGTACTGGTAATAATAGTATTTGTGATAGTAGCAGCAGGTGTTGTGATACTAATAGCTGTGTTAGTAGCAATGGAAGAAGTAGTGTTCGTGTGAGGGTGGTGTAGGATTGTTCAGTCTGTGTTCGGGGCAATTATCGGCCCCTGCACCCTCCAGCGGCACCATCAAGCACAGGCAGCTCTCCCCTGTGACGCACAAACCCGTCTTTTCTCGCCCCCTCCCACAGTCTAGGAATGGAACTGGCCACGCAGTGCGCAGGAGGGAAGAAGGACGAGTCGGAGCAGTCCATGCCCGAGGAGGGAGGCGGAAGGAGGAAGCAGACTCCGCGCCCTGGTCTGATTTTTTCAACGTTTTCCTTCCTTTATATTCCCATTGCTTCCGCACTTCTTCTCGACCTTCCTTTCCCAGTTTCGTGTTCCCCTTACTTTGTCTACAGTTTTTTTCATTCATGTTCTCCTCCTGTATTGACGGGGCCTCTGTGTCCTCCTTAAAGAGGAGGATGTGAGGCGAGGGGTCGCACCCGCAGGTGTCCAACTCGTGACCTCAGAGGAGCCTTGAAAGAGAAGAGAAGCGCTTCTAGGCACCGACGCGACTACGGAAGCCCGAAGGGCCCAGGCCAGGGAGATTATACGACCCACTGGCCGGCTCCTTATTAGGACCGTGTAGAACACGCAGGTCCGTGAGATCGACTGACACTCTGTGGGGCAGTAATGTACATTATCAGCCCCTATTGGGGGGGGGGAGGGGCACTGCTGTTTAAGAGCGATGAAAGAGCCGCAGCCCAAGGGACAACACGAGCCGCGCTCATCATGATAAGGATAACAGGGACATCAGGAGCAATTATAAAAAATATAATTAGAATAATAAATTCTATTACTACTACCACCACTAATATATACTTATTTTTTACTATCGTTATAGTTGTTATTTGTGAAAGAATACAAACTTCTTCTCATTATTATTATAAATAATATCCTAATATTAGAATATGCTCAATAATACAATTATTATACGTAATTATGATAATAATATTAATACTGATAAATCATATTAATAGCCATATGTTATTACACTGTTATATCATAATGCCCTCGGTGAGTATGAGGGCGTCTTCTGTGTAATCAGCCGAGTTTCGAGCATCTCTCCTCTTCAATCATTTCCGGGTCATCATCTCTCGTGACATTTTTATATTTGTTATTTTGTGGAACCGAGTCATTCACGGAGTTATCGTCGTTTGTACCTGAAGTGCTCGTGGTTGTGAATAAACAACAAAAACAAACACAGAATAAAGGGCTTTGTTTTCAGTGGCGCTGCTGGGCTTGTGTTTGCACCAGTATCATCACCAGGAAAGGACGGGCCGCATTAGGGCAGCTCACTTATTGCCTCGCCCCTCTCAACAACCCGAAATAACGCTTAATAACTTGTCGCAGCCAATGCTTGGTCCCACTCACAACTGCGACAAAACAAAGGACTCAATATATCGATTTACACTCATAGATTATAGATAAATCAGTCCGTGATTGATAATCGCGTCAAAGAGAGTTTACACCCCGTTTACGCCGTCGCTGTGTCGATAGCACCTGCTGAAGATGTGAATCTACCCGTAAGAATGACGACAGGACAAGTGGGGGAATGAATCTACAGTGTGATTCACGTGCCCACGCTGGAAGAAGCCACGCAGGTGAAGCGGAGGGGTGCGCCTCTGAGACGGGGGACCTCGGCGCTGTCTCTGGAGGGTCTGAGTGGACAAAGACCGCTACCCACCTGGGGCAGAAACAAGGCTTTAAGCCCGGACTCCACACACACCCCCGGGCCGTGAAGATAAAACACCCCCGTGCATCCGTGGACAGTGGAACAGACCACGCATCATCAGGGCAGGCAGCTTGAGTCCCACCCGAGCCGGGCTCGAGGAGCTGTGAAGCGGAAGTGGTCAGAGTCGCGAAAACAGAGTTATAGTTATACTGGACCTATAGAATATGTAGGATGCATAGATACATTGTGTCAAATGCGAACTTATGACATACAAAATAACAAAAGTATAGCAATAGTAAGAATGACACAACGCTCACCAAAATTGTTACTAGTAGTAATAGCATTATTAGCAATACAATCGTATTGTATTAATAATGATTTTAATAATGGAAATTGTTATTTCCTGTTTGTTATTTTTTATAATAATAGCAATACTGTAGAATAATTATCACTACTACTAATAATAATACCAACACTGACAGTAATATATATATATATATATATATATATATATATATATATATATATATATATATATATTCCAAAAGATGTGCAGCGGGACGCTGCACTCCGCTTTGACCCTTCCGCTTGCAACAGTGGTTTGTGCCGGGCAGCGAGCCCATCAATTCAGTCAATCATACACATGTCCACTCGATCCTGGGACAGTATGAGGCACAGACTCGGATTGCGTGTAAAATTATTTAATCAGCCACGATAGCAAAAACATACACACAAATATATGTATATATGCGCAGGGAGAGATATGTAGATCCACAGGCATCTATAACTTTTGTATATAAATAAAGGTATCTTTGTTGCACTGTCTGTGGTTGGAAATTAAATTAAATAAAAGGACTACTACCAACCTGTTGTAACCTGGCTGTGCTGTTTTCTTCTATGCCCTCGGATTGGGGGGGGGGGGGTGTCTTCATCGAATAGCCTTGGAGATATATATTTAATACATATTTATTTAATACAAAAATAACACACATACGAACGTACAAATACGGCATTGACAAAGTCACCACAAATAACCGTCGTGAGATGGACATTCCGGGAGTCGGAGACAGCCTCATCAAGGTGCAGCCAGCACAGTGTGGTTTTGCCCGTGCTCTGAAGCCTCCCGGCGCTAGCTTGAGTCACGGAATCCCCGTGTTTTCTTGTTCCCACAGTCGTGCGTCTCCGTCCGGGAGCACTTTGCAGACACGGCCGTGCTCAGCAGTCCCCGGGGAGCCGCCGCTGCTGAACGGTTTGTTATTTTTAAATGTCTCCGAGACAAGGTGCCGAAGATTTAAAACCCGGTAATCCCGAGGTCGACTGGGAGTTTCACTACAAGCCAACGGAAGAGTTCGGAGCCTTTTCGGAAGAAAAATCCAGGTTTTCCCGACGGGAAGGTCTACTTGTTTTCTTGTACAATGTCCAAATTGTGGAACAAGAAGTGTGTGTCGAAAGCGCGAGAACATCTTAGAGCTATATATGTATGTATTTATACATATATATTTATATATTTTATATATATATATATATATATATATATATATATATATGAGTTTCTCTTTTTCAAGCAAAATTATTGTATATATATATATATATATATATATATACATACATATATACGTATATGCATTGAAGCTTTAAAATGTTCTCGCGCTGTCGACACACACTTCTTGTTCCACAATTTGAATATTTTACAAGAAAACAACTAGACCTTCCCTTCCTATGAAGAGTTTCTCTTTTTCAAGCAAAATTATTTTATAAATATATATACATACACACACACACACACACACATATATATCTATATATCTATATATATATATATATATATATATATATATATATATATATATATATATATAAAGTTTCTCTTGTTCAAGCAAAATTATTTTATATATATATATATATATATATATATATATATATATATATATATATATATATATATATATATATGCTTAAAGAAGCCACTTATATGCGCCGCCGCAGGTGCCTGATGACACATGGAATTATGAAAAGCACCTTTATGCTAATAATTGAGGCCCATAAGCACCCGCGCACTCCCTCGGGTCCTACACTTAACTGAAATGCTGGAGGACCGAAGAGCCCTCAAACGCATCACATCCTAGATGCGAAGAGGCCGCCTTCCGGTTCGCCATCTCCAGAAGATACCGGCCGCCCTTCGCACACTCACTCGGACTGAAACAGGACACGAGAGTTTCCGAGTAACACTGTGATAACGTTGTTCAGTTTCACGAAGCGCATCTTCTAACAAACACGTGTTTTTCTGCTTCTTTCCCGCGGGAACACGAGGTAACCTCCTTCCGAAATGCATAACATGCTACATGTAATGCGCACGGTCACTCGCGGATTCTTGGCGCTATATAACTGATATTTAAAGTCACCTAGCTCAGAGATACTCACTTTACCTCTGGAAGATGAAAGGCGAGTGGGCACTTGGGGTGTGAATAAGTGAACACAGGTTAACCACAAATTCCAGCAGTTGGGTGCCTTCCCACCCTGAGGCCTGAGACCTGCCCGCAGCGTGTCTGTGTCAGCTGCCACACAGGAAAATAAACACACAACTTATTGGCCGCTGATGATGTCACACACACTGAAGCTAAAACAATGCATAGGATTATAGATGGGGGGGAGGGGGTGCGGTCTGGGCACTTATCTTGATTCCCAGAATCTATATATTGGGGTCAAAGGTTGAGCTGGACTCTGGCAGGTATGTGTTGCAGTGTTCATACGGGCACCGGAGTACCAGCTGCCCACGGATGCAAGGTGTGATCTTTGTCGTCGAGGTGTGGATCTGACCAGAACATTCCAGTTCAGCCGGTAGGGCCGGGGCAGAATGAATGAGTTACTTTGCAGCCGGCCCATGTGTTGAGATCAAAAACATAACCCAATTGAAGTAAAGTCCACATTTGTAAAGCGCACAATCACCCGTAAGGGTCTCTAGGCGCTGGGGGCCGTCGGGAAGATTAAGCGAGCTATTGCCCAGAGTCACATGGTGCTGGGCTAACCTGCCGCCGGGGATCGAACCGTGGTCCCCAGATTCCAGCGTCAGTCGCCCTGGCCGTGCGTGGCGCCACACCTCTAGTTAGGGTTATGCAACACCGTAAAACACGTTGGTCGTTTATCTAGTATAATATACACAAATGTCCTGAGGTTTTGGGTGAACAGAGCGTCACCAAAAAATCGCGATTTTCTGGCATTTTGCAATCTGCCATCCCTTTTACTCTTGTATATATAGTCAACGCGAGGACTGTATATTCACTCACATAGAAAATCGAACTATTACAGTCACAATACATATAATATATACACATAAAAAAAAATATATAGATATTGATAGATAGCTCTTGAGATATAAAGAAATATAGATAGATAGACGCACCTACAATATTATTAATAACCTAAGCAAATCTACATTTTCCTAATCAAACTGTTCTTTAGTGACAGGATTCGGACAGGGTATTTTAATTACAGGTATTTTGGACAGGCTGTTGACGAAATGTAAACTGGAGTTTAATTTAAGTACCAAAACTGATGAGTTAATGACAAAATGTCATTTAAATACCGTTTGTTCGTGTAGCAGATTTTTCGTAATATCGGTTTGTGTGATGGAGACATTGAGTAGAAAATAAAGTCCTGTTTTGAGACAAAATAATAATATTAATAAAACCCATTGATGAAGAATGAGGGAGAAGCGCCTGGCTCCGCGGTGGGGGCACCCCTGGTGTGGGGGGCAGCCTGCAGGTGACGCACTCCCTGCCCACTCTCACTGTGTGCACAGCACACACGGCCGGGTCACCTCGTGCACGGGGGACAAAGGGTCACCTGTGTCCGCGAGGACGGGTCCGGGCTGCATACAATGCCCCTGGGGTTGAAGTTGAGGGCATCTGCTGAGTGGCCGTTCCCAGAGACCCTCGTGACCCACAGAACGCACACTCCAGGGGCAGTGATTGACAGGCCTAACACCACGGACAGGTGGGTGATTTACAGCCCAGGTGGGGGCGCTGCCCGGGCTCCCGGCAACGCGGGCACGCGTGACCCCAAGGCCCGGCATCCACGGGCCGCGGCGCACCGGTGCGAGGGCGAGAGCACCCACCCACCGAGCTTTGGGGCACAGGGTGGGGGCACAAGGCAGGGTCAGTTCAATATAAACTTCACAATTTATGATGCGACATGAGCGGTTTATGGGGGCTCAAAGACAGAGCAGCACACAGCCTGGTGTCCCCAGCAGGCGATTAAAGGCAGGACATTGTAAGGGAAATGGTATTACAGCGCTACATACATCTAACATAACATACCGTAACGTACCGTGGCATAACAAACATATCATGCCATTCCATACCATAATATAGCATAACACAAGAAGAAAACATACTGTATCACAACATAGCACACTTATCATACCATAACATGACATAACAAAACATATCATAGGATAACATAAGAACAAAACATATCATACCTTACAGCCGCGGCCGGTAGTGGGAGTACCTGCCGGGCGGTGAAGTGGGGAGGGGCAGGGTGGGGGTAGTAATGTATGGATTACGGAGTTTAACTGGTAAGTAAACATATAAATGAATAAAACGAATTTAGTTGCATGCACTGCATTACCAAATGCGATGCAGTGGCGCAACGAAATTCGTTTTATTTATGTATATGTTTACTTACCTGTAAAGCTCCATCATCCATACATTACATTACATTCATACCCTCCACCCTGCCCCTCCCCCTCCCCACGTCACCGCCCTGCAGGTACTCCCACTACCAGCCGCGGCTGATACCATACAGTAACATAGTAAACATATAATACCATACCAAAACAAAACATAGCATCGCACAGCATAGCATAACATAAGAACATAAGATAGCATAACATACTGTACCGTAACATAATAAACATACCAAACCATACCATAACATAGCATAACGTAACATAACATAAGAAGATAACACACCGTAACATACTGTTTTGTAACATAACAAACTTATCAAACCATAGCATGACATAACATTACAAAACATAGCATTGCATATCATACCATAACGTAAGACGTCCTCTTTAGTCTCTTTTCCTAAATGAAATAAAAAGTATGTAAATGTGGACAGGAAGAAATCATACACCTACTATGTCTTTGTCCTGCAATAGAAGCTGAAAGGAAAATTATCCTTAAGAGACTATTTAATGCCCGTGGAGTAAGGACATGTAGACAAGCATTAATGGCATGCCTAAACCCGAACGACATATTTATGAATTCTGCATTTGTAAATTTTTTATCTATGATTGGTAAAAAACTTGAAAGAAAATATTTTTTAATTTACAAAATATGTGAGATTAGAATACTTATGTACATGGTCTTTTAAACTTTTTATTCTTTGATGATTTTATAAGCATTTTTGTAAGATTTTAATTAATCAAACAAATAAACTTGACTTGACTAAATGAAATAAAAAGAGAGCATTGGTGGAAGCCTCACTTGAAGTTTGGCCTCATCAGCAGTACTGTTAGTAGATCATATTGTTTTCCTTTTAGTCTACATAAACGATGAGATTGTAGCGGTTGTTCTTTACAGCGCTCGGACACTGACGCCCAGATCTACCAAAGGATGGCAGTGCCCTTGCGTCACGCAGGGTGACGCAAGCCTTAAATCAGATTTACCAAGCCACGCACGGCCACCATACGTGCTTTGCATTGACCTGTAAACCTGGGCTGCCTTGCCTTACTCTGCCCTGGAGGGCGTTCCATGGGTGGAGAGGGGGTGTCCCCACACATCTAACTGTGTATTTTGGCACATTCTCAGATGAACCAAGAAAGGTAATCCTGGAAATGCGTCAGAATGCTAAGCCTTCCAGGGGAGGCGAAACAAGGAGAAATACTTTTACATCTCCTAATGTATCCCTCTTTATGTGTGTGCCACATTCTATGGCACACTTGGAAAGCGGAAAATGCCTTTTAGGATTGTTTTTGAGAAAGATGATGTCCCTTGCAGCATAAAAACAATCCTGCCTACAGCGCAGGCCCCCTTGCACTGTGGTGCGAGGGGCCCTCCATTGGTGATAGGCAGCACACAGTGCGCCAATGCAGGTAGGGAGCAGGAATGCGGTGTATGTTGGTAAATATGGTGCATTCCTGCTGTCTCCATTTGATACAGCACAGCAGTTATTCTTGCTGCATTCCACTGCATCAAACAGCCGCGGTCGGTAGTAGGAGTTCCTGCAGGGCGGTGACGTGGGGAGGGGGAGGGTAGTAATGTATGGATTATGGACCTTAAAAGGTAAGTAAACATATACATAAATAAAACGAATTTCGTTGCATGCACTGCATTGCATTTGGTGATGCAGTGCATGCAACGAAATTCATTTTATTTATTTATATGTTTACTTACCTGTTAAACTCCGTAACAGGTCCGGACTGGCTACCGGGCAGTTGTGTGTGCTGCCGTGCTGGGGGCTAATTTCGTTGATGGGGACCTGCGTGTGCAAAACGAAATTCGTTTTGCTTTTTTTATTTCAAATCGCACGCAGGTCCCCATCAACGAAATAAGCCCCCACCACAGAGAAATTAGCCCCTAGCTCGGCAGCACACACAACTGCCCGGCAACCAGCCCGGCCCTGCTCCGTAATCCATACATTACAACCTCCCACCCGGCCCCTCCCCCTCCCCACGTCACCGCCCTGCAGAAACTCATACTACCGACCGCGGCTGGCATCAAATAATGATAAATCTAACCCACAATGGTGTTAGTATAGTAAAACGTGCTATATAAGTTATGTATTATCACTATAATAACCATTACTGCTGCAAGCTGGGTGGTTAGTGAGAGAGAAGAGAGACTTACATAACTGTGCGTGATAGGACCAGTCTGTAATTCTTATTGCACTGCTATTCTACCCACAAACAAATGAGATCAAATGTTATGGTATGTTCACAACTGGCACTTCTGCAGTCTGTTGTCCTCTTCTGACACTAATCTGGAAAATAGTTTTTTAAAATGTATTTACTTATTTTGCAGTTTTATATAGTGCGACCTTGGCTCAAGGGCATTAGAGCGCTTTACATGAACACCAGATTACATTACACAAGGTCAGATTTTTCTTTTAAAGGCCCAGGTAGATTAAGTGATATGCTCAGACTCACAGAATGGTTAGCATTCACCAATTAGAAGCAAGAATGAAAGAGTGACAATAATATCAACCAATGGTAAGTAGTGGAACGGCCCAAAGCACTTTGGAGCATATTATCAAGGGGGTTTATCTCCGCTTTTTTGGCTTTAAAAGCCAAGAAAGCGGAGATAAAATTATCTCCCTATTACCTAGCTGTCGCTAACACCAGTTAGCGAGAGCTAGTAGGAGATAGCGACCATCTTGGGCCCCACTTTGCATGTCAGTGATATTTATCACTAATGATATGCAAAGTGGGCGTGCCAAGATGTTAGCGACTGGAAACAGTCGCTAACATCGCTATCTCCTATTACCAACTTTTGGAGATATTCGCGCTAAGCGCGAATATCTCCAAAAGCTAACACCTGCCCTGAGCAGTTCTTAGCCATGTTATCCAATGGGAGGTGGATAACATGGCTAAGAGCATTAGCTCGGTAATGCATGAA
This sequence comes from Lissotriton helveticus, assembly GCF_964261635.1. Lineage (NCBI taxonomy): Eukaryota > Metazoa > Chordata > Amphibia > Caudata > Salamandridae > Lissotriton > Lissotriton helveticus. The sequence goes on from NC_136068.1 coordinate 99,664,859, forward strand.
TATTGCTGACTTTTCAGCGATATTCATGCATTGCGGCCGTTTTTTATCGCATTTGCGATAAACCTTGGTAATACCAAGGTTTATCTGCGATAAAAATCGCCGCAGCTTAGCGGTAAAATTTTGTCTCTAACCAAGCAATAGAGATAATTATCGCTATTGCTTGGTAATATGCCTCTTTGTTTTTTTTTCAGTGACAAAAAATCTTCGCAGGCGATAGAACTTTGACTTTATCAGATGAGTCCAAGGAAAATACCCTTTGAACCATAGCCAATGAGAAATGAGCGAGTGCGTGAGCCAGTGAGGCTGCCACTCATTCAAGGCGGCTGCTGTCCCCCAAGCAAATCTACAAAACACTTTGACCAAATGGTTAATTTTATACTTAATTCTTGAAGAATTCTGCCAAAATGGTAGCCGTTTCTCGGTGAGGCCAGAATGGACGCCCATGAAACAAGCACATTTATCAGCGGCTTCCTACTGCGGTTCCTCTTCACTCCTAAAGAACATGTTGGAGAAAATGTGACACATTCTTCATTTTAAAGAAAACAAATTGGTTAAAAAAGCTACACATTTTACATGTTGGAGAAAATGTGACACATTCTTCATTTTAAAGAAAACAAATTGGTTAAAAAAGCTACACATTTTACAGGCACTTAAGAAGTACCACTAATGCACAAGAAAAGGCGCATCCTTATTTCCACCATATATTCAGCCATTCATTTTTTCAATGTCTGCATCCTTCTATTTTCCCTCTATCCATCAATTCTTGCTTTCATTATTTCTTTCTTTTTTACTTCCTTTCTCACCCATCCATTCTTCCTTCTCTCAATCCTTTTTTCATCTATCCATCCATCTTCCTTTTTATCTATCCTTCTTTGCCTATTATTACCATCCATTCTTCCTTCTCTTCATCCATCCATTAACCCTTTCTTCTTCCACCCACCTACTCATCCATCGCTCAATCTGTCCTTGTCCCCATCTATCTTACTCTGATCCACCTATCATTCTCTTCATTCATCTCTCCATCCAAGCATTCAACCGATACATTGTTTTTAATAAATATAAACAATGCCTGGCAATGGCATGCATTGTAAAAGCATATGCGTTGTAAACAAATGCGGGGTAACAAATGCGTGCTTAACCCCTTCCCTGCGGGGGTAATTCCCCCACGGTGCGGGGGGGGGATGAGCGTTGCGCTGCGGTGCTCGTGACGAGACCTGGTCATCATGAGTCACGGTGGAGCTGTGCTCATGACGGCCTGGTCTCGTCACGACTCCACCCACTGATTATTTCACCCGCGCAGGCGGGGAAATAACCGCGCGCGGGCGGAGCGGTGACGTTATGACGAGACCAGGTCGTCATGAGCACAGCTCCACCGTGACTCATGACGAGCTGGTCTCTTCACGAGCACCGAAGGGGTTAAACCATGCAATGTATTTCCTTGTGTTGTTCCATTGTACAACCTACTGTGATACATCTACACTGATTGGTAGGTGTCAGATAAAGCCAGAGATGGGCAAACTGGTACTCTGACCTCACTCAAGGGCAGTAACTCCAGAACTGAAGCCCGCTGCTTCTCAGCGATGTAAACCTGCCCTTGTCTAGTGTGAGCACCAGACTGGGGAACAGTTGAACGTGAGCTAGATAACTTCAGGGGCCAGAAGAACCACAGAACACTCTGACACTGACCTTTAAGCCACTAACCACAATGAAAATCTCTCACTAAGCCTCAGTGAGCTAGAACCTTTCTAGATTCATTGTTAAGCTTAGATCATGCCCATAGTCATTAGAATCACCACAGCTGTCGAACTCTTCTGTCCTGCAGGGTCTCTTTATGTAATATTGCCTAGTGATGGAATAAAGGCATTTTACTGTAAACTAAAAAGCACTGGTTGGACAATCTGTTATTGAGTGATATCATGGCACTTGTTAAATTCTGAGTCTCTCTTCCCTGAGAAGGCCTTTATTTGCCCACCCGCTACCGGTCGGACAAGTACTACAGAGGCGCGCTTTGTGCTCAGCTATCAATGTCTCCAGTAGGACATTCCTGTGACATCTGTAGTAAGCGACTCATTCACAAATGACATAATTAACAAATGTTTCCCAAAATTGAAATGTATGTAAAATTACTAGTAACTTTCTTTTATAAGCCTCTTTATTGTGCATTTTTAAAATTTCGAAGTGAAATAAAGTGTTAGGAGCAAGACAAGACCACAACATACCTTTGAGGCATTACAAAACAATTAAAAACATCATTGGTGTCCTTTCTTCAAAACTGGATTGAGAGATTTACTTTCTCCATCAAGGTTTCAAAAGAAACCAGCCAAATCTAGACTTTTCAGCCAATTGGAGGAGTCATTGTATGAGCACACCAGTGGCAACGCTCTGCCAGCATTTGTGGATGCTGGTGACAAAGATAGTAATCTTAGGCAAATATCTACACAAAAAGCAAGCATCCTGCATATTGGGTGAACACTGAATCAGGACCACAACATCCTATAAGTACCTGTGGGTATGGCTAACAGAGAGGGCCACAGCAGCCAAACACATAAAGGAGCCAATTCCGAAAATCAACAGAATAATCATCTCACTCAGACGCCTAAGCCATCACCTAGCAAGTCCATGTGCAGAGCCAATGCTGACAGTACTCAGGGCAAAATAAATTCCAGCAATTAACTATGGCCACCTGGCCTTTCCAGGCGCACTAGAGAAATCCATCACTGCAGCCCAGTCAAAAGCTTACAAAACCATGTTGCAGGTGCCTAGACAAGCCAGGAACACCAGGCTAAGGCTGGAAATAGGACTAAACAGACCAGATCTGGTACTACAGGAGGACTTAATAACATTTTATATCATGGTGGTTAATGCCCCTGACACTTCCCTCAAACATTTCCTGAATACAATTTTTAGTGCTGAAGAATCCCCGTGGTGCACCAAGCTGGACTAAGCAATAGGAGTACTGAAGATAGAGGCAGAAAGTATGCCCCTACATGAAATCCCAATCACTGCCTGGACTAATGCAGTAAAGCGACAGGTCCAGTCCATCTCGTTCAAACTGGATCGTGCTTCACTCCGGTACAACTCCCATACACTAGCACGTGATAGCATGTACATCTCTGGGAAAGCTCAACCTTACCTGCGAGACGCACTCTCGGTCCAAGCCAGAATGAAATTATGTTTATGCGTCTAATAGCCCTTGAAATCCTGGACTTCAACCCAACATGGGCACGAAAAGACAACAGAGTCACCTGACGGTTATGCAACTACCATAGAGAATCCTGGTTACATCTCCTGTGCTGCTGTCTCACTCTGGCCAACGATAGCAATCGTTTGATATGCCCCACCTTACAGGACAAGGGCTTTAGAACTTGTAAGGACAATTCAGACTTGTGCTTTTCAGAAACAACCACCTGTCTACTTGCCAGAGTAGGCAAGTTTACTCACCAAATTAGAATCGCACTTAACAACCAGGATCAGGAAGCAGAACCCAGGGACACCACCATTCAGTAAACGATTCAGTTGGCGCCTTAGCTTCGCAAGCACTCGTTGAATGCCACTCAACCCAGGGGCTGGCATAAGGGCTCCGTCTCCTTTTCTGATCCAGTTTTACTATACAACAGCGAATAGTAACCTTTTAACCACCGTTAGCATAAAAGAACCAATGCTGACCCATGAACCGAGCAGTCCCCAGAGGAAATGGAATTTGTCAGATGCCTGGCACAGGCACATGAAGGCAGTTGCACCAGACATCTATGAGGTTGCCTGGGGCTGGTGAAGTCCTGGCCCTAGCTTCAGGGGGCTGGCACACCCTAGTACCTGCTGTCTGAACTGGGGTGGCAGAGTGGGCTAAAGAACGGTGATGGATTAAACCCAGATCTTTTGACTGGGTGTGAGTGTTTGATTGATTCAGATGCTCCGTCCATCACCACCCCCTTTTGTACCGCGTGAGGTGCTGAAGTGTCACTGCTAAAGTTAGCTCCAGCTGTTGTAAGCTTAAGCCCTGCATTACCTAGGGCTATACATCAATCAGTGTGACACTCCAATGTGGAGGCTGCCGCAAATCTAAACTGATGGGGTTTAGAGTAATAAAAAAAAAAAACATACCTGTTGCTGGCTCCGATGCTGACGGCCACCTCGGCTCTTCTCCTCCTGGCAGTCACTGGGACACAAAGACCCAAAGCACAGGCTTCCCACCCAATCCAGACGCAGCTCTCATGCTATACCAAGCATGAGAGAAGCATCAGGATTGGCCTGATTGGCCTGGTCTGACGCTCGCTCAGGCACAGGGAGCCTGTGCAAATTTCTTCACCCAGCTGTGCAACGTAGCTGGGTTTGAGAAATGTAAGTGCCAATGTCGGTTTGGCCATCCTAAGACGGCCGGCCAAACCGACATGCGCACTTACAGTGCTTATCAATCCTGCCTGCCATGGTCTGGCGCACCCTAGATTCCATGGCTCAGTGGAAAATAAAATGATAATATTGCTTCATTATAATTTTATTTTTTCGCTGACTGACTCTGAACAGTTAGGCGATGCTCCTCCGCCATTACAGAGGAGCGACCCGTGCACTCCACCCTTTCCCAGATCATCAGGGTTGGGAAAGGGTGAGGTGAAAAATCAAAAGGCTGAATCCTGGAGCCTGCAACTGCACAGTTTTGAGGTTTCAGTTTCAGTTTCATGTTCCAGTGCTGCTTTAACTCCTTGACCGCGGCGCAAATTCCGAGCGGTGTGGGAGTTCAAATCAGTGGGCGGGGCTGCGTTGGCCAACGGACGTTCGCAGCACCAGCGAGGTAATGCTCGCGACAGCTATTGGCCAACGCGAGCACGGAACGGGTTATGCGAGAAGAAGCTGTGTTTCCTCCTCAAGAGTAAATAGAGCAACCACAAGCTCAAGGAAGACCTGTGCTCGCAGAGGTCAGTGAAAAATAATATTTTAAATGTTCTCTGTGTGTGTGTGTGAATGAAAATGTGTGCCTGTGAGAGAAAGAGTGTGTGTATCTGTGAGCATGGTCTGTGTGTCTATGTGTGAGTCTGTGTATGCATGTGAGTGAAAGTGTGTGACAGTGAGTGAAATGGAGTGAGTGGGAGTGAGTGTCAGTGAGTCAGAATGAGTGACTGAGATTAAGAATGAATTCAGCTCAGTGACAGTGTGTGAGAATGAATGAATGAGTGTAAGAGTGAGTGAGAATGGATGAGTGGGAATGAGTGAGGATATAGGAACGTGTGTGAGAAAGTGAGAGAGAATCAATGAATGAGAGTGGATGACTGTGATTGTAACTGTGAGAGAGAATGAGTGAGTGAGTGAGACTACACAAGACTAAATGAGAATAAGTCAGAATGAGCAAGAGTAGGAATAATTTGAAGTGAGTGTGGGTCAGTATGAGTGAGTGCAAATGTGAATGAGTCAGTGTGAATGAATAAGCGATACTAAGGGGCCTATTAGGATGGCGGGCAGACTTTCGTCCGCCCGCCACCCTAGCAGTGCTGGGACCGGCTGTCAGTGGTGCAGCTGTCCCGCACCGGTGATTAGGATGCCACCACCAGCGTGGCGGTGGCATCCTCCATTCCCAGCATTGTGGCGGGCGGTGCTCCCAGCAATGCCCGCCACAATGCTGAGAATGCACTGTGTGCATTGTCATACACAAGGTGAAAGGCACCGCGAGGTGCCTGCCACTATGTCCATGACAATGCAGGGGGTACCATAGGTACCCCCCATGTGCACCCCCACCCCTCAATACCCTGGGGGCCCGCAACGGGCCCCCAAAAGCAAAATCCCCCATGCTAATATGGATGGCGGTGTCTAGCAGACACCGCCACCATATATGGCCCCTTTTCTGCCCGATCGACTGGTCGACCGGTGAAAAACCAGTGGACGGTCTTTCCGTCCGCTGGGGTCCCCCCGCCATACGAATATGGCGGGGGGAAATGGGTGGCGGTGGCGATCCACCCTGCATCCTAATAGACCCCTAAGTCAGAATGAATGTAAGAGTGAGTGCAAAAAAGTGTTAACGAGAGTAGGTGCGAGTGAGAGAGTGCAAATAAGTGACAGTGCGTGAGTGAGAATGAGTGAGAGAAAAGAAAGTAAGAATGAGTGGGGATGAGTGAGCGAGAGTCAGAATTAATTTGAGTGAGTAGATGTAAGTGAGCATGAGTGAGTTTGAGTGAATGAATATACGCGAGCAAGAGAGTGGTTCAAGTCTTGCATTGTCCCTGACATACTGAAAGCAATTCTTGGCTCACAGAGACACAATGACAAAATGCTGATGCTGGCCTCCTGGAAGAAAGTCTTAACAGAACAGCGTATGTGGCAACATATTGGCATACTATAGGTAGTTGTTAGCAGTGGCTTACTAGGGATACGACTTTGCACTTGCTTGATAGAGGAAATACTAGGCACATGGGACACACATAGCACAATGGTGTTGCTGGCATAATGGAGGTAATTCTTGGCATAAGGGACACATGCGGCAAAATACTGATACTGGCATACTAGAGGCAATTATTTGCATTTGGGGCATCTATGTAAAAATACTGGCACTGACCATTGGAGCTGGCTCTTGGTATTGTAAAATAGAACCATTTTATATAGGAGATCAAAATGCTAGCCCTGATATACCAGAGGTACTTTTGAACTAAAAGAGTCACTCATGGTAAATGGTTGCCATTTATTACAAATTCTGGCACTGCCTTATTGTATGCAATCGTTGGCATAAGGGCGACCCAGGGCCTATATCTGGGTGGGGCACCCATGATAAAATGTCAGCCCATGCACAATGGAGGTCATTTTTGATGGAGTGGTTAGAGGCGGCCGACCCGGAAGCAGAGAACGGCCCGGGACCAGGGTTCAATTCCCGACGCGGCAGGGTTGTGGACCAGGGTCAGCGGACTCGACAATTCTCGCCTCGGTGCCTACTCTAAGCAGGGATCACACTCGGCAACTCTGGGCATTAAGCTTGCCTCATCTCTACAAAGGCCCCCCACAGACGCCGGGGATGCCTGGTTTCACCTTGGAGATACCCAGAAGGGACCATCTCACAGGGAAAGCCAGGACGGGTTCCCCAGTGGTCTACAGCGCCAGGACGCTTACGGGCAGCCATGCGCTTTACAAGTCCAACACATTTACACATTTACAGACATTTTGACATATGAATGTGCCCAAAGCATGTTTTGAGAAAAACTGAGTCAACCCCTTGGGAGGATCAGGCTTCATTGGTTTGGCACTCAATGGAAGGGCTTGAATATGTAATGGCTTTCAGAGCCTACGGCTTAATGGTCACATTTATGCCAAAATGGTGCTGAAAATGCACCCTTTGACTCCATGTGTTTCAAAAGTTTCTCTGGGAGAGAATCCTCCTGAAACTACTTATAAGTTGGATATTTCCAGAAACATTGATAACAACTATAGATGTGGGCTCCTGTACTTAGTGATTGCTGAGGGGGGGCCCCGCCTGATCTTGTGATCACAGCTTTTTAACAAATACATTTTGAAGACTCAATCAAAGTGCAGAGCACTGACATTGTCCTCTACACCCCTCTGCTTGTCTTTTCTGTAGGAGGGTGCATGTAAGTGTGGGGAAGCTGCAGAGTGGCTGCATCTCATCTGCAACCCAGTAGCCCTGTGAGCCAGACAATGGGGTTCAGAGTGCTTTATAAGCCTTGCCATGTGACTGCAGTGAAATATATTGAAAATCAGTCGTTACAAATCACAGACATCTGTACGCAGGTAAGGAAAAGGGATTCAGGTGTTTTGATAATAAATTGGATTTTAACTCAGGATGGTCTCAAGGTAACACAGTGTCAGCCAAGGCATGGATTACTCATATTAGAGATTTCTTTGTTGACGCTCAAGCTCTTTATACACAATGCAGAATAAATGCCCATGAAAAGCTTATTTCTGACAGTCAAGATGAAGCTTTCAGTCCTCTGTCAAGTGCTATTTTGCAGGAAAATGTCAACATTACAAAGAAGAATGTTTTGGAGGCATACAAATCTTCCAGACAGCGGACGGGGTACCTCGTCTTGGCTGTCCATCAAACAATCTTAAAACTGATCATGAATTTTGGGTTGAATGGGTAGTGCCATTAAACTCTTCTCATCTCGAAAAATCAAGTTATTCCATCGCCATGGAAGGGCTCAGTGACATTAGAAATTTCCCAAAAAAAGGTGAGTCAAATATTAAAACTAATTACCAAAGGATAGCTTTGTTAGACCCTGAGGACAAAAACTTTGTCCTGATGATGCTTGCAAGATTGGAAGATTTGACTTCTTCTGCACTTCTAGTTCCTTTTTAGCAAATGGGTTTTAGAAGGAATTATGGTAACACATATAACATTATTTCCCTTCAATTGCTACTACACCAGTCAACAAATTTATTGAATTGTGGCCTAAATGTGTGTTTCAATAAACACAATCCATCACCATTTGAAAATCAATTTTCAAATGGCGTTCAATTGTGTCGGCAGAGCTATGCTATGGTAGAAATTGCCCAAATTGGGCATTCCATCATGCTTACTAAGATGCATCCAGTTGGAATGCAGTGATACTTGAATTCAGATCCAAATTGACCCGTACGATCATCTGATGAACATGAAATATAAAAACAGAGGATTGAAAGTGAAACAGGGTTCCGCTGTAGCACCTAAGGTATTCAGTCTCTGTATGGTAGACATGGCTGAAGATCTGACTCTTAACATATCCATCAATTCTGAATCACAGATAGAAGTCTGCAGCACTCGTTAAATGATTTAAGGGGACATAACTTCCAAAACAAAATATAAATATAAATGAATGCAAAACAATTGTCCATGCTTTTTTGGGGAAAAGCAGAACCATATATGTGAACGGCGCATTTGTCACCGGTCTATCGAAAGACCTCTCAAATACAGCTATTTGGTGGTGTGGATGGATGATAAAGGCTCCCATTTAACCCACTTGGAAATCTTAAAATCTAAAGCAAATTGCAAAATGTATACTCTGAAAAAACTGTATAAGAACCCTAAAGCAACTGTTTCAGTAATCTCAGCTAAATGCATCTGGCAATGGCATAGGCCTCAGCTGTCTTTCCAGCTAAATTATCAATTAACAATGCACATCTTCTAGGAGATTAATGCAATTAATGTATCAATTAGCCAAACCAAAAACCTTGCAACATCTTATTTGGAAGGAGGTGGAGAGAGAGGACACTAAAAGGAATCATTGGAAATTGTACATGGAAAGGTCACTATTCAAATTAGTTTTTGGAGAATTCTGTAATGAGTCTACGTCGGTACTCTCATTTAAGAAATTAGCAGCTCCACTGGTGAAAGTCCACTCGTGTATCTGTCACTTAGAAACTTTAAGCGGAAGAAATGTGTGGAATACACAACTGACCTTTTTTTTAGCTAATTGGCATTGCCAATTATTTACATTTACCATTAAACAGTTATGTCAGACACTAGGTTTTTCATGATTAAGAATGTATTCAACAATTTAGAAGAGCATGATCTGAATATAAGGAGTTTGGTAAATGCTGTAATCTGAATTGAGGGAATTGTTGATGCCCCGCTTTAGAACATTGGTTTAGTGCGCCCTCAAGGAAGCTTTAATATGTGCATTGATTGAAGTTAACTTAAGTTTAGCCGCAGAAGTGGTCAGATTTGTGCCTTACAAACCTTAGCACTGTGCAATAAAATAAAGTGGAAGACTTGGCATACCAATAGTTAATCTATTTTCTTTTAATTTCTCTGTTTTAAGGTCCCTACTATCAATAAATGCTATTGTTATACAAAATGTTATCTGTTTTATTGTAAAGACTTTTATTAAGCAACAATAACTGAATTGAATCGAAGTGATTTGAAGTGATGCGACTGGTGCGGTGTGGAATAACTTTGTGCCAGGGAAGGATAACTCAAAGGGACATGAAAGAGGGCAGGAGTATGTGATGGTATCCAACTAACACCCACCTAAATTGAATGGTGCCAGTGAGGTAAATTAAGGAACATTGTGTGTTTTGTTGGTTTAGAATGTTGTTGAGCACTGAACGCGTGAGTGCTTGAGTAGGGTAAGTGAAAACCCTCTGTGATTTGGTCACTTATGAGGGGGACACTGGTGGATCTTCTAATGGCTAACTAGGCTCAACAGGCTTCACTTGGGCACCCCTCTTTAACTAGTTGGGAACTTGTTTTGATTCTCAGGTGACGGTGGCCTGAAATAAATGCCTAAGAGGAGAGGTCATATGCCCTAAAGAGAACATCTAAACACCTACAGGCACATTGCCATAAAGCAACCAATGCAACCTTTACCAGAGCTCCAACTTAGTGAGAGTGAGAAATGGAGAAATAAAACACGTTGTGTAAAGCATACACTGTAACAGAAAAACATGGGAAACATCCTTTACAACGCGGTGTTTACACCGTGTGTCCTTTAAAACGCAGCCATTACAACGCAAGTCATTACTACGACTAGCGCTGGATGGGGCTCTTGCTTAAGGAATAATTTAATTTTCTATTCCAACACCTTCCCTACTGTTACGTGGGCTGGAGTTGGAATAGAAAATTAAATTATTCCACAATCCAGCGCCATCCAACACAAGTCGTTGTAACGACTTGCGTTGTGAAAACTGCATTGTCAAGTACCGCGATCAAAATGATCGCGTTGTACTGACATACATCCGAAAAACATACACCTATAAGTTGACATTTCTTGTAATAAAAGGTGCACACCCTTTTCAGTGCAAGACAGCTAGTTTTCGAAAACATGTCTCTAGGAGATCAACATGAAACTGATCCTACTATCAATATGTACAACTTTATTTATCATGGAAGAATTTCACTAGGATACATATTAAGATTCAAGACAGATCTTCAAAAAGCTGTACATTTTTAGTTAACCAATTGGCCATACATGACCACCCCATTTAAATACAACATTTTTCTAATTAAAATAAGTACATTTATTTGAGTGTGTATTTTCTTTTTTTTAAAGAAGACTAAACCTTTTTACTTCAATTTCCCAAAAGATAGTGTATAGGTATTAAAAACCACCTAGGGGAGAATTTCACCTCTTTGATGCCCAAAAGGGGCAATCGATAAGTGAAAGGGTACCTTCTGAGCTCTTTAATGTGTCAGGAGCTTCACCACATTTCATGTCGAATGTTCTCAGTAACGTTTGCTTTCCACAGGAATTTGTGAGATAATTTTCCAAGTGTATCTTTCTTAAATGAGTATAATAGAAATTAACCAACTACTGAATTCTACAAAATATTAAAGAATTGTAGATTTTGAGAATTTGCTGTGGGCTCATGTTGGAGATCTGGGAATGTGAATGAATGCATGAATGCTGGGATTTCCAGAGCACACGGCTGCTCTGAGAAGTGTCCCGGCACTTAGTGGAATGTAAAAGATCACAGAATGTCACATTAGAGTGTAAAAAGCCACATCTTAAGTTGCTTTCTGAAAGGCTACTGATCCAGCGCTCTCACCAAAATATTGCACAAATAACACTATCTACTATCACCAAACTTACAATACAACACTAGGCCCATATCAACAATAGAGCGTCTGAATCATGAGGCGATAAGATCTAAATATGTTGTTTAAAACTATCTACAATAATCAAGACCAGCTTGTCATTTTAGAAAGTTTATTTAAACACATCTAGGAAAACTTAGGTTTTGGTATTTTATTAAACAAGCATTAGAAAATGTCATAAAGAAAGATTTATTCAGTATTAATAAAAAGAGCATAAATCAAGAATTATTATTCATTAGCAGGAATAAGTAAAATTAAGCATTTTCCAAAATCCTAACTATATCTCTGTCTCTACCCTCATCACCTAGTAATAAAGTAATTAATAAAAAACACCTTTCCTCACGTGTAAAGTCCATCAGCATAACATCGTCCTCCAGATTTCTCGAGCGTAAGCCAACTATGTGTTCTCTGAACCTATTCTTATACCCTAAATTAAGCTGAGCTAACTATTTTTCACATTCCAGCAGACAAATTCTAGTTCTCCATTGGCTGAGCCACCTCGTACCACAGTAAACTGTGACACCTCCTTCTTACATGCCCGGGCAAATTCACTTGTTCATTGTTCATTTAGAAGTCTTGGCAGTTCTTCCTTAGGCTGCTACATTTTGTAGCGAAAGCTTCCTTTCAACCTTGAGCCTGTCCGCTCTAAACTCCCGTGGCACGTTAGCAAATTTCTCCAAAGAGTCATCTTTTTAGCAGTTCATTCCAAAACCTTTCAAAATAAAAGCTCAGAGGCCTTTTCCATCCTTTCAGAATTATTTTCACTTGAGCCATTTTCATCATTAGGCCTCTTTTCAAAGAGCGTCAATTTTCTGCGCCACCTCTCCTGCGCCACTTTTAAAAGTGTATAATTTTTCTGCAGCCTTCTCTAAGCTTCACTTGTAAAACTATTATATAAACAAACACAAAGAATAATTAATGCAAGAAATACAGTTTGTTTTGTTGCCTCCCATCATTGCTAATAATTAACCCATTAGTCTAAATTACCTAGCAGTAAAGCACAAATAAAGCAGCATTTTATATCTACCAGTCTTCATGAATCCATAAAACCTTATGTGCACCTAGAATAGTAGAAATGACATCACATATACAAGGGAAGCAAAATAAGCACATGCCTTTATTTTAAAAACAGCTGCTATTAGTTATGACATGACAATAGACAAAATTAATTTATTATTTTCTACATACATGAGAATGCAACATAATGCACATTTATGAGCACAAATGTTAGTTTCCCGCGTGTTTTGTGAAAATGCAACTTTAAACTAGATTGAATTAGCACACACACAGTACAAATTGTTAGCATTATTAATTTATTTATGGAAGTGTGACTTCACGGGTTTAAACAGATTTCTGTTTTCTATCCCGCTCCATCAACTCCCTCATCTGGTGATTAACAAATCACCACACCACCACCCAAAATTTAGCAAAAATTTTATCAAAGATGAACATGATTCAATTTCACCTGTGTTAGTAGTTCTAAAGACTTATCTCATCAGTTTATCTACAATTCTCATATTGAGTTTTAAGAAACCCCTCTAGTTCTATTTCTTTCTCTTGTGTAACATACAACTGAGCTTCAATCAAAGTGTTGCAAAAACTATAACTAATAAAGTATCAGTATCTTGCTTGTCATATTAACCTTAAACTTCTCTTTGTTAATTTCTAAAGGAAAAGTAACCACCTAAATCAACCAAAGCTGAATTATTAGGAGCATATATATCAGAGACATCTTACAACATTTTTAAAATTAAGCATCTTGAGCTTGTTGAATGTATTTTCATTAAGCTTGCAAAGAAAAATAAAACAAAAATTTTAAAAATTTTACCTAAATTTTCTAAAAATTTCTAACACCCCCCTTTTTCAATTTTTTTTTTTAAACCTTCCAACAGTTTTTCTTCGACCTAATGTCACAAATTAATTTTTTCAGCTAACAGAATTTCTTCGACCTTGTGTCATCTAACACATTTTCTTCAGCCTTATGCCAAAAACAGAAAACCTAAAATTTAACAGATATGTACTTCAATCATTGTCATTTTTGTTTTCAATCTCTTTTTGACTGTTATTATTTACCTCCATTACAGGTATCACTTCTATTTTCTTTCCTGCCTCACTTTTCTTTTCAGAATCTTTTTGACTTGATTTAGGCCTTCAATTTCTTCTGGCCAGTTATCACTTTTTCTTAGTAATTTCTTCTTTTGCTTGGTCACATTACATTCTGTTCTCCAAGCTCCTTTTCTGAATTTTCTTATTTGAGAATCTTCATCATTCTCATCAGTTTCAGTGTCAGAAATTTTCATTCTGGACTCAGGTACTTCTTTACTCAGCAGCTTCACTCCGTTAGGAACATCATCTTTGTAGCTGGTACTTGGCAATTCATTTTCTTCTTCAATTACCTTCAACTTCCCAGTTTCAGAATTCCTGTTCCTGCTTTCAGAGCTACTTTCCTGCTTTTCAATACTCTCCTGGTCTTGAATCACAATCTGATCACATTCTTCTTCTGCTTCTTTTTCTGGCAGATTTCCATCATTTTCTGAGTCTTCAGTCATAACTTTCAAGTCTTCTTCATTCAAGGCTTGTTCTTTTTCAGTCAAACTCTCCAGATGTCGACCAACCTGTCGATCTTCAAGATCTGGATTCTCTTCAGGCTCTTCTTCAGAATCTGAATCAGCAGTTGTGACACTATCCTCATCAGGATTTTCAGGTGTAGTTACACGAAAAGTATGGCCAGTGTCAATCCACCTCTTCAGTCTTTTGCACTTCTCTGCATTTGTTGTGACAAGACTGACTGGCCTCCTTTTCTGCCACCTTGGCACTAGATAATTTCTTTTTAGACAAACCTTTTTCCTGATCCTTTTACCTGGTAACAGATCAAATACTTGCTCTTTTTCTCTTGTTTGCACTTCAGTTTCATCTTCATCAAACACAGAAATCATTTCATCTGATAAATTCCTGAAATTCTCTAAATTGATGCTATCATTGATAGGCATCATTCTTTTCTCTGGTATGCATGTCTGTCTCATGACCTTGTCCATCATAATATTATGTGGACTTAAATCTGTCTTTTTATCAGTAGTGTTTCTCAGAAACATCAAAACAAGTGGAAGGACATCTATCCACTTTGAACCTGCAGCTAGGCACATTTTTGCATCTCTGACTTTTATAGTAATATTCTCATGTTCCTCAACATCTGAAATTTCTATTTTATCTGTACAATGGAGCAATCTGTTTTCAATATGTCTTTTGCCATCTGCTAAATTTGCAACAGTAATTTTATCATCATGTCGCATCTGAAATGTTTCAAACCAATTTGTAATTAAACAGAAAATCACAAAATTGTAGCACAGTTTATCATACAGTGCCATCTCACAGAAATCCATTTCAAATCTGGTGAATGAATCACTCTCCTGTAATTCTGTTCCTAATCTCATTACTGTTCTCTTAATTGAATTCACTTGCTGACAAATCAGACACCTCTGGTAAAGAAATTCTACTATTTTATGGTACATATTGTCTATGTCAGTAATCATGCTATTTGGTAAAACTACTCTACCATCTTTGTGTGACAAAATCTCATCCTCATCTCGCTGTCTAAAATCTGTTCTCAACCATGTGTTTCTCAACCATGTGTTTTTCTCCTCATGAGTTGCTTCATCTTGTAAGTCTTTGACTACCTGCCATGTTTCAACTACAGATGTTAGTATTAATGAACTCAAAGCATGTTCATCATTCATTTTGTATGCTGCACATATCACGCCAGCAAACCTTTCTGCCAATTGAATATCATCAATCAACCTTTTAATTAAATTTTTATTTCTGAAATACGAACTTGCAGAAGTCAAATTTTTAATCTGTTGATCAATTGTGTCCTTTACTTTGATGTCTTCACTTAAAAGACCATCATTTTTATTCCAATATTCTGGAAGTGCATTTAATTCTTTTGGACTGTTTTCTTGTTCTTTAATTAATCCTGTATCTGTTTTGTTTGTCTGTTCATTAACAAAAATTTGCAATGGCAATGAAGCCATCTCAATCTCTTGAATCATTACCTGTCGCTGTACTTTTAGCTGTTCATTCAGCTCATTTATCTCAATCTCCTTTTCCTTTGAACATAATTTTGACTCATCAGGCTGTGTCAAATCAATCAGATCAGTATCAGACTTCTCACCTGCTAGTACTGAAGTCATCTCTGTTTCTCGCTGAGTTTTGATCCCTACCAGTTCAATCTCAAGTACAATAGAATAAACCTTTTCAGTTAATGGGACCTTTAAAACTGCCGGAATAGTTTCATCTTTTCTAAGTGTAGGGACTATCTCTGTTTCCATAATTTTCATGGACTCCTTTAAATCATTTGATGAATTTACATGATCAGGAATATTAATTCCAGAAGTACTAAACATTTCATCATGCTTTTCTGTCGCATCAATTTTAGTAGAAGTCTGAGCTGACACTTTATCAGTTTGATCTGACACTTTTGGCGTTGCATTAATCTGTTCTAGGGGTCTTCGTGAATTTCTGTTCTGATCCATATTTACAACATCAATTGTACACTGATCAATACTTTCTACTCTGACACTTTTATTATTTACATTCGCTAATTTGGAAATCTTTAATTTACTCTCGCATTTGGCTACTACCTTTTTCATTTTCTTGTACAAGGAAGACATTTTATTTCTCTTTATTTTGGTAAATATACTCTTTAAATTTGCCTTGCAGCGCTTGCTGATCAATTAATTAATTAAATACTATCAGGTGTAGAAAACCTTATAATTTGGTCAATTTAATATATCTCCTAATTTACCTGTATCACTAATTATAATTAACCTGGAAAGGAAAACATCAATTTGCAAAAACACAATAACAACGCAAAATATTTATTTATAACAATAAATATCAACATATAATCACATGTGTTTTAAATGTACTTAATTTTCACTTACACACCTTCTGCAACATATACCTGTGGAAAAAGAAAACCTAATCTGTTTGCTTTTAATTTTGGACAGTAAAATGTAACTAACTAAAAACATCAATTGAAATAATTCAATTAATAAATCAAAGCAAGGATAGAACTATATAATTTAAAATAATATTTCTGGGACACTATAATCACACCATTAATTAATACAGTAACTAACAAAATGCTTGGAAATATTTATTTATTTAATTTTGCTGCACAAACCTCCAATCAACCAGCTTTAAAACCAGTCTTCCTTGAACTTAATCCAAATTAAAAACCCTAAAATAATTAGCTAACTTGCAGCTTTCAAGAGCAAAAAGACCCTACCCCTTTCATGGAGGCAGCACTTCTTAATGATTTTGTAAACCTATTAAGGAGAAAGAATTTATTGAAAACTATAGACTAGTATTGCTTTGGTATGCCTGACAAATTGGACACAACTAAATCAATAATATAATTGTAGCAGTAAAGAAAACCTAAAGCATGCAATATTTACAAAAGGTAAACAACTCGGCAGACACACTCCAACCAATCACAGCGCGGCAAATGCCTGGTCCAACTACAACATATCTGGCATGACGCGCTCCAGCCAATCAGAGCACTGCTTTTACGCTGCGCAACCAATCAGAACACAGCTGCGCATCGGCCAATCACAACACAGCGGCTGTAACACTCGGCCAATCTCAGCGCGGCCTTTGCTGTGACATATGCTGCTGATGCTGGAGTCTCCCCTTGCACCCTCGCACCCCAAGCAGCCTTCTTCTACAAATGCGCTTCTCAACACTGCGTGCAACACTTGCCAGACAACTCACTTTGGTGAGGAAAAGAAACCAAAGCAGGGACTAATTTAAATAATTCGACAATAACTTGGCAAGTGGTGTTGATGTCTAGCTCTCCGTGCTCAGCCCCTCCCTTGCACAATTGAGCTGAACTTACAATAAAGTGCACAATGTTCATCGGCCACTATTATACATTAATTGTGATACACACGACTATAGCAAGGAAAGAAATCAAATCGGGGACATTTTTAAATTGTAAATAATTATTTTAAAGCAACAACGCGCCTCAGCCAATCACAGTGCTGGTGGCGATATTTCACCCAATCACAACATTGTTTACGCCGCTTCATCCAATTACAGCGTGGCTACAAATGCCTCGGCCAATCAGAGCATGACTTTACCCCAACACTTCGGATGTTTCAACAAATCAGAGCGCGGCAGCTCACACAATTGCTGTAGCTCTCAGTTCTCCGCGCTTTTACCAAAATGGTATTTAAACACAGCGCGCAATCGCCTTTAACTTAATTTATTTATGTAATTTTATTTAGCGTGTACTCGCTCATTCACTTTACCCACAACACGCTTTTCTTTTTAAATCATTAAAGCGTCGAGGAAAAGGGCTAACGCAGTGTTTTAATTTTTTATTCAATTACAAGATACCTATAAACCATCACAGAGCCTCGCCCAATCAGAGCGCAGCTCACGGAGCCTCGCCCTATCAGAGCGCGGCTCTGCCTATGACGTGACGGCCTCTGGACCAATGGGAGCGCGGCGGCTGACTTAGACAGCCGCTGCAGGCTGCTCTCCCACTCGCTCCAGCCCCCCCCTTTCACAAATTACTCAGGACAGCGAGGAATGTTCTTATTTAAACAACAAGCATTAAACAATGAGCAAAACATAAGATAGATTCAAGATGAGCACGTGTAGTTAGGCGGTGTGTGAACTAAAGGAAAGTAAATTAAAAGAAAGCACATCGATCAATAGGAAATCTGGGAATGAGATCGAGTCCATAAAACTACACTACTAATCAGATCACTATTTTCTAATATAGTGCAATTTAAGAGAAA
Source organism: Lissotriton helveticus (assembly GCF_964261635.1). NCBI lineage: Eukaryota > Metazoa > Chordata > Amphibia > Caudata > Salamandridae > Lissotriton > Lissotriton helveticus. Next base: position 99,683,168 of record NC_136068.1, read on the forward strand.
AAGAATAAAATGAACTTAATTATAATAGTATTTTAAATATAGATCGTACTTTATCCAATGGGAGCACTTGCTCTGACACTCCAGGGATATAAACCAATCAGGGCACTACTTAATGATGACGCTCCATACAGTTCTACCAACCAGAGCGCGGCAGGGCTATGACGCATGCAGCAGCTGCAGCTGCAGGCTCTCCCCACACGCTCTCACTCGCAAAATCAGCCCCTCCCTTACAATTTTCGATCGGGGCACTTTTCAACTGATTTAAATAGCGTGCAATGCTTTTTAGTGTATTTAAACAACACACAACTTTTTAGAAAGTCTTAGAATGGTACAGACTTTACCTAGAACATTCCTAAGTACCTTACTTCTGGTACAATTTAGTGAATACATAAAACGAACTCATCTGTTTGTTTCTCTAAATAGGATAGTTTTACATGCATTCAAGTATTCTCATTCTCGGAATATAAGGCGCTATTCCCATAGAATATTTTTCATTTGCCAGTAGAGTAACTCTTACTCTACCCTTCTAACACGTAAAATATGAACTCATTTTCCTCTGAACGCACCGCGAAGTGACAGTTCGAGAGTTCCACTTGAACATAAATTACAAATCAAACTCGCACTTTCACACTGAAAATTCCCTAACTTCAAACACACATGAAATCCGTACAGGACTCTCACCTGTTTATAGAAATCATGCACCGTTAGCAAAATAACACCGTTATCCGTACAGGACTCTCACCTGTTTATAGATATAAAACATGTACCCCTACAGGACTCTCACCTGTTTATAGATAATCATGCACCGACATTACCCTACCCTTCACTCAAGCTCGAATATAACTAATACTCTTATCACAGTGAGTTTTATGGAAGGCGCTTTGTCCCTATTCTCATGCTGCTCTAATTTCTTAGAAAACCCTCACTATACAAGATTCACACCTAGCCCTAAAACTGTGTTGCACGGCGACAACACTGTGGTACACGGCGATACCACTTGTGATACACGGCGATATCACTGCAAACAGAACAGATGTCTTGTGTGACTGCCTTCTCATCACACAAACTGTACCGGTACAACTCACATATACCACAAAACAAACAAACTTAACATGTGTTAAAATTTAATCCTATGAATTTACCAACATATATGTATCATGCATGTAACATGTATGTCAAAAACAACATATATAAACCGTCCGATGGCTACCATGAATTTGATCCAGCGCTCTCACCAAAATATTGCACAAATAACACTATCTACTATCACCAAACTTACAATACAACACTAGGCCCATATCAACAATAGAGCGTCTGAATCATGAGGCGATAAGATCTAAATATGTTGTTTAAAACTATCTACAATAATCAAGACCAGCTTGTCATTTTAGAAAGTTTATTTAAACACATCTAGGAAAACTTAGGTTTTGGTATTTTATTAAACAAGCATTAGAAAATGTCATAAAGAAAGATTTATTCAGTATTAATAAAAAGAGCATAAATCAAGAATTATTATTCATTAGCAGGAATAAGTAAAATTAAGCATTTTCCAAAATCCTAACTATATCTCTGTCTCTACCCTCATCACCTAGTAATAAAGTAATTAATAAAAAACACCTTTCCTCACGTGTAAAGTCCATCAGCATAACATCGTCCTCCAGATTTCTCGAGCGTAAGCCAACTATGTGTTCTCTGAACCTATTCTTATACCCTAAATTAAGCTGAGCTAACTATTTTTCACATTCCGGCAGACGAATTCTAGTTCTCCATTGGCTGAGCCACCTCGTACCACAGTAAACTGTGACACCTCCTTCTTACATGCCCGGGCAAATTCACTTGTTCATTGTTCATTTAGAAGTCTTGGCAGTTCTTCCTTAGGCTGCTACATTTTGTAGCGAAAGCTTCCTTTCAACCTTGAGCCTGTCCGCTCTAAACTCCCGTGGCACGTTAGCAAATTTCTCCAAAGAGTCATCTTTTTAGCAGTTCATTCCAAAACCTTTCAAAATAAAAGCTCAGAGGCCTTTTCCATCCTTTCAGAATTATTTTCACTTGAGCCATTTTCATCATTAGGCCTCTTTTCAAAGAGCGTCAATTTTCTGCGCCACCTCTCCTGCGCCACTTTTAAAAGTGTATAATTTTTCTGCAGCCTTCTCTAAGCTTCACTTGTAAAACTATTATATAAACAAACACAAAGAATAATTAATGCAAGAAATACAGTTTGTTTTGTTGCCTCCCATCATTGCTAATAATTAACCCATTAGTCTAAATTACCTAGCAGTAAAGCACAAATAAAGCAGCATTTTATATCTACCAGTCTTCATGAATCCATAAAACCTTATGTGCACCTAGAATAGTTGAAATGACATCACATATACAAGGGAAGCAAAATAAGCACATGCCTTTATTTTAAAAACAGCTGCTATTAGTTATGACATGACAATAGACAAAATTAATTTATTATTTTCTACATACATGAGAATGCAACATAATGCACATTTATGAGCACAAATGTTAGTTTCCCGCGTGTTTTGTGAAAATGCAACTTTAAACTAGATTGAATTAGCACACACACAGTATAAATTGTTAGCATTATTAATTTATTTATGGAAGTGTGACTTCACAGGTTTAAACAGATTTCTGTTTTCTATCCCGCTCCATCACTACTCACTTGCAATTTGACATAGTTCGGCAGGCAAGCTGTTCCAGGCTAGGGGGCTCAGGAGGTAGAAGGAACTACCTCAGGTTTTTGCTCACCTGACCCATGGAACTTTAACCAGATGGCCATGGGAAGAGTGCAGACGTCTGAGGGGAGCATATCATTGAACCCTGGAAGACAAGTATTCAGGTCCAGAGTGGTTCAGAGCTCTATGCATGAGGACCCGGGTCTTGATCAGGATATTTTCTGAATAGGGAGCCAGTGTAGTTTCCTCAAGTGAGAAGAAATCAATGTTCATCTGAGTAACTTGGGGACCAGGCGAGCCGCTGCATTTGGACAGTTTGTAATTTCTTTAATAGATATTGTGTAAGACTGGATTAAAGGCCATTAGCATAGTCCAGTCTGGATATAGTCAAAGCCAGCATAATCCTAATCCTCAGGGTCAAGGAGAGGAGCTTCAGGAATGTTTTTGCCGTGCACATCAGACCGAAGCAAGTGCTCACAACTGTGTTAAGTTGATTTTGCAGAGTAAGCGTTTTGTAAAATTTGACTCCCAAGTTTTTTACCACTTCCTCTTGGGCTTTGGGCGGGGAGGCCCAATCCGGCCAGTGAGCTTATACGTTGAGAGTAAAGTTATGCCTGAAGCAAAGTACCTCTGTCTCATCAGTGTTGCATTTAAGCTGATTGGTATACATCCACCGGAATACAGCTGATAGGCAGGGCTTAACAGCGTTACGTGCAATAGGATCACCTTCCTTAAAGGAAAACAGAAGCTGAGTGTTGTCGGCGTAAGAGATAATCTTGGCCCCAAAAGACTCGGCCAATGCCGCTAGCGGTTAGGGGTTGTACCGAAAAAAGACCCAGGGGAGTACTGTTTGATACACAACTTGTCTGCACCTAAGGATCAATCGGTCAATGAGGACATTGATGGGACACTGGGCGCAGTTAAGTACGCCTAGCAAGATCAGCCAATTGCAATGCTCCAGGAGCTGGGACGAGGGACCTTGCCGGCAAAGGCAAAAATAGAATCCGCCCTTAGGCTGCTGCCGGTGTGCCTGAGGACTTTCATTTATTCGGTTTCTTATTTGAGGGTGCCTTCCACTTTGAAAAATGTATGCCCATGGGCTGTTCAGTCTCCTGTGCTTTCTTTGAGAGGTTTAGATCTTTCTTGGAGTGAGTATTTAGGCAGAGATCAGGGCACCAGTGGGCACTACATATTTGGATGACTTCCGGTTCCTAGGCTCGCCTGGAGCGGAGAAGTGTGGGAGGGCTTTAAAATCTTACCAGGAATTGATGGGTATATTCGGGGTAACTCTGGCACAAGCAAAGACCTGTGTGTCAGCTACCACAATTGAAATTCTAAGGATATATTTGGATTCCAAGGCAGGCGTATCTAGTCTCCCCCAGGAGAAGGTCAGGGCATTCACAAGGGCGTCGGAGGAATGTCTTGAAGCCAATAAGGTGTCACTACAACAGTTACAGGTGGTAGTGGGGCAGTTGAATTATGCGCTCCGCATCACACCCACGGGCCGCCCATTTTCCAGGTCAATAACGCAGGCCATGTCTGGGCTGCAGCTAACGGATATTCAATGGCCACATGGCTCTCTGGAGGGCTTCATTACCTGCCCTAAGGCTGACCAAATGGGTAGGGGTTGGCACATACTGCTTCACCGGGCCCCAGGGAATGAGTGCTGTCAGCTGTGGAGTCTGGAAGCCTTTATGGCCCAGTGGGTACAAGGGACGGTAGGCCTCCACTTGGTACATAAGGATGAGATGCCACTTACAAGGTTTCAATTTGCCAAGGTGCTCAGCAAGGCTCTGGTGTCAGCAGGTTTGGATCATGCTGACTAGAGTTCCCATTCGTTTCGGATTGGCAAAGCCACCGCTGCAGCAAGCATGGGATTGGCGGGACAGGCAGTTCAAAGGAATGGCAGGTTGAAGTCTGATTGCTACAAGTGCTGTTTGAACATTTTGTAAATGTCCCGTTTATTTTAAATATTCTTTCCTTACCATATTCTGCTGTCAACACAGGTGAAAGACATGTTAAGGTGATATGGCCACTGGATGCTTCACTGCCTCTCGTCTACGCTTAAGCAAGGAGAGTTACAGATGTGCTGGTTTGGGGCCACACCTACATAAGGGACACAAAGGTCTTTTATTCTGCAGGTGACTATGCGTCGCCAGCAAAGAAAGTGACAAGCCGACAAGGGGGGCTACGCTTGGCCCACTGGAGAACTGCATTGGACAGAATGTAGCCCCAGAGGCTTCTGCTTCACGGAATTATAATCGTACATCTAGGAGGCAATGATTTGACGGAGTTAGGTCGGAAGGACTTATTTGAACTGATTGTCTCTGAAATGTGTTGGCTTTCTCAAAGAAGTTCCTGGAGGCCATAATTGCCTGGTCCAACAATGTCCGGAAGTTAAGTTGGAGAAGTGGTAAGTCAGGCAGGCTCTCAATGATTCGGTGAAACGGTTGAACTGGAATGTTGGTAAGTTGTTAAGAGCAGCTTGTCTGTCAACCATAACTCATGGGAGCATCAAGGGGGAGCGATTTTTCTTAAATGATGAAGTGCACTTGTCGAAAGAGGGTAATGCAATGTTTCTTGAGAATTTGATGGCCTGGCTGGGCCAACGTGCACTGAACATGGGGGATGGGGGGAGCAGATAGTAGGTAAACTATGCTGGCCTGTGGCTGGTGAGGTCCTGATTGGCTGGGACACTTTGGATCCCTTTGCGGGATCCTTTTATACCAAATTAACATCTGCGTCACTGGACCCTCCAAGGGGTGCTTGCAGAAAGTTGAAAGGAGGTTGCAAAGGTGCAGGGGGTCTGGGGCAGTCACTGGCATGCAGTTCCTACCAATAAATCACCCAAGCAGGTGCAACTGGTGCGAGCTAACACTGGCCCTTGGTAGATAGGAATTTGGGTGAGGTATCCTAAGTGTAGCAAGGCCCCTTCACAAGAGCTCGAGTGGTGGGATGAGCTACCGGCACAGGAGAGGGAAGGTAGGGCCGTCCATTTAGAGGGCCAATCCTTTGGACGGGGGAGGTGTAAGAAACGGTTATGCTTTTTGTTATTTGAACAGACTAGTTAATATTAGAGGATTCCCATGTTCTAGAATCTCTGTTAAGGCTAGGTCTCACTTGTAAACAAGATGTAAACAATGGGGTGACTGTGCACATTTTTTATGACAAAAATGTTTTGTGTGTGTACATAATAAATATGGCCGGGGTCTTATGACCCCTAACACAAAGAGATGGTGTGGGTTTTATTTTTCCTACGAATCTCTGGATGCATGGAGAGCATTTTTGATTTGTATCGCTTAAATTTGTCTATCCATTTTTCTGCAGCTTGCTCTACTAGGGTCGTTCATCAAATTAGGTCGATTTAATCATGTTTCTTCTCTCACTCACGCGTCACATGAATAAAAAGATTTTTTTTTTATTCATTCATGGTTTCTATACTTGATCTGTGTGGAAACAGTTTTGGTTACTCTGATGCAGGACCAGTATCATAGCGATTCTTGTTTCTTTAACCATGAATTTACACTAGGGTTCTTTCCAAGTTTTGTGTGATGTCACCAATATTATGTACTTTTTCACTGATATAAGGGTTTGCACTCTTGCGAGGTGTTTTTCTGCGCGTTTCGCCATCAAGCCATATAGCGTCTCATGTGTATATCTCCCATACTGTACCGTGTCCTTTTACTCTTCCCCCAGCCCTGAAGAGTCTCGAGCCAACTGCTCGCTTGATGAAACACATGTCGGCTGGTTGTTTTTTGTCTTGAAGTCACCCTTCCAGAAAGGAAGGCTTAATACATTTCAAAGAAACCATCTATATGAGTCTACCTTGTTTCATTACCTATGATTTTTCCTTTCTTTACTTTTGAAAACCTTCAAGATTGACTTATCATAACGTGTGCACAGGACTTGTGTTGCACAAAGAGATGGTGTCATAGCATTGTCATTGTGGAGAAGCGTGGCTCAATGGTTAGAGCGGCAGACCCTGATGCAGAGGTCTGGCCTGGGACCAGGGTTCAATTCCCGCCTCGGTGGCTCTTGGACTCAATTTCCCCGGACCTGATAATTCTCGCCTCAGTGCCTAGTCTAATCATGGGTCCCACTCTGTGACTCTGGGCAATAGTTTGCTTAATTTCCACAACGGCCCCAGCAGCGCTTGGATGCCTGGCTTCACCTTGGGGGTGCCCAGGAGTGGACATTTCACAGAAAAGCCAGGATGGGTTCCACAGCGGTATGAATACAGCGCCACGAGACCTCTGGGTAGAAGTGCGCTATATAAATACAAATACATTTTACATTTTACATTTACATTGACAAGGGTGTTTATAAGGAGTAGTAAGAACCCAAGGGACATTGGCGACTCCCTGGCCATACCATATAGCGCCTCACAGGTTATTTGGTTTCAGGAATTGATTCAAAGGCATAGTGTTCACTGTTGCACATGCTCCACACTCGACCCTGAGCTCTGCAGTTCTTGGCAGAGTAACTCAATTTTCCATTTCTTGAACATTTCCCCTGTAGCTCAAGAAAAGCACCATCATGCAAGAGTGCTCCTTCGCAGTACCGCCACTGTGCCAGTAGCCTAGCAAGAGGTCTGTGAGCTTTACTGCATGCAAGGCAACTGGGCTCTATATACCCTAGTTTGATAGTAAAAACACAACCACTAATTTGAGTACAGAGGGCCCCTAATCCCCCTGGGTCTCGGTGATGCTGCACCATTCAGGGCTACGCCCTTGAAAAAATGCTCAGATTAGCACTCATCGCTGTTTTGTCCACTTTGACTAGAATGTGGTACAAGCCAGTCGGCCATCTTAAAGGATTCAACCATCAAGCTACAGAACATCCAAAACGCCGCCGCAAGACTGTTCCTCAACCTGCCAAGACACTGCCACATCTCCCAGCACCTGCGCACACTCCACTGGCTCCCCTTCGAAGCTAGAGTCACCTTCAAGATGCTCATCCACCCTCACAAGGCCCTCCACGACATCGGACCAGCATACCTGAACAGTTGACTCAAATTCACGCACCCCAAAGGACACTACGATCAGCCTAGCTCTCCTACGCCGTGGTCCTGAAGAACCCGGTTTTAGAACCCAGCAGCGCCAGGGACACGCCCAAAGTCTTCGGGTTCTCCTGTCTTGGCAAACAGAGACACGGAATACTTCTAGGTGGCGTCAGAGATCAAATTTATTAGCTGCAGCTAGTAACAGTAATCCCAGCAATACAACACGGTGTACAACTCAAGAAACTGTTCAATTTCATAGAGCAAGACATCAGTATTTATACACAATATTCTCATTATAAATGTACACCCACTGCGCAAAATTCTGACCAATAGGACACATTTTCTAACTGAGTATCACATTAACAAAAACCCAATTTACAGTAACCCAACCCAAAAGTTAATTATTAGGAATGTCCCAAATTCAATTTCCACAAGCCGGACAAACCCATAATTGAAAGCACTACCCATGTAATGAAAAGTCATAAGGAAAGAAACAATTCAGATGCTGATTAGGATAAGATATGTGCAAGGAAACTAAAAGTTAACGAGGTCCTGAACATTGATTGGCAATCTCAGATAAGAATCAAACCAAGGGAAATTGGCTTCGTGAAGGGTCAGTTTCAGGTGAAGAGGTCAGCGTCCTGCAGTTCACTCACAAGTCAGAAAGGGCAAGTTAATATGTACATGGACAACGAAGCCCATGCAACTTTGTTCGTTCGTTTACTTCCAAGGCCTACGTGAGGGCAACATAAAATGGCGTCTCGAGCAACGCAAACAAAATGGAGTCCGGTCCCGAAAACCACGGAACCTCAGACCCTCCTTTTGCCATTACGTAGGCAATGACCTAAACTCACGTCAATCTGAATCCAGGTCTATATCTATTCTCGTCAGGTCATCAAGGTGTTGCTGTAACATCATCTTATTATCCTTCGCTTCTCTCGGGACTGGTCTTCTCACACAGATTGTAGCACAAAGACTACAAATGGCGGGACCACACTGGATGCATAAGTAACACGAGAAAAGGATCGCTAAAGCCATACCAAGGAACATCAGAATCTTCCATCCCCATTTGGACAGCATTTCCCAAAACCATCCCATCAATGACCAGTTCCCTTCGTCTACATGTATAGACTCAGCGGACTTATGTAACCTCAAGATGGCTTGGTACACTGTCGGGGCATTATCTGGTATGAAAACGCAGCAACTAGACCCGATCAATTGACATACTCCACCTCTATCTGCAAGTATAATGTCTAAAGCAAAGCGGTTCTGTAATGTCATAAGGTGATCCGCTTGAAGCTCAGCTGTAATATTACTTAGAGCACCTGCAGTCTCATTGATAGTGGCCTCAACCACTCTCGTAAGCTGACGAATATTTCTACCATTAGCCATAGGACCCTAAAAGGGCAAGAAACCCTTAAAGAAGTCTCCAACTTCTTGTGCAGAAGTGTCTTTCACATCGATAACACCTCTACCATATCTTGTCTTATGGTAGTCGAAAGCAGCTGTATATGTAGGGGGAAGCAAAAACGTCACATAACATGTGCCTGAAAAGTCAGAAGGCAACCATGTATATGCTCTGTCATAACAAACAAAATACGTGCCTTTGGCTGGCACGAACGGTGGAGATTTCTGGGACGTATAGACATAGGTGTGAACACACACACTCTTACCAAGCTGAGCTCTCGGATTCTGACCATTACCTTGCAGACAAAAATGACCTCGGTGGGGTACAATCCAAATCGGGGGAGACCTTTTTCGTCTCTCCTTCTCAGTCAAACTAATGCTATATTCAGTCTTGTTCTAACCAATATATGCTCGTACCTCATCTTTAGGGATAGCATTATATGCATCAATATCTCTGACCATATCTACTATTCCCTGTATCAAAGCATTATTATTCGCATTATCTTTGACAGAACGTACAGGAGATGCTTCATTCGCATAGATAAACATTGACTGGAGTGCCCATACTGACCCATTAGGCGAAAAAGGCAAAACCAAATATGGCATTCCCTTATCAGTCATATGCGGCATAAGACCACACACCCAACAATTCGTGGTATTTACAACTAGCTGGTGCTGATGTAACATCTGTATAAACGAACTGTTCAAAAATTCTGATCTTCGTGTCTGTTCATGTTCAGGCAACGTATGAAACTCATGTGGGAAAACAGTAGGAAAAGAAAGAGCAGGTTGGGAGGTAGATGCAAGCGTCTGTTGTGTGACATAGAAAACCCAACCCACACAAGCTATCGTAATATTCAAAAGCATTAGAAAACACATTATCAAAAAACATTTGTTACGAACCAATATACACATTTTTGCTCTGAAATGAAATCTTTTAACACCCTTGTTGAACTCAAAAGACTCCATCCTCTAACGTGCTGCTCACGGCAATTTTCCCTCTTCACTTAAGTGTGCGCCAAGATCGCACTAACGACCCTGAACCGCAGACCTTGTGTCAATACGCGGCTCACCCCTTAAGAACTTATACCGTGACCCTGCAGCTGAGTCCGGATGGTGACTCGAAAAAGAAAAAGTAAAAAAGTCTCTTGATCTGCCAAGGTGTAATTCACTACATAAAAAAATTTAGATTTATTTGTCCATTTCAAACGTCCTTTTTCGATCTCAGATTGTAGCGCTCTTTGCCAGGCACAGTTTGGTCATTAAAAAGGAGCTCCGTATTCGTCATGTCGAGTCTCAAAGACGGAGGCACAGCAGCTTGCAGAACATCATCATCCTCGCGTTCCGACTGAGTCCATGTCAAATGTGCATCACTAAAAGGCACGAATCTGGGAACCCTTTCGCATTCCGAGTCAGCTATTCCATCCCTCACCCACTTGTCATACGGTAAGGGCAACGGAACTTTCTTTGTATGGGTGGCATGCACCCAATTCTTTTTACCAGCTACTCTAACAGCAGTCCGGGTTCCCAACAACATCAGAAAAGGTCCAGTCCATCTCGGTTCCAAGTTCTTGGATCGCTGAAAATTTCTGATTAGAACTGAATCTCCAGGTTGGATAACGTGCCCCGGATCTGTAGTAGCTGTTGGCAAACTGTCATAGACCTGTTGGTGGAGAACACGTAATTTAGCAGTCAAGTCATTTAAGTAATCCACCAACATAGGGTACTCAAGGTCACTGTATTTTTTAGGACGAGGCACACCCCAAACATTCGCTGGACGACCAAACACTATTTCGTATGGGCTAAGTCCCACACGAGAATGCACAGTCGTCCTTGTTGACAAAAGAGCCAACGGCAAGGCATCTGGCCATGTAAGACCAGTGCTCGCTTGAATCTTAGCCAGTTTCAATTTCAGTGTGCTGTTATAACATTCAACAAGTCCAGCTGACTGGGGGTGATTCGCTGCATGGAACTTTTGCCTTATCCCTATTCCAGCACACACTTTCTTCATAACTTGACCCACAAATTCACTTCCATTGTCCGACCATACAATTCTCGGCAAACCATACCTAGGGAAATATTCTTTAAGCAAAACCTTAGCTGTAGACAAGGCAGTATTATCCTTTAGGGGGTAGGCCTCTACCCATCTGGAAAAGGCGCAAACAACCACAAGGACATACTTCAGGTTGTTGCATCTCTCCATGTGAATGTAATCTAGCTGTATCACTTCAAACGTATACGTCGGAGGAGCAAAATTACCAGCTGGAGTTGGAGTTCCCTTGCCAGGATTATACTTCAGACAAATCATACAATGCTTCACAACATTCTCAGCACATTTCGGAATTCCAGCGTAACTTACATATCCCTTTTGCACTGATATGAGCCATTCCATGTGCCATAGTAACCACTGGGAGCACATACGCATCAGGCAACAACCATCGCTGGTGTTCTGACAACTCAACCCAACAACCTGTCGAATCCAACCTACTCATACTTTCTCTCCACGTACTCACTTCTTTCTCAGCCTGAATTGACTTCACACTTTCTATTGTGTCTTCACACATTCCTCTTTCCACAACCCATCTTGCAGTACCTGCCACATACATACGGCTCATCATGTCTCTCGCCGTTTCCTTCGCAACTTCATCCGCAAATGCATTCCCTCGACCTACATCGTCCACAACTTTCTTATGCGCACTACACTTCACAATTGCAATCTGCTTTGGGAGGGTAAGAGATTCCAAAAGTTCATTCACTAACTGCCCATGCTGAATTTTTGTGCCATGGGAAGTAAGGAATCCGATTTCTCTCCACAAACGTCCAAAACTATGGGCAACACCAAACGCATACTGGCTATCGGTATAAACATTCACTCGCTTTCCTTCTGACAATACACACGCTCGTGTCAATGCAATCAACTCTGCTGCTTGCGCAGAATTCTGTGCTATGCATGCTGTCTCAACAACTGTATGTAACATTGTGACGGCATATGCTGCAGTCGTTTCACCATTCGGAAGCTTAAAACACGAACCATCTACCCATAGGGTATCATCAACATTCTCAAGAGGAGTATCGTTCAGATCAACTCTAGCTTTCGCTTCTTCCTCTGTACGAAGAAAACAATCATGCTGTTCTTGAGCATCCGTCTCTGTAGAGATCGGCAACAACGTAGCTGTATTCAACACATTGCATCTTCAAATGTGAACATGACTAGCTAAAAGTGTCAACTCGTAACCTGAAAGACGTGCACTAGTAAGGTGCTGTGTCTTGGTCCTGTTCAATAAGGTATCCACTGCATGTGGGACCATCACAATCAACGTATTATCCAATACCAAACCAGCAGACTGTCGGATAGAAACAGCCGCTGCCGCTGTAGCTCTCAAACAGCTCGGCAACGCTTTAGCTACCGGATCTAACGTCGCTGAAAAATACGCACATGGGCGCTGCTTATCTCCGAACTGTTGAGTCAACACTGACAATGCACAACCTTCTCTCTCGTGAACATACAACGTGAAAGGTTTACTGTAGTCCGGAGTACCCAATACCGGAGCCGAACACAATGCATCACGTAATTCAGAAAAACTTTTCTGACACTCATCAGACCAAGGGAGAGGATGTGGAGTATCTTTAAGAGTCAGCGCCAACAGAGGTTTCGCTAGCAGGGAAAAATTAGGGATCCATTGTCTACAATACGAGGTGATACCTAAGAAAGCACGCACTTCTCTCTGTGTGGATGGTACACTCATTTGCGCAATCGTTTGAATTCGTTCTGGGGTCAACCTTCTTCCCTCCTTCGACAAGAGATGACCTAAGTAGGTTACTTCTTGTCGGCAATACTGTAACTTGGAAGGTGACAGTTTATGATGAAGGTCAGACAAATGTTGTAACAAAGAAAGAGTAGCCTCTTTACAAATCTCTTCGTCATCAGCGGCAACCAACAGATCATCAACGTACTGGATAAGAGTAACACCAGTAGGCAACACAAAGCTATCAAGCTGAGTTTTCAACGCCTGACTATAGATGGAGGGACTTTCACAATAACCTTGGGGAGCTCTCTTCTCAACCAAATCATAGACGATCGCTAGAAGAGCTCTCTCGCCATCGCTAGAGATTTTATATTGGGGAATACGAGGTAGCCTAGCATTCGATTTGAGGGTGACAACATAAGGTGGAATCTGCAAAAGACCAACATCATTAGGACCTGTATCCCAAAGTGTATCAGGAAGAGAACGCAATTCCAGTGGAAGACAATCTTTAGACAAATACATCGGAGAAATCACTTTCTTACCTAGGGTAAGATGTACTCCCGAAGGAGAACAATGTAATGTCGCATACAATCTTTTCAGCAAGTCCAAACCCAACAGATTCTCATTACAACCAGTCGTCAAAATAAGAGGAGCTTCCAATTCACAAGGGCCAATAGAAAGGGGCATAGGATTAGAAATCGGGTTACAAACTGGGGCGCCTGAAAATCCTACAGAAACATTGGTCAAGCCAGACAAAGGTGCGCCAGGAAGTTTAGAGTGCATAATAGAACTCTTTGTCGCACCAGTATCCAAAAGAAAAGGTTGTACCACACCTGATGTAGTCACTTCAACATAAGGTCCACTCTGGTCTACTGGAACTGACACTACTCCCTCTCTTTGCCCATGGCTGTCCTAACTATCATTATAACCAGCACTCTCACTTTCGACATAATAATCATCAACATAGTACTGTGCAGACTGACCCCTCGGAACATTCTGTCTGTCAAAATAATTCGCAGAATTCTGAAGGGAAGAGGAACGCTCATTCTGGGGTAACACACCACGTCCCCTACCCCTAGGAGCTTTCTGGAAACCACCACGACCTCTCTGACCAGATACGCCATTCGCACGCTGTAACAGAGCTGGGCAACTATTCTTAAAATGACCTTCCTCTCTGCAATAAGCACACTGATTAGGACCAGGAAAGAATTGCTGAGCATAAAGCTCAGGCTTCTGTAACAACCTCTGAAACTGTGGAGGTTGCTGAAACTGTGGCTGATTCTGACGAGGCGGATAAGCTTGCTGCAAAAGAACCTTTGTCTTTAAATCTTTTGTTTTCTTCTCTGCTTTATCCTTCTCATCGTTATCCCTATTCTCGTAATATTGTGCAGTAGCCAATATCTGGGCCGACGAAGAAACAGCCCATGAACTCTCAGAGTCCTTTAACTTATTAGAAAGTTCGGGAAGAAAATTAAAGACAAATTTGTCCACGAACAACCTTTGACCACCTTCCGTACTCATGTCCTGACCACTATGGTCGATAAAAGTTTCTTCAAACCTTGTGAAGAAATCGGACACACTTTCGTCTTTCTTTTGTTTGCATGCTGCTAACTTATCCCAATTCACTCGTAAAGCAGGCATCATAGTTTTCATTAGATTAATAATCCTACGAGGTAATTCTGCAACTAAGGGCTCAGGTTTGGCACCTCCAACCTGTCGACCATCTGCAGCAACAATATTAGCCCATGTATCACCTAATTCTGCCGCATGATTCTCATGACGAATCTTCGCCCACAAAGGTTGAGGAACTACATTACCCATCAACATATCTATGTCAGCTAAATTCATAATACATGCTTCAACTGTCTGAGACAACTCCTTGTAATAACCAGCAGGATTCTTACGGGGGTCAGGTAAGGTCTGCTTAAGAGCTAAGACCTCTGCTCGCTTCCAAGGAACATGTACCCACACTCGCTGAAAATGGGCTTCTGCAGCCTGAATACCCCGATTAACATCAGCCTGAACTGCCTCTCTCCAGACAGGGGGAACCTCTCTCATAGGATACTGCTTCACTTTCCTCCTAACAGATGGATCAGATTCATACAATGCCTGAGGCGGTAACCTAGACCTGAAGGCAAGTATCGTCTCTACAGCATCTGTAACATCAGATTCCACTACCGCCCCTGTAGCAAACTCTGACTGAACATCAAGCACTTCCTGCGGAATCGGACCCAACTCATTATCTTCCCATTCCTGCCTCATTACATTAAAAACATACCTTTGCTTAGGTGGCTCTCACTGAAAGAAAACATCCATAACTGCTGGCAAATTATACCTGGAAGCATTTAAAATCCATCTACGAGCCAACAGATCCAACACTGCTGGTTCTTCTGAACTAGGAAGCTGACTACGACTCTGCTTACGTTCCGAAACAGGGGTCATACTCAGTGGCCCAAACAATGGAGACAACAGACTTCATCGGAGCAGCGTTGAGGGGAAGGCAGGCGATTTGACCATGCAGTAACCGTTGCTTTACTGAGCAGTGAGGAAGGATCCCCCAATACTACGCATAAGCTCATGAGGTCATCATACTTTGAACATTAAGTTCTCTTTAACGCCAATTGGGCGCAACTGAGCTTACTTATACAAACAACATTGATAGGTACATTACACCTTTATTTTTTGTATAATACACTTTAACATTTCATGTGAGTAAGGTGAGGATAATGTGCATATCCTTGTCCTGAAGAAGGAGTCTTTGCACTCCGAAACATGTTGACACTTTGACATGGTTGATATACCCTAGTACGTATATTACCAACCTCACTTTGCACTTTTTTAATAATACCAGCCGGGGACATAATAAATAATTTTCCTCCTACGTGCCAGGTATTTTTTACTCACTTTTTTCACCTCACCTCACTAACTCACTTCTCTCCTTCAAACACACACCCTCACATAGTTCACTATCAAGTGCTCCTACGTAGTCGTTAGTTGTAGCACGCCGCATCCCGTAGAGGGGTGCGAAGGCCCCGATGATGAAGCATGACACCAAGGGGCCTGTTGGTGTGTGAGGGGCATTTAAACAACACTGTGTGCTCCCCATCACTTTAGGGATCACTTCCACTTTCTAAGTGGATTCCTCTTGTTTAATCAGACAACAGATTAACGACAGTTTCTGTCATTAGTTTTCGAGCAGAAGGAGAAGAAGTAGGCGTAAAAACAGGAAAGTTAAAATCTTGAGACAAAGTAGGAACAAGAGCAGTAGGAGTCTGAGATGGAGAAGCAGAAGGCAAAGGAGTTTGAGGCAAAGCTGGAAGCAAAGCTAGCGACTCTAGAGTGGGTTGCGCAGTAGGAGGCAAAACCATCTGTGGAGCACCGGGTGGCTGAACAACAGCAGGAGGTTGAACAACAAAGGGTGGAACAACCGGGGGTAATGGAGGCGCAGTAGCACCCTGCACATAAGGGGGTGGCATTCTCAGTAATTGAGACATCAAAGGATCTTTTTCAAGGTCTTCAGTCACTTTCGGAGGAGAAGACGGCAAGGCCGGATAACATTTATCTATGGCCATGCAACTCTGTCTATCTAAAACTTCACTCACTCGATCTTCCTCATCTGACTTAAACTGCCTAGCAGCTTGTAGTGCTGACATATTCTTATCTTTCCTATCTCTCTTTGCTTGCTTAATTTCTCGCTGTTTGGCTTCCTTTCGCCAAAGGCGGAAAGAGTCAAACATTGCCGGCCGGGCTTTCTTCTTAAATAGCGCAACTTCCAGTTTACTTAAATTATTTAATTCAAAACTACCATGTTGGGGCCATCGTAAAACACCATCCTTCCTAGTGTAGCGGACCCATACTTCATTATAAGTAATAGGACCCACTCCGTGTTTTGAATAGAGCTCATAAGTCGGAGTTCCAACCGGAGGTATCGGACACAAATCCTCCAATCCGGAATCCCTGTTGCAACCACAACTAAACCATTTCCTAATTTTGCTAAGATCAGGCATCTTATAGCTCACTAATCTAGCTTCAAACTTCAAGGGGTTATCAACTATCGATACACTCGTAAATATACGAGCCCCTCGACTTCGATTTTTGCAAAAATCAAATCAAAACCAAGAACCAAAACAAAGTCGTGGGAGCGACCCACTTATACTTAACCCTATATCTGTCACGCGCCCAGAAGACCGTCTATCGTCTCGCTCTACAAAGGATCAATCAAGGGTCCAAGACAGGGCGACAGTTAGAGCAGCAGTCCTTCGTAGCCGTCGGAAAGCGGGAAGCCTCGCAGAAAAGACCTTTTGTCCACGTTGACATGCAGGGGTCAATGAAGTGGCGGCCTTCCTCCAGAATTACCTCACGTGGCTCCTCACGATCCTCAGGCTTGGACCGGTACCGCTGAAGTCGCCCCACCGTTGGGCGTCAACTGAAGAACCGGGTTTTAGAACCCGCGGGCGCCAGGGACACGCCCAAAGTCTTCGGGTTCTCCTATCTTGGCAAACAGAGACACGGAATACTTCTAGGTGGCGTCAGAGATCAAATTTATTAGCTGCAGCTAGTAACAGTAATCCCAGCAATACAACACAGTGTACAACTCAAGAAACTGTTCAATTTCATAGAGCAAGACATCAGTATTTATTCACAATATTCTCATTATAAATGTACACCCACTGTGCAAAATTCTGACCAATAGGACACATTTTCTAACTAAGTATCACATTAACAAAAACCCAATTTACAGTAACCCAACACAAAAGTTAATTATTAGGAATGTCCCAAATTCAATTTCCACAAGCCGGACAAACCCATAATTGAAAGCACTACCCATGTAATGAAAAGTCGTAAGGAAAGAAACAATTCAGATGCTGATTAGGATAAGATATGTGCAAGAAAACTAAAAGTTAACGAGGTCCTGGACATTGATTGGCAATCTCAGACAAGAATCAAACCAAGGGAAATTGGCTTCGTGAAGGGTCAGTTTCAGGTGAAGAGGTCAGCGTCCTGCAGTTCACTCACAAGTCAGAAAGGGCAAGTTAATATGTACATGGACAACAAAGCCCATGCAACTTTGTTCGTTCGTTTACTTCCAAGGCCTACGTGAGGGCAACATAAAATGGCGTCTCGAGCAACGCAAACAAAATGGAGTCCGGTCCCGAAAACCACGGAACCTCAGTCCCCCGCACTAGAAAGACCAGATCAGGTGGCCACTCCTTCTCCTTCTGCTCAGCCAGAGCCTGGAACGACCTTCCGCTCCACCTCAGACAGGTAACATCGCTCCTCATCTTTGCAAGAAACCTCAAAACTTGGCTCTTCGTCAGACCCCCTCCTTGATGGACTGGAACCTGCGACCCACCCCCCAGTGCCTTGGGACCCTTACGGGTGAGTAGTTGTGCTTAACAAACACCTGATTTGATTTTGATTTGAACCTTGAGTGTGATCTCAGCAAAAACATCCCCTCATCAGAAAGGTGTACTGCTATGGAGTGCAAACTGGAGCAGGTATCACCACCTTTTATTGGCCCACTCACAAGTTCAAGTAGTCTTTATTCGATTAGTGCATCATAAAAGACATAAAATACAATATATACATGTAAAATACTTTAAAAACATATTAAATCACATATATAGACTACATGAGTGTAAAACAAACAAGCATTAGAAATGCAATCGGGCTCGGATTTATTTGAGTTTGAGCTAATGGCATTGTAAATGCCAATGTATTGTTGCTATGTGTTATGGAGTGTGTTCATGTGGTGTGTACTGCCAGTGATCTCCTTGTGAGTGTGAGAATATTGCACCGTTACTGCCTGTGTTGTCCTTCTTGTGAGTGTGAGAAGCTTGCACCTCTGCTGCCTGTGGTCTCCTTGTGAGTGTAAGAAGCTTGCACTGCTGCTGCCTGTGATGTCGTTCTTGTGAGTGTGAGAAGCTTGCACCGCTGCTGCTTGTGATGTCCTCTTGTGAGTGGGAGAAGCTTGCACCTCTGCTGCCTGTGGTCTCCTTGTGAGTGTAAGAAGCTTGCACTGCTGCTGCCTGTGATGTCCTTCTTGTGAGTGTAAGAAGCTTGCACTGCTGCTGCCTGTGATGTCGTTCTTGTGAGTGTGAGAAGCTTGCACAGCTGCTGCCTGTGAGTATGAGAAGATTGCATTGTGCATCTCTGTGCTGTGCCTGTTCTTTATAAGGGACTCTTGCTCTGTTGCTGCTGCTGCCTTGGCACAGTACCTGCTGTGAGTGTGTGAGGGAAGCTTGCACCGCTGCTGCTTGTGATGTCCTTCTTGTGAGTGGGAGAAGCTTGCACCTCAGCTGCCTGTGGTCTCCTTGTGAGTGTAACAAGCTTGCACAGCTGCTGCCTGTGATGTCCTTCGTGTGAGTGTGAGAAGCTTGCACTGCTGCTGCCTGTGAGTATGAGAAGATTGCATTGTGCATCTCTGTGCTGTGCCTGTTCTTTGTAAGGGACTCTTGCTCTGTTGCTGCTGCTGCCTTGGCACAGTACCTGCTGTGAGTGTGTAAGGGAAGCTTGCACCACTGCTGCTTGTGATGTCGTTCTTGCGAGTGTGAGAAGCTTGCACCTCTGCTGCCTGTCGTCTCCTTGTGAGTGTGAGAAGCTTGCACCGCTGCTGCTTGTGATGTCCTTCTTGTGAGTGTGAGAAGCTTGCACCTCTGCTGCCTGTCGTCTCCTTGTGAGTGTGAGAAGCTTGCACAGCTGCTGTTTGTGATGTCCTTCTTGTGAGTGTGAGAAGCTTGCACCGCTGCTGTTTGTGATGTCCTTCTTGTGAGTGGGAGAAGCTTGCAACTCAGCTGCCTGTGGTCTCCTTCTGAGTGTAAGAAGCTTGCACAGCTGCTGCCTGTGATGTCCTACTCACTACTCTACTCTACTCACTACTCACTACTCTGCACTCACTACTCTACTCACTACTCTACTCACTACTCTACTCACTACTCTACTCACTACTCTACTCACTACTCTGCACTCTCCACTCACTACTCTACTCACTACTCTGCACTCTCCACTCACTACTCTACTCACTACTCTGCACTCTCCACTCACTACTCTGCACTCACTACTCTACTCACTACTCTACTCACTACTCTGCTCACTACTCACTACTCTACTCACTACTCTACTCACTACTCTACTCACTACTCTACTCACTACTCTACTCACTACTCACTACTCTACTCACTACTCACTACTCTGCACTCACTACTCACTACTCTGCACTCACTACTCACTACTCTGCACTCACTACTCACTACTCTGCACTCACTACTCACTACTCTGCACTCACTACTCTACTCTACTCACTACTCTACTCACTACTCTACTCACTACTCTACTCACTACTCACTGCTCTACTCACTACTCACTGCTCTACTCACTACTCACTACTCTGCACTCACTACTTTACTCACTACTCTACTCACCTCACTACTCTACTCACTACTCACTACTCACTACTCTACTCACTACTCTGCTCACTAACTACTCTACTCACTACTCTACTCACTACTCTACTCACTACTCTACTCACTACTCACTACTCACTACTCACTACTCTACTCACTACTCACTACTCTACTCACTACTCACTACTGTGCACTCACTACTCACTACTCTGCACTCACTACTCTGCACTCACTACTCTACTCACTACTCTACTCACTACTCACTACTCTACTCACTGTTCTACTCACTACTCTGCACTCACTACTTTACTCACTACTCTACTCACCTCACTACTCTACTCACTACTCACCTCACTACTCTACTCACTACTCTACTCACTACTCACTACTCTACTCACTACTCTACTCACTACTCTACTCACTACTCTACTCACTACTCTACTCACTACTCACTACTCTGCACACTACTCTACTCACTACTCTACTCTACTCACTACTCTACTCACTACTCTACTCACTACTCTACTCACTACTCTACTCACTACTCACTGCTCTACTCACTACTCACTACTCTACTCACTACTCTACTCACTGCTCTACTCACTACTCACTGCTCTACTCACTACTCACTACTCTGCACTCACTACTCACTACTCTGCACTCACTACTCTACACACTACTCACTACTCTACTCACTACTCTACTCACTACTCTACTCACTACTCACTACTCTGCACTCACTACTCTACTCACTACTCTACTCACTACTCTACTCACTTCTCACTACTCTACTCACTACTCTACTCACTACTCACTGCTCTACTCACTACTCACTACTCTACTCACTACTCTACTCACTACTCACTGCTCTACTCACTACTCACTACTCTGCACTCACTACTCACTACTCTGCACTCACTACTCACTACTCTGCACTCACTACTCACTATTCTGCACTCACTACTCTACTCACTACTCACTACTCACTACTCACTACTCTACTCACTACTCACTACTCTACTCACTACTCACTACTCACTACTCACTACTCTGCACTCACTACTCTACTCACTACTCTACTCACTACTCACTACTCTACTCACTACTCTACTCACTACTCAACTCACTACTCACTACTCTACTCACTACTCAACTCACTACTCAACTCACTACTCACTACTCTACTCACTTCTCTACTCACTACTCTGCACTCACTACTTTACTCACTACTCTACTCACCTCACTACTCTACTCACTACTCACCTCACTACTCTACTCACTACTCACTACTCTACTTACTACTCTACTCACTACTCTACTCACTACTCTACTCACTACTCTACTCACTACTCACTACTCTGCACTCACTACTCTGCACTCACTACTCTGCACTCACTACTCTGCTCACTACTCTACTCACTACTCTACTCACTACTCACTACTCACTACTCTACTCACTACTCACTTCTGCACTCCCTACTCTGCCCTCCCTACTCTGCACTCCCTACTCTGCCCTCCCTACTCTGCACTCCCTACTCTGCACTCCCTACTCTGCCCTCCCTACTCTGCACTCCCTACTCTGCACTCCCTACTCTGCACTCCCTACTCTGCACTCCCTACTCTGCACTCCCTACTCTGCACTCACTACTCTGCACTCACTACTCTGCCCTCCCTACTCTGCCCTCCCTACTCTGCACTCCCTACTCTGCACTCTGCCCTCACTACTCTGCACTCTGCCCTCCCTACTCTGCACTCTGCCCTCACTACTCTGCCCTCACTACTCTGCCCTCACTACTCTGCCCTCACTACTCTGCCCTCACTACTCTGCCCTCACTACTCTGCCCTCACTACTCGGCCCTCACTACTCAGCCCTCACTACTCTGCCCTCACTACTCGGCCCTCTGCCCTCACTACTCTGCCCTCTGCCCCCACTACTCTGCCCTCCCTACTCTGCCCTCCCTACTCTGCCCTCCCTACTCTGCACTCCCTACTCTGCACTCCCTAATCTGCCCTCCCTACTCTGCCCTCCCTACTCTGCCCTCCCTACTCTGCCCTCCCTACTCTGCCCTCCCTACTCTGCACTCCCTACTCTGCACTCTGCCCTCACTACTCTGCACTCTGCCCTCACTACTCTGCCCTCACTACTCTGCCCTCACTACTCTGCCCTCACTACTCTGCCCTCACTACTCTGCCCTCCCTACTCTGCACTCCCTACTCTGCACTCCCTACTCTGCACTCACTACTCTGCTCTCACTACTCTGCCCTCACTACTCTGCCCTCACTACTCTGCCCTCACTACTCTGCCCTCACTACTCTGCACTACTAGCCAGGCTGCTGTACAACATGGCTAAACATATCCCTGACAAAACCAACAGATTTTGTATAGGAGAGTCCTATTTGCTTTGCCAATGCTTGTTTAGCCTACCTCAGTCAAAGAGCAGGCGCGGGTTTGCCGGCGCGCACACAGAGCTCAAGGGAAAAAAAACACAGCAGTGCACACGCTCCCAGCACCATCTGCCTTCAATTACCGGCACCTCGGACAGCTGGTAATTGAGGATTTATGTATTCTTCTGCGCGTGTCCGAACACTTTATGCAGGAAGTGGACATTGCAAACATTCCAAAGCCCTATGGCGTGCTGCCTTACTTAAACACAGCCTTGCCTGGACCAATTACCATTCACATGGCAGAATACCACACGCAAAAACGGCGCGCTTTCTGGAATGCGGCAGCCCACAGCCCTTACTGAACTTTTTTTTTTATACCATTAGAGCTCGGAAGCCCCGCCCCACTTCGTGTGACGTAGGCCCGAGCCCTAAAAACATTGCACAAAGCCTAACTAACAAGCACATATAATATGCTAATCGAAACACGGAGACAAGAACTTTATTAAAAAAAAACACTGGCTAGATGTTTTTTATATACCTGCTTCTGACTAGCCAGGCCCAACCTAAATATTTTTCTAGCCCCACAACAAATAGTGGGGTTAGGTTGGTTTTTAAAATACGACTTGCTTCAGGGGCTGAACGGGTACCAAGACTTCTACAGACTGGTCTTAACCATTTGGCTCTAGGTGCAGAATACAAAGGACACACAAACAAAAAATGGTCAATACTTTCACCCTGGCCTGGACATTTTGGACAGTGCCCAGACCCACCGAATCCCAATTTTTTTGTAAAATCCCTTAAAGGTAAAGAACCGCATCTAAACTGGTGAAATAGTTTGCGATCCAGGGGCTTGGTGATCATGTCCCAGTATTTTTCGAGCCTGGATGTGTCTTTATGGACAATGAATAGACCTGTGAGGTTGCTCGAACCCAGTCTCATGTGTCTCTTGTGGACCACCCAGTCCCAATATCGCGTTTTTAGATTTTTTTTGTAGGGAAGATGGCAGAATCTGGGTTTGTCCACAGGTCACCGTACCCTAAGGCCAAAAGGGAAGAGCTTAACTCCTTGAACCAGCCTATACTCGAGGAACCATATACATTTTTGACCTCCAGGCAAGCCTTTGCATAAAACAGGAGTTCCGGCGTTGTCCATAGACGTCGCCAGAATGCCAGGGGACGAAACCTTGCTTGCTCCTCCACTGGTTGGCACCCAAGGTCATACAGAAGCGGGATCCGGGGAGTTGACTGTGGGAGGCCCGTAACCACTCTGAGAAATTTATTTTGGGCTAATCTCAGAGGATCCAAATTACTAAAACCCCATAATTCCGCACCGTAAAGGACAGAGGGTAAAACCTTAGACCCATAAATCTTAAGTAACGGTGACATTGGCCTGGTGAAGGAACCTTTGTGCTCTTTTATCAAGGCACCACCTATCTGTAGATGCTTTAGGGCCATAAGCTCAACCTGGTGGGACCAGCTTAGGATCTCGCTAAATGTAACCCCCAGGTAGGTGAAGTACTTGGTTTGTTCCAATAATGATCCCCCCAATGTAACACTTGAGGTGATTTGAGTGTGTCCCCTTAAGACCATAAATTTGGTCTTTGATACATTCACCTCAAGCTCATGTTCGCTGCAGAAACTCTCAAACCTCGACAGGGCTTGTTAAAGACCCTGTCTGGTTTTTTAAATCAAAAGAGTATCGTCAGCGAACATGAGCAACGGTATTTTCATTCCAGCTAAGGATGGAGCGTCCGTGGGATGGGTTTCAAAGTACTTAGTGAACCTATTAA
This sequence comes from Lissotriton helveticus, assembly GCF_964261635.1. Classification (NCBI taxonomy): domain Eukaryota; kingdom Metazoa; phylum Chordata; class Amphibia; order Caudata; family Salamandridae; genus Lissotriton; species Lissotriton helveticus. The sequence goes on from NC_136068.1 coordinate 99,707,581, forward strand.
TATATAAGGAGAAAAGGGTGGGGGCCAACACACACCCTTGCCTGACACCCTTGGCCACAGGGAACCTGCCCGTCACCTCACCTGGTTTACCCCAGCGAACCTGGGCATAGGTGTCATCATGTAAATTCACCAGCAAGCGAACAAGGGGGGGCGGCATACCCATTTCAAGCAGACACTTCCACAACCCAGCCCTCGGGACGAGATCAAAAGCAGACCGCAAGTCCACGAAGGCTGCGTAAAGGTTGCCCCTGCCCAAAAAAAACGTTTTCCAATAAAGGAGCATGAACCGATAGGCCTGGTCCAAGGTGCTCACGTGGGCTCTAAAGCCAGCTTGGAGGGGAGTTAGAATATTAAAATCCTCAATCCATTCCTGGATTCTTGCAAGGACCAGGCGGGCTACAATTTTTTGTACCGCATCTATAAGGCTGATCGCCCGATAGTTGGAAGGAACCGACCGATCACCTTTCTTATAGATCGGCAAAATTTCAGCACCTGCCCAGGATTCAGGAATTTTGGCACCCGTGGCTAGTGCATTTACCAAATGGACTAAATATGGTACCCACAGGTCGTGATCATCATGGAATAGATCAGCCGGAACGGACTAAATATGGTACCCACAGGTCGTGATCATGATGGAATAGATCAGCTGGAAGATCATGATGGAATAGATCAGCCCACTCATTAATCCAAGAGTTCGATCAATCAATAGATGTGTAGGTATGGTGAGGGTACCCAGGCGCTGAGTGTTCAGGTTTAAGAGTACACAGGTATCAACCCTGCTTAAGGTACTATAAAAGTGTGCATATGATCATATTATCCCTGCACCAACAGAAAACGGTGGACACAAGGACACAACCTCTGGTAAAATCACTCATACAGCATCGCCCCAAGCCATGTCCCTGACTACCCAATGGTACTTCAACAGCAGCACATCCATATCCTCTCAACAAACCATACATTACCCATACAGAACAAGTTATCTGAAATACACCAAGCTCACATAAACACACAAAGCATTGCATCAGAGCCACATAATCGGCTGTGATGCTTCCTAACCACTACCTGAAACTGAGCAAAGGATAAGTGCACCACCAAGCAGGTCCAAACAAAAGTCAAAGTCCCCTAACACACACATCCATGCACATAATGCACTATAAAGGTCTATGGACAGGATAAACACAGTCACAACCCAGTCTGAACCCTCCCTAAACAAAGTACTAGTCAGGTTTACAACAGACAGACAAAATCCAGTATAATTAATCAAGTGCTTAATTAGTAAAAAATATACGTGCCAGGTCTCTCGTAAGGAGGCCACTGCAGTTTGCACCACACATTGCCCCTCCCAGTGCTGCCAATGATAGTAACAACACAACAACTAACCGTCACACTCCTACAAGCATGACAATTCATACTATTTCAGGCCCACAAAGCTATACGAATAGCTTGAGCGGCAGGTAATAGTAATTTTAAATTTATATTGAATTAATAATTAACTTTTACAATGGTCATCTCTAAATTAGCTAGACAGCACCACCTTGTGTAAGCGTGTCACAAGTGTCGATGTTAACAATTTACTGCCGGAGCTGAGCACCGGATACCACTGGCTCAAATTAAGCACTGAATTAATCATTCATACGAAACACAACCAAATACCAAGTGCACAATCCACCATGATTCCCGTCAATCAAAATACCCGAACCCCAGAGATACCCAGACTGAGAAACCAGTATGAAACCATTCAATGACAGAAACATGCCACCCAAATGCATATAATATAACAAGGGCTAAAGGAATCATGTGGTAGGGCGGACTAAATTATGAGGCAGGGTTCACTGAATTTTGCAGAAAGAAAATGTAAATTATGCAGCGCAATGCTCCTCTTAGTATTATGTCATTATTTTGGCATTTTTACACATTAACGCTCTCTGGGCTAAGGTTTCATCACTAGTACCATTTTGATACCCAAATACAGAAATAAGGAACAGAAAGGGGCCCAATCAACCTCTGTAAAGGTCCTTTCACTGAGCGGCAACTCATGTTGCTGAAATCTGCAGATTAAGCAAGAGATTGTGGATTATGTGGCAAATGTAGTAAATGCATCATTATGCGAAAACACAGCAGCTGCAAATCACATAGGGCCATATGTATCATCAACCTGATTTGCGATTCTGAAATAGCGATTTTCTAGAAGTCACTATTTCAGAATCGCAAATAGGGATGTATGTACAAATTTGCAATTTTTTTGCGAATTCTTAGTATTCCTTAATCGCAATTAAGGAATACTTTCCCATCCATTTCTATGGGCCAGGCCCATAGGAATGAATGGGAAGTTATTCTCAATTTGCGATTCGCAATTTGAGAATCGCAAATTGAGAATAATTTCAATGGTGCAGGTGTGTCCAAAGGACACCCTGTTGCACCCCTGAAATAAGAATAGGTGCACATGTGGCGCACATACATGCCCTAAGGGCATGTATGTGCGTCACATGGCATTTAGAAAAACGCAAAAATGTGCATTTTTCAAGGAATTCGCAAATTACCACCAACTTGAAGTTGGTGGTAATTTGCGATTCCTTAAGGACAATTTGCATTTTTTTTTTGCTTCATACATTGCATTTAAAGAATTGCTAAATTTGCGATTCCTTAAATGCAATTGCAAAATAAGGAATGGCAAATTTTGCGATTCCTTGTTTTGCACCAGATTTTCCTTAATACATACCATTTGGCAAAGAATTTCGGTGTTTGCGAATGCGAATTTGCTTGATACATATGGTCCATAATGCCTGTAGCCCTGAACATAACAAACCACCGAAGTCAGTAAGAGTGGTGTCAGTAATAAAAAATTTACCCTGACGTCTGTCAGGAGCGAGGCATGTTTGGGATGCTATGAAAATCCCAAATGTGGGTTGGACAGGGCAGTGAGCAAATCCACAAAGTAAACCTAAGAGGAGTCTTGAGAAAGGGGATATTCTACAAAACATGGCCACAGGAGCTGTTTTTTTTTTAAAGATTTAAGAGAGAGAATAACATTGATAAATAATAAAGTCTGTGGTCCTTCCTATTTCGTATGTACAGTTTGGTGCTCTGGTGTGAATTATTTTAATGTGTATTAACATAGCAGACCATACCATAAACAAACAGCACACATAACAGCAAAACATAGCATACAAAAAACAGCATCATTTATTTATTTATAAAGTTTTATATAGCGCGAACAAGATCCCGAAGGATATCAGAGCGCTTTACAATATGATGGGAGTTTGAGTTTGAGTTTTAAATTATTTATAAAGCGCGCGTACACCAGACGGTTCCATGGCGCTACAGTATGCTGAGTCCTTGAGAAGCGAGAATCACGGGGGGGGGGGGGGAATTGGTAAGAAATTATAGGAGGAAGGCTTTTGAGAATAGAAAGGTTTTTAAAGCCTTTCTGAAAAGCAAATATTGGGTAGAACATCTAAGTTGGATAGGAAGAGAGTTCCAAAAAATGGGGGCAAGAGTAGAGAATTTCGAGCCTCCCCATTTTTTTCGTCGAAAACGGGGAACAGTCAATAGATGTTGAGAAGAGGAGCGAAGTTCCCTGGAGGGGGCATAGGGTTTGATCTCCGAAGAGATAAAAGCGGGAGATGAGCCTAGCTGGGCCTGGAAGGTGAGGCAGCCCACCTTGAATTGGGAACGTTCACGAATGGGGAGCCAGTGCAAGGATTTTAAGAGGGGAGTGACGTGATGGAATTTTGTAAGGTTGTAAACCAAACAAGCCGCTTGGTTCTGGACCAGCTGAAGTCGTCGTACACTATAAGCCGGCATGCCGTGGTAAAGTGCATTGGCATAATCCAAGCGGGAAACAACCATGGCAAGTACGTTTCAGGACCGTGAAGGAAAAGAAGCGGGAAACCTTGCGGATAGTGCGGAGGGATAGAAAAGAAGAGGAAACCACCGAACTCACCTGGGAGTGCAGAGTGAGTTGGTCATTAATTTTGATGCCGAGGGTTTTAACAGAAGAGGAGGGGGTGGGGGGGGCCCAAGGGAAGAAGGCCAGAAAAGGGGGGACCAGGGACTGGAGCAACCACCTGGTTGTGATTCATCCAGTCCCGGATGAAGAGCATTGTAGATTGGAAATTAGATTTAGAGTCAGGGGAGTGAGAAAGAGGAAATATAAGCTGGAGGTCATCCGCATAGTTATATACGGAGACCTCCATTTGTTGAAGAGCAAAGATGAGAGGGGCTATGTACACGTTGAAAAGTAGAGGGGAGAGAGAGGAGCCTTGGGGGACCCCACATACCACCTTCCGAGGTTCAGCCGAGAAATCCCCCAGGCGGACTGCTTGGGTGCGATCGCTTAGAAAGGAGGACAGCCAGACCAAGGCAGTGCCGCCGATCCCTGCCGCCCCGACACGGGAGAGTAAGATGGAATGGTCCACCGTGTCAAAGGCGGCGGAGAGATCGAGTAGTACCAAGGCCTGGGGGATGTTAGTGCCCATTCCCTCTCTAAGGTTGTCGAGTACTGAAAGCACAACCGACTCGGTGGAATGAGCCGGGTGAAAGCCGGCTTGGCGAGGAGCCAGGACTCGGTTTGCTTCCACGTAGGTGGTGAGTACTTTGGTGACATGTCGCTCCAGGACTTTCCCTAGGAAAGGGAGCAAAGAGATCGGGCGGTAGTTGGCGGGGACAGAGAGGTCTGTACCAGGTTTTTTTAGAATGGGGAATGAAGGAAGGAATGAGTAATGAGGAAGGAATGAGGAAGAACATAAATGCAGTGTCACTTGAAGGTGCTGATTGTAGTTTATTACTCTGGGCTTTAAGTGCTACAGTTAGACTGCGATATCAAGGGTGTAAAAAAGGCATTAAAATTCGTAGCGGGATTCCTGAATTTAAACAAGCATTGGCAGAGACGATATGTCTCTAGGGCCTATTGTCTTTGCCAATGGTTTTATCCAAGGGGAACAGCATTCCCGATGCTTTGGCACTTGGCTACCGAATATAAAAAATTAAACAAGGCTTTGTCATTTGTAGGCGCATCACGTAATATTACAAAACACGGCATAACAAAAGACAGCAGCATAATATTACAAAACATAGCACAATGTACCATGACAATGTCAATAACAAAAACAACTAACAAAACATAAGATTATATATCATAACAAAGCTTAAAAAGTAACATAGCATACCAGAATCTACCAAAATGTCACACAACCTAAAAAAGAGTAGCATATCATACATCACAAAACATGATACAATGTAATGTAATGAAATGTCCATAACATGAAGGACATAGCATAGCAAACTTAGCAGATATCAACAAAACGTAATACAACAAAACAAAACATAAGAAAGCTTAACAAGTGTGTTGAGAACATAACAGCATGTAAACTAACAGAAGATAAGCCCCTCTTGCCACAACACAAACAGATGGACTGACAGTAAGAGAGGTCAGTCGTGCCTTGTATAGAAACACAGCAGTGACATTGCCTAGCGGTATTCCTTGGGGCAGGACAGGCAGCCCCGGGACAGGAGACGGCCCAGGCCCCGCCGTCCTCCTCCGGGACCCCCAGGGCAGTAAATTACTTCAGCGTGAGTGGCTCACACTTGACTCGGCCTCAGTCGGGCTCAGTGTGAGGCTAGTGGGTAATAAAGCAGGCTGACGCTAATGATGGCTTCCCCTGATAAACGGCTGTCAGGGGTCAGATAAGGGCCCGCGCGCTAACCTTCACCGCCCACCCCCTGCTCCACTTCACACGGGCCCGTCTCTTCCAGAGACAGGGTGGGTGGGACGGGCATGGTTTAGATTGGCCCTTCCGGCGTCATCCTTTCAAAGCTTGGAAACAACTCTTTGATCACGTGATGCGTCGCTGATTTTTTAGCAAAACGCAATGCAACTGGTGCACATGTAAAGCGCCCTGATGCCTTCGGGTCGAGTTAGCGCTGTATAAAAACTGTAACAACAAAACACGCACACATTGGAAGAAAGGTACCGTGTCTGCCCGGATACCTACTGTACATGAACTTTGCTCATTTAATGGCTAATAAATATGATAATGTCCAGAAAGTACACCATGGGCCCAATTCACAGATCTAATTTAAGACATCCTAAACTTACATTCGGTATTCACAGAAGGCACTTACTCATTTTGGTATTCATGGAAGATAGGAGTTCTAACTTTAGAACTCCTAAATGCCTTCTGTGAATACCGAAAGTCTTAAAGTTAGGATTTTTCTCAGTTTAAGGAGTCCTAAAATTAGGAGTCCTAACTTTACTACTCCTAAACTGAGAAAAATCCTAACTTTAAGACTTTCGGTATTCACAGATGGCATTTAGGAGTCCTAAAGTTAGGAGTCCTAACTTCTGTGAATACCGAAATGAGTAAGTGCCTTCTGTGAATACCAAAATGGTAGTAAGTTTAGGATTTTGTCTTAAGTTAGTTCTGTGAATCGGGCCCCATGTGTAGACAAGTTACAGAATTTTTACACCGGCAAGGAAACATATAGTTCATATTTCATTTTAGATATGCATGAAGCCGTTTTGGAGGGGCCTAAAGAAGGTGGAGGAATTCAGAGGAAACCTTTGTTATGTATTTTCAAATCGCAGACACTTATCCTTCATTCTTTCTTCAGAGTTCTCTATTGCTTGTGTCTTCCTTCGCAGTGGCGTCATTCCTTATTTTTTTCTGCACAGCCTCATATCTTTTCACATTTATTCTTCATTTATAGCTCCTAGTTTAATTCTTTTTTCTCAGCACTTGCATTGTTTATTGCTTCTTTCTTAAAATTACAATTGGTTTGTTTTTGCTTGCAGAGCTTCATTTTTTTGCTTTCTTTTCGCCCTGATAGCATTGCTTATTTCTTGACTCACAGGGCTTAACATTTTTATTTTTGCATCTTATAATTTTCATTGTTTATTTCTTGCTCTTTAAAACTTTTCTTATTTATTTTCACTCCCCAGAGCCTAGACTGTGTTGCTTCTTTACACTTGTTTAATTATGTAATGGTTAAGAAATGTGCTGTCTTTTTTTGTGTCAAATACCTTGCATTACTTTTATTTATTTATTTATGGAGAAGTTTTATATAGCGCTGGCCAGACCCGGGGGTATTGGAGCGCTTTACACATTTTTTTTGCATGGTCACACAATAAGTCATGGTATATAATATTGTTTGGTGGTCCCAGCGTGCTGTGCAACATTGAGGTATGGAAGTCCTGAGAAACCTCGATGGGAACACAACAGGTCATGGTATATAATATTGTTTCGGAGGTCCCAGCATGCTGTGCAACATTGAGGTATGGAAGTCCTGAGAAACCTCGATGGGAACACAATAAGTCATGGTATATAATATTGTTTGGGAGGTGCCAGTGTGCTGTGCAACATTGAGGTATGGAAGTCCTGAGAAACCTCGATGGGTGCACAAAGTCTTGGGTTGAACCTCTTTCAGGGAGGAGGGAATGAGGAGGAAGAGGTAGGTTCGAGAATCACAGTGTCAAGATGCTGCAGAGAGCAGGCTTGTGCGCTTCGGAGGCAGTTACCGGTTCTAGAAGGCACGATTGAGGAAGAGGTCTTTTACGAGTTTCTTGAATTTGACAAAGGAAGAGGTAGTCCTGATGTCGATTGAGATGGAGTTCCAGATTTTGGGCACATTTCCAGCGAAGGACCGTGCAGCGATTCTTTGTTTGCGTGTTTTCATGGGGATGAGTAGAAGGGTGTTAGAACTCCTGAGGTTCCTTGTCTGACCGTCTCTCTTGAGTTGTGAGGCTAGGTAGTCGGGTTTTCCTGTATGCAGGGCTTTGTGCGTGAGGCAAACAATTTAGTTCCCTGAGTGCAGGTGAGATGTGATCATATTTCTTGACTCCGGTGACCATTGTGCCTGCTGCGTTGAGGGTTGTTTTGAGAGTAGCTAGGTGAGATTTAGTTGTACCAGCAAGGACTGCATTCCCGTAGTCGAGTTTGGATAGCACCAAAGATTGAGTGGCTAGTTTGAGGTCTTTGGGCGGGATATATGGTTTTATTTTGTTAAGTAGCTTCAGATTGAGGAAGGCACCCTTAGCAGAGTTCTTAATGTGTTTGGCCATGTCGAGTTTTGGGTCTAGAGTGATTCCTAATGATTTAACCGAGTTAGCCAGAGTAAGATTGCTCTTGAGGGTGTCAATTGCTTTTAACCATTCTGCGAATTGGGGGTTTTCTACTTTGTTAGAGACAAGGAGGATTTCTGTTTTGTCTTGGTTGAGTTTTATGTGATTTGTTGATAGCCAGGGTTGGACTTCTATTAGCGTGTCGTTGAATCGCTGTATGTCATCAATGGAAGAGGTTTCTAGGTAGATCTGGGCGTCATCTGTGTAAAGGTGGAAGGGGATGTTGTTTTTTTTAAGTAGGGTAGTGAGGGGTTCCATGTATATTTTGAAGAGTTGAGGAGAGAGCACTGAGCCTTGGGGAACACCTCTGCTAACGGGCTGAAGGTCAGATGTAAAGGTTTGGATTTTTATACTTTCTGAGCGGTTGTGTAGGAAGGAGGTGAACCATTGTAGGACCACATCGACTGCACCTACCCTTTCTTGAAGAGCCTTAATGAGTAGGTTGTGGTTAACCGTGTCAAAGGCTGCCGAAAGGTCCAAGAGAATAAGTAGGCAGCATTTGTCAGTATCTAGCGATTTGTGGATATTGTCTATGACGTTAAGGATTGCGGTCTCTCTGCTACAGCCTTTTCTGAAGCCTGAATGGTGTGGGTCTAGAAAGTTGATGTTGTCCAGGTGTTGGGTCAGTTGTAGGAGAACTCATTTTTCGAGGGTTTTGGAAAAGAGAGGGAGATTGGAAACGGGTCTGAAGTTGTTCAGATTGTTGGTGTCATGGCCTGGTTTTTAGGTCTCGCCTGGAATAAGCATCCGAAAGATGCGTCCAGGCTGGAGACTTATAGCTGCCCGTCTCGGGGGAATGACGGACAAGAGGGTGCCACGCGCTTCTCTTGTGCTGGATTTGACTGCGTGCACGTGCACCCACACTCACGCATGCGCACATACACAGCCACACGCATACACAGCCACACGCATACACAGGCACACACACACCCCCCCGTCGCTGCTGCACCTACACACACACTAGCGCACCTACACGCACACACAGAGACCCCCCCACACACACACCAGCGCACCTACACACACGCACGCACACATACAAAGACCCCCCTCCCCCCGCCGCCGCCGCCATCGCACACATACACACACACACACACAAGCGCACCTCCCTCCCCCCTAGAATTAAGCCCCACTTACCGCCATTCGGGACTTCTGTAGCCGGGGCTCTCCCTCAGGCATAGGAGCCCCGCTCTCAGGCACTCCGTGGGCGCGTGCGCGGCACTTCCGAAGACGAAAGTCCCGCCCAAAGGAACTGGCTCGTCCGGCTCGTACAGGCGTCTCCAGCGACCGAGCTTTCTTTTCCAGTAGGTTTACCCTTTTAAATGCGCTATCACAAGCATATGTTTTTTACACTGCTCATCTTTTCACAGTGCTTTGTTTTTCGTAGGTTTTTAAAGATGCGCACACACGCGAGCATATGCTTTTTATACTGTTTACGTGTCGCTGGGCACTGTGGAGCATTTCACAGCGCTTTGTTTATCAGTATGTTTTTTAAGAAGCACACACACAGTTGTATGTTTTTTGTACTATTTTGGTGCTCTTGGATACTGCGGAGCTTTTCGCCGTCCCGCGATGGTATTACACTGACTGGACACTGCTAGCTTTTTACGGCATTTTGTCCTACGGTAGGTTTTCCTTTTTAATGGGCACACACCATTGCAATGCGGAAAAGTAAGGGGCAAACGGAGATCAGCTCGCACAGGATCATATACATGCAAGTCCGCTCTCTTCATCAGCCTGCCAGTGTCCAATCAGGGGTTGTACCCGGGGGCAGGTCGGAATTGCGGGCACCGCAGTGCTCTCTGCTGAGGGTTCAAGTATGGTATGGGGCAACAACTTGATACAAATGAGGCATAGGTATCACTGGCGCAACAGTTGCAGTAGCACTGGGACCCAGGAGTACGAGGGCGTTTCATGCCCCTACCATGCATGGATTCAAGGATGTGGCCTAACGACTACAGCAGTCGACTTCGAAGCTGAGTAACAGGCTTCAAGCCTCGGGAGGGATGCTCAACATCCTGTGATTCTGGGCAAATAACAAAATGAGTGTGTCCGTCTGTAACACAGTTGGTAAAGCGCTCTGATACCTTCGGGTCGGTTCGCGCTATATAAAACTCCCCAAAATGTTGCTGTCTAGTGAGTTGGGGACCATTGCTCTTAACTTAAGCTATAGTTTGTGACAGCCTTGTTACGCGACTAGAAATCTGGGCGGACAAACGGGGTACTGGAGTGGTGGTCACGTGAGAGTAGTTAGGAGTGTGGGCAGAGGGCTTTCCACAATCTGAAGGGCCAGGGACAACCAACATGTAGGGATGGGGGGCAGTGAGGGACATCGGGTAGTGTGGAAAGTTGAGGCCGAGCAACTGACAAACAGATAAGGCTTATACGGGCACAAACAAGTGAGGTAAAAAGAGGTGAGGTGTAGGGGCTGACACGGTCGTCTCTGTCTCCTAACCTTGGAATTCCGTGGAAATGGCGTGACTTGCCTGCCCAAAGAAGGGGGGGGGGGGCTAGTGTTTCTAAAGAGAGGCCAATGATTAAATTGTCTGGATACACTCATATTTGCCCCTCGTGCTCATAACTTGTTCTTTAAAAACATGCGATCCCATTAACGCGTGACAAGAGGGCAGGGCGCCTGGGGGGGTTACAAGGAGGGCGCGAGCGGGGGGGCTTTGGTACAAGTGAGCAAACACAGCGGATTAAGGCCCCCTCTCGACCCTGCGGGGGCCCCGTAAACGTTGCCAGGGTAACCCCGCGCCGCAGACGTGAGGACCACCTCCGCCATCGGCCGGCAGATCCCGCCCAGGTGGAGGGGCAGAGACAGAGGATGAAAACGAAGTACAGGGGTGCGGGGACCCCGGAAGTTCAGTATTCTCATGGTGCCACGAGACAGGGGTTGACAGACATGGATAGGCAGACAGATGGACGGACAGACAGACATACAGCTAGGCAGACATATAGCTAGAGAGACAGACACAGAGAAATAGACATATAAAGGGAGAGGCAGACAGATGGCTAGACATGCCTATAGTCAAAGAGACAGAGACATAAATAAACAGATTGGCAGACACCTATGTAGATGGACAAGTCGACAGACATACGGACGTACTAGCAGCGCTGGGAAGAAAGTCTTTCATACCCAGAGGCCGCGGCCCGTGGGGTGGTCCGGACTCGTTGCCCTCTGCCACAGCCCTGTGCGCCGCCCCTCCCTTTACTCAGGACCCCGGAGCGATGGATGTCTCCCTATCATGCACGCGAATCCCAGCGCCTCCAGCCCCTGCTCTTGACGCGGTGTGCTCTTGTTTTCTAAATCTGTCACCACCAGTTATGCTGCGACATTAGGTCATTCATAATCTTGCTCCATCAAAAACTGTAGGGGTTGATTGGGGTGACTCTCTCCAGAAAAAAATCATCAAGTGAGCACTTAACTGCGTGACTGAGAATCAGAGCCTTTGTTTCACCTTTGGATTTCTAGGCAGCATTAGCATGGCCTACCTATTGAAAAGAGTTCACCTCTTCACCGCATCAAATCACTCCAAGTTGCCAGACCGGAAAGCTCACCACACCATGAGAAAGTATGTGCCTGGGACATGTGCTTCTCCACATAACACCCGCATTGCCCAATCACTCAAATAAGATTTCTCCAGCGCCTTTATCTCTATCAAAAACATGCGTAAAGCATTCTTGGTCAGACACCCAAAATGTCCTGATCACCCCGATGAACACCAGGGAGTAATGGAATAGGTAAGCACAATATAGGTGCTAATTGAAGTTGTAGAGTGCACAATACTAATATTTTTTTTAAATAGGTAAATCGTGTGAATTTGAAGTAATTTTTAAATCTGTAATATGATGATACTAGAGAAATACATTTTGCATAACTTGTCAGCATTCTGAAAGCACTTAAGCAAGCTTCTGAATACTGCCTGAAAATGTCCGCTGCCGAAATTGAGGACTCAACTTCCATGGACATACACATACAGTGTTCTGTGCAGAGCATGTCCCTCGAGTCACACCCGTGAAGCACTGTATAAATAGCTCCAGTCTTTGCATCCCCATGCCTTTGTCCTCTGGTTGATAGTTGTTAAGGGTTTGGTATGTGTCTCCTGCCTTTTACATACATTTTACACCCTTTGCACTCATCTGACACTCAATACCAACATCAACCTATCAAATACATACATGTCAATAATACATCTCTAAAGTCTGAGGCCGTTTATGAGGGTGCATTACTCCTAAGACTGAATAAAAAACATGGAATGGGCATCTTTCACAACATACAATCGTTCTGTCTAATTTTTTTGAGGTAGAAATGAAAAAGGAATTACTAAGTGCATGTTAATGTAAAAGCTCAAAATGTTACAAATGTGGGTGGGAGTGTAAGCCATAGGTAAAAATGCAAAAGCACAATTAAAGTGATAAGTGACGTACGCGGAGTAGGCTAGAAGGGTGTTTGGGATGTATGTGCTAGTGAAGCAGTTTACAGTGGAGTTACTGTTGGGTTGTAAATCCTGGTAATAGACAGAGGTATGTCTTAGATGTAAATTGGTGTGTGTATGTGTCTGTTTTTGCAAAATACAACGATAGAGGCTTTGTGAAGCAAATATATATATTTTAATGAATAGACTTATTGTTTGTATTTTGAATGTTGTCCTGTTAATAAACTTCCTGTAGATTCAGTTTTTCCAACTGTCAAATCTAATCAATGTTGGTCATATGAGTACTTCACCCAGTGTTAATTATGGGAGCCTGCATATGTAAACTGAAGTGCTAACTCTAAACCTATTGACTACCTATATGTTTCAGGGTCGGAGTTTGAATTGTAGCTGATTTGCTATCATCATATACTCTGCCAATCACAGGTATCAGCTGATTTCCTCTGACTCCACAATACATTTCCTGGTAGTGGAGAAGAGGTCTTTGGCCTGCTGCCTGTCCCTCATATTTCAGTGTGAAAGGTCTTCTCTGTAAATTGTGGATTAAGTCACCTCTGATATCACTTTGTTTATTGTATTCATTGACATATTTGATCTCTCTTGGACACAGTTGAGTGCCCGGCGATAAAAAAATAGGACTAGTTCTCAAAGAGGTTCTGAAATCTCACTCCCCAGTTTTGAGTTCTCAAGGCACATGCTCCTTTAAAAAAGTGCAGTTTTTCAGGTTTGTTAAAAGGAAAGAAAAACTGTCTGTATTTTAAGCTGCTGTTTATTCTTGAGAACCCTCAAAACGAAAGAAGAGACTGCTCGCTGTGTGTTGGTCGTTAGCAGCCATTCTACGGCCGTCAGCGGATTTTTTGTTCGATTTCTCCCTTTGAATCATTTTGAACACTTTTTGCACGGAGCCTGCCCAATGGCATGCAGAATGTAAGTGAACTTGGACAATATTCTGTGCCTTGTTGCCAAGACTGCCTCTTGCATTGTGGGGTGACCACAGCCACTCAAGAAGGCACCCCCAAAGCCGTAGATACAACTTTAGTACGGGGCTTTAACCCGCCTCTGTCTTCCATTGGCTAGCTCCATAAAGGGAGGCTAGCCATTGGAAGAGAGATGTGACAGTAAATGTTGGAGCAGATTCGTGGGCGTTCCGATGATTTTTCCTAGCTCCGCCCCTTTTAGAACGTCATGGGGCCGTGGGCGGTTCGTTTTTTTCCGTTTTTTTTCCGGCATGTTTCGGTCTTTTTGAAAGTGTCTTTTGCAGGAGTGGGCTGCGAGAATTAAGTTGCCAGGAAGTACTTTCTATTTGCGATCAGGTAAGCAGCATTTTGTTATAATTTTCTTTTCACTTCTACCCCGTGTTTGTTTTCCGTCTTTGCGTGTCTCGTTGCTGTCGTCTCTGTTTTTCGTGCGAAAAATGTCTCTAATTTAGCGAGAGTTGTCATTCAAATATCAGTTAGACATATATTATGGAAATGCAGTTGTGGTGTCTCGTGGTTCCTTTGTCCATCCCTCGATCAATGATGTAGCATTTAGAATGTGCTGATGTAGGTGGTCAAGGGATTCTAGGGATGACCAGTTTACATCAGCACATTCTAAATGCTACATCACTGATCAAACGGAGATAAGGGTGATGGTTTGCCTCCCTCTCTGTGATGATGACAGTCTATTTGTGGATTTACGAGATGCATATTTCCCATGTTATGGCATTGAGTTCTCCCCCCTCGACCATCAATGAAAGAGAGTACTTCTCCTGCTGTGGTCATGAAATGTGATGCTGAGGTACTGGATTTACAGCTATCCATGAAGGAAGTTAAAACTAACTTCCTAACAAAAGTTATACAGCTTGCACATGCATCTTCTGAGCCCTTATTGCCGTTCAAAGAAGTCGTGACCAGCCCCCTTCTGAATGCCTTCCTATTGAACCACAATTTGGATATGTCCAGACTCTGTCCTCCATGGCTTGGACTTGCAAGACACCTACTTTCATTAAATAAAATGAAACAAGCATTTGCAATGCAATAGGTCTCGCATTTACTCAAGTTTAAGCTATTGCCATTGTAAAGTACAATGTCTTTTATTTATGTTTTAAAAAACAAAAACAAAATAAAAGGCATAGCCATTTACAATGCCAATAGCTCAAACTTGCGTAACTGCGAGACCTATTGCATTGCAAATGCTTGTTTCAATAGTGGCCTAACTTGGCCGACTTTGAGGACGTCTGGTATGACGCTGGTTCTCAAGGAGCTGTTTATGATCTTGCATCACAACGGGGCTAGGGAGAGTCCCAGCTTTTTGGTCAATTGGGAGGGAATAGGATCTAGGAATCGAGATGCAGGTTTTGAGGTGGAGATCCGTTTGAGAATCTTGGCTTCAGGGATATAATTGAAGGATTTGCAGGCTTTTGAGGGGAGTCTGCGTGTGCCGTCTTCGGTCTCTGAGGTCTGGCTTTTTTGGGAGGTATTGAGGTTAATGTCTAAAGAGAGCTCAATCTTGGTGATTTTGTCATTGAAGAAGTTGGCGAAGTTGTTGCACAGGTCTTTGGAGGCCTGAACTGGGGTACCAGGGGGCTTGGAGGTTTGTTGTCTGATGATGTTGAAGAGTTTTTTGGGCCTGTTTTTTGCATTGCCCAAGGTGGTGGAGAAAAAAGTGGATTTTTCATTATTAATGTGCTTTTTGTATTTCCTTCGGGCTGCTTTGAGTTGATCATGGAGGCTTGTGGAGGGATTGCTCCTACAAAGTCTTTCTGTGGCTCTTAGTTGTCTTCTTTCAGCGTTGATGTCAGTGTTGAACCAGGATCTGGATGGAATGTTTCGGGTTTTTTTCAGTTTTAGGGGGCTAATTGGTTTAGGATGGTCTTCATAGTTGTGTTATAATGAGAGGTGAGTTCTGTGGTGGAGAGATCATCTGTGGTGATAGGAAGGAGCGAGTTTACCCTTTCCTCAAGGTCGGCCATATTGATCTGTGTTAGATTTGTTGTCCATTTCGGGGGGTCTTGGGTGGGAGGTGGACATAAAATCGGTAGAGTGATGTAGGATAGGATTAAGTGGTGGTCGGACCAGTCAACGGGAAGGATGTGGTCGATCGTAACACTGTCACGTTGGGCGATAATGGCATCTAAAGTTGCTCCTTTGTTATGGGTTTCATCTGTGCAGTGTTGGGTGAGGTTGTTGCTGTGTCATAGCTCATTCATGTTTTGGATTAGAGAGTTGTTTTCTTCATTCCAGTGTAGGTTAAGGTTGCCCAGAATAAGGTTGTTGGCGTCACGGAGTGAACACTTACAGTTTTTGCACTTCATATCAACTTTATTCCTATTTACATAATTCGTTAAACAAAATTATTTCTTTATTTTTTGCATCTAGGTGTTTGCTGAATATATTTCTTTGCTTTACAGTCCTTCTCCTGTAAACATTGAATTTTTTATGTTTTTTTGTTTTTTACTTGCTTATCTCCTTGCTTTCCAAAGCTTACCTTGATTCTTTATTGTTTTATAACACTTGCATTGCTGTTATCTTTCTTCTCCGATCTCCGACTGTCATCGTTTTCTTAAAAACTGCTTAATGGTTTTCTCTCATGGGTTTGACTCAGCACAATAGTTAAGTCGTTCCTGTGGTTCAGCATTTCCACTTATACTGTCTTGGTCCCTGGACAATGTGGTTAAGTTCTCGCTTCTCTGCACTTCGCATTTGTATTTCCAGATTCACAGCATTTTAATTGTTTACTTGCTTCAAGCCATGTTTGTTGTGTATTTATAACCAATTTGCTTTTACATTGTTTTGTATTCCTCCATTTGCTGTTTTCATGTTTCTTTGCACTTGTTTTATCGTTTATTGCTTCCTGGTGCATGAATTGTTTGTGTCTTGCTTCACAGCACCTATATTGTTGATTTTTTGCTTCTCAGTGCTTGTACTAGCCATTTCTTGGTACTTGGCATTCTATATTTTTGGCTTTGCACCGCTTGCATTGTTGACTCACATTATTTGTTTTTTTAGTACTTACAGTACCTTTAGCTTTATAGCACGTGTATTATTAAATTCTTTATTTGTAGCATTGCCATGTTTGTACTTTTAGGTTCAGCAAATCTATTGTAGACCCTCGAGGTCCGTTCATTAATGATTGAATTGGTTAGTTACAGTCTTTAGCACCACTTGCATTGTGTATTTCTTGATATGAAATTTGAGATGTTATTTGTTCTGCTTTTTTTCATGTGAATTGTCTGTTTAATGCTTCATGGAACTTGCCTTATCTTTTCATTAGTTTGTAGGACCTGCGTTGTGTTTTTTTACCCGTTTCACAGCATTGGTCATGTTGCTCACTTACTCCGAGACACTTGAAATATAATTGTATTGCTTTTTTAGCAGTTACTTTGCTTATTTCTCCAGTATCATGCTCCTCACCTTGTTTATGTTTCATTCTTAGCATATGTATGATTGTATTTATTCTCAATGTTTTCATTGTTTGTTTCTTGCTACACAATACTTCCATTGCTCAGTTCTTGTTTCTAAGTGTTTCCATTGTTTACAACTTTCAGCTCTGAACTTGAACTATTGTTTATTTTCTTTAAGTCGATTCCTTCACTGATTGATTGCATCTCAGCACTTGCATGTTGATTTCTTACTTCCCATCACTTAGCCCCTTTGCCAGCTTGAAACAAGTTCCATCACTTTTTCTTCGCTTCTTAAAACCTGTACTGTTGTTTACTAATATTTGCTAATCTCCTTTCTTTACTTCATATTACCCACACTTTAATGGTTGTTATTTACTTGAGCGTGATTCCATTGTTCATTTCTCACTACACATCATGTTTATCACTATTTTCGGTTTGGATAACCTTCTGTTGTATATTTCTCACTTCACATCACATGTACTGTCTTTTTTGCTGCCCATTGCCTGAATTGTTTATATCTTGCTTGTTAGAGCGTATCATTTTCTGGCTTTTCATCACTTTCATGTTTTATTTTTGGTTTATGAGTAATTGCAGTTCATTTCTTATTTCTTAGCACTAGTGGTTTCTATTTGTTTCTTCATATCAGTTGTATTGTTGTTTCCCTGCATTTCAGAGGTTCCTGTATTTATTTATTCCTTCACAACAGGTGTATTGTTTACTTGCTGTCAGTTGGTTTCAGTGTTGATTTGCAACTACAGGAATCTGTCAATCACATAGCATGATTGGCTTTGCAGGTGTGGTAGATTTTCAACCAATAGCCTGCGTGATTTGGTCTGCCCCTGCAATATCGAGGTAGGAATCTTGATGGCATCAAATAATGTGGACATTATATCAAAGGAAGAAATATTGAAAAGTGAGTAAGTATAAATGTTGTATACCTAATTCTTCATATATGTACCATGAAAATATACAGATCAACAGGATGAATAGATGTGGCGTAAAGATTACTGATATATACTTCCTCTATAGGAAATTACCTTTCGATATTTTGTCCCTTGCAGCACTTAATTTGCAAGGTCCTTGTCAGGAGGCCACTGCAGCTCGCACTACCAATTGACCCAGCCAATAACAGTACCAACATAACTTCTGACCATCACACTCCTACAAGTGTGACAATTCAGACTATTCCATGTCCCCAAAGATATAAGAATGGTGTGGCAGGCAGGTATTAGAGGAGCCGCATTAAATTTAAAGCTTTATGCATAGCTTACAAAGCTATCCACAATCACGGTCCCCTATTCCTAAGACAAGCCTTTTGCCCGCTCGAACACCCAAGGATATTACGCTCATCCTCGGCTCACCTACTAAGAGTCCCCCGTACAAGGAGGGTTAACTGGGGAGACAAACGTTTCACGGTTGCCACAGCCAAACTATGGAACACACTCCCCCTCCACATCAAATGTGCTCCAACTCTGCTCAACTTCAGAAAAAAACTGAAAACTTGGTTGTTCTCAGCCTAATTCCCCACCTATCCGCCAGGGAGTTCTGCAACAATAGCGCCGAGACACCTTCGGGTATTTGCGCGCTCTAAAAATCGACAAAATAAAATAAATAAATAATAAATAGTAATTTTTGATGGAATATTTAATTACTAAACAACTATTTTGCTATTATCTATAAAATTAGACAGACAGCGCCACCATTTTGCAGACTCTCATAAGTGCCAGTGTTGGCAATTAATAGCTGGAGCTGAGCACCGGAAACCACTGGCTCAAACTAGGCACTGGTCCCTCGATATTCTGCCCATGATACTATGCTACCACAATATTCCTAACTCCATTTTTGTTGAATAAAGACTGGAAATCCATAAAATGAAAATCATCGTTTGCAACTTATTGTAACATTCATTTGTATATTATTGCTTGTGGTGCACCTTAGCTGTTGTAGAAACCAAGTTTGAATTCCTTAGGGAATAGGCACCGGGACGGTGGGTGCTACTCAGTATGCACACGATTCCCCTTCTTTACTTTAGGGATAAACTAGAAATCTATAAAAAGGGTGATTGGAGATTAGGTGCTTCAAGAGGTAGGGATCACCGTTAGATCTGTCTTGTCACAATATTCCTAACCTCGATATTCTGTAGTACAATTGTGTTTTGATTAATCAATGTCAAATTGGTCAGACAGTAATGTTAGAGGGGGTGTGGACAGCCACAGTTCTCAGTGTGGGCTAAACCTCTTTAACGTAATATGAACTTATTGCGCTCATGGAAACTGACAGAAAATGAGATAGGGTTTGAAATAATCCTCCCTTTTTTACATCTTGGCTCTAGACAGTGCATGTGCTGTCTCTAAGAGACATGCTGTATATTCTCTGTGTATAAATATAATGTGGAAACCATTTGTCTCTCAGAACCTGGGTAAGTATAAGTAGAGCTACAATGGTCCTGTCAGGGAAACAACAATTACATGCTGATAAAGACGAATCTTGTTGCGATTACTTTTTAAAAACCTCTCTGCGTAACCAATATGCCAGAGAGTACAAGTGGGCTAAATCACAGCGCGTAAAAACATGAGTATTGGAACACAACAATACAACAAGACACTCCAAATTGCTTGCAAAAAAATATTATTATTTGTTTTTTTTCAAGTTTTCACAAACCATTTCTAAAAACACATTTTTCAAGGGCTGTCAAAGTGAGGCTCAATTGTGAAGTGACCAGTGTTTTAAAGTGACACGGGTGCTCAGTGCTGGTAGTGCAGTACATACATACAAGAATGAAGCTATATACAAGTATATACAAGATAATGAACAGCAACAAAGACAATATCTCTGGTTGTGGCAGAGCCGCTCAATACTATATACCAAGAGATTTGTTAATGCTGAACCATGTGTTATCGTCGACATTTCGACCCTTATGTTGCGTTAATATGGTGTCATAGCGGGTCTTCTTCAGGACAAAAGGACAGCCTAAAAGGGAAGAGTGAATCAAATTGTGTTCCATGACTAGGGCATTCTGAGGTAGGCGTGGTGATGCCCATTACTCACCTAACAAGTGGGAGGTATCCCAAGGCGTCCCTCGCTGAGTGGAGGATGCCAGAAAGACAGGGGCGGCTGGTGACATTTGAAAGTGGTGGGCACAAACTGATTTGCATACTGCACCGTAACCCCATAAGGGGGGTTTGGGGGGGTTACCCCCCCCCCCCCCGAGAAAAGTTTGAAAAAAGAGAAGAAAAATCGTGCATTTTCAAGCAAATTTGAGAAAGCAGGAAGGTTAATAAAGCAATTGTGAAAGTGCAGTTATCAAATTAATAGATGACATAACATAGGTAGCTGCTTATTCAGTATAACCACAGAGCTTCATACATTCCGTCCTATTACGCTCAGGTGCTGAATTCAGACTATAACACTTTCATGAAAATCTCAGCACTAAAAGTAGAAGAAGTTGCACAGCAGTTGGGAAAAAGCCTTCACAAAGCATTGGGAACCACGGTCAGGTGTACTCTTTGGGCATGGAAGACCCTTGCCAAGCATGCAGAGAGAGAAAATATATATGCACCAGACATGCTGATTTCTGCACACCTTGGTATCACTGTGGCGCAGGAGCGTGGGGCCCTAGCTGTTCTACAAAATGCAGGGGTTACCAAACTTGGCGACATATATTTGAATGGATCCATTTTTGTCACTGGCTGGTTTTCAGGCTGGTCACCAGTACTATGCAATGCTTGGGTCCACAAACGCCAGACTGCGCTTGGCAGTGCGATCCTTTATACCTCAAGTTCCCTACAGAGCCCAATATCCTGAAAGCACTACAGTCGATTTTAACAGGAAGGGAAAGTTGAGGGCTGATCACCAGACTATATAAAGCTTCACAAAGGGAAAACGACTGGTCGGACTCCTCCTCATTCGATAAATGGAATGAAGAGCTTGCGGTCCACTTGACATGGGAAAACTGGGAGTCCTGCTGCAAAGTGATGGGGTGCCTGACTCCCAATTGTAATCTTTCATTATACATTTTAAATACCTGCATCATTTGTATTAGACCCCTGTGCAGCTGTTGAAATTTAGAATGAGGGAGGATGCTGGTAAAAAAGATGAAACCATGCAATAGACGTATTGTTGCCAGTGACGGCTGGTGCATTTTGAATGTGGTGGGCATAACAGTTGGGGATGAGTGTAATGTCGCAAGTGAGCAAAGCAAACAAGCCCAACTGAGAAAATGTGGGCTGCACCTAGCCCCCGGTCCTCCAGAAACCTTTGAAAATAAAAAGTGTTAATAGCGAGATGAGAGGATAGGGTGCGCTGGGGACATTTTGCTGAGAAAAGATGTGGCGACAGGGAGGCAGCAGTGTTTGAAGGAGGGGAATATAAAGGGAAGATGAAGATGGGAGAAAGCACAAATGTAAGGAGAAGAGGGGTGAACAGAAAGGAGGAAGAAGTGCAAGTGATAACTTTGCAAGCATCATGGGCCGAACCTTCCAAGGCAGCTGCTACCACCAATGGTCTTGTGCGGACTCGCTCCTGTTACCAACTGCCACAAGCTGCACCCTCTGACAACCTATCCCTCCTGATGTCAAAATGTACTCCCAACGTCTATGCGGTTGTCTGGACTGACCCAGACTGAGTCAGCCCTCGATCCTGAGAAAGGTATGGAGGAGAGAGCAGAATGTAGACAAGACACACAGGCACAGGGCCCTTATGTTAATAGGTCAGGGTTGGCAAGGTTTCCTTTCAAGCAGGGAGGCATCAAGGTAGGTGTTAAACCAGAACAACAAAGCTGACGTCTGTATCTGCTGCAGTGCCTCCTGATAGTGCTTACGTGTCTCTCTTCAGCACTACATGCCCGCATGCTCTCGGAGTTTTGCGGGCAGATTCCAGGACTCCTCATCTCTCCACCTGTGCCTCACTGACCCCTGACAGGTACGGAAGCACAGAGCAAAGCATCCCCCCCCACCCAGCCCCGCCGCCCTTACCTGCATGGGCCGCGTGACTGATCAGACACAAAGCATACTCAGAACTATAGTATGCAATACCACAACTATATTAGCAATGGTGCACGCTAAAATGCACGCAAAAAAAGACAGTGAGAATCAGCAGTTCCTGGCACAGTGCAAACCTCTGTGCTTGACTGAATATTAATTGCCCTGTGGTAAATAAATAAATAATACCCTATTTTTGACTAGACTTATAGCATAACAGATAGCTCAATAAATAAGAGTCAAGATTCGAGGTAGTAGGAGTTTCTGCAGGTTTATTACAGCATAAGGACAGGATCAGGACAACCTGCATAGGAATAGGACAATAAGGCCCGGCAGGACAACTGGGGCCCAGCAGCTGCCGGGGCTTGGTCTGGGATGAGCGCGCTAACATTTAATAACATAACATTGATTTATATACATAGCGCAAACACATAGCATTACATTGCAGTAGGCGTAACAGTGGGTGGAGCAGAAGGCGTGACGTGTAACAGTCGCGAGAGATAACAGTAATAAGAGGTGTAACTGGGAGTTTACTTAGACATGTGATGTAGAACGTAACAGAATATGTCATGAATGGGCGGACACATAGGAGGGGGCTACCTAAGGAGCCGGGACCTCTAACCTAATGGTGCGCGAAAACTGGCAATGACGTGTTACTAGGAGAAGCTGGGGGCTACGAACTCTGTGCTAGGAGCAGAGACTAGAGTCTGGAGGGTCGGAGCGACATGTACCTAAACCCTATCTGGTATCTAATGTTTAGGGAACATGTTGATATAAACTAAGAGTCAGGAGGGGAGAGGCTAACGGACTCTAAGACTGGAGCATGCATTATTCTACATGTAGTGCGTGATGAAGAATATTAAATGACCATTAAATACAGTATTTCTCTAACATGGAGACGAGAAGGCTAGACAATGACGGAAACTATTGATGCAGT
The DNA here is from genome assembly GCF_964261635.1 of Lissotriton helveticus. NCBI lineage: Eukaryota > Metazoa > Chordata > Amphibia > Caudata > Salamandridae > Lissotriton > Lissotriton helveticus. The sequence goes on from NC_136068.1 coordinate 99,730,433, forward strand.
TCAGTAGCTTAGGAATGCAGAGGAGGAGGACTGAACTGATAGCTGGAACTATAACATACTTTTGGCAGACTCAGAGGCAGAGCCGGGGTGCACCGGGCACTGCAAGGCAGGAAGTAAGTGAAGGGTCGAGGATACAGGTGGGGGCTGTATCGCTCCTCAGCGAGGCTTTCAGGAGACAGGAGCTGAATCCAGGGTCCGGGCCCTTTTGAGGCCTAGAAACGGGGATTTTATAATGGAATAACGTGCACACTGAGAAACGTGGCAACATTACTTTACATAGGCCTGATATTCGTAGTATTCACGAGAACTGGAAACTAACATATTAGAGGTGGACACAACTGTAATTGCGTCTTCAATCAGAAATGGGGAATAACATACGCATATTGGTCATGCATACATAACATATGATGGATGGGGCGTAGGGACACAGAACATGGCAAAATTTACTTTTCCACATTCCCTCCTTGTCACTACGTTTCCATCAGGAAACATCAATATTCATGATACCATCTATCACTTCATACAGTACCATTTGCTCGTCTCGAATTGTCTTGGAACGGGATTTAGAACGGGGCTTGGGACTAGGAATACAAGAGGTAGCACACATGCTGCAAATCGCAGGGCCACATTGTATACAGAGGCAGCAGCTGAATATAATCGCTACTGCAATACCTAGGAAGGACAGGACTTTCCATCCCCATGTGGAAATTATATTCCAGAACCAACCGGACCATGTCCAGGTGCCTGGATCTTGATGTAACAGATGGGCAATTTTATGGAGTCTGGTTATAGCTGAATAAACAGACGGCGCGTTATTTGGAATGAAAATGCAACAGCTGGATCCGAGAATTCTACAGGCCCCGCCCCTATCGGCCAGTATGACGTCAAGGACGAGACGATTCTGTAAAACGACAATTCTCATAAAGGATTGCTCTTCAGTTAAGTTACCTAGAGCAGAGGCAGTCTCATCTACTACAGCTTCAAGGGTTCTTGTTAACCTACGAATTAGCTTACTATTTACAACTGTACCTAAATAAGGGAAAACACCTTTATCTATATCAATGAATTGCTCGGCGGCGGTTTCAGTATAATCGACAATCGGGAGATTTCTCTTGTGTCTAGTGTGTACTAAGAAAGAATTCCTATGATAATCAGGTGGGGCTAGAAAAACAGGTGGCAGTAGGAAAGCAATGTAACAGGTTCCCTCCCAATCGAGGGGCAGACGGACATATGCAGTTTGACCACAAACAAAATAAGAATGACGTGAAGCTATAAAAATAGATTTCCCACTGTCACTATACTGGATAACAGTAGTACATTCACTATGACCTATATGTACAGAACCATAACTACGGACACATAATTCGCCTTTGACTGGTAGTACTGAAATAGCGGGTGAGTCTGGAGTAGTATCAGACTGAACATTCAGAACCATGAAATTCAACGAATAATTTCCTAAATTATATACTTCATTTTCTAGATCTAAACCTGTTCTATGGGGGAAACCTTGCTTGTCTGGGAAACATGTACTATTAAGAAAAGACATATCTGTTGAGGATGACGTTAACATAGACCATGCTCCACACGAACCATTGTGTGAGAATGGATAAGGAAAGAGTGGCAGAACTCCCTTCGATGTCTGGAAAGGGGGGAGTCGACCACACACCCAACAATTAGTGGCATTGCTGGTCTGGTGTGAATAATGTAACATACGGATGAATGTGTTATTACGCATGGCGAGGCGGTATGAATATTCGTGAGGAGGCAGATCACTAAACGTGTGCTCTACTGTAGTATGAGCAGACATATTTACATGAGGAACTGGAAAACACAGATAGAAAGCATAACTGGTGCAGGAAATCATTATGCTAAGAAATAATATGAAACTTAGAAAAACGATGCATTGAAGTGAACTTCGACTGACTCTCTCACTATGGGGGTCTATTTTATACATGTCAGAAACAGTCTAACCGTTTCACCTAGGGGAGGACTTATACAATCAAACTGGCTGACTTATTAGACCTGAGCTTTAACTTATACTCCTGTTGCGGAGTTTTCTCTAACAAGGGAGGGGTTGTAATAAAGTCTGGTGCGGGACAGTCCTTTAAAACAATGTTCTGGCAATCCTTCGAATCCTGGGAAATGTTCTTGGCAATGTCTGGTTCCGATCCTTTGAAAAGTTTTACATGAGAAAGGTGGACCCACCCCTTCCTGCCTTCCAACTTGACGGCAGTTCGGGTGGTCAAGAGGACCTGACGTGGCTCCTTCCAACGTGGTTCCAGCGGACTTGATCTGTCAAAATTTCTGATCATCACCAAGGAACCTGGAACGATCTCGTGCGGTGCCACCTCGGTATTGTCTGGAAATGCGGCGGCAACCTGTGAACGACATGAGTTGAGGGCAGACATCAAGGAAGCTAGGTAATCTGTCAGCATATTACATGAAACATCGGTAATACTTCGGGGTCTAGGAGTACCCCACATGTTAGGGGGGCGGCCGAAAACGACCTCATACGGGGACAGACCTGATCTGGAATGTGCGACCATACGCATGTAAAACAGAGCGACTGGCAAAGCTACTAACCAGTCTACACCCTTGTCTTTACAGACTTTTGCTATACGGATTTTCAGAGTCTGATTATGTCTTTCGACTAGTCCAGCTGCTTCTGGATGGCGTACACAATGGAACTTCCACTGGTACCCTAACAACAGGGAAACGTGTCTCATGAGTTCGGATGAGAATGGCTGACCGTTATCAGAATATACGACTCTAGGGAGTCCGTATCTAGGGAAAAATTCACGAACCAACTGCTTGGCAGTGGTCGCGGCTGTGTAATCTGGGACTGGATATGCTTCTGTCCACCTGGACAAAGCGCATACAACTACAAGGACATACTTGAAACCTCGACATCGCTCCATCTGAATATAATCCATCTGGAGGACCTCAAAAGGGTGGTCAGGGGGCTGGAAACCACCTTGTTCCACCGGGACACTTTTACCTGGATTAAACTGACAACATATCATACAGGTACGGACTTTCTGCTTGGCTGCAGCTCGTAAATGCTTGTTAAACCAAATGTTCTGGATACTGTCTAACATAGCTTTTTCTCCTAAATGTGCTGGGCTATGTGCGGTGTTGATAATGACTTGAACCATAGAATCGGGGAGAAACCATGTGGCTCTACCCTTCGTTAACCATCCTTGATCTGTCTGGACCCCTCCTTGTACAGACCATTTCTTGATTTCATCGGGAGTAGCATGTGACTGAATATCTATGACATCTTGTGTAGGGTCCTTAACTGTCATGCATGTAGTCAGATCTGGAATATGCGTCATGTTTACTGGAATGTCTTAAAACTATGGAATCACTTTGTCTGATAGCTAGTGCTGTGGCTGCAACTGACTTGAGGCACGCAGGCAACGCCTGGGCGACTGGATCTAATGTGCTCGAAAAATAAGCACAGGGCTTGTATTGACCTGCTTGATCTTGTGTGAGAACAGATAATGCTGTACCTTCGCGTTCTGTAACGAAAAGTATAAAAGGCTTACTGTAGTTCGGTGTAGCTAGAACTGGAGCTTGGCATAGGGCTTTCTTTAACTCGTTGAAACTAAGTGTATGTTCAGATGTCCAAGGGAGGACAGTCGATACGGCTGCCTCCTGTGTCGTTAACTGTATCAGTGGCTTGGCTAGAAATGCATACTGGGGAATCCATTGTCTACAATAAGAAGTAAGGCCGATAAAGGCACGTACCTCCTTCTGGGTTCTGGGCTGGGGAAGACTCGCTATTAGCTGGATACGGTCGGGTGTCAACTGCCTACCCCTCTTGGACAGCAAGTGTCCTAAGTATACCACTTGCTGGACACAGAATTGAAGCTTTGAAGGTGACACCTTGTGCCCCATCTCGGCTAGAAAATACAGAACTGTAAGTGATGCTCGCTCGCAAGCACGTTCAGAACGGGCTGTGATCAGTAGATCATCGACATACTGGAGCAGGGCAGTGTCAGTTGGCATGTGAATATTGTCTAGTTGTCTCTTGAGTGCTTGACTGTAAATACTAGGGCTTTCTGTGAAACCTTGAGGAGCGCGTGTAAACATATAGCTCCTTCCATTTAAACAAAATCCGAAAAGAAACTGGCTGTCTGGATGAATTGGAACACTAAAAAATGCATTCTTGAGGTCAATAACAGTGAAAAACATGGCTTCGGGATCAATGGCTGTTAACAGGGAAGAAATGTCTGGAACAACTGGGTACTGAGGAATTATACATTTGTTAAGCTCTCGTAAATCAATCACTAATCGATATACTGGGGGTGCATTTGGATCAGTACGTTTCATGACTGGAATGATCGGAGAATTGCATACATTGGAGTCAGTTTCTACAACTACTCCCTGAGCCATGAGCTCGTCAATAATTTTGGATAAGGCTGCTACAGCCTCAGGTGGCAATCTGTACTGTCTGATTCGTGGTAACACTACACCTGGTTTGAGAGTCACACGATAGGGTGTGATTTGCATGTAACCTACATCAGTTGGACCTTGCGCCCATAAATGCTGCGGAACATTAGACAATCTTGAATCAAAATCTCGCAATACATAGTGACCCTTAAAGTCACGTAGGAACAGACGTATTCCCTCTGGGGAACAGCAAATAACTGCACCTAACTCTTTCAGTGTCTTAATACCTAACAGATTTTCTGGACATGACTTAGTAAGTAACAGATCAGTAGTACGGGACAATGGACCTACTTCTAGAGTAACTGGCTTTGAAATCTCATTAACGATGGGTTTTCCTGAAAATCCAAGGGAAACATTTCTTGAGCCTGAGAGCGGAGCCCCTGGAACTTCGGCGTGACTAATTGTGGTCCTACTTGCCCCTGTATCGATCAAAAACTTTCTGTCTTTCCCTAATACTTGACTGTGTACATAGGGACCTTCTTGGTCTACAGGTATCTCGATGAGAGGCAAGCCTACCTCCCTCTCTAGGCTGTTTCATGAATATGACTGGTACTCTGGATACTCGGACTGTGCATACTGGTACATCTGCGAAGTAACGTGCTGTGTTGCAGCAATAGGCTGCGGTACTGTAACTGTCTGTTGTGCATTCTGTGGCTGAGGAATCTGTGAAACTTGTTCTTGTCTCGGCGGACGTGGTCTTTCTTTAGTCTTACCAGTAGCTATGTTGTGTTTCAGAACTGCACACTCGTTTATAAAATGACCTGGCTGTTTACAATAATTGCAGTTCCCTTTAACGGGAGCTGCAGGATGACTGGCTTGAATCGGACCCCTCTTCTGACTGTCTTGAGGAATAGATTGTGCAACTAGCACTTTCATTTTCGTGTCTTTCATACGTTTTCTTTCGTGTTCTTGCTCTTCTCTGATTCTATTCTGGTGATACTGAAGCATCTGGAGCATCTGGGACGGAGTATTTGCTTGCCAGGTGCTTTCGACTTTCAAAACTCGGTTTTTAATTTGTGGACTTGAATTCTCGACTAATTTGGTAACGAAAAGATGAGGGTATGACTCACTACTTGTCTTGAGACCACTATTAATGCTGAAACATTTCTCAAATCTAGAATAAAAATCACTAATGTCTTCATCTTGTTTCTGTTTACAGGCTGAGATTGCATCCCAGTCTTCTTTCCTAGTTGTCAATAATCTGGGTAAAACTTGAATCAATAATTCTGGTAACTCTTTACATTTATCTCCAAGACCGGTACCTGGTACTCGTGCCTTGTCTTCAGCTTCTAGAGCTGTCCAATCGATCTTTTTCTCTCCCACCTCCCATTCTTTTTCTTTTAACTTTTCATACACCCCTGCGGGTAGCAGAACCTTTAACATTTTAATGATATCTGGGTAAGTGTATTCTCCCATACGGAGCATGTCTTTTAATTCTCTATGGAACCCTGCTGGATCTTTGTCATGACAGGGAATTAATTTTTTCATTTCGAGAAGTTCCATCTTTGAAATTGGAGTGTATACAAACACTCGTTGCATTACGCCACCCGCCCCTTGGACTGGGTGGACTTCTCGTAACGGATTCTGTCTGTCTATGTAGAATGGTTTACTTTCTGGGGGTGAGACATGAACAAAATGCGGGTTCAGGAACGTTCTATACTTGTGGCGCTGTTCTAGAATAACAATAATTAAATCGGTACCTAGACCTCTCCATCTGTACTGGAGTAACTCGTTCAGGATATCGTGTAACGGGCCTGGATCAGAGTGTTGACCCTCATACAGAGTAATGAGGTGCTGGATCATATACATACCCACCAGTCGTTGCTCGGCTGGGGGCAGTTTCAGAAACATTTGTGCCACTATTTCGTCTGGAAAAGTGGTAGAATCAGTAATCCATCGGACTGCTGATCGGGCTAGTTCTTGTTCATGCATGGTGCTTAACTCACTATAACCGACTCGTGATTTCAGAATGTGATCGGTAGCTTGAAATACTTGTTCTAGAGAACCTTGTTCTGGTGTTGGATGATGAAAAACAGACTTGGGTTCTAGGCGTAAATGGCGATCTGGAAATCTGGATTTTCCTACATACGCTATTCTGGCGGGATTCTCGTCTTCCTCTTCAGGATCAGAGATACTTTCTTTCTCGCTTACTTGTGCTGCTTTACGCTGTTCGTGTAACCTTACTATTTCTTTACGAATTTTCTTGTACATACTTTCCATAGCACTAATGGTCTTGTGCTTACCCTCGGCTATATTATCACTCCACCTTGTTAGGATTCTCATTTCGGCGGGATCTTTAGACGGGTAATCTTGTTCTCTTATTAGACAATTGATCAGGAATTTTAATATCATGAGCTGAATCTCGGCTTTCCTTTGAGACATAATCTCGCCAATACTTTCTGGATCATCCCCTGTACGGATGAAACGATATATTCTGTCTAGATCTTCTTTCATATTCGGCAAGGTAACTAGATACTCGGTCACCCTTCTTACGCGTACGGAATATAAAACCATATTATACTCGCCTGGGACTGCGTCATAGACACATTCGGCAAGGGCTTGTCTGATTTCTGTAACAGACTTATTACTTTTAGGAGTACGCTGTGATGCTTGAGCATGTAATTCGAGTGCTGATAAACGCTTGTGTGGCGGCGGGGTTTGAGGAGGACCTCCTCCTGCGGCCCCTAGACTAGAATCGTCGACTGACATTCTTCGTGCTTGCAGGGTCGGTAATTGTAACGTGGGTTGAACTTGTATGGCAGGCTGACCCGGGGGTACCGCAACAGGTACTCCGGTGTCTGGAGGAACGGGAAGTGCCTGATTTACAGGGACGGGCGGAGCACGAACAGGATTTGCATATTCTGGAACTGTGTCGTCCAAATAGGACGAAATAAAAATATCAGCTGCGGTCGGTTTGTGACGTAGCTTGGTCGGAACCAATGGTGGCGGGAAATTACTGGGTGCCTCTGGGGTCGCTTTTAGCAAGCCTTCGGCAAGGAGAGGATACATACCCTTAATAAGGGCATGCCTCTGTCTATCTGACTGTTCGGCTTTGACTTGTTCACCTATCTCGATTAATTCTCTTTCTTGGGCTCGTTCTTGGGATTCTCTACTTAACTCTGACTTTCTGACTTCCTTTTCCGTTCTTTTATGAGCTTCCTTACGCCATAACTCGATGGCATCTTTCTGTGACTGTCTGGCTTTCTTTTTCCATAATGCTTCTTCTACTCGCATGATACATTCGGCATCCCATGTACCCGATACGGGCCATCTATACTTTTCTTCTAACTGTTTGGTATATTCTACCCATAAATCTAGATACAATATGGCGCTTATGCCATGTTTCTGATACATAAAGTGACCTGGACTGTCCCTAGGCGGAACAGGAACTGCTGCTTCCAGCAGACCCTTTCTAGTTTTTAACTGACGTAACTTGGAAAAGAGCGGCATTCTAAACTTGAATCGGAACACAATACAATACACGAAAAACAATAACAATTGGGAAAACAATTCAGGCATACCACGACATTGGAAATACATTAAACAACATTATAAATAACAGTTCGAACAGAATACTACCTGAAAATACTGAAAACAGAAACAGAACAGAATTCTCGAGAACGGAACAGACTAGAATTACTGGATGCACTGCTATAACAGTACGGAACATACCGGTCCCATAAAGGAACACATCAAGACCCGTATCCACCTAGGTGAATACTTCGTTTGTGGGCTTGGGTACCACCAACCCACGGACCAGGAGTCAATTTAGACTGACCCTGTCTAGACACTACCCCAGCAATGGTACACACCGGGCAGCACGGAACGGAAGGCCTCGGACGGGACTGGACTACGACGACGAACTTCGGACTTCGGACTTCAGTTACGGGTGGACCTCCGGATACCTCGGACCTTGGACTCTCGGCTTGGGCTCTGGTCGGGACTCGCCGCGTTCCTCCACCGTCTCGTTCGGATGCTGGACCGCCTCCTCCGTCTCCTCCGTGGGCCTGAGGGATACTTGAAGCAGAAATATCTGCACTGGCCAGTATGGTTCCGTCACGACTGCAGAGGGTCAGGGGGTCGGCGTGGCTTCACCGACGCGTGGGGAAAGGGCAAGTCCCTATTCGGGCGCCATTATGTGGTAAATAAATAAATAATACCCTATTTTTGACTAGACTTATAGCATAACAGATAGCTCAATAAATAAGAGTCAAGATTCGAGGTAGTAGGAGTTTCTGCAGGTTTATTACAGCATAAGGACAGGATCAGGACAACCTGCATAGGAATAGGACAATAAGGCGACTGACGCTGGAATCTGGGGACCACGGTTCGATCCCCGGCTACGGCGGCAGGTTAGCCCAGCACCATGTGACTCTGGGCAATAGCTCGCTTAATCTTCCCGACGGCCCCCCAGCGCCTAGAGACCCTTACGGGTGATTGTGCGCTTTACAAATGTGGACTTTACTTTTTACTTTACTTTACCTCTGAACAAATGTGGAACCAACAAAGGTTCGGATGAGCAACTGCATACTTTTATGTGCTACAACTTTCACTCACTCTCTTATACACTTTTCCATTGGGAGCAAAGGTCATAATGGCGGTGCAGAGGTCAACAAACTAGTACTGACACTAGTTAGGTAACATTTAAAAGAATAAATCGCATCGTAGCGCTAGACAAAAAAAACATCCCGCCCAAAAATCAGGTGTTTTCAAAGCCCCGTGTTTTTTTAGAAACATCTTAACTGATGCATTTCCAAGTGCTTTATTCTGCGCCCACTAAAACTTACTCGCACTGAAAACTTTACATCACCACCAAAATTTCCCATTTTCGGATATTTATATTCCTGTCCTCCATGCCCATAAACTGCCTGGGCCGCTGGAGCTGATCGATGGTGGATGCGGGGTAGGGGGCGGTGGTGGTGGTGCTGAGTGGCTCAGTCTGGTGTTGGGTTACAGGGAGCGCTCCCGCTGCGCTGCAGTGACTTGGACAGTCTGGGCTCAGAGACAAGGCTGACTGACCAGGACACTGGGAAGGGAAAGCGCCTATGAAACAATATATCGCTGCGCTTTCCATGAGTCTCGAAGCACTTCAGCGGGGCAGGTAGGGGAGGCAAAATGATCAAAAGATAGTATACACGATCATATAAATACCTTTCGTTGCACAAGTCGTGATGTCGGTGACGGTGAGGCGCCTCAGGGAGTCCGAGTCAGTCACGGTGACACAGTCCGGACACGGTCTCTCTCTCTGCTGCGCACGAGGTGTGGCGAGGACGACTAACTACGCGCTACAACCAGGCCAGCAAGAACCTCAACCGACGTCACAGCAGCACACATATCCCGGCGAAATGGCCAATCACTGCATGGCTTCACATGAAGTCACACAGTGATTGGCCCTAACAGTGCGGCTGAGGCAGTGTGTGCTACCCCCACGCGCGGCATCCAATGATGGATGCTGCGCGGTGGACCAGCCAATCCTGGTGCTGCATGCAGCGCCAGGATTGGCTGGGGGGGCACATTTGCTGCTCGCACAGTCGCCCTATGTAAACCCCGGGGGCTGCGGCCGGCTAAACGAGCACCCCTCTAAGGGGAACCTGCAGTGCGCATGCTCGGGCAAGTTTCTCACCAAATTGCACTTGCGCACTACGGTCTGCTGTAGCCTGAGTGTGTGAGACTGTCTGTCACTCAAGCTGCAGCAGGCTGAGGCCACCCCCCCCTGCGCACTCCGAAATCGCCGGGTGTGTCCCGGATTGTAATTGAAATATTGCTATAGTAATGCGCGATGCACATTGACGACACGTGACGCCGCGACTGTGGGTCCATGTGGCTGGTGGGGCTACGCTCCTACGCCCCAATGGACGCACCGCGGCTGCAGAAAGATCATCAAATTGGATCAGATAATTACAATAGGAACCATAGTTGTGTGGGAGAAGAAAAAGGCTAGGCGCGCTGAAGAAACAGATTACCTGCACTTGTTAGGAAGGCTCATGTAAGGCAAATCTATGGATTAAATATGCATATATCAGACGACTGTGCTAATTTTAAAAAGAAAAGAGCTAATCTTAAAAAGAATTCTGTGTAAGCATTTAATTTCATTTTATGTATAGTATCTGGATATGTTTATTCCTTTGTATAAATGTGTATAATAATAATGTTTATAAATATATAGCTATTCGTTAGGTCTCCTTAATGCATGCACATATTACTTATGGTTATATTATTCTATGCTTAACATGTGTATAGGTCACTGCATAGTTTTCATATAAGTTATTTGATTAGATGCTTACAGTTCCCCATTTATTATTCTATCACAATATGCACATTTTATCCTAACTATTTATCTACAATTGCTTCACTATTTAATTATTTAAAGAAAAAAAGGATTTTTTTTAAAAATAAATACACACAAATAATTTAGCTTAAAGTACAGCAACACTTGAAAGTCTGATTTTATTAACTACAACTTAAATATTGATATATTACCTTCCTTATCAATATATATCTTTCATGTACTTATGTATCTATATATTTATTACTTTACTCCTAATGTTAAAAAAATAAATCAATCCAGCCTCTCCAATGAACTACTCTATATCTCACCCTATACCTCTCTCAATATATCCTCCAACTCCATCTTTGACTCATCCCAAACCTCAATCTAATTCTATGATTCCCAAAATAACCCTTTCTAGACTCTCCCCTCCTCTATTGCTCCTTTACCACTCCTTGCATCACCTCAAAAATCTTTTTACAATTCAGATCTCCCAAACAAGCCTTTCTAGAACCTTCTGTCATGTATCCCTCCTAGACGCATCCAATACCTCATCATCTCTCTACCTATTCCACTTCTAGAGACTATTCCCCACTACATATCTCTTTTAATCATCCCAAACCTCCTCCTAATGCTATGATCTTCATATAAACCATTTCTAGACCCTTCCCTCTTCTATCCCTCCATTATCCTTTTCAATCCAACTAACAGATTCACATGTCCACTGCTCAAATTAATTCATAGCGCTTTCAGGTAGTGGGTGTTACCAGGGTTCACACAAAATTGGTCAGGACCCAATTGTAGCAGTAGCACGTGCCTATCTGGTGGTTTCACCCAGGGACCACCTGCTATAAGGTAAGTTATTTTAGAAGTTTGATCGGCCTGCACTCACAATGGTTATACATAATCCCAGGGTGATAGAATCCCAAATTCTGGATTTGGCGAGGTGGATACAGGAAGTAGGAAATAATATTGCTTTAGTCTTATTTTCTTTATTTGAATGAAAATGAAAGCAAAAGCAGCCAACACGTGTTTCGCCCAAAGGCCAGCAGGCCACGGATTTTTCAAGGCAAATTGTAGCAGTTTCTGACATTGAAATCTAAAGTCGTAACATATGTCATGCGTTTATGGTGACACCTAATCCGACCACACAGAATACTCCATGCATACCACTAGGGTATGTCCCCAAAACCGCATGACATATGTCATGATTTTAGATTTTAATACCAGAAACTGCTACAATTTGCCTTGAAAAAGCCCTGGCCTGCTGGTTCTTGGGCGAAACACGTGTCGGCTGCTTCTGCTTTCATTTGCATTCAAATAAAGAAGATTAGACTAAAGAAATATTGTTTTCTACTTCCTGTATCCATCGCGCCAAATACAGAATTTGGGATTCTATCACCCTGAGTTTATATTTAACCATTGTGAGCACAAGCCGATCAAACTTCTAAAATATCAAATGAATTCATATTTCCCTATACTAATTCAGCACTAATCCTTTTTGAGTACCGGAGTAGCGTGCTTCTCGCTTACGAGCACTTCGAAGCTTCGTCAGGGATAGTAAGCGCTATTTAATGCAATTACAATTGAAATGTCATCCCTTAGAGAAGCTCCAAATGAAGAGTGTAATATGAATGCATGAATTAATGTTATTGATTTGCTCAATTAAAATCATTACAAAAAATAAATACTATACAAAAATTGTATTTCAAAAACAATAAAATCAGTTTTCTATTAAACTATTAGATTGGTTAAAAAGCACAATGTTACTAGTAATCCTCAACAGGTCTTTGGGTTGTTAGTGGTCATCCGTTAAGTGATTTAAAATTGTGTGTGGCAAGTCTAATTTCATTGTATTGTTTACAATAGTAATAAACTTTCAAAAGGGGAAGTTCCATGGTGTTGTTTGTTGTAAAGCAGAATGAGTGTAATATGTTATGCACAAATAACAATGAAAGTGTTAATTCAGGCTTTAGCAAGGATTTGATATTGAAATGTTTTAAATCTGGAAACTTTAGTCAGTAGGAACCAGTGCTAATTGCCATGCCAAGAATGCCAAATGCAGGAAGCATGGAAAACCGTGCAATACCAGCCATGTATTTAAAACTCGGAAGTTGCAGATGGTAGAAAGATCAACATCTGATGTACAAATGGTTATTTTACAAACCTGGGGATGTGTCTGTGGGTGAAATGGGTGGTGACCCTTTAATGATGCCTAAGTACGAGACAACAGTTGGTGGAAAATAGTTTCAGCAGATTCTGGGCCAATATATCCCTTGATTGGCGTTAAGAATTGGAAACTCATATTCACCCGTAAGAATATGTTCTGCCTTCTCCTGATATAAATCCTGGTGGTTTGGTTATGGAGATGTAAAAATTGATCTCATTGGCTCGTAGCATTGATGATCTAATTCAAAGATAGAGAAACAGTGGAAAGGGGTATATCACCAAAAGAGGAGACAATTTGCTGGGTTGGAGACACCAGCTGGATTTGGGCCTTACATTAAATCCCAAACCGCCAGATCAGGGTTTGTCAATAGTCTTATTGAGTGATGACAGTAATATTGTTGAAGGGTATCAAGAGTGCACAGTAAAAGCACTTGGTTTATTAAAGAGGGTCTATTCTACCAAATCCAGATTTGAATAAAAACAGGCATTGGTAAAATATAAAAAGTTGATAGCAACAGTGAATGCTGAATTTTACCCTCAACAGATTTAGCTTTAGAGAATACATCCTAAGAATTTTTTTTAATGGTTCAGTCACTTGCCTCCCCTAACTGTGTATCCTAGACCTTTATGCAGTCCCAGGAGCTCCTTAACAAGCTATCTCAATACTTTGAAGAAAAAATAAATAAGATTTGTGACTCGCTGCAATCCACAAGCCATGAGACATAGCCCAACCTGAACTGTTGGTTAACATCTACTGACCTATCTACTGATCTCCCTGCTTCTGAGCAGAGCGAACCTGGACTTATTGATGCACTGCCTGAACTAGACTCTGCACCCTGGCCAGGTAATTTTGAGAGCCGGACTTTGGAGCAATAATAGCTACTGCATCCTCTCATCATCAAAATAAACCTTATTCGGTCAATACGACCATAAAAGTGCAAATGCTTACAGTACATTAGTCCAGCAATAAATTCAGAGCAGAAGTTTATTTAGTACAATAAATACATCAGTAAAAAAAGTCTAAGCCATCACTATTAAAATATTAAAACGACATTAAAAAGATAAAAACTATCATTTCAAATCCATTTACCCTAAATACAGTACAAAGAAAAAACCCATGAAGCAGCAAAGATTGGTCAATATGCATGAATAAAGACATAATATTGGGATTGATACCCTGCATCCTATAACAGGTCTGAGTCTCCCTTTGTTCCTACCCCGCCTAAATGTTCGAACATGCCAAGTCCGCTCTCTTGTAGCTTCTGCTTGAAGTTTCTAATTGCTTCCTAACTAATTCCTGTATACCGACAGAGTGGAAGCAGGCCTTAATCATCCCTTTGCTAAAAAAAACTAATGAGAATCAGAATATTCTTGCTAACTTTCAGCCCATCTCCCTTCTTCCTTTTGCTGTTAACATTTTAGAGAGGCAAGTCAATTAGTTACTTTCAGGGCATAACACCATATCCTTGAGCCCATGCAGTCTGGATTTCAATCAGCACACAGTACGGAAACAGTTCTCACATTTGTTTTAGAGCTTGATTTAAATCTTGGCGGTCTTACTGCCGCCCGCGATGGTCCCAAATACTCCATCGAGTTCACGGTGGCCTGCCTGCTGTATTTAGATGTTGTAGCAATAGACAGGAGATCCCGGCGGCAGCAGTCTTCTCTGCTACCTAGCAGTACTCTGTCCGGCCGGCGGTAATGCGCCGAGCCGATTTAGATGTTCCTGTTGAGCCGGCAGTGTCCTGGCGGTCGAGTCCTGATGTGGTGGGGCAATGGTGGTATGGAGACAGGTGAGTACTACTTATTTACATCTCAATTCACATATTAATTGTGTATATGTCAAAATGTGCATGTAAGCTAAGGGTGGGCGCCCGATTCGGCTACGCCCACGGAGTAGGCGTAGTGTTGCCTTCTACGCATTTTGCGTAGACAGCGTAGCCGGCAACACTATGCCCACTCCGTGGGCGTAGCCGAGTCGGCCGCCACCCGCCTCCCTCCCGCCCTCCCCTAGATACATTATTTAAGCTATTACAGTGATTAAAACAATATTAAAGCACTTACCTTGTCCGGGGCTCGTCCGGGGCTCCCTCTTTGAATAGCGTCCTTTTCCTGGAAACAAATGCGCATGCGCGGCAGCCCGCGCATGCGCACTTCTCGGGAGAAATGCGCATGCGCGGCCGCCCGCGCATGCGCATTGGTATCCAGGAAAGGACGCTATTCAAAGAGGGAGCCCCGGACGAGCCCCGGACAAGGTAAGTGCTTTAATATTGTTTTAATCACTGTAATTCCTTAAATAATGTATGTAGGAAAGAGCGGGAGGGAGGTGCGTAGTGGGGCTACGCGGAGTGCGGGAGTGGGCGTAGCTTCTCGCCCTCTCCGCGTAGCTCCGCGGAGCCCCACTACGCCCCACTACGCCCAGGGTTAATGTAAGCAATGTGTACTTGACATTGTTTTTACCTATAGCATTGCATACCAACAGCATGCACACACCATTGACTGTACATGCACACCCACCAAAAAACCTAACTTAGAATCCAGTGACAATGAGGTGGCTAAGCATTGTGTTCAAGTAACAGCAGCACAGCGAGGACCTGAACAATGGCGTTGATGACAGATCAGTATTGTTTTCACCCCTTTTTCTTTGTTTCCGCCAATCAGAGCTTGGAGGTTTCCCCGCCACTGTTGCCTCAACAGAAAGTCACATGTAATCTGGATGGCAGGAATCCCAGCGGGTCACCCTCCAATAGTTGCTTCAGCCTCTGACGCCATTGTCGCGGGAGACAGGTCCTGGTGGGGTTGGCGAGACTAAGGCGGTCTTCCCTCCAGTGCCCAGCCAACATCTAAACTGGGCGGGCGGACAGCCAAGGCGGTAGGCAGGAAGACTGCCAAAAATTTGACAGCAAGACCTGTCCCCCTGAGGTTCCGTGAATTCTGAACCCGTTTCATAAAGGTCATGGTTTCGTTACGAATTTGATATTAGCGAACCGTAACTAGTTAGTGCGGCAAGTATGAGTGTTTTCGTCGCCTTAGACCGATGGATTCATACGTATTTAGGGATTTCGTTCTGAACCCTTGGGTTCCATTTTGTGTATGGCAGCCATTTTGTGGTTGCCCTCACATAGGCCGATGACTACGGCCGAACGAGTCTTTAGCACACGTACACTTTAGCTGACTTCTGAATGACCTAAGCGAACTGACCCTCTTGCCTGAAGCCAAACTTGTTAGGCCAGTTCCTTTCCCAGTAGCTGATCAAGATTGAGGATCAAAGAACAGGACATCGTAAAACTTTATTGCACACAAATATGCCTTATCCTACTCTCACCTGTTTCTGCTCCTTTCTTTATGGTCTATTTACGATGGGGATGTGCCTTTTTTATTATGGGTTCGTTCGACCTGTCTGATGAAGAATGTTGGGTTTGACCAATGATTGATCATGGGCTGGGCAACTGAAAAGTGGGTTTTACCGTCATGCGAAACCTCTGATCTGGATACATGTGATTGGACAGTTTGTAAATGTAAGATATTTGTCTGGAATGTGATTTTTGGCATAAAAAGGGATGACCTGCTTTGTAAAATTGAGCAGCCTCCTGAGAACTCATACCGTGTTGACGTCTAGGACTGCTGTTACTGGCTGCAGCCAATAAATTCGATCTTTGACGCCACCAAGAAGTTTCCGTGTCTCTGTGTTCTAAGACAGGTGATACCCGAAGACTTTGGGCGTGCCCCTGGCGCCGCTGGGTCTTAAATAACCCGGTTCTTCAGTTGGCACCCAACGTGGGGCGACTTCAGCGGTACCGGTCCAAGCCTGAAGATCGTGAGGAGCTTCGTGAGGAAATTCTGGAGGACGGCCACCACTTCATCGACCCCGGCATGTCGAATGTGGACTGAAGGTCTTTTTTGCGAGGCTTCCCGCTTTCCTGACGGCTCCGAAGGACTGCTGCCCTGACTGTCGCCCTGTCTTGGACCCATTTGTGATGCTTTGTATGGCGAGACGATAGACGGGTCTTCTGGTGGCGTGACTGATACCTCATTTAAGTATAAGTGGGTCGCTCCCAGTCCTTAGTTTTTGGTCCTTTGGTTCTTAGTTTGTTTGGTCCTTAGTTTTGATTTGAAAATTGCAATTTCCAAAGCCGAGGGTCTTGTATATTTACGAGTGTGTCGGTAGAGATAATCCCTTGAAGTTTGAAGCTCGATTAGTGAGAGAAGATGCCTAATCGTAGCATATTTGGTACTTGGTTTGGTTGTGGTTGCAACAGGGATTCCTGATTGGAGGATTCGTGTTTGATACCTCCGGTTGGAACTCCGACTTATGAGCTCTATTCCAAACACGGCGTGGGCCCCATTACGTTTAATGAAGTATGGGTCCGCTACACCAGGAAAGATGGTGTCTTACGATGGCCCCAACATGGTAGGTTTGATACTGAGATTTTAGACAATCTAGAAACTAAACTGTTTAAAAAGAAAGCCCGGCCGGCGATGTTTGACTCCTTTCGCCTCTGGCGTAAAGAAGCCAGACAACGAGAAATCAAACAAGCTAAAAAAGATAAGAGAGAAAAGGGGTTGTCGATAATGCAAGCTGCCAGGCAGTTTAAAGAAGACGAAGAAGATAAAGCAATTGAGGTGTCAGATAGACAACATAATATGGCTATTGATAAATGTTACCCATCATTGCCACCTATTCTTGAGAATGCGATGAAGGACCCTGAGAAGGATCCTTTGATGTCACATTTGTTGGGATTGCCACCCCCTTATGCACAGAGTGCTACGGCACCTCCGCAACCTCCCGTTGCACAACCTCTTGTTGCTGTCCAGCCACTGGCTCCTCCTCAGCTGATTCTTCCTCCTACGGCGCAGCCTCCTCTGGGGCCGCCGACGTTGCTATCGGTTTTGTCTGGAACTACTTTGCCTTATTCTCCTGTACCTTCAACTTCTCTTGCTACTAACCCTACGCTTCTATCACCTCAAAATACTTTGTCTCCTGTCCTTATGACAGCTTCTGCTTCTGCTCGACAATGAATGACTGATACTGTTACTGGTCTTTTGTCTCCTTTCTTTGGGTCATTGAGTATGACCCCTGTTTCTGCACGTAAACAAATGCGTAGTCAGCTACCTGGTCCTGAAGAACGGGCAGTGTTAGATCTCTTGGCTCGCAGATGGGTTTCGAATGTCTCGAGGTATAACTTAGAGTCAGTTATGGATGTCTTCCAACAGTGGGAGGCACCGAAACAAAGGTATGTTTTTGAAGTTATGTGTACTTTCCTTCGTGAGGAATGGGAAGATGATGATTTGGGTTCAGTCCCCGTAGAATTGCTAAGTGTCCAGTCTGAGTTTGCAAAAGGGACTAGAGTGGGTCCCGGAATTGAGAATGCAGTTGCGATGGTACTTGCGTTAATGAACGATTTCCCCTCTCAGCGACTGTTTGAGACTGATTCCGCAGTTAGGAGGAAAGTGAGACAGTATCCGATGAGAAAAGTTCCTCCAGTATGGCGCGACGCGGTAGCTGCTGGTGTGAATAATGTTCCCCCAGCTATACCAGCACATTTTCAGCGAGTATGGGTACATGTGCCATGGAAGAGAGCAGAGGTCTTAAGCAGTCTTTACCTGACCCCCGTAAAAATCCGGCTGGTTATTACAAGGAGTTGTCTCAGACAGTTGACGCATGCATCATGAATTTAGCCGATATAGATATGCTGTTGGGTAACGTGGTACCTCAACCTTTGTGAGCAAAAATTTGTCATAAGGATCATGCGATTGATTCATGGGTGAATATCGCTGCTGCAGATGCTAGACAGGTTGGTGGTGCTAAACCTGAGGCTCTAGTGGCAGATCTACCTGGAAAAATTATAGATCTTATGAAAACAATGATGCCAGCATTACGAGTCAATTGGGACAAGTTAGCAGCTTGTAAGCAGAAGAAGGACGAAAGTGTATCTGATTTCTTCACTAGGTTTGAAGAAACATTTATAGATCATAGTGGTCAGGACATGAATACGGAGGGTGGGCAGAGATTATTTGTGGACAAATTTGTCTTTAATTTGCTTCCTGAACTGTGTAATAAATTGAAAGATTCTGAAAGTTCTTGGGCTGTCTCTTCGTCGGCCCAGATATTGGCGACTGCACAGTACTACGAGAATAGGGATAAGGATGAAAAAGATAGAGTAGAGAAAAAGACTAACGACTTAAAGACAAAGGTTCTTTTGCAGCAGGCGTATCCGCCTCGCTCGAATCAGCCGGAGTCACAGCAACGTCCACAGTTTCAGCAACCTCCGCCATTTCAGAGGCCGCAACAGAACGTTGGGTATTTTCCTCTAAGACCACCCTTGGGTTTGAATCAGTGTGCGTATTGTAAGGAGGAAGGTCATTATAAAAATGAGTGCCCTGTGTTGCGACAACGTGCGAGTGGTATGCCGGCCCGAGAGGTCGTGGTGGTTTTCAGCAAGTATCTAGGGGTAGAGGACGAGGTGCATTTCCTCAGAACGAACGTTCCTTTCCTCCACAAAATTCTATGGATTGCTTTGATCAGCAGAAGATTACATCTGGTCGATCGACTCAGTACTATGCTGATGACTATTATGTTGAGAGTGGGAATGCTGACTATAATGATTGCTAGGACAGCCATAGACAAAGAGAGGGAGTAGTGTCGGTTCCAGTAGATCAGAGTGGGCCTTATGTTGCAGTAGCCACATCGGTTGTAGTAGAGCCTTTTCTTTTGGATACTGGTGCGACGAAGAGTTCTATCATGCACTCTAAACTCCCTGGCGCACCTTTGTCTGGCTTAACGAATGTTTCGGTAGGATTCTCTGGCGCCCCAGTTCGTAATCCAGTTTCTAGTCCTTTGTCTCTTTCTATAGGGCCTTGTGAATTGGAAGCACCACTCATTTTAACGACAGGTTGTGGCGAGAACTTGTTGGGCTTGGACTTGTTGAAAAGGTTGAATGCGACATTGCATTGTTCTCCTTTGGGAGTACAGCTTACATTGGGTAAGAAAGTGATCTCTCCAATGTATTTGTCTAAAGATCGGCTTCCACCGGAATTATGTTCTCTCCCTGGTACTCTTTGGGCTACTGGTCCTAATGATGTGGGTCTTTTGGAGATTCCACCTTACGTTGTAACGCTTAAAGCAAATGTTAAATTGCCACGCATCCCCCAATATAGGATTTCTAGCGATGGTGAAAGAGCGCTTTTAGCGATCATCTATGATCTGATTGAGAAAGATGTGATTGAAGAAATGAGAGGTAATGTGTGCAACAGTCCTGCTTTGCCTGTCCTGAAATGCACTGACTCTTCTCAGCCACCTGTTTACAGGTTCGTGATCGATCTTAGAGAGGTTAACAAAATTGTCGTGCCACAGTTTCCAGTTGTTCCGGATATTACTGCTTTGTTGACTTTGATTCCTGCTTCAGCTGCCTGGTTTTCGGTTATAGATCTGAAGAATGCTTTCTTCAGCTTTCCAATTGCTGAGGAGAGTAGAGATATTTTTGGCTTCTCTTTAGGAGGCCGAAGCTTCCGGTTTAAGAGAGCTCCCCAAGGCGACTGCGAAAGTCCTTCTATTTATAGTCAGGCTTTGAAGACTCAGCTTGATACTCTTGTGTTGCCTGCTGGTGCAGCTCTTATTCAATATGTGGATGATCTGTTAGTGGCCGCTGATGATGAGAAAACTTGTAAAGAAGCTACTCTTTCGTTGTTGGCCACATTTGTCGGACTTGCATCATAAAGTGTCACCTTCTAAGTTGCAGTATTGTCGACAAGAAGTGACCTACTTAGGTCATCTCTTGTCAAAGGAGCGAAGAAGGTTGACCCAAGAACGAATTCATGCGATTGCGCGAATGACTGTGCCAAATACGCAGACAGAGGTACGTGCTTTCTTGGGTATCACGTCATATTGCAGACAATGGATACCGAATTTTTCTCTGCTGGCCAAACCTCTGTTGGCATTGACTTGTAAAGATACACCGAATCCCCTCCCGTGGTCTGACGATCGTCAGAAAAGTTTTTCGGAATTACGTGATGCATTGTGTTCGGCTCCTGTGTTGGGTACTCCAGACTATAGCAAGCCTTTCACGTTGTATGTGCACGAGAGAGAGGGATGTGCATTGTCAGTTTTGACACAGCAGTTCGGCGATAAGCAACGTCCATGTGCGTATTTCTTGTCGACTTTGGATCCGGTAGCTAGAGCGTTGCCGAGTTGTTTGAGAGCCACAGCGGCAGCAGCTGTTTCCATTCGACAGTCTGCTGGCTTGGTGATGGATAATACGCTGATTGTGATGGTTCCACATGCAGTGGATACCTTGTTAAACAGGACCAAGACACAGCACTTAACTAGTGCTCGATTGTCAGGTTATGAGTTGACACTCTTAGCGAGTCATGTGCACATAAAGAGATGCAATACGTTGAATCAAGCTACGTTGTTACCGATTTCAGTAGAGACAGATGTTTCTGAACATCATGATTGTTTTCTTAGGACAGAAGAAGAAACGAAAGGAAGGATAGACCTTAGGGATACTCCTCTTGTGAAGTGTGATGGTACCTTATGGGTGGATGGTTCGTGCTTCAAGCTTCCGAATGGTGATACGACTGAGGCATATGCTGTTACGACTTTGCATACGATTGTTGAAGCTGCACGTATCCCACATAATTCAGCTCAAGCAGCAGAGTTGATTGCACTTACGAGAGCGTGTGTGTTGTCGAAAGGGAAGAGAGTGACTGTATATACCGACAGCCAGTATGCGTTTGGTGTGGCTCATAGTTTTGGACGCTTGCGGAAGGAACGTGGGTTCCTCACGTCTCATGGAACGAAGATTCAGAATGGTCAATTGGTGAATGAGCTTCTCGAGTCACTTACCTTGGCGTTGCAAGTTGCGATTGTGAAATGCAGTGCACATAAGAAGGTTACCGATGACGTTGGTCGCGGTAATGCGTTTGCGGATGAAGTTGCGAAAGATGTGGCGAGGGATGTGATGAGTCAAATGTATGTTTCAGGCCCTGCAAGATGGATTGGTGATGTTGGAATGTGTGAGGATACGATAGAAAGTGTGAAGTCTATTCAAGCTGAAGCTACAGAGAAAGAGTTGAGCATATGGAGAGAGAGTACAGGTAAATTGGATGCGAATGCTTGTTGGGTTGAGTTGTCAGAGCATCAGCGATGGTTGTTACCTGATACGTACGTGCTTGCAGGGTGTAGCACGGTTACAACGAATTTTTTACAACGCACTACCATTACATCGCAACTTTTACCACGCAAACCATTACAACGCAATGCGCTGGGGGGCGCTCTAGGATAGGGAATGTATTTAATATACTATCCAACACCTTCCCTGCTATCCACGGGGACTGGAGTTGGAATAGTAAATTAAATAATTCACTATCCAGCGCCTAAAAGCATTATGCGTTGTAATGGACTGCGTGGTAAAAACCGCGTTGTAAAGGCATGCGTGGTAAAAGCATGCGTTGTAGTGACACCAATCCGCTTGCAGTGGTTATGATGGCGCATGGAATGGCTCATAGCAGTGCGAAAGGGATTTGTAAGTTGTTGGCTCCAGTATGGCAGAATGCTGGAATTCCTAAGTGTGCGGAGAATGTGGTCAAGAATTGCATGGTATGTCTGATGTATAATCCTGGCAAGGGAACCCCAAATCCAGCTGGTCATTTTGCGCCTCCGACGTATCCGTTTGAGGTTTTGCAATTAGATTTTATTCACATGGAGAGATGCAACAACCTGAAATACGTACTTGTGGTTGTTTGTGCCTTTTCGAGATGGGTAGAAGCATATCCCCTAAAAGATAATACTGCCTTGTCCACAGCTCAAGCCCTTGTTAAGGAGTTTTTCCCTAGGTATGGTTTGCCGAGAATGGTCTGGAGTGACAATGGGAGTGAATTTGTGGGTCAAGTGATGAAGAGAGTGTGTGATGGTTTAGGAATTCGACAAAAGTTTCACGCTGCAAATCACCCCCAATCAGCTGGTCTAGTGAAGTGCTATAATGGCACTCTTAAGTTAAAACTTGCCAAGATACAGGCGAGCTCTGGTCTTAAATGGCCAGATGCTTTGCCATTAGCACTTTTGTCAACTAGGATGACTGTACATTCTCGAGTGGGACTTAGTCCATATGAGATCGTTTTTGGTCGCCCGGCAAACATATGGGGAGTGCAGAAGGCCGACGAAATTCAGCGAGATTGAACACCCTGTATTGCTTGACTATCTGTATGATTTGACGGCTAAATTGCGTGTCTTACACCAACAGGTTCATGACACATTGCCTCAGGCTTCTAAAGATTCAGGACACGCTATCGATCCTGGCTCCTGGGTCTTTGTGAAGAATTTCCAGCGGACAAAGAACGATCAGCCCCGCTGGACCGGACCCTACTTGGTGCTATTATCTACGCGATCTGCAGTGCGAGTGCAAGGAAAGAAAAACTGGATCCACGGCGTACATTGTAAGAGGGCTCCTTTGCCTCTGCCGTACGACCGGTGGGTCCAGAAGGGTATTCCGGATTCAGAAACTGACACCGTGCCTCGTTTTCTGCCTTTTAGCGATGCACGTTTAATTGGGACAAGTTCTGAGCGTGAAAGCGACGATCTTCTGCAAGAAGTTGTGCCACTGTCAGTTCGACTGGACACTACTGAGCCTGAACTCTTGTTTCGTGATCAGACATTGCCTGATAAAGGCCGTTATAATTTGCGACCAAGAATTGTGGGACTAATAAAGTAAAAATTCTTTTCTTTGCTACTTTTGAAAATTCAGCTCTCCCATCTGAGAAACTGTTTTGACCGATTTTTGTTTTTCGAACCTCCATCCGGGTTCAGCTGTAAGGTCTCGGTGTAAAGACTTGGGAGTGAAAGCCGAAGACACAAGGTTGAGGTTCTGGTTGGTCCTAGGGCGTTCCCTGGACTGGCAGACGCATTCCTTAGCACAGGAAGAACCAACCGCCGCAAACAGCATGGTTAGAGGATGGAGTTTTTCGAGATGGAGAGACCTGTTGAAGAAATGAGTTTTAAGAGCAAAATGTGTCGAATTATGAGTAGAAAGTGTTTCCTAATATTATGTCTTTTTATGTTACTTAGCTTGATGATGTTTTTGATGGGATATATTATATTCTCTTTTGTCTGCAAGGTAATGGCAAGAATCCGAGAGCTCAGTTAGGGAAGAGTATCTGCACTGAGACGTATGTTTTTGCGTCCCAGACTTCCCCATCGTTTCTAGCAGCTAAGGGTACCTATTTTGTCTGTTACGATAGAGCGTACACATGGTTGCCCCCTGATTTCTCGGGCACATGTTTTGTTTCGTTCCTGTTGCCTCCCACCTATACAGCTGCAGCAGATTACCACAAGACGAGAGTTGTTAGAGGTGTCTTCAGTAAGGAAGATACTGCAGGACAGGAATTAGGAGATTTCTTGAAGGGTTTTCTGCCGTTTTGGGGACCTATGGTCACCAGCAGGAACATACGGCAATTGACGAGAGTGGTTGAGTCCGCCGTAGTTGAAACTGTAGGTGCCCTTAGTAACTTGACTGCTGAGCTCCAGTCGGATCGCCTTATGACTCTCCAGAACAGAGTTGCGTTGTCGAAAGGTAGGGCCGAATTCGACCAAGAACCCTTCAGTATTTGCCCGGCGTTAGCCGCCTCTCATACCATTCGAGATTACCAAACAAAGAGGCAGGCGCTGGAGACAGAAGGCAGGAAACAGGAGTTTATTCCGACGGAGCAGAACACGTCAAATCAGACAACAGGGTATCTTCTCGAGGTGCTCTAAACGCATCCTTGAGGCCTGGCCTCTTATACACAGGTTTATTGCTTTATTACATGAAACACATTCTTGTCAATACTTGATGTACTGAAAGTCATCCTCGGAATCCCCGCTTCACCCCCGTTCCCACACATATTTACAGTAGAGTTCCCACCTCGACCTCAGCATGTGGTGGTTGTCGCGCAGTTGGACATTCTGCTGGGAACGGGAAAGGGGGCGATCGGTCGGATCTGGAGGTGTGAGGGTATTGATTAACCACCGCTCCTTTGATGTGAGGCGGGGCCCTACTGTAGGGGGCAATAAACTGCATCTGCCGGGCTAGGTGATGGCCTGGGATCGGGCTGGACAACCGGGCAGGGAGGAAGAGGTTATCAAAAAGGGCCTGTTCTTTGAATGAGATGAAAGAGCGAGGGGGTTCAGCACGGGATGTGGCTCGGAGACAGGGTCGCGCTAGAGGTGCGCTTATGGTCCAAGCAGGAGAAACTGGGGGCTGCCGAGGCGCGGGGGAATGCTTGTGAGGCTGGGGTGTGAGGGGGAGAGGCGTGCAGGCTATTGGCAGTGGGCAGAGAGGTCGTGACACAAAAATGGCTGCCACCTATTTTCGCGATGGGGCCTAAAAGGGACAAGATGGCGTGGCTACTGTTTTCATGATTGTCGCTCTACTTTCAACAGTGGCTGTGGTGAACATAAATGAACGCCGCTTATGTATACCGATTTTAGTCATTTTCCACAGTCCCCAGTTTTTATCATGAGTAAGTTCATTTTCTGTTCATGTCTGAGGTAAGGACGTACAAGCTGACATTTTAGTTATACTAATGAGGGAGGTATGTGGCTGGGCTGTCTATCGAGGTCTTTGGTAGCCCATATGCATTACGGGCAGATGGAAATAATCCTACCATAAATGTTGACCAAATCGTGCATAACCACATGTAGTAAATGCGATAGGCGAGGAGGCAGTGTATACAAAATTACATTAGCTGTGTCATACGTCAGACCTTGGAGACGGGGACATTATTTAGACGATGTAGGAAATTCGTTCGAATACAAGCATGATGTCATACAGAAAATGTTCTGGCAGAATAAGGGCTATTATCACTTGAGGTCTGGACTCCATGGGGATCAAAACTAAACAGCATGGTCATGTGCATAACTGGTGTTCTACAATCATCAAGGTATAGAGTTAACGCCTTCTTAGTTATCCTTGTACAATTGAAAAGCGACCGATGTAAGGTTATGAAAACTCAATTGGGTGGTAATCAATATGAAGTGGTTGGGAGAGAAATTCAACTTGACAAGGGACAGTCAAGGGGTGGCAATGTTCAAAAAGGGTTCGTCTGTCCAGTGTCTTTTTACAGCGAGCCATCACTGGTAGGCTCTCGTCGTTCTTCCTCTTTCGTTGGCGCTGTTGAGCACCGGCGGTGGAGCTACGCGTCCGGCTCTACTTCAGATCTCGCGTTGCAGGGTGTGGTTATTCTTTGCTCTTGGACCACAGTCTTGTGTTTGTCCTCAGAGTCAAGTTCAAAAATTCCATATGGAAAAGGGGGGGGGGGTTATGGGGGCGTGCTTTGGGAGGCCGAGGGAAGAGAGGGTGGAGTGGGATCAGATCTGAAACGGACCAAGGAGGGCAGAAATTTCAAGCAAGCGGGCCAATCAATCGGGCACAATGGGCTGGGACTTTCGACACGGGCTCATCAACGTGCAGGGGCTTCTGGGTGGCCCTTCTTTCCTTCACTTTCCACGCTGAGAACGGTGCCTTGTCCCGCAACTCTTTGCTCTGCGGCTCCCCCTAGGTCGAGGTCATAGATTTTCCCCGATCTGCAGCCAGGCTGTGCGTCACATCCGGCCTCTCTCCTCCCGACGACTGCACGTTATCCTTGAATGAGTATAATAAAACAATTTTTAGAGAATTGGCAGGGGAAGATGTTTACACACTTTAATTTCTCTCCCAACCCCAAGTAGTTGGGGAAACGTTCATTGGTCACGATAGGGTGGATGCTTAGTAATCCTTACATCGGTGTATGTTGTTAACTCATGCATCATTGCTGTAGTGCAGGTTGGCAAGCATTTTTATTTTCAAACAACACGTCTGTCTGGTGTTTTACTCTTGTAATAGTTGCGAACGTGGCAAGAAGTCTGATGTCTAAAAATTACATAGTTTATCGGATTCAAAACCGGCTCCTTCAGTGGAGACTCGCGTTTGTCTAAAACAAATCCTGTTGAGCTATGTTTCTTCAAGGTCTGTTCATTTATAAAAATTGTGAAATGCTGTTATCATGGGACTATAGCTACAGTCTTTAAGATTTTCGGGGACGGCTGGTACAGAACTAGGACCATTCTGGAGGAACGGAGACGTATCGGACATTCTATTTTTGTACAATGGGCGGAGGTAATCCGAACGATGAGGGTGGTGTTACCAAAGTACTTAAGAAAAAGCCACTGACATATAGTTCCCTTTTTAAGGGTCAGATTAGGGGACATCAGTCGTCTCACCTGTCCTTTCTTTCTCGGCCAATTAAGTTTCATCATTTTACAGAAAGGAGAGGCAGTACTATGGCAAAAATACGATCGTTTTGTTTCTGTCAATTTGTTCAAACACTGTCATGTCTAAGAGCCAATTATTCCCGTACCGGCGAGGTACAGTGTCGTCATTTATTCAAAAGGGAGCGAGGGAGCCCTCAGAGAGAGAGAGAGAGCATCGTGTGTACCAAATAGGCTATTAGTACACGTACAACATAAAAAGAGGGAGAGAGAGAGAGAGACGTGTACAATAATAGGCTATTCAGTGCACACACATATAGATCAGTACGGGCCAGTTTCACGTAAAAAAACACAAGCTGAGGGAAAACATAAATTCATAGTGTACGTAAACACAAATACCAGATAGGGTGCGACAGTACATACATCAAGTACGAAAACGTAAGATAAAACAGAGGGCTATTTTTGGCGAAAGAGCCTTTTCATGCGTGTTGCATATTTTCAGTACTCCATTTAATTCATTCGGGGTCGAGCTCTTCATTCTCCTTCCTTCCCAATAGCAGACTATTTCTGTTGGTAACCTCGCTTCAATAAATACTTACTCCTTTTAATTGGTCGGACACTGGTCCAGTCGTGCTTATACTCACGGTGGGGCCTTCCAACATCTAACAAATGTCGATCCGAGTTGAGGTAAAGGAGGGGTGTCTGTCGGATGTGCGATGGTGCAATTCTGACTTTTCTATGAGGATGGAAGAAGAGGGGGTGAATCTAAAACATGACAATATCCCTAATTTCTGGGCTGAGGGGGGATTTTAGATGAATCCCAACCCGGGGTATCCTTAACTTTTCTCATCTAGTCTGCACATTAAGTTGACTCACTGGTGTGCGTCATTTAGGGCGTTCATTTGGGATATCGGTTGGGGTCCGAGGTACTACAATAACCCTTCAAGCTTCTGGCGTAGGCCACTCTCCCGTTCACTAGCTCCAGAGAGGGAGAGAGAGTCGTTCCTAGGTAGGGTAAGTGCTATATTCTTTCTCGTCCTTCACATGCAGGTACCATGTTCGGGCTTGGTTTTCTTATTCCATTAACCGCTCGATCCATACCTCAGTCATACAAAAAAAGCATTCTTCCGTCAACCCAGACGTGCGCCACACATGAGCATTCATACAACACAAATCGGGGCCCACGCGTGCATTCATACCATACAATTCTTCTTCTTTCTGCGTGTAACACGGCGCATTCTGGGTCTTCTCCATACTCCAGCTGAAATTCCGATATTAACCTGCAGAGGAAGAGAAAGGGGGGGGTGACAGCGTACAAAGCACATCAGCGCGCAAAAACACGAAAAGGTTTTTACCTACCACGTGCCTAACTTATCTTCTGCGGGAAGCAGTACCTTGCATCTCGGCATTGCAGCCCAGAGGAACTGGTCTATCGTCCTATTCATAGATATATCTAAATATCCGAGTCTTTTACCTATTGCTTATGCTGCAGGAATGCAAAAATACGACGGATCTTGACTATTCTTTTCGCATTGTTCGTATGTACCATGCCTTTCTAATTTTTCATAACCAAAATTGCTTCATTTTATTTGTAAAAACTCAAACGAGACAAATGGTTGCAGGATCAATGAAGGTTGATTTTATAATTGAAAGTAAAACAAGATCAGTTACAACAAAATCGTTTATACGCATACCATGGGCGAGCATCATGAGTAGCATTACTTCGAAAATACAATAATCAATAGTGAATAAGAACCAATATCAGCAGGGTTGTCCGCATGCCCAGTCAGTACCCTTCCCCGCTTGCCACGTGTTCAAGGACCGTATACATATCCCATAATATCAAGGTTACGCAGCTAAAACGTCATAAGGAGTTGCAAGTCTCGCCCATACTGGCGCCATTTTGGGGCGTGGCCGGGTGGGTCCAGAGTATAGTTCAAATGCCTCCGACAACTAGCGGCCGGACCAAAATCCCTTTCGGTAGTCCAAAAAGTTCGTTAGCGCCAACAGAGAGGACAAGCGGCGTGGACTGCGGCTTAAAGGCGAGGAAGGCAAAATCTTCTCTACCGGGTCCCGCTGAGGTCCCACCGGAGCTGATCGAGTTTGGCAGTACAAAGGCCGGTGTCAGCACGAGAGCACCACCATCTTGTGACAATGTTGTGGCCACTCCGGAGAGCGGGACAGCAGGTGTATCCCTCCACCGACACGTTGAATCAGTCTTTCCTACGATACCAGATGTGGATAAGGTGGCGGTCGCCCGGGGCAGTGGCATATCCATGGGGGATAGTCGAGCAACAGTGGCGGTGGCCCCCACCGGAAGCCTGCAGGAGCCGAGGGCCAGTGACTTTCGAAGAATTTTTTAAAACTGAGAGGACGTCTTCAAGAGTGGAGCTCATGCCCGAGCAGGCAAGCGTCCGAGTTCCAAGGCAGTCCAGCGCCACTCCAATGGACCAGGCCCAAATCCGGGGTGTCAGCCGCCATTTTGTGAGTTCCGTGGCAGCCGCCTGTCGCTGCACCGCGAGAGCGGGTGCAATTCAGTTGGATGGTGGATGAGACACTGTTCCGCCAGAGCGGGCGCAACTCAGCTGGCCGAGCGAGGCACTGTGCCGCAAGAGCGGGCGCAACTCAGTTGGCCGTGCGAGGCACTGTGCCGCAAGAGCGGGCGCAACTCAGTTGGCCGAGTGACGCGCTGGGGTGTAGCTGAGGCACCTCCACCTGGGGAGGTGGGGGAGGCTCGTTCGCGCCACCTCTCCCTCCCGGCGCACCCCACGCCGTCCGGATGCCACCTCAGGGCGGACGGATGGGAAGGCCCGTACAACGACATCGTGGCCGTGGTGCTTCCGGGCCATCCACCCGACGACCTCTTCGGCCGATGGCTGCCAGCAAGGTCTTGGCGCGTTGGGTAGCCTCCGGCCTATTCGCTCAACGGGCCGCTACCAACGCTACCTCACCGGCTGATGGCTTTTGTAGACTTTTATATAGCCCAAAGCCTACTAAAAAGTAGCTCAAAGTAGCCCAACATTGAAGGCGGGACAGGAACAGCGTTAAGCAGACGGCGAATGCGTTGGGTTTGTAGTTGCAGCTGGCTGCCATGTAAATAGTTGTTTAATAAAAAGTTTTAAATAGTTGTTTAATAAAGAGTTTTCTGGTGTTACTTTGCTGGAGTGTTGTATATATTTATAATGCTTGTATAGGGTTTGTCGTTATTTGGGCGGGGTGGGCGGTGGAGCCGAGCTGTCTTGCAGCCATCATGGCGCCGAGCTCGATTCTTCTCATTAGTTTCATATTTCTCATGAGGGGTTGTTCCTAATGTTTCTATTTTAGCGAGGTCAGAAAAGAGATCCCATCAGTGGCCTACTGATTTTACTCGATTCCTTTTGGTTTTCCTAACGATTTTTATGTTTTTGTTTGCTAGCACGATACAGCGGCTAACCCGCACTTTTTTATATATATTTATGTCCTTTTTATTAGGGGCGTCCTCCGGCGGAGCCGGATGATCTACCTCTAATAAACGGTCCGGGCTGAACCACCTACCAACAAACGGGGCAAAGATAGGCACGACAGGTTACAAAGGGGACAAAAGTCTGCACTACCTATCCTTCACTATCCGCAAAGACTAAACAGAGTATTGCGACCCTGTGCTTATTTGTGAATAGAGAATAACCCAAAGAGAACCAATTCCGAACAATCAATGTTCGGTCAAACAATCAATCAAATGAGGGATAAAAATAGGCACGACGGATTACAACGGGGGCAAAAGCCTGCGTTACCTACCCTTCACTATTCACAAGGACTAAACAGAGTATTGCGACTCTGTGCTTTTTTGTAAATAGAGAATGATCCAAAGAGAACCAATTCCAAAACAGTAAATGCTTGGATAACAATCAATCAAATGGAGAGGGAAGTAGGCACGACGGGTTACAACGGGGGCAAAGGCCTGCGTTACCTACCCTTCACTATCTGCAAAGACTAAACAGAGTATGGCGACTCCGTGCTTGTTTGCAAATAGGGAATCTCTCAGAAACAATCAAATGAGTAATACTAGTATTTTCAAACAATCAAACAATCAATTCGCATTTCGTCGTGTTTACACGACCTTACCCGGACCGCATGGACAGTTTCTCGTCTTCCGCTTCCAGCGCCTGATCGTCCTCTATTCTCTGTAATTGCTGTGGCACTCCTGATGGTTCCCAGTCAGGACCGTAGATCACTCGAGAGA
This sequence comes from Lissotriton helveticus, assembly GCF_964261635.1. NCBI lineage: Eukaryota > Metazoa > Chordata > Amphibia > Caudata > Salamandridae > Lissotriton > Lissotriton helveticus. The sequence continues at coordinate 99,761,765 of NC_136068.1, forward strand.
GGTCTGCTCGGAACCGGTGAAGTTCGGGTGATCGGCTGCCAGACGAGGGTCTATCGGGCAGGTGCACTTCCCGATCGTTGCAGTCGCTCACTCTGTCGTTGGGACCTCTCTCACTGGATCCACGCGTCGCTGATGGGCCCCACGTTTGGGACGCCAATTGTCGAAAGGTAGGGCCGAATTCGACCAAGAACCCTTCAGTATTTGCCCGGCGTTAGCCGCCTCTCATACCATTCGAGATTACCAAACAAAGAGGCAGGCGCTGGAGACAGAAGGCAGGAAACAGGAGTTTATTCCGACGGAGCAGAACACGTCAAATCAGACAACAGGGTATCTTCTCGAGGTGCTCTAAACGCATCCTTGAGGCCTGGCCTCTTATACACAGGTTTATTGCTTTATTACATGAAACACATTCTTGTCAATACTTGATGTACGGAAAGACATCCTCGGAATCCCCGCTTCACCCCCGTTCCCACACATATTTACAGTAGAGTTCCCACCTCGACCTCAGCATGTGGTGGTTGTCACGCAGTTGGACATTCTGCTGGGAACGGGAAAGGGGGCGATCGGTCGGATCTGGAGGTGTGAGGGTATTGATTAACCACCGCTCCTTTGATGTGAGGCGGGGCCCTACTGTAGGGGGCAATAAACTGCATCTGCCGGGCTAGGTGATGGCCTGGGATCGGGCTGGACAACCGGGCAGGGAGGAAGAGGTTATCAAAAAGGGCCTGTTCTTTGAATGAGATGAAAGAGCGAGGGGGTTCAGCACGGGATGTGGCTCGGAGACAGGGTCACGCTAGAGGTGCGCTTATGGTCCAAGCAGGAGAAACCGGGGGCTGCCGGGGCGCGGGGGAATGCTTGCGAGGCTGGGGTGTGAGGGGGAGAGGCGTGCAGGCTATTGGCAGTGGGCAGAGAGGTCGTGACACAAAAATGGCTGCCACCTACTTTCGCGATGGGGCCTAAAAGGGACAAGATGGCGTGGCTACTGTTTTCATGATTGTCGCTCTACTTTCAACAGTGGCTGTGGTGAACATAAATGAATGCCGCTTATGTATACCGATTTTAGTCATTTTCCACAGCGTTAGATGTCATACTTGCAGATAGAGGAGGGGTATGTAAACTGATTCAATCGAGCTGCTGCGTTTTCATTCCAGACAATGCTCTGACAGTATACCAGGCCATTTCCAAGTTACATAAGATCTCCGAGTCTATACATGTGGATAAAGGAGATTGGTCGGTGATTGGATGGTTCTGGGAACTGTTATCCACCTGGGGATGGAAGATTCTGATGATCATTGGGATGGCTTTAGCGATTCTTTTCCTGTTATGTCTTTGTGTGCAGTGCGCTCCTGCTATATGTAGCCTCTGTGCTACTACGTGTGCAAGGAGACCTGTCCCAAGAAAGGTACTAAGTAATAGGATTATGCTCCAGCAACATCTTGATGATCTGATGAATATAGACCTGGACTCAGATTGACGTGAGTGTAGGTTATTGCCTATGTAAGGGCAAAAGGAGGGTCTGAGGTTCCGTGAATTCTGAACCCGTTTCATAAAGGTCATGGTTTCGTTACGAATTTGATATTAGCGAACCGTAACTAGCTAGTGCGGCAAGTATGAGTGTTTTCGTCACGTTAGACCGATGGATTCACTACGTATTTAGGGATTTCGTTCTGAACCCTTGGGTTCCATTTTGTGTATGGCAGCCATTTTGTGGTTGCCCTCGCATAGGCCGATGACTACGGCCGAACGAGTCTTTAGCACACGTACACTTTAGCTGACTTCTAAATGACCTGAGCGAACTGACCCTCTTGCCTGAAGCCAAACTTGTTAGGCCAGTTCCTTTCCCAGTAGCTGATCAAGATTGAGGATCAAAGCACAGGACATCGTAAAACTTTATTGCACACAAATATGCTTTATCCTACTCTCACCTGTTTCTGCTCCTTTCTTTATGGTCTATTTACGATGGGGATGTACCTTTTTTTTTATGGGTTCGTTCGACCTGTCTGATGAAGAATGTTGGGTTTGACCAATGATTGATCATGGGCTGGGCAACTGAAAAGTGGGTTTTACCGTCATGCGATACCTCTGATCTGGATACATGTGATTGGACAGTTTGTAAATGTAAGATATTTGTCTGGAATGTGATTTTTGCCATAAAAAGGGATGACCTGCTTTGTAAAATTGAGCACTCTCCTGAGAACTCATACCGTGTTGACTTCTAGGACTTCTGTTACTGACTGCAGCCAATAAATTCGATCTTTGACGCCACCAAGAAGTTTCCGTGTCTCTGTATTCTAAGACAGGTGATACCCGAAGACTTTGGGCGTGCCCCCGGCGCCGCCGGGTCTTAAATAACCCGGTTCTTCACCCCCAAGATCTAAATCAGGACCTAAGACGATTTGAGAATGTCAGCAGGCAAGGCTGTTCCTGTTGCTTTAATTATGGTTGATATATCGGCTTGCTAGGAATCAAAAACACTTTAGCAGATTGTCTCTCTTGACTTCCTGTAGTTGAAGTATGTGTGGGAGACAATGATAGACCGATCAAAGGGGTGTAAGAAGCTGCTTTATGTGCAGAGGAGTGTTGGGCAGAGATTGGGTTAGATGATTTATTCCAACAATGGTATAAGTGCATAATAGAGGGATGGTCTAACAGTCCTAATCTATCTAATTCCGTGATGGAGTAATGCAGTGACAGAAATGAATCATGTATTTCTGCAAAAGAGATTTTGAGAGGGAATAGGTTGATATGTCCAAAGAGTATGAGGAGTAAGATAATGAATCTTACCCATGAAGGACACTTATGAAGAAATCTTACTAAGGAAAGGGTTTGAGAACCTCACTGTTGGCCTGCCGTGGGCACATAGATAAAGTTAGCAGTGAAGGATTGCATCCAGTGTGGGAACAATGACAAAAGTAGAATTATGAACAAGACACCATTACTGCCAGTGAATCATGGTCTACGTTAGGATTAGATATTGTGGGCCCTTTGGAGCTTTTGTCTCCTTTGGGAAGAAATGTGCTGGTTCTTATAGATTACACTTTGGGGCTGATTCTGATGCGGGTTGGAAAGCTTACCGATCGAATCCGTTTGGAAATGGTTTCTGACTCACTCAGATCGGGAGAGTCCGACCGATGGAGTACGATGCATCCGGATGCTTCCCAATACGATTTGGTTGGACTCCCATTGACTTCAATGGGCGCATATGTTCCTAACCGCATCATAATTGGGCCCTCGGTCAGTAATACATGTTCCCGATCCGATTTGGAAGGAGCAAATGCCGTTAGGAGGCCGTCCTAACCGCATCAGAATCAGGCCCTAGGTGGGAATCCTTTCCAAACCGCATCAGAATCATGCCTTTATGTTCGATTACTGTGAGTTGTGTGATTTTGGTCACCACTAGGATTGTTAGTGAATTATTAAAGGAAGTGTTTGCTTGTGAAGGGATTCCTCAAATGTGATAACAAATACTGGTGTCTAATTTGTATCTAGTGAGACGAAACCGTTTTTGATGGATCTTTCCTTTGAAAATTTCAGAACAGCATCGTATTCTCCACAAGTGAACGGTATCGTTGAAAGTATGAATAGAATGATGAACTCAGGAGTGCAGATGACTTTGGACCATACAGTGACTTTGAAAGAAATTCTTCCTCAATTGTTGTGGGCCTATTCAAAAACTCCGAATGTAGTCACCAATGTGTCGCTATTAATTTGGTTGAAAGGACGTATGGCTGGGCAAAAACTCAATCCATTATGGTTGAGGAGGTGTTCCAACATAAAAATGAAAGGCAACAACAGGATGGAAGATATTCCTGAAAAATGGAGGCACCATCAAGCTAATTTTTGATGAGAAGAAGAGAGTAAACATTAAGACATGGAATGTGGGTGTAGAAGTGTCAGTAAAAAGGCCATGCTGGGAGCAGATAGGCAAATTTGTGTTCTCTGGCCAGGTTAAAATTGTTAAGGTGGGGTATGGCAGTGCTTGACAATGCTGATACGTAGAGCATGTCTAGGATTGTGAAGAGCAGATGTCAGAAGAAGGAAGAGGTGAGTGGTGGAATTGGGAAGCTAAGTTGTCAGCGGCCAGAATGTAATAGACTTGTAAAAAAATTACTATAGACATTTTAAATACACTTTTTAAAGTTTAAATAGCTTCCTTGTCAAATTCATTTATACATGTATATATTTTGTAGATACCAGATACCATTATAACATGTTTTCTCCTTTAGTCATTAATGCAAGACGTTAGTTGTCCTTATACATTTAATTATTGGATCTATCAAATCCTTTTCCTTATTTTTGTGAGGGAGGTGTGTTATGACTCGCACTGCAAGGACAGTGGAGTGTTCATTGTTCTGGAAAGTTTCCTCTTGATTAGTGGGGGGACAGTCGATGGCTGGCTTGTGAAGAGGTTGCTCACATGTTGGTGATGCTCAGCAAACCTGGAATAAACATTTGTATTCTTAACCTTTTAGTGAACATTTGATGTAATAATTTCGGGGAGGAACTCAAACAGACAGGTGCACTGTTTTCATGGTGATGCATCATGTTAGTGGCCCTTTTTATGGACATTCAATTATTGTTATTATGATAATGATTGTTATTATTATGAGTTGCAGATGGGAAGAAGTGCAGCAGGAGACTTTAAGGAGCTCATGTTGAGTCTGCTGTTTTCTGTGTGTAATACCTTTACACAGTTAATTCCGATACCACAAGTGTGGTATTTGCCGGGTGCCATATTACCTCTTGAAATGCTTGAAATGAGTCTTCGATCTCTTTCCAAAATTCCCATTGGACCTCAGATTACTGTAGGTCATCACCAAGCATTATCATTTATACATACTTTGACTGCATTATGTATTGATATTTGCCTCTTTAGATACATTTATTTCAGGGTTTTCATTTTGCACTTAACATAACCTTAGCCTCTTTGCATGTGTTTCGAATTTTGGCAGATAATGGAACAAGTATCCATGTAGAAAAAAACAATTGACCAGCTCCGTTCTTGTACTCTTCGAATAAAACTTTTGAAGTGCTGTTTTAACACTTCACCAAAATAGGTAAGTTTAAAATAAAATGTCATATATTTATTGTAAGTTAAATTGACAAACTTCGCAAACCCCTTTTCAGAAGTCTCTTCTTCCTTACCCCTCTAAAATCCTTAAATAGTCGGTTCTTTTTCCATCTTACCGTCCTCTTTCCTCACACTTTTCTGCCTCTTCCAGTGAGGCTTTCATTCTATTTACACCACTTGAACTATTCTTCACGTTTACACTTCTTTACATGTACAGAAAAAAGACATCACTGTCCTAATCCCCCTCGTTCGTCTCTCTTTGACATAGTAAATCACTATCCCCTTCTCTATAGACTATTCTCTCTCTGGATCACAAAGTCTGCCCTGCCTTAGTTTTGTTTTCCCCTCTTCTCCTTGTTTTTATAGTCATCACACGGTGCCCTCATCACTTTTTGTGGCTTCCACTACCAGCTCTCTGAAGCTGACTAATATTTTCTTATCTGTCCACCTCTTTTGAGCATCCACATTTCAGGACCGCCCTTCTACTTTCCTCTATCCACTCTTCCCAAGCTAAAACGTTCTTGTTTGCTAACCATGTCACCCATCTCTTCTTTGCCTTCCTCTATTTCCTTCGCCTCTCACATTGACTTTTTCCCAGCGTTGCCTCTATGTGTTACCTTCAGTCCTCATGTTCCTCTTTTGCTTTGCTCACCTTTCCATTCTCACCCATTCCTGTAGATACAAACATCTGAATTCACCCCACTTCCACCTTTTTCTTTGACTTTGCACACCTTCTCCAACAACCATTCGTCCTCTCAAGCCTTGACTAATACAGCTGCTTCCTATTATGCACCTTTTTCTTCTCCGCTAACTGACTTTGCATTACTTACGAAATTATCTTCCTCCATCTCCCCTTTCTCTCACCATGTACTCTTTAATGCTCTCAACCTATGTCTTTCTCCTACACTATTAAACGGTAAGTTCACAAACAAAAAACATGTAATTTTCCTTTACTTCTGCAACTCTCTGCACCGCTGGGTCCACTCCCCGATAATCTTTAATTGTGTATACCCTTCTCTGGTATAAGGTCTAAAGATGGAATGAACTATTCCCAAATTGCAAAAGCATACAATTTAAAGTTAGAGAAAACAATCAGTCGAAAATCAAAAGTCTTAAACAAATAAGAAATCTGAAAAAATGCTAAAATGCAATTAGATTGAAGTACTGATAAGAAAACTATATTGTTTAGCTGTATGGGAAGTGTTTTGCGAAGTGTTAATGATGGTACAATGCATATATGCATTGTTATTTACATAGATCAAAGGTAGCTGAAGAAAGAACTACAGAGCACTGGCCATTAATGGGGGCAGTGATTTCGAGACCATACAATACCGCATACAAGTGTATAATCATACAATTGCATTTCACATGGGAACAATTTTTTGACATAGATTAAGTGATCTGCTGATAACCACTTGGTTTTCAATCAAAGGCTAAAGAGGGGATTAGAACCACATCACAGCTTCCAAGGTAAGCAATTTAGCCAAATATCCACCCCTTGTGAAGTAACACATGTTTGTGTTGCAGGTAGTGATTTAGTGTTGGGGCACATAAAAGTATAGAGTACATACTGGGATTTACTTTACAGTTTTGAGGTGAGGTGTAGGGCTAGGACTCCTTGGTACCTGGAAAACTAAAATCCCTTCTTACAGAAATAGAGAAATTATGTAATGTATGCTTCTACTAACTAATTCGCAATAACATTGAATGCGTAAAATTCCAGTTTTTGTTTTACACTGTTTCTTTGGAACTTTTTCTTTTCCTCACTTTCAGTTTGTAAGTTTCAGAAGAGATTCACCTGTTCCACCTTGCCACGTTCTTTCCGCTGTTTTGATTTTGTGCTGTATACTTTGTGAAATGTATACTTTTAAAAAGAATAAATGTGAGCAAGTGAGGTAATTGGGTTTGGAACATAGGTATCCTTGCTCCAAATTTAGAAGTTAGCCACTTGCTGTGCCTGGTTTTGGTGTGAAACCCCTATCCTTGCTGCAATAATGCACTAAAAGATAATAATGTTTTAGAATGATTTGTGGTGAATCACTCAATCAAATAGCTGCCACTTTGGAAATGAGCCCTGGGTGCTTAAGAACATACAACGTTTCCAAATATCTCCCTGAGAGAGAACTACATCTGACCTAACTTATGCATGGAAAACTGTGGGATAAAAGGGATTTCTACAGGGTCTATTCACTTCCAAAGAGCCATAGTGCTGATTCACAAACTGCATTTTGTATTATGTTAGTAGTACTACAGTAGCACTACTAAATGTACAAAAAAATTCAATACACAAACCTACGCAGAAAGACCACCGCCTCTGCCATTCCTATCTTTTCTGTGCAAAGATCTCCAGACATGCAAGCCTATATTTTAGTAGTAACAGGGAGAATAGAAAAGAGGAAGTACTTACTTCTAAATTGTTGATGTTCATGGAGGGGTAAAGAAGATTTTACGTAGGGACATACAAATGCAAACACCCACGCACAAAAGAGTAAGTCCGTTGCTATTCACAAACTACTGGACTTATTTATGAGCGGCCTGCATCACTTTTGCATCACGTATAGTGGTACATGTGTGACGCAGGCTCTTATAAAGAATCATGCAACCACGTGAAACCATTCTGCATGGCTTCGAGTGGCCTCATAAATCATGAGTAAGGCGACGCAGTACAAATCGCCGTGTCACCTTACTCTGTGCCTGGGAGGCAATCCATGAGCATTACAGTGGGTTTTCCCATGCAACACCCATGTTATATGACGGTGCCCCAGATTTACAAAGTGATGTAAACCTAGAGAAGTGGCAAATCAACACACCTCCTGAGGTGAGGCGTACAAGTAGAAATATGTTAATTTCTCCTCGTTTTTCCTCTTTCATGTGTGCTGCATTCTGCCTCGTAGGATGATTTTTGTGCAGAAGGTGCCTCTTCCTTCACAAAAACACTTCTGCCTGCAACTGAGGGACCCTCACATGATGGTGCATGGGTGCCTATGTTGGCGCTAGGCTGCCAAACGGCAGTAGCGCAGGCAGAAAGGACAGGAATGCACTGTATTGCTTAAATACGGTGCATTCCCACCCTTTCACTTTGGTGTGGGGCAGCTCGGCAAAGTGCCTTGCTGTGCTGCCCTACGCCAAAAAGCCACAAATGAGGCATTACATTTCTAAAGTTACTACAGCCAAAACAATCCCAAAACACTTCCACAGAAAATAATGGAGACAAGGACCTTTCCAGAACACCTTATCAGAACTAATGTTAAAAAAATAAAAAAAAAATTAATGTTAAAAATATAAATAATTCTTACATAATTAAGTTAAACATGAATAATATATTCAATATAAAATAATAATTAAAGTAAATCATTAAACTTTAAGTCGACAACAAAAATAACTTAATAATTTCCACATATAACTTTAAACAAAATGTAAAAAAACTAAAAATGTTATGTCGGTGGGATTTTGTTTTAATTATTCTTTACAAACTATTTATTAATTATATAAATACATTTAAATAAATTATTTCTTTAATACACATTCAATATGAGGGCTTAATTCGTTGTAACATTTTATTTTACTAATTGTACCTACTAATAAATATTTTTAAATATTTTATATTTATATTCCATATTAAAATATGTCAATTATTTTTTGTAAAGATTAATAAACTTCTATGTTTTCCATATACGTAGTTTCCAATAGTCAGATCTCCATCTCAGTGTTGGAGATGGCAACCTACATGAGAAAAATTACTAGTCATAACTTTACACTTGTTTTTGTAAGAGGCTCTATGGAGGGAAAGCATGTAACTGTACACTTAATTGTAAATCTGCATTCGGTAATGGTGAGAGTAGAAAAAAGTGGACATTTACATCAAGGTGTAATCGAAAATATACAATAGATTTTTATCCTCCAGCACACTCTAGTATTATCATACAATAAGTACAATAGTGTATGAAGTTTCCACAGATTCTACTTATTGCGAAAAACAGAGAGCACTCACTCGCATCTCATGGAGATAGTGGGCGCCATATCGGATAAGGGTAGGCAAGGAAGGAAGATCACGTTATAAAAAATGGGGACATAGTCGAAGCAAGAACACGCTTGAGTCTGAGAGCGGTGATTTACTCCGAGATCGTATATATATATAGGCCGGTTCGGCAGAAAGAGTGTTGCCTTGTCTCTCTTATATCTTTTAGACTGATAGTTGTTGACAAGTTAACAGCCCTAAAGTGATGAAACTCATGTTGGCTAAGGACTAAAGAATCAAATTAAAGAATGCAAGAATAAAATATTCTATGGAAACTTCACACACTATTGTACTTATTGTATGGTGATGTTAGCGTCTGCTGGAGGATAAAAATCTATTGTATTGTTGACTTCGGTTACATATTAGCGAGTGGGGTGCTCTCCCTACCCCATAGCACCGCATTACACTACAGGATATACAAACGAATATATGATGTTCCAACATAAATAAATTACAACGCATGCTATTACAACTCAGTTTTTACATCGCTAACTATCATTACATCGCATAGTTTTACAAAGCATGCCATTACAACACATTTTTTTAAACTACCATTACAACGCATTCCATTACAACGCATACTATTAAAATGCATACTATTACAATGCATAATACTTTAAGCGTAACAGTAGGGGAAGTGTTGGATAGTGTAGGGGTAAAAATTACTATTCCCACTCCAGTGAGTGCAACAGTAGGGTAAGTATTGGATAGTGCAGGGGTAAAAATGTCTATTCCCATGTACCCCAAAACCCATACCCTCCCTAAAAGTAATAAATCTCCATTACTTATCTTATAATGCATTGTAATGACATGCGTTGTAATGGCATGCATTGTAGTGACATGCGTTATAATGGCATGCATTGTAATGGTTTGCGATGTAAAGGCAGTTGCTTTGCAATGACTGCGTTTACAAAGGCAGTGCGTTGTAATGACTGTGTTGTAATAGTTGTTTCCCATACAAACAAATGTGTAGAATTCTTCAGAGCGCCATAGCCCTTCATTTTAGTCACCCATGAAATCAACAAGCATAGTCGAAAATATACATGTGAGTAAATCTACACATGTAAATTTACCTTTGTGAATCGGGCATGGCGTTTTGGCCTCCTGACAGTATCTCTCTGACTGCCATCAGCAAGAAATGGAAACTGGTGCGAACTGATTCCTGCTTTTCCCAAGTGCTTTCCTTCGTCCTCTCATTTACTTGATTTATCAGACAGGCCAAGTGTTCTGCTTCACTTTGAACTTCAGGCTCTTAGCTCAATGGCTGCCTGTCTTTGTTTGGAGTTCATAAGTGATGTTCTGCTAATGGAAGAGGCCAGATAAGCAGGAAAAGAGATTTGCCCTGGTAGCTGGTGGGTAGAAATGTCCTGCCTGTGCATTCCTCGTGTGCTGCCTGTGCATTCCTCGTGCGCTGCCTGTGCATTCCTTGCACACAGTGTGCTGTATACCCTCAAAGACCACACTCCAGATCTGGGTACATTAAATACATAAGTTTCATTGTAGTACCAAAAATGAGACAGTAGTAAATGTTGTTGTTATTATTCTAGCCAATTACACTTATGTTATAAACTTGGGAAGGATGAGAGTCTGAGGCGGCCTTGGTAGGAGTCAAACTTGCGTCATGTCGATGACACAAAAACAAGAGCGTAGCTTCGGAGGGGGGGTGTTTGGGTGTTACCTCCCCCCCCCAATAAATCTATTTTATGATGAATAGTTGGGTGAAGGGGCTTTCAGTTGGGTATGGTGAGGTGTCTGTCAGATTTCACCAGGAATTTTTACACACACATAAGACAAAAATGCACACACACTCTCCCTCTTGAAAGTCCTAAAAAATGATAGTTCTTTTGCGAAATATGTTTTCTCTCACTTAGGGCTCCATTAGGATGACGGGCGGACATTGTCCGGCCGCCACCCTATCGTAGAACGGGACCGCCCGCCATAAGGGCGGGGGTCCCGTGGGGGGAATTAGAATGTGCCCGCCACAGTAGCGGGCACATCCTGTAGTTTTAGCATTGTGGCGGGCGGTGCACTCTGCACCGCCCGCCACAATGTGAAAAATGCTTTTTTGCATTTGCATATGCAAAGCGGCAGGCACCGCGCGGTGCCTGTCGCTTTGCATATGCAAATGTGGGGGGGTACCATAGGTACCCCCCATGTGGCCCCCGACAGTGGAGGAACCTGGGGGCCCTGCAGGGGGCCCCCGCACCAATCTCCGTCTGCCTTTCCGTGGCGGCATTGCCGCCGCGGAAGGCCTCTACTTATTGCCATTGTAATATGGCTGGCGGTGTCCATTGGACACCGCCACCATATTAATCTATTACCGCCAAGGTCGCAGGGCGACCGCGGCGGTAAAGCGGCGGACGGTCTTTCCGACCGCCATTGTCCCCTCCGCCATCCTAATCAGGCGGAGGGGAAAACGAGAGTGGTTGTCGGGCGGATTGCCTCCGCCAGGGTGGCGGTGGCCACCGCCACCCTGGCGGAGGCAATCCGCCCGATATCCTAAAGGAGCCCTTAATACTCCTACCAATCCACCGTCCTCTCTCTTTCCACTGCCCCTTAGGCCCCTTTCATGCACCCTGCTTGTTGCATAATGTATTTTAACATTATATGCTAGCGTGACTGTTGGAAAAACTGAAGCCCCCCCCATCCAATCTTTTTAGTTCAGTCAATTTTTATTGAATTTTCAAGAAAGGAGAAGTACATAAAGACATACAAAAAAAAATTGAATGAATTCATTAAAATACAAAGAAGCGAAAAAGAATAATCATAAAATTACAGTCAACAATAAAATTCATCGCAAGAAAATAATTTGTCAATTAAAGGAAACAGAAGAATGGGAAAGGAGGGAATGGGATGGGAAGGGAGAAGGGAAAGGGAATGATACATTTCATAGCATAAATACTTAAATAAATAGAGTTACCAACACTATATTAGCAATAAAACAACAATAATTAGAACTGTACATATGAATCAATAGGAGACCAAAAAGATTGAAAAGTCGACGAATTATGATGAACACCTTGTAATGACAATTGTGCACCTCTTCTTGTAAAAATTATCCAGGACCACCAAGCATGAACTGAAAGGGAAGAAACATCCTTCCAACAAAAAGTGATGGATTTTAACGCAGCCGATACCAGAAAATTAAATAATTTTGCTTCAATATCATCAAGGGGTACACTCAGAGCAACAGATTTACATATAACTAAATTATAAGAGGGTAAGTCAGAAATAGGCAAAATTTTCTGTATCCCGTTCCATACTTCAGACCAAAATTTTAAAATAGTCGGACAATCAAATAACATATGACGTAAGGAACCAGGATGTGAATTGCAATGCCAGCATAGATTAGATGTTAATAAGTGAGCTTTAAATAAACGTAATGGTGTCCATAAGGAATTAAACAAAATATAAGCATTAGTTTGATAAATAGATACTGGTAAACATCCAGAAATGGAAAGGGACCAAATTAAAGACCAGGAATCATTTGGCAGTGATAAAGATAACTCATTATTCCAGAAAGTAGAAATTGTATCAACATTGGAACCTAAGGATTCAGTGAGTTTTTTATAGAATACAGACACTGGTTTAGAAGATAAAGAAACAGTTTTAACATAAAGCATAAAATCAGCTGTCATTTTTGAAGGAATACCATTGGGGAAGGAATCTAAAATAGAATTACAGAGAAATTGATATTTTGACAGATCAGATAAAGGCAGATTAAATTTTGATTGGAGTTGAATAAATGGAATAAACTCATCATCCATGAAAACATCTCCAAGATAAAAAATACCTTTAGTAATCCAGGAAGACCAAAAGGAGATATTCCTATTTAATTTTATCAAGGCACTATGCCACAAGGACAAATGTACTGTAGAAAGTAAGGGGGATTCAAAATTGGAATCTAAATCATTAAAAATTAATCTTGATGATTTAATTATGGAAGAAGAATGTACAATTTTAGATACGGGAGACATGGTTAACAGGGATAATAAAGGATACGGTTTGACGAGGGAAGTCTCAATATGAAACCAAATAGGGGGAATAAACATAGAAGATATATTAAACCATAACGAACTCTGTTTAAGGATAAACGCTTTATGATACAACAGGAAATCAGGTAGGGCAAAACCAATATGACATTTGGGGATTTTTAATTTTTTATAAGCAATACGAGGAGGCTTATTATTCCATAAAAATTTCGATAAAAGTTTGTCAACATCTTTATAAAATTTGAGTGGATATTGAGTCGGGATCATTGCGAGAGAGTAAAATATTTTAGGTGCAATAGTCATTTTAATAGATTCCATTCTCCCCCACCAAGAAAGATGAAGGGAGGACCATTTGGATGTTTTTTGTTTAATATATTCTAGGAGGAAATCACAATTTAATTTTAAAGTAGCATGAAGGGACGATGAAAATAGTATTCCAAGGTATTTCAATTTACTCTTTTGCCAAACTATATCTGGAGAGGGTAGCATATCAGAAGTACATAACATATTTAGTGGAAAAAAATCAGTTTTAGTAACATTTAACTTATAACCTGACACAGTAGAATACTTAGAAATAATATCAAGTAAAAAAGGAACAGAGGAAACAGGATTACTAATAAATAACAACACATCATCAGCATATGCTAAAGTTTTAACAGTAATATCATTGATATTAATTCCCTGAATGTTATCACATTTTCGAATGTAATTAAGAAATGGCTCTATTCCAAGTAAAAACAAAAGAGGGGAGAGGGGACAACCCTGACGGGTTCCTCTGAAAAGGGAAAATTGGTTAGTAATCTGGCCATTAATAAATAATCGAGCTGTGGGAGCATAGTATAAAGCAGGAATCATACGAATAAAGGAGGGGCCAAAATTAAAAGATAACAGAGTTTTAAATAGAAATTGCCAATGGATTTTATCAAACGCTTTTTCAGCATCTAATGCCATAACACCAGCAGGCCTAAGGATAGTGGAGCTTTGTTCAATAACATGCAATAACGTTCTCGTATTATTGGCAGAATATCGATTTTTCATAAAACCAGATTGGTCAGGGTGAATGATTGAGTGAAGGATAGGTGCTAACCTGCAAGCGATAATTTTGGCATATAGTTTACAATCTTGATTAATCAATGAAATGGGTCGATAATTAGCAACAAGGGTAGGGTCTTTATCAGGTTTGGGAAGTACAACAATTAAGGCCTCAGAGAAAGAGCCCGAAATGGTACCTGATAAAGAAAAATGAGAAAAAATCTGGCTCAAAAAAAGGTAAAAGGTGATGTTGAAACTCTTTATAAAATTCGGCAGGGATACCATCAGGACCAGGGGATTTTTTCTTTGGAAGTGATTTAATGGCCGTGACAATTTCTTCCTTAGTGATGGGTAAATCTAACTTAAGTTTATCAGAGGAAGAAATGTGAGGTAAGGCCGAATGTTGTAAAAAGGAATCAATTAAAGTATCATCACAGTCATCTGGTTTATTATATAAAGTGGAATAAAAATTCAAAAACTCATTAGCAATCTCATTATGGGAAAAAGCAATGTTTCCCTGAGGGCATTTAATGGAAGTGATCTGAGTTTTATCTCGTTTAATACGTAAATAATTAGCCAAAAGTCTGCCAGATTTATTGGAGTTAAAACGAAATTTAGCATTGGATTTAGAGAGTTGTATACCGGCTCTAGTGCTGAGAATAGCATTAAATTCATACCTTAGCTTTTGTAATTTTACTTTATATTGGGGATCATTAGATGAAATAAATAAACGCTCAAAATGAGCTATTTGTTTCTCTAAGGATTTAACCTGTGAATTAAACTTCCTATTTTCATGAGCCATGATAGAAATAGTGGTACCCCTAAAATAGGCTTTAAATGCATCCCATCGAGTGGTAATAGAGGTAGAACCTTCTGAATTGAAAGTGAAATAATCCTGAATAGCCTGAAGTATTTTGGGTTTATGAGTATCATTAAGAACAATGTCGGAATTCATGCGCCATCTGGACTGTTTAGTAAATGAAGAGGATACATTCAAAACAAAAGAAATCATAGCGTGATCTGAAATGTCTATGGCACCAATGGTAGGATTATTTGCAAATTGAACAAGGGAAGGAGAAAGGAAAAAATAATCTATTCTGGAATGGGAATTATGAGGAATGGAGAAAAAGGAAAATTCTTTATCAGTTGGATGATATAATCGCCAAATGTCAGCTAACTTGGTGGTTTGAAGAAAAGTCTTAAAGGCATGAAAAGTCTTAGACGGTCGAAATTTAGATGTAGACAGTCTATCTAATAGGGGATCCACAAAAATATTGAAATCACCACCAAAAATCAATGGAGCATTTCCCAACTTTAAAACTTCAGACGTAACAGTTGACCAAAAACCAGGATCCTCTGACGTAGGGCCATAAACATTAATCAAAAAGAAAACAGAGTCATGAAGTTTAACTTTAGCTATAATATATCTGCCATCAGAGTCTGAGATCTTATGCAATACCTGACAATGCAACCTTTTGGCAAAGAAAATAGCGACCCCATTCTTTTTACCTGCAGCAGGAGAAGAGACAATTGAGTCCACCCATTTTTTGTTCATATAACTTAAAACGTTATCATCAACATGTGTCTCTTGGAGAAAACAGATGTCAGCCTTAGAATAACCTAAATAATCTAAAAATTTTAAACGTTTAACTGGATGTCGTAAATCTTTTACATTAAGAGAAACAATTTTAATATTATGAACATTAGCCATTAGGATAGAATAGAAGGAAAAGAAAGAAATGGAAACAAGAAGAAGGCAAGATAGGACAGGATAAGAGAGTAACTCTGATTGAAAAATAGGAAAGGGAGAAACAAAAAAGAGAGAGTAAGGTACAAACAAACAACATACATAAAGACAAGGAAACGCACACCCGTTCCTCAAGCATGGCCAATTACCGTTGGAGCCCATAAGGAAATTTAGGTATAAACCTGCTATAAGAAACCAGCGAGATGCAGTCAAGAATTAGGGTCTTGTGTATCCATCGATGGAGGAAGTTGTTGTTCAAGGAAAAGACGAAGATCTTCTGGGCGCTGAAAAGATTTAGAGACATTGTCTTTCCAGACTCGCTTTGTAGAGGGATCAAAAAGTCCATATTTGAAGCCAAGGCTCCTCAGTTGCGGACGAAGAGAAGAGAATTCTTTACGAATAGCCACAGTTTCTTTAGCAAAATCCTGATGGATGAATATTTTGGTTCCATTCACCAGCAATGATGGGATTTCACGAACAGCTTTTCGAATGAGAACCAGATGATGATGACGCAGGACCTTAAATATCATCTGCCGTGGCTTTGAATGACGAGGATTACGATGTGACGGAACTCTATGAGCCTTATCAATTTCAAATTTTTCTGGGAACTTAATATTCAAAAGACCAGGCAAAAGAGATTCAAGATAAAGACGACAATTGGCCCCTTCGATTTCTTCAGGCAAATTAAATATGCGCAGATTGTATTGCCTATTGCGATTCTCTAAGTCCAGCAGTTGAGAATGCATTGGAATGATTCTGGCCATTAAAGGTGTAAAACCATCCAACTTATTCTTATTATCTTGGATTTTAATGGCATTATCCGACACCTTCATGGATATAGAAGCCATATCTTTACGAACATTTTTAATTTTGTGAGGCAATGGAGTCAGTATTCAAACGCAAGGCTTTAATTTCCTCCAAAATCAGAGTCAAAGAAGGTTCCGAGGATTCCACCATTTTAGCTTTTGCTGGAGGAGGGGAAACCTGCTGCCTTCTTTTATTTGTGGGAGGATTTTTTGTATCCATTTTGAGGAGAAAATATGTTCCTTAATATGAGCAAAATAGACTGAAACAAAATTACCTCAAAATGTGAGGAAAATTGTCGTAAATATGGACCAAAACAGTATACAGCACTGAAAAAACCCAGG
Source organism: Lissotriton helveticus (assembly GCF_964261635.1). Taxonomy (NCBI): domain Eukaryota; kingdom Metazoa; phylum Chordata; class Amphibia; order Caudata; family Salamandridae; genus Lissotriton; species Lissotriton helveticus. Next base: position 99,778,773 of record NC_136068.1, read on the forward strand.
TGCAGCAGCTAAACAGAGCTGTAGGCGGAGCTAGGCCCAAGCCAGCCTCTTTCTTAATTAGCTCTCCGCCCCCAGGCTCAGAAGCTCGGCAGGACCTCGAGGAGCAGTGTGGAGCAGAAGCATGGGAGGTGAGGGGAAAACTCCCGTCGACCAAAATCGCAAGAAAAAGCACTCACAGGTGAGGAGAGGCTTCAGGAGGCAAGCGCTGGTGTTTTCGCCGGGTTAATTGCAGGAATTCGTCGTTAAATTAAGCTGAAAGCTCCTTGGAATCACGGAGCTCCGGTGGCGGCGGCCATCTTGGTTGACGCGCTCGCGCGTCTCCCACCCCCCATCCAATCTTACTGAACGAGCTATGCCCCTGCTCAAAAATCTCTGCAATGGGAGCGCCACCAATTGAACCACATCACCAGCTGTATCCAATAGTGATTGGCTGGTTCATTCTACTCAATTTGTTGCTATGGTTCCCTTTCAGCCCTCCCTACATTACCTGTTAGACGGGTGCAGAGGTACTGTTTGTCATCAGCACATAATGTGAAATGGGTGACGCTAACATACAGGTTATAAAAGCCATGATGAGTATTTGAATGTGTTCCAATGCATGGATGAAATAGTTAAAACATGTAGACTCGTTTTTTTTTTTTTAATTACTCTTTATAGATTTTATATTTCTCTCTTGCGTGGCTTACCTCATATATGCTACATCAGCGGCATGTAAGGGCATCATTTCCAATACTGGCGCGGAGCACATAGCAGCTGTGGTCGGTAGTGGGAGTACCTGCAGGGCGCGGTGACGTTGGGAGGGGGAGGGGCAGGGTGGGGGGTAGTAATCCATGGATTACGGAGCTTTACAGGTAAGTAAACATATAAATAAAACAGATTTTGTTGCATGCACTGCATCCCCAAATGCGATGCAGTGCGCGCAACGAAATTCGTTTTATTATTTATATGTTTACTTACCTGTAAAGCTGCGTAATCCATAGATTACTACCCCCACCCTGCCCCTCCCCCTCCCCACATCACCGCCTGGCAGGTACACCCACTGCCGACTGAGGCTGGCACATAGAACAAAACGGTCAATAAATTGAGAGAAGACCCCACAGGTTCCAGGGAACAGGGTACTAAGGACAATGTAAAGTCAAAGGAAGATCCCTGGACAGGTTAATCCAATAACACTCGCTAGCGGTATATAATTACAATAAAAAAAATAATATCGGGATCACTGATCACAGACTAGTTTGTAATGTTCACAATTTTTTTATTATTAAAAAACATATATATTCAATAAAATTTCAGTATGAAGTGAATTATACTGAAAACATAAAATATACAAGACAAATTTTATATACATCAACGCACCACAATATGCATTAAAACTAAAAACAGAAGAACATTATCATATTAAACTATACAACACAATCATTAAAAAAATACACATTTTCTAAATAAGCAGCACACTTCTCATCTTTGAAGAAAAAAGATAAGCAAAGAAAAGGAGAAAACCCCACATGCAGAGAGAATACCTAATATTTCAACAGATAATTCAATTCAACCGCCTTCAAAAAGATGTGCAAAGATTTCTGGTATTACAATATGCAAAATATCCAGAATCCCAGAGGCTAGAATTTCATACAAGGGAAAAAGCGTCGACGCGTTTCGGTGTATCAAACCATTAATGTGGTTACACCTTCATCAGGACAGTTTCATTTAGGGTCATCTCATTCAGTCAACAGATATCCTTGCTCAGACTGAGGATGCTTATTCTATGTGGCAGTGTAGATCAGTTTTTTCACACCGCCTCAAGAGGGATGGGAAAAGTTCAACCTTCACTCTGGTCCAATCGGTTAAAAAATGGTTTAGTGGAGTATTTCTTCCTTCACTCCTGTGTTCGAGATCTCCGTTCTCTGGTAATGGATTATTTCCTCAGTATTGGTACAAGCGGGAACCCTTTTATTATCAGAGGTGTCCCCTTCCCCGTGGTTCGCTTTATGCTTCTGACTCGTATCTTGCTTCGTGATAAGGGTACGTAAGGGTACATCCCTTCTCGAAAAATACGAGAAGGGATGTACCCGTGGCGAGCGCTACATGAAGAACTAAAAGACATACGTGAATATCCATAAACCCTTATCACGAAGCAAGATACGAGTCAGAAGCATAAAGCGAACCACGGGGAAGGGGACACCTCTGATAATAAAAGGGTTCCCGCTTGTACCAATACTGAGGAAATAATCCATTACCAGAGAACGGAGATCTCGAACACAGGAGTGAAGGAAGAAATACTCCACTAAACCATTTTTTAACCGATTGGACCAGAGTGAAGGTTGAACTTTTCCCATCCCTCTTGAGGCGGTGTGAAAAAACTGATCTACACTGCCACATAGAATAAGCATCCTCAGTCTGAGCAAGGATATCTGTTGACTGAATGAGATGACTCTAAATGAAACTGTCCTGATGAAGGTGTAACCACATTAATGGTTTGATACACCGAAACGCGTCAACGCTTTTTCCCTTGTATGAAATTCAAGCCTCTGGGATTCTGGATATTTTGCATATTGTAATACCAGAAATCTTTGCACATCTTTTTGAAGGCGGTTGAATTGAATTATCTGTTGAAATATTAGGTATTCTCTCTGCATGTGGGGTTTTCTCCTTTTCTTTGCTTATCTTTTTTCTTCAAAGATGAGAAGTGTGCTGCTTATTTAGAAAATGTGTATTTTTTTAATGATTGTGTTGTTTAGTTTAATATGATAATGTTCTTCTGTTTTTAGTTTTAATGCATATTGTGGTGCGTTGATGTATATAAAATTTGTCTTGTATATTTTATGTTTTCAGTATAATTCACTTCATACTTAAATTTTATTGAATATATATGTTTTTTAATAATAAAAAAATTGTGAACGTTACAAACTAGTCTGTGATCAGTGATCCCGATATTATTTTTTTTATTGTAATTATATACCGCTAGCGAGTGTTATAGGATTAACCTGTCCAGGGATCTTCCTTTGACTTTACATAGAACAAAACACCATACATGTCTACCAAACATTTCATGTTTACTGAATTCACTCGTGCTGTGCGACTGTATGGCAGTCATTTTGTCAATTTTTTATTGGGGGTGGTTGTGGGGCTCATGGTGGGATCACATCCATGGTGATACGTGGCCAACTTGTACTTGGCCCATCTTAGAGCACATTTCATTGATGGAGAAAGTCATTCTTCGATCAACTTTATGATTACGGACCACTACCCATGAGAGCAGAATCGTCCTTTTCATGCTGGGGTCCCTGCCATGAAAAGGTCATCGGAAAGGAAGGTTGTGATATGCACGGCGGTGGTGGCATCGGTATCGCTGACACAGATAGCGCCTTTCCCCGCCATCGCACCCGCGGGATCCTAGATCCTGGTGATGGTGGCAGTCTTGTGGCGGTCCAACGGCCATGGTCTTAATCGGGTGGTCAAACCGCCGAAAATGCGGCAGTCGGGCCGCCACCGCGAGTACGATGGTCTTGGGACCGCTGTACTCGTAATCAGGCCTTTAGTATTCGTAAGTCCCGTCATTTGGTATGCTAGGTAAAACACGTAAACAAAGAAACATATTGTGTCTGGCTCGACTTTAGAAGACCAGTAAGAAAAAAAAAACAAAAACTAGGGCACTTGGTTGTCTGGCGAGTACTCCTGAAACTCTGGAAGGGCCAGAACAATGCAGAATAAGTGAGTGACTGACTCCACCCCAGCCCCACCAGACACTGAGGGGCAGTTTTACAAGCCCCTTACGGCACATTTGCGCCACCTTTGCGTCACTTGTGTGACGCAGCGTCATCGCAAAGCCAGCACCATGCTGCGGGGTATTTACAACGTGACGCATCTGGGAAATGCGTCACGTTGTAAAGCCCTGCGCCACATGTGGGCGTTCCGGGACAGGCGGGGGCGTTCCGGCAAAGGGACGCCTCAGAAAAGTGGCTGAGTGAAATCTACAAGATTTCACTCAGTCACTTTTACGGCCATGCTGCGCCGAAACCCTGAGCCTGCTTGAAGCAGGCGTAAGGATTGACACAGCATGTTAGGCTTAGGGGCACCCAGAGCCTTGCTGGAGCTGCGTCACGCTTGCGACGCAACTCCAGCAATGCGCCGCCTTTCCGCCGGGGGATGCTACACGCATCTGCCCATCCGTGCGCCACGGTGCGCTGCATTGTAAATGCGGCGCATCAGTGGTGGCGCATGGGTGGTTTGGCGTGTCGCAACTGTTCTGGCGCATCCCTGCTGATTAGCAGATATGCGCCAGAAGTTGTAAATCTGCCCGTTAGAGTCTGAAAGGATTTCAAATTCTTACAGTCCAGTCCACCACCACCCCTGCTGTGCATCTAAAAGATAGGTGGTTGTGGTCTGCTTTGTTTATAGAAAATACCGAGCAATGTCTGTCTGAGGAACAGGACGTATTTCCGGTAGTGGGTGCATGCGAAACTGTACGCAACTGGGCATCGTGACGTCAGAGCGTCCCTAGCGTGACCTTACGTGCCCTGTCCTTGGCTGCTACCTTCACTGTCCTCCCATGGACATTAGTGATAAGCAGAACAATGGAAGGGGCAGCGTTCTACACTGGGGGCCTGACCCCTCGGTGACCCTGTCCTGGAAGGTCGCACGGTGGACGAAAGGCAGCACACCTTGTCACTCAGTGACTGACCATGCAGAGGAACTGACCACTGGAATGTCCCTGTGCGCTCTGTTGCTGTTCAACAGTGTTTATACAACCCCCACCCCGCCTCCGGAATGTTCTGTAAATATGTGTATTACTTACATATGACATAAGTCGCAATAATTACTCGTGTGTATACCAGAAGCGTTGCATGGATGCCGTGGGCCCAGGTGCAAGCAAGAAAATGGCCCATATGACTGCTGTTGGGGTAAAATGCAGCGTGTTAGGGGTTCAGTATGACCCAGGGGGGCTCTATACCCCTATGCCACTTCACTTGCTGACCAATAGATGCTACTTCCCTGGTGTATAGGCACATCGGTGATTCCTCATTGTCCATATAATGATGCGTCTAAAAGCTGACGGACTGTCTAAGATCACACACCGTGTCTGCTCAGTGAGAATCTGAAACGTAACTCTAGCTTACTCTGAACTCCTTAACCACACCTGCCCGTCCCCCGGGTAGAATCGCCCACTATTTGCAGCCTTTATTTTTCGGATTAAAAAACGATACCTTAAAGCAACAACTGTTCTGACGTCAGCGCCGCGCAGGACTACAGGAGAATGGGCATTCTAGTGCTTGTGGGTTTGCTGAGGTAGCTGAGTGGGTTAACGTGCCTGTTTCAAAGCTGTATTTGGCCTGGTTGTCACGCGCTCAGGATGAGGCGAATTCAGACTTTCGCTCAGTTGAGCAACAATACCATTTCTCATTTGCTTACAGTTGCCAAGAGGCAGTTTATGGCGCGTCAAGGTCATTTATAAAGATGCCACTTTTTGATAAGAAATTGGAACTTATCTATACAATATAAATAAGACAATATAAAATAATTGCGTTCACAGCACAAAAACACCCGCAATCGCCCAGCTTTCTTTATCATGGTACTGTCTGGTCACATTTTCCCTTTCTCACACGTCATTGACCTGCCGCGTCCTGTTTGAGATTCAAAAGACCCTTGGATGAGTCTGTGTTTTGAAGGAGGGTTCTGTATCTCGCAACGGGAGCATTCTCCGTCCCCTGCTGCCCCCTGCAGGCGCCCAATGAGTCTGCTCCTTTCCTAATTGTGCCGCATCTCTAATGACCCAGCTTCAGTCGGCCCTTATCAAGAAGGTATGGTCGGAATAGAGACTAAACTGAAAGAACGAAGACAAGGAAGGGACATTTTAAATCCAAGTCGACACGATGTTTTGGTAACTAATCAGGGCTTTAAGTGGGCCGGGTCCTGCCAGTGCTCATCACTGGCAGTTCCAAATAGCAGGTGCTGTGACCAGGGTTGGATTGGGATTAAAAATCGGTCAGGGCACGCAAAAAAAGTGGCCCACATTTGCATATTGCCTTTCTGAAAAACACTGCTTCGGCGAAATTTTATTAAAAAGGGATAGTGGGGGGTAAAAATAATGCACGGATTTGTTTACACTGGTAAATGCACCTGAAAACAAGTGAGGCCCCTTCTGTTCAGGCCCCCCCCCCCCCCCCCCCCCCGCTCAATATGCAAATATTAATGGGCCGGCCCAGCGAGAGAAAGGGAGTGACACCTCTGCCCGTTGATAAAGAGGAAGTAATGGACGCCCATCTATCTCCGGAAAGGCCACTCAAGGCACCCAACATTTCTGATTTTAGGCAATAGCCTATTGATTTTTCGATTAAACTGCACCCCACAAATTCCTCAGAATCTCCCTACTACTTTAGGGAAGGCCACGGATTGAGTATGTTATGGGGTGAACCCCTTTTTCTTGAGCTGGAACAATGTTGCCAGCAAGTCCTACGGTGGTCTTAAATGTGCTTTTCTGTGATGTCAAACACAACAGTGATGGACAGAATGTGGATCAATGTCACACATTCACCCCAGTCCAAAGATCTGGGCCCAAATCCATCGTTTTTCCACTCCACACCACCCTGGGTTAGACAATGGCAATATGCAAATCAGCGCTGACCCTGTGCCCCATGGGAACAGTCCAGTCCGAACTACAAAAGCCATGTCCTTCCCAGAACGGAAACAAGCATCCGAGGACCGGCCCGGTTTCGAGGTAACACCTCTCATCAGCCCGGCTAGCTTGATTCCAGTGGTGTGGAGTGCCTGGGACTCACGTCTGAGCATCCCCAGTACACTTAGAGCGGTAATTGCAAACACAACAGTGATGGACAGAATGTGGATCAATGTCACACATTCACCCTAGTCCAAAGATCTGGGCCCAAATCCATCGTTTTTCCACTCCACACCACCCTGGGTTAGACAATGGCGATATGCAAATCAGCGCTGACCCTGTGCCCCATGGGAACAGTCCAGTCCGAACTACAAAAGCCATGTCCTTCCCAGAACGGAAACAAGCATCCGAGGACCGGCCCGGTTTCGAGGTAACACCTCTCATCAGCCCGGCTAGCTTGATTCCAGTGGTGTGGAGTGCCTGGGACTCACGTCTGAGCATCCCCAGTACACTTAGAGCGGTAACTGCAAACACAACAATGTGTACTGGGGATGCTCAGACGTGAGTCCTAGGCACTCCACACCACTGGATTCAAGCTAGCCGCCCTGGGTTAGACAATGGCGATATGCAAATCAGCGCTGACCCTGTGCCCCATGGGAACAGTCCAGTCCGAACTACAAAAGCCATGTCCTTCCCAGAACGGAAACAAGCATCCGAGGACCGGCCCGGTTTCGAGGTAACACCTCTCATCAGCCCGGCTAGCTTGAATCCAGTGGTGTGGAGTGCCTGGGACTCACGTCTGAGCATCCCCAGTACACTTAGAGCGGTAACTGCAAACACAACAATGTGTACTGGGGATGCTCAGACGTGAGTCCTAGGCACTCCACACCACTGGATTCAAGCTAGCCGGGCTGATGAGAGGTGTTACCTCGAAACCGGGCCGGTCCTCGGATGCTTGTTTCCGTTCTGGGAAGGACATGGCTTTTGTAGTTCGGACTGGACTGTTCCCATGGGGCACAAGGTCAGTGCTGATTTGCATATCGCCATTGTCTAACCCAGGGTGGTGTGGAGTGGAAAAACGATGGATTTGGGCCCAGATCTTTGGACTGGGGTGAATGTGTGACATTGATTCACATTCTGTCCATCATTGTTGTGTTTGCAGTTACCGCTCTAAGTGTACTGGGGATGCTCAGACGTGAGTCCCAGGCACTCCACACCACTGGATTCAAGCTAGCCGGGCTGATGAGAGGTGTTACCTCGAAACCGGGCCGGTCCTCGGATGCTTGTTTCCGTTCTGGGAAGGACATGGCTTTTGTAGTTCGGACTGGACTGTTCCCATGGGGCACAGGGTCAGCGCTGATTTGCATATCGCCATTGTTTAACCCAGGGTGGTGTGGAGTGGAAAAACGATGGGTTTGGGCCCAGATCTTTGGACTGGGGTGAATGTGTGACATTGATCCACATTCTGTCCATCATTGTTGTGTTTGCAGTTACCGCTCTAAGTGTACTGGGGATGCTCAGACGTGAGTCCCAGGCACTCCACACCACTGGATTCAAGCTAGCCGGGCTGATGAGAGGTGTTACCTCGAAACCGGGCCGGTCCTCGGATGCTTGTTTCCGTTCTGGGAAGGACATGGCTTTTGTAGTTCGGACTGGACTGTTCCCATGGGGCACAGGGTCAGCGCTGATTTGCATATCGCCATTGTCTAACCCAGGGTGGTGTGGAGTGGAAAAACGATGGATTTGGGCCCAGATCTTTGGACTGGGGTGAATGTGTGACATTGATCCACATTCTGTCCATCATTGTTGTGTTTGCAGTTACCGCTCTAAGTGTACTGGGGATGCTCAGACGTGAGTCCCAGGCACTCCACACCACTGGATTCAAGCTAGCCGGGCTGATGAGAGGTGTTACCTCGAAACCGGGCCGGTCCTCGGATGCTTGTTTCCGTTCTGGGAAGGACATGGCTTTTGTAGTTCGGACTGGACTGTTCCCATGGGGCACAGGGTCAGCGCTGATTTGCATATCGCCATTGTCTAACCCAGGGTGGTGTGGAGTGGAAAAACGATGGATTTGGGCCCAGATCTTTGGACTGGGGTGAATGTGTGACATTGATCCACATTCTGTCCATCATTGTTGTGTTTGCAGTTACCGCTCTAAGTGTACTGGGGATGCTCAGACGTGAGTCCCAGGCACTCCACACCACTGGATTCAAGCTAGCCGGGCTGATGAGAGGTGTTACCTCGAAACCGGGCCGGTCCTCGGATGCTTGTTTCCGTTCTGGGAAGGACATGGCTTTTGTAGTTCGGACTGGACTGTTCCCATGGGGCACAGGGTCAGCGCTGATTTGCATATCGCCATTGTCTAACCCAGGGTGGTGTGGAGTGGAAAAACGATGGATTTGGGCCCAGATCTTTGGACTGGGGTGAATGTGTGACATTGATCCACATTCTGTCCATCATTGTTGTGTTTGCAGTTACCGCTCTAAGTGTACTGGGGATGCTCAGACGTGAGTCCCAGGCACTCCACACCACTGGATTCAAGCTAGCCGGGCTGATGAGAGGTGTTACCTCGAAACCGGGCCGGTCCTCGGATGCTTGTTTCCGTTCTGGGAAGGACATGGCTTTTGTAGTTCGGACTGGACTGTTCCCATGGGGCACAGGGTCAGCGCTGATTTGCATATCGCCATTGTCTAACCCAGGGTGGTGTGGAGTGGAAAAACGATGGATTTGGGCCCAGATCTTTGGACTGGGGTGAATGTGTGACATTGATCCACATTCTGTCCATCATTGTTGTGTTTGCAGTTACCGCTCTAAGTGCACTGGGGATGCTCAGACGTGAGTCCCAGGCACTCCACACCACTGGATTCAAGCTAGCCGGGCTGATGAGAGGTGTTACCTCGAAACCGGGCCGGTCCTCGGATGCTTGTTTCCATTCTGGGAAGGACATGGCTTTTGTAGTTCGGACTGGACTGTTCCCATGGGGCACAGGGTCAGCGCTGATTTGCATATCGCCATTGTCTAACCCAGGGTGGTGTGGAAAAACGATGGATTTGGGCCCAGATCTTTGGACTGGGGTGAATGTGTGACATTGATCCACATTCTGTCCATCATTGTTGTGTTTGCAGTTACCTTTTCTGTGATGTCATCATCAGATTCAAAGTCAAACCTTCTTTATTTGGTTTCATAACCACCAAAGGTACAAGACATCCATATAAAAGTTGTGACAAATTTCGCTTCATTCAATATCCTAGTACATAAATATAATATAATAAAAGCATAAAAAAAGAATCATAAAAAGTCATCAAACTTAATACCAACCGACTTCATGCAAATTGCAATTTCATTACAGTTGTTTCTGTCGGTATATATCAAAATAATCCCTCAAATTGATAATCTTATTTCTGCGACACCTAAATTATTAGTTAAAATTAACCCCAAGTTCCAAGATATATTAAACTCATGCTGTCTTATAAAGAGCATGGTTCGGAAAAGTACTGTTAGAAAGGATTGGCCAATAAATGTTAACTATATAAACACTTTTATATACATAATGCATAAATACTTACAATAGTTCATATTCACTAAATATGTTAAAATCTAATAATTGCAGACACTTCTTCTCATCATCAGATTAAATCCATGGGGGAAGATTTATGAAGGCCTTGCGCCGCCGGTGCGTCACTTTATTTGACGCAACGGCGGCGCAAACAATGCGCCCTATTTACAACGTGACACATCTAGGAGATGCATCACGTTGTAAAGCCCTGCGCCATAAGGAGGCGTTCCTGCGCAGGGTGGGCGTTCCGGGGCAGGTGCGCCTCGCAAAAGTGGCTGAGTGAAATCTATAAGATTTCACTCAGTCACTGTCAGGACAATGCTGCGTCAAAACCCTGCGCCTGCTTGAAGCAGGCATAGGTCTTGACGCAGCATTGTGGAGATGGGGCGCCCCGAGCCTTGCTGGAGCTGCGTCGCGCTTGCGAAGCAGCTCCAGCAATGCGCCACCTTTACGGCACAGATGCGTCACGCATCTGTGCCGTTTTTGCCCCATGGTGCGCCGCATTGTAAATGCGGCGCACCATGGGTGGCGGAGCAGCGGCGCACGATGACTGGCGCATCCCTGGGGATGCGCCAGTCATCATAAATCTGCCCCATGGTTTCAACGTTTGAAATGCGTTTCTTTGTCACATGAATGGCAGATGAGCGTAGACAGGGAGATCGGTAGTCTTGGCCTGACATGGAGCTCGAATAACGAAAGACTCTACAGATGACATCACCTTGATATGACCATAACATGATAAGTAAGGATGCCACTTTCCTGTTGCTGAGAAATGAATGTCCTTGGAGCATTAACACTCAACACAGATAAGGATCCCAAACCTGCACAGACAAGCTCCCGCAGACCATGCATCTGTCAGTTTCCATAAAGACAGACCCTTAAGGCATGTCCAGACTGCAGATATGGACTGCTAGGACTAACCACAGACTCAACATTGTCTACTATGCCGATGACACCCAGCTGATTCCCTCACAGACGAACCCACAGCCGCCAAGAACAACTTCCATGACGGGATGAAGGCAGTCGCCGCCTAGATGAAGAATAGCTGCCTCAAGCTTAACTCAGACAAGACCTAAGTCCTCATCCTGGGTTCCTCCCCATCTGCCTGGGATGAAACTTGGTGGCCCAAAGCACCCGGAATCACCTACAGTCCCACGAACCATGCACAAAACCTTGGCATCATCCTGGACTCCTCGCTCTCAATAAACCACCAATTCAACGCAGTCTCGTCCTCCTGCTTCCACACGCTCAGCCTCCTTCGTAAGATCTTTAAACGGATCACCACTGAATCCAGGAAAACAGTCACCCATACACTCGTCAGCAGCAAACTCGACTACAACAACGCACTCTACATTTGCACCACCCGGAAACTCCCAATAAAACTGCACTGTCCAGAACGCCTCCACCAGTCTCATCCTGTACATCCCACCCCGCAATCACGCCACCGGCCACCTGTCAACAAGAGAATCCCCTTCAAACTTCTCATGCATGCCTACAAAGCCCACCACAACGCCAGACCTGCATACCTCAACCACCTCCTCTCCTTCAACACTCCCACCAGACACCTCCGCTCCGCCAACCTGGCCTTGGCCACCGTCCCATGGATCTGCAAGACCACGGCTGGAGGAAGATCCTTCTCCTACCTCACTGCAAAGATCTGGTACTCTCTACCTCAGGCAATCACCATCGCTGCCGCAATTCAGGAAGGGCCGCAAGACCTGGCTCTTTTATTGAACCTCTGACCCAGCCTCTCCCCCCCATGCAGCATCTTGAGACCCTCACGGGTGAGTAGTCGCGCTTTATAAGACTCTGATTGATTGATTGAACCATGGTCCGTCTACTTCCATGGCACTGCAGCACCATATCCTGCGCTCCGCAGCTAGACCTTTCTGTGCTTCCACAATATGGGCATAGATTCACCAAGAAAGTTGTTGTGAATCTGCAAATGCAGCTTTACTATTTCCCAAGGTTTTGGGTTTACGAATTTCAGCAACTAACAAACTCCTGGGAACATCATAGTATGCGACATCCAGGATTACACCTGGAAACATTTTGTTTGCTCCTAATTATGTTTGTCTGGAGGCAGCTCTGCAATGCATGAGTGTACATAGCGTGCAAAGTTGCAGTTGAAAAATGTCTTGGTGTGCTTTTTTTACATTCTTTCTTTTTTTGTCAGGGAAAATATTTGTCCACAGAGAAAGCCTGCCTCACACACTTATCCAAGGTTTGTGTGTGTCCAGCAAATTCACACCCAGTAAAGGGCTTCACCCTTGCCCTTAATAGGAGTTATTTACTGTCTACAATGTGGAAATAGGTAAGAAAAGAATTGTGACTCCCTACAAACTCTGGAGTTTGCTGATGCTCCCCAACCTTTCTAGGCCTTTCTACATCATTGGAGTAGGCTTTACCCATGCGTAGTGTTACACCATATTGGGATCATATTTTGCATGGGAGAAGCATTTTCTGAATGCAAATTTGCCAGTTGTTGATTTATTGCACTTGCAAATTGCGACATATGCATGTGTCAGTTGAACTTGTAGATGTAAACAGTTCTGCAAAATGGTCCTTATTATTAGGTCTAGTGTTAGCTACGATCTTTTGATTTTACTAAAATTATTTATATAATACATTTACTTATAGGAGCTTGCAGCCAGACTTCTTCATCCATTGGTCTGTTGTTGTGTCAGTCACATTTTTATTCAACAAATACAGCATAGATAATGATGGAAACAGGCCCGCCAACTTCAGCAATTGGCTAAATTCACTATTAGTAACTGCATTCACTCTTTCACAAAGAGCAGCTCCACACAAAGCAGTTCCCTTCTCTACCAGTTGCTGTGAGCTTTGTGAGGTTAAAAAATGTTTTTGTTTTTAGCCAATACTTATTTTTTTATATTGGCAAGGGCCCGCCAGGTCCTCAAAAACGATGGGCCATATTTACAATTAAAGTAACTTAGTGCGTGCCGCAAGCCATTTGGCTGCACTGCACTGAGTCACTTTCAAAGCAGAGGGATGCAATATATTTACAACAATATGTCGCATTACAGTGATTTCCCCTGTGCTGGTGCAATTGGCACAATTGGAAGCCATACGCCGGCGCAGGCACCCTTACACCATGGTGCAAGGATGCCTGCGTCGTGGGGAGATTGTTTTTGTGGCATGAAAGGACACCTTCCTGCCGTAAAACAATACATTTAGGTGATTTACTCTTTCCAAGCATTCTGTAGAATGCAGCACACAATGAAAGAGGAAAAAAACAAGGAGAAATGTAAAAATGCCTCCTCACTGCACCTCGCTACGCCACCCATGGGGTGGCTTAGCATTTTGACGCATTTCCAGGTTTACAATTTCTCTTAAATCTGTAAATTCATCAGAATACACCCATGTCACGTCCCTTAAATGCTAAGTGTTGGGTGAGAAGGGGCGACATTTACAAGCAGACGGAAAGCCACACAGGGTGGCTTTATGTGTCCTTATAAATATTGGCCTGCAGGTTGCGCCACCGGCGCCTCAAGCAATGTGACATACCAGCAGCGCAAGGGGCTTGTAAATACGCCCCTAAAGTTTTACAAAAACCAAGAAATATCTAAACAAACATAAATGGCTGGCAGCCACCACCAGACCTATTGGCTTTGCCAATGCTTGTTTTTGCCCTGCATCATTCTTTTCCAAGGGACAGAGGACACAATGCTTTTTTCCATTACATATGACACCACAGAAGAGTCCCTTTTACGTCCAGGACCTGGCCGTAGACAGTATACACCAAGCCGTGTATGGCGCCTTCCTGTACGGGGCCATCGCCGCACGGCGGTGCCGAGGTGTGGTCAGAATTCAACACGTGGCCTTTGGCTGTCCAGAGCGTGAGGTGTGCAATGAAATGTGCTTTCAGCTCCAGTGGTTACATTTGTTTCTTGTACAGCTATCAGCCTCTTTATCAGGTAAGGTCACCTTAGACGTGGCCCTCTGAGAGCTTTTAGTGATAGGGCCTTACTTATGAGCAGTGAACATTTGCTTAAAGTAACACAGCCCTCCCCCAACTTTTCAAAAACTGTTTCACACTTTTCAGAATCATATCTCGTACCAGCAAGATAAAATCCCCAAACAGGAGAGGGAAACATGAGAGCCCATTGACTCAAGGAGGTACTTAATGAATTCATCAAGATAAGCCAGGGAAATGCTCCACAGGTAACAATGCCTTTAGCCATTGCAGGGAGTTTCATGCCAGGGGGAGTCAGGGAACTTTCCAAAGGGAAGGATTGCAATGTACATTTAGTCAAAACACCTATTGCAGTGTTTGCTTTGGCTGGAGAGAGCTTTTCATTGTCCTGCCTGAAAACCAGACACATGTCACCCTCTCTAGCCAGGAAGGCCAACACCCTTCAGTGTTGCAAGCCTGCAGGCTCATCTAGTACCCCTGTCCAAGGTCACCCCCGTAGTGCTGATGCAGGGGTGGCCATTTTTAAGGGGTATGAGAAATGATATGACATTTTTGGGTGAAATTTGCAAAACTATGGGGGAGATTTACTAAAAAGTTTTGCAACGCAGCGCAGCTCCCCGCGAGGCTGTGCTGTGTTGCGCTACCGGGAGGGAGCAGGAGCAGGGGCGGCCTTAGGCATGTGCAAGCTGTGCACCTGCACAGGACCACCAAACCCCAGGGGCCACCACACCAATATATATCCTTAATATAATAATCCTCTGAGGATGGATACATATTTGCGTGGCGGCCCCTGGCAGGGATTTGGCGGCCTCCGGCTCTGTTCCACTTCCAAACACCCTGACCCCCCCTCTTCACTGGCCTCTGCGCTCCATCCCGCCCGGACCCCCTCTTACGGGTCCCCCTACCTATGCTCCCTGCCCAGGGCCGCCATGAGCCTAGAGCCGCCCCTGGCAGGAGATCACAATATCTTCATAGATATGGCTCACCCCATCCCCCCCCTTTCCTTTGCACCAGCGCTGATTTCAGCTGCTATGCGCCCGGCACACACCTTAGCACCATAGCGCTAGGGTGTGTGCATTAGTCTAGCACAGGGTTTGTACAGGGAGAGTACCCTTCCTGTACAAAATACGATGACCAAAGTCAGAAAAGGAAGGAGAAATGAAAGCATTTCTCCTTTGGTGCGCCTACTTGAAAAGTGCACAGTTTTCTCACACTAAACCTAATCTACTTTATTTAGCAAATTGGGTTTAGCGTGAGAAAGCTTAGGTGGTTGCACTGGAGCGGCCATGCTCCACCCTTGGCATGCCCCCATGGTGCAAAGTCAGGCAAAGAAGCGCTATGCTCTGCTTCGCATTACTTTTCCGATATTTCCAGGGCTAAACATGTTTAGCGCTGGAAAGTAAATAGGGAAAAAAATATTTTGCGCCAGTTTGCATCCCTTTTGTGACGGAAACACGGCGCAAAATCTTAGTAAATCTCCCCCAAGACTTTATAGCAAAATGTGGTTTGCAGGTTTCTTGTGTGAATTTTTCAGAAGCTTGCGTTCCTTGCGTGATAAAGTAATGCGAGACAGCGCAGGAGACGGGAGTGAGCCGAGGACACCTCAATGTAAAAACAGGTCTCTTGCAAGCAAAAATTACGTCAAATAGCGTAAAGTGCAATTAAAAAAAATGTGGCAAACTAATGTGAAAGATTGGGAATTTAACACATTTTTCTGGTATTTTTTACATCATGGTTCTTCTCCCTTCGACCCAAAATACACCTGTAATGCTAGAAAATGTGGGCACTAAGCTCTGAAACCTCTGGGCGGCACGCATGGTTGCATGAGATTCCTTCAAGGTGCTTTTCAAATGAACATCTCTGGCCACAGACAGCTCTGAGTTCTCCAGGGCTATTCAGTTTAGACTATCGAGCATCTATAGGCCACTGCCTATGAAGCCCATGGCACTTAAATGAAAGAATCCAGTTATTTACTAAATTGCTCATTATTTAAAAACAAAACTGCATATTGTACTTTGTGGCTAAAATCTGGGGAAGGCCTTCATCAAAAAGAGCTTTCTCAAGACAGTCAATTACAATTTTCATGGTGGCCATCAAGACATCCTGTAGTAATAACCATTGTGATACTTGGATGCAAAATGTATATAGTGCTTACTACAAGTGATGAAGCTGTGCAGTACTTTGTCCTTCAGGTCTTTGGAGACAATTTCAGAGGACATGTTCGAAAAGGTGTGTGGGTGTACTCTAGCCTATATATGTGACGCGTTGCATGTGGCGCGTGAGGACTGGCCACCTG
Organism: Lissotriton helveticus; assembly: GCF_964261635.1. NCBI lineage: Eukaryota > Metazoa > Chordata > Amphibia > Caudata > Salamandridae > Lissotriton > Lissotriton helveticus. The sequence continues at coordinate 99,795,172 of NC_136068.1, forward strand.
CTCGAGCCATGATGCACCAAAGTTGACGCTGTGCTTAATCATGAGGTGCTGCAGAAAGGTGTGAGTACATACCGATGCAACATGTGAGTATCATGGATCTACCATAGTCTTTTTCATGAACTCATGCGGGTGGCCATGTTTTTATGCTCTGTGAAAATCACGTAGGTTGTTGCTGATTTTTATTCATGCAGGAATCGAGTTGTCCATCTGAACCGAGAAAGAACTTCCACTGGTGAGACTTTTCGAAGAAAAGAAACAAAAAGAGATTGACAAAAGTTGCTTGTACGTACAATAAGCAGCCGCGGCTGGTAGGGAACGGGGTTGGCGGGCTGGGGGAACGGAGGGGTTGAAAAATATAAAGTAAAAACACTTTTGACTTTTCTGCCACCTCTACTCTGTCTCTGCTTCGCTTCTCTACCTAGCTCCAGTTCGAAAGTAGCTGCAGGAAGCACCCGGGCACACAGGCTCCCCATAGCCAATCACAACGCTTCAATGCAGCCTTGTGATTGGTCTGAACACTGTGGATTGGCGCTCAGACGTGGACAGGGAGCTTTTGCATATATCCCATCGGCCTGTGCATTTCAGCCTGGTGTGGAATATGTTATGTTATTTGTAAATCGCGACTGTTACCCAAAGGTGTCCTGGCGCTGACTGAAGCGTTCTGAGACCCTTCCTGGTGGACAGAGACTGGAAGATATTAATCGGTAAAAAGCCACATTTTGAGGGCCTTCCTAAAAGCAAGTAAATTAGTAATGCATCTAAGGTGCAGCGGAAGACCATTCCAAGCCTTGGCAGCACCTACCTCAAATCTTCTACCGCCCCAATTGGCTTTCTTTACCAGGGGTATCGATACCAATTTCGCTTTTGCCGAGCGTAATGCTCTTGAAGGAGTGTACCATTGAAATAGCATTTTTAAATGTTTAGGCCCGTACCTTGGAGGGCTGTATGTACCATATATAGCGCCTCGAACTGTACACATTGCTTAACTGGCAGCCATTGAAAGCTTTCTAATCTCAGCCGAGATTGATGCATTTTTTCATTTTTTGGGCGTGCCGGTGAGTAGTCTGGCAGTCGCATTCTGTAGAAGCTGCAGTTTATTCATGATCCCGTCTTGTAAACTAAGGTACAAACTGTTACAGTAGTCTAGTTTTGACATGGCTAAAGCCGTGAGGACTGTCTGTTGGCAGTCTTAAGGCAGAAACAGTAAGATTTTCTTGCAGGATTTAAGAGTGAATGAGACCCATAAAATTACCGCATTCACCTGCTCCCTGAAGCTAACTTTGTTATCCAGGTAAACTCCCAGGTTTTTACCTTATTAATGGGAGTAGGTAAAGGGCCCAGTGTATCCGGCCACCATGCTGAGGTCAAAAAGTTCAGATCATATCCGAATAGGACCACCTCCATTTTATTGGAGACTAGCTGCCCGCCCCAACGTTGTCCGGGGATGAAATAGAATCTCTGCAATGGTTGTAATAGGCAAGGCAAATTTATTTCAAAACTTGCCTGTGCGTCCGCTCAGAAGCCCTCGTTCGGTACCGCTGAAGGTGAGTGTGTGCTCTTCTCTTTGTTGTCCCTTGCCGCAATATGTGAACGTGTGTGTCCGCTCCAGGCGACGCGGCAGCCGCAAACGAGTTTGTCCGCTGTTGCGCCACTTAGACGCACCACATGACGTCAACGTCCAGCAATGCCAAATGCAACTCTCGCGTCTAATGGCAAATGCAACTTCCGCTTCTCGCAAGCGCTGGAATCCATGTTTGTTTTGAGGAATGCTGCGCCCATCGCTGTATGCACACGCCCCCCATCGCTCTATGCACACGCCCCCAGCACAATGCTTCTCGCAAGTGGTATCATTCAGCAGGGTTGGGTTTTGACGAATGCCGCGCCCATCGCAAGAGGTATAATTCAGCAGGGTTGGGTTTTGACGAATGCCGTGCCCATCGCTCTATGCACACGCCCCCGGCACAACGCACACACCCACAACGGACTACTTTTCCCCAAACTTTCTTTTTCCCTTCTAATGTATATGTTGGGCTGGTGTATAGCCTATGTCCATCTGCTGATACTCTCCTTTCTAACGCTGTATTGGGTGTTCCGGTTGGCGCTGTGGTTCCGGAGCTTACCCGCCTCAAAGGTTTGGGCTCTCTCTTTATAATATTAGTATGGATAAGTTTTAGGCAGTTTTGAGCCATCCAGACACTTACTGCTGACATGCAATCATGGAATTGGTGTACCGTTTCCTGTTGCCTGGCTGGTAAAATAGAGATCACAATTTGGGTATTATCGGCATATGTCATCAACTTAAAACCAAAGGATTCAATCAGGGGGACCAGTGATGAAACATATATGCAAAGTGTGCAGGAATTTTAGGCCTGGCCAAGCAGTCATGCGCACTTAAGTGTGCCCAAACCACTCCTCTTCCCTGAGCCACCAGCCCCGCCCTGACCCGGCCCACGACAGAGAAAACTTAAATGGTAATAACATTGTTATTATCATTTTATTTTCCATTTTTGACACTCCTCCACCTTAGCGGAGGAGCTGCCACTGATAATAAGGATCCCTAAGTACCCCAAATTCACCAGTGGTAGCTAAAAGTTTGAGAGTCACAACATACCTTTGACCTTTTGACATTTCTGTTGTACTGTAATAAAAAATCTGTCTTTCTAGGGCCATTTTGCACCTGGGCCCAAAATGTGTGTACAGCATTTTTACTAGCATCTCTTACCCAAAGCTATACTCCCTCTTAGTGGTACAGAGAACAGCTTACCTTATGTTCAATAATGATGCCCAGGCAAGCATCAGTTCCAAGGATGTCCTCCATGAAGTTTCTCGATACAAAGGTTACCTGCTTTCCTGCTATGATGGTAGTAAGTGATACAAAGCCCATCACTCCACTTGAGAATCAATACCATTTTATAAACAGAGTCATGCACTGAATAGAATGCAGCAAAGTTGTGTAGCATGTGTCGACATTAATGCTAGAATAGAGTACTGTGCTTCCTCAGGCACCACATAGCTAGGACATCAGCACTAATCTCAGAAACCACCCATGCATTCCTGTGCCTGCTTTATGCATGCCAATTGATGATGTTGGGAACTTGTGTCTCGCTAATGTGTAGATCAGTGGTCTTCAAACTTTTAAATGTCTTGCACCACCCATTGCAAAAATAAATCAGAGGGCCCCCATCATAATTTACAATTTGTCTCTTCAATTGCCAATGTTTAAATATGCCTAGACGTACTTAAACATTGCAGTTAAGTTCTGTTACTGTTTTAAAAATACAATCAAATACATGATTACCAAATATTCTATTCTGGTCAGACAGGCCTTACTAATGTGTAAAAGTATCCACAGTCTGCTTATTAGAAATGGGGGGGTGGGGTTTGGAGAATATGTGGAGACCCTTCCCTTTTGACACCTTCTCCTAGCCAGGATATAAATGACAAAATATGTTAGTGATGGCCCATTAAATGGCGGCTTACTGCAGCTCATTTTTTTATCTGCTTAAAACAAAGCACTGTTATCAGCATAATGCTTTTTTTGGCCATAGCCTGGAGCCCAACCTGGGATCACTTCAGGCCCCCTTAGGGAAACCCCCCCCCCCCCAGATTGAAGACTCCTGGCGTAGATGGTCCCACAGCTTTGTCCTAGAGTAACCTAAAAAAATGAATGAATGAATTAGATGTTTATTTAAAAGACATAATATTTATACAATACAAAAACATAAAGGTGACCCAGTAGTCTTTTGTAAAGTAGGTGTATCAATCAATCACAGAATTTGTATAGCGCGCTACTCACCCGTAAGGGTCTCAAGGCGCTGAGGAGGGGGGGTTGCTACTGCTCGAACAGCCAGGTCTTGAGTAGTTTCCTGAAGGAGAGGTGATCCTGGGTCAGCCGTAGGTGAGTGGGAAGGGAGTTCCATGTCTTCGCTGCCAGGTAGGAGAAGGATCTTCCTCCGACGGTGGATTTCCGAATTCTTGGGATGGAGGCGAGGGCGAGGCTGGCGGATCGGAGCTGGCAGGTGGTTGTGTAGAAAGTGAGGCGGCTGTTGAGGTACTTCGAGCCCAAGTCGGTGAGAGCCTTGTGTGCGTGGGTGAGGAGTCTGAACGTGATCCTCTTGTTGACGGGGAGCCAGTGCAGGTCTTTCAGGTGGGCGGAGATGTGGCTGCGGCGCGGGATGTCCAGGATGAGTCGTGCTGAGGCGTTCTGGATGCGCTGGAGTCTTTTCTGGAGTTTGGCTGTGGTTCCAGCGTATATAAAACATACATTATAATGTTGTACAAGGATTTAATAGTGTGCTTGTGGTATGTGACAAAAATCTAACAACACCCTCTTAAACTGCGATAATATAGTTCCATTTCCATTTCATAACTTTATTTCGATTTACATAAAATCACAAGTTAAAACTACATATACATAAAAAGAAAAATAGTGTAATTATCAAGGACAAAACAGTTAGTAATACAATTGTTTCTTTTCGAGCACCGTGTATACCATTATAAAATTAAACCCATAACAGGAGGCCTAAAATTGGGACTCTGCATTTACAGTGAAGGGGTCTTAACTGTGCGGAGTCATGCATAGTGGATATTTCGGAATACAAGGGACCCTATCAGTGGGTAGGCCGATGCCTCTGCCTCGTCTCTTTCCAGCGAAGCACCCATACCCAGCCTAGAAACTTTGCTACTGCAACCACAACCGGTCCAGCCTCTGATGTTTTGAGGATTCTAAGAGCCTCAAGGCTGGACCTAGTACCCAAGTTGGCACATGTGGGTTTCAACTATCTGGATCTGGGTTTGTTGTAAACAGGACAGACGAAAAAGATATGACCTAATGTTTCTGACATGTCCAGACAAAATGGGCAGTTGCTGGGTTGTGAGTTACCCCACTTGGATGTAAAAACATTAGTGGGGAGTGTTCCCACCCTGAGCTGATGGAATAACTTCCTATCACGGGTTGACGAAATTATATCCCAGTACCCCTCATATTTTGGCTCCTGCTTAAAATCTAAAAAAACACTGGACAGGGAAAAGCTAGGGGAAACCACAATGCGCTTCATATTGACCAGAGACCAATAGGCGGCTTTAAACTCTGTTTTGGATGGAAATATACATTCAGCTGGGGGAGTCCACAAGTGGCTCAACCCCATATCTGAAAGTATATTTTTGACACTTCTGAACCACACCAGTTTCCTGTTTACATCCAGATCCCTGACTTCCAGGGAGCTCTGGGGTCACCCACAGTCGCCTCCAGTAGGCAACCAACCTGTAGTGTGCCACATCCCTAATTGAATGGCACCTGAGATCCAAAAACAGGGGTACTAAAGGGGTAGATTGGGGGAGGCCAATTATTGATCGTGAGAATTTATTCTGAGCCGTAACTAGACAGTCCAAATTCGCATATCCCCACAACTCAGCCCCATAAAGTAATGAGGCACTGATTTTAGAGTAGTAAAGCTGGAGCACTGGTGCTAGGGGTTTAGTGTAAGTCTGACTATGCTCCTTCAGCAAAACCCCCGTATGTTGGGCATGCCTGACAGCATGGCAGTCTATCTGCGGCTTCCAGCTTAACCTTCTATCTATTAAGACGCCCAGGTAAGAAAAAATCTCTGTTTGTTCCAGGATTCCCTCGTTCATTCGGGCGACACCGATGGCTTTTGGGGAGTTTGTCAGGACCATATACTTTGTTTTGTTAGCATTGACAACAAGATCATGGTCCAGACAAAACTCCTCACATCTAGTCTGGGCACGCTTAAGGCCCTGTCTGGTTTTTGAGAGGATAAGGGTGTCGTCCGCAAACATCAGTAGCAAAATCCTCGTAATATTGCACAACCCCGTTAATGTATGTTGAGAAGAGGGTGGGAGCCAGGAAGCTCCCTTGTCTCACCCCCTTCTCAACCGGAAGATTTGTGTGGTGCTGCCCCTTGCGTCCCATCTGACCTGGGCATAGTTATCAGTATGTAGTTTCACAACAAATGCCAACAGGTCTGACGGCATACCTAGCCTTTTCAGTGTACACCACAGCTTATTGCGCGGGACCAAGTCAAACTCTGACTTGAGGTCCACGAACGGTGCATAGATAGTACCCCTCCCTATAGTTACAATGCGCCAATAAATAAGAATCAACCTCATAACCTGGTCCACAGTACTAGTATTTTGCCGGAACCCTGCCTGGAGGTTTGAGAGGATAGCATATTCATCTAGCCAGGCCTGAATTCTGCCTAGCACCACCCTTGCAATACCTTTTTGAATGCAGTCTATTAGGCTAATGGGCCTATAGTTGGCCGGTATCGACCGATCCCCTTTTTTAAATATGGGAAGGATGACTGCTCATGCCCAAGTACAGGGTATGTGAGCTCCCTTAGCAATGGCATTAGCTAGGGGCTGGATATATACAGCCCACAATTCTGTATCTTGGAGGAACAGATCGGCGGGGATGCAGATAATATAGTTCCAAGATTTTGGTTTCAGAAATCAATCAATTTACTGCAAGTGTGGTCTACATGGTAATTTATATACATAAGACCTACAGTCTTTGGCCTGATTTGGAGATTGACAGACAGAATACTCCTTCATAAACATGACAGTGTAACCTATCTGCCAAGCCCTCAGTCCACCATCCTCATTTAGAGATGAGCAACCGTAAGACTTCCGTTAACAGAGCACTCGCTGGCTCTTTCGATGGAATACCTCCTCCAACAGCCCGACGGGATAGAGTCCTACACAGGAATGACATTACACCATCCCCCCTATTTAGGGTGTATGGTGTAATGCATTTTTCCTGTCTGTGACTGCCAGAGAACATTTGGCACTGAGGTACAGGAAAAAAAAACTTTAATGACACCAGAATCTGGGAGAAAACTCCCAGAGGGTGGCTATCATTAGTTTTTTGTTTTTCAAAATCAAAAACTCCCGCTTTGGCATTGACGATAAATCATTGGGTTAATTTAAGGGTTGATGACATCAAATGCCAGGACTTCTTTCTGTTTTCAGGCATGTCAGTGATCTTCCTGACCAACTTGTGACACAAGAATTGATTTTTTTTTGACTGATTAATAGTGAGTTTCATTAGTTGACTCGGAAGTTGATAGTAGTTACTATTGGGACTGCACAGTCATTTGGTGAGACGAAGAGATGGATATGCCAGAATCTGCAGAGGTAGAGGTGAGATGTTCTGAATTCAGATTCATTCAGGACATAATGGGACATTTTTGTATTTTGTGTCACTATTATGACATTAGCTCTGAAAGTGGGATGGTTAGCTGGCACATGATTGGCTGACCTTGGATAAGTGGCTACGGGTAGAAGGTTAGAGGGCGGCGGAGCATTTGGTGCTGAGGAGAGGGACAGGGTTCTCCTAAGTCGGTCCTGGTTGGCTGGATCCATGCCTGATTTTAAGATAACTACATTTATCTAAATAGGGATATGCAAAAATCTAGCATGGATCCGGCCCTTCAGGACCGACTGTGGAGAGCCCTGATTCAGGAGACAGTGAGTCGCGGGAGTGTTGTGGTGGTCATCCTTAATTCAACGGGAGGCAGGCAGGTTTTTATGGACAAGACAGGTTAGAAATACATAGACAGTACGAATAGGCTAATCGTTTTGTTGGTACTAGGTGGTTACAAATGTAAAATTCTGCTGCATATATCATGTCTATTTATAGCTTTGGCTCAGGAAAGGAGATTGTTTTACGATATATATTCTATACCTATGGGTAATGGTCTTAGAACAAGTAGTGAAGCACTCATTTTTTGTTTGAATACTGAATCGGTTTTTATTTTGCATAAAGTTACAAAATTCTTTTTATGTAATTGGTGTTCAATTTTACATGTTGAAAAAATAAAAGTTAAAGTTAAAAAAAGTACTTCACTTGTTAACTGGCGATTATGTAAAAGTGATGAATATTTTGGAATACTGAATTGTATGTAAAAGTTATTGACATATTGTGTTCTATTTAGGGCTGGGCGTAGTTTGCGAAGTAGCGCTTCGCGAAGCTACTCAAAGTGCACTTCGCACTACGCGAGCTACGCATAGCACTACGCGAACTGCGTAGTAGCATGTTTGCACTGTGCAAGATGCCGTTTTCAATGATTGCACAGTGCGGACAAGCATCCGGCACTGTGCAATCATTGAAAACAGCATTTTGCACAGTGCGAGCTGTAGTTTTCTGCCGCTCAAGGAGATTTTTCCTCGAGCGGCAGCTTTCTCAACGCAGACTGGTAGTTACTCATCGCGAGCGGTCGCGAGCATACGCGACTACTCGCAATGAGAAACCAGACCTCCCCTCGTTGAGAATCTCACAGGGAGGTTTATTTTCCACCCTCGCGATTGGCAACTTGATGTTGCTGATCGCGAACGAGGAAAAAGTCTCGCCAGGATGTAATTTTGCTAGCTCGCGGTCGCCAACTTGACGTTGAGGACCACGAGCAAGCAGAAAATGACCGCTGCACTAAGCTACGCGTGTTTGCACTGTGCTACGTGCAGTTCGCGTAGTGCAAAGTTGCGCAAACTTCGCAAACTACGCGAGCGTAGCGTAGTGCTTTGCCCAGGCCTAATTCTATTAATGAGGTAATGTTTTTTAATTGACTGATGAATAACTGTATCCCTACATGTGGCCATCAAGTGATATTTCATAGTTGCATATGTTGCTAATTCATGCTAATGCCATCTTTGTTCTCATTGGTCCCTTGATGACTCTGGTTGATACCTTACCTAGACATTGCTTGTAAACGTATTACCTATCACCTGAAGTTAAAGAAAACTCTCACCTGCAGGTGAGTCTCACATCAAAAGTTGAAGAAATCTCACTAAATTGTTGGCTCTTACATCACCATAGGGACAACCCTTGCACGTAGACCCCAGATCTCCAGAGGTCAATAAGGGTTTACATAAGCGAGTCTCTGCATCAGCATGAATTCACCTCAGTGCCAAGACGCCCCGGCAAGCGAGCGCTTTATAAGTATATCAGTCAGTCAGTCCGTCAATAAATCCTGCTGGCTGCAATTCTAGGTACTTATTACATCCCCTTGATAGGACAGCCACCCCGTGGGATACTTGTAGTGCGATCCCTATCACTTGGAGTGGACAGTGACTTCTGATGTCACTCGTGAGTGTACATTCAGTCCAATACTGGGACACTACAGTGGAGACAGAAGGAGTCACCTCCCAAGCCCTTACCAAGTTTCTCCCAGTCCTACCCTCAGATTTAGTCCACCCTATGCTGTCTTGCTGGCTTATCTAGGAAGTTAAGAAATTGCACATTCCATTATCTGCATGGCTTTGAGGATACATTTCTGGTGACCTTCTGAATTCATTTTGACCAAGTCTACATTTTTAAATAACCAGATGCTCAATGCAGGTGGAATGGGGTTAGGAAAGGCCAAATGGATCTCTTAATGCCCGCTGAATGGTAGTGCAATGGACAATTACATTGTAAATCAGGTGGTCTTCAAGGATCTGACAGGACATTCAATTCTGGGTTGTTTTCTTTAATGGTACAATATTAACCAGACTTTTGAAGCAAAGTGCTCAACAAAAACATTGATCTGTCCCCAGGTGTCACATGTGCCAACTGGATAAAAGTCCAGAACTTGCCCGTATCACCTTCATCATTTTGTAGATCCCCGACGTCAACCCGCTTGTCGGACACGCTTCGTCCCTGCCATAGCCACACAGTTGGAGAAAGTCTACAAGGAAATAGCTAACATGAATTTAAAGAATGTCCTTATCAATACCAACAGTAAAGAAAAGAAACCCAAGTCTACTGGGAGGAGTGATGAATAAATACTCTTATCCACTTGTGATAATGTCCCTGCCTTTCTGTCTCACGTTAGCAAATAGTAAAACAATAGGGAACCACTTGTGCAGCTCCATGTTGGCCAAGTGTCATCTGGTGTATACACAACATTGAGTTGGTAACGGTTAGCTCCACAACAAAGCCGCCCTGGAGTTATTATTTTCTGTTTCATAACTGGGAGGTGAGGGGTCGGTGAGAGTGAGAGTCGGTTCTCAGTCATCATCCAATCATTATGGCCTCCACCTTTCTCTGGCCCACAGCCAATCAAGGCACAGAGATCGACTCAGGCCTTGTTCCGAGTATCCTGGCCATATAGGGTTTGTTTGCAAGTGGGGCAGTGGCATTTTAAAACTAAGGACCACATTTCATAAACTTTTGTGCAGGTACTCGCGTGACACAACACAGCAGAAAAGACAATGTCTATTTACTTACAATTGTTAAGATCCTATTCGCAGAGCAACATTGCATTGCCCACAGAGCCCACACAACTGTACTAAATGTGGTCCTGAGACTTTTTTTTTAGTACATTTTATTTATTTGCAGTCATAATATGAAAACACTTTGCAGCACTAAGCGGGGGGGGGGGGGTGGGGGGTGATGCTGCCCCGCTATAGCAGAGGAGCCGCCGCTGCAAAAACCGGTGATGTTGTACTATAGCCTTATAGCCCACCATAGCGGGCTAAACTGGCTATTAAAGGCCTGCTCCCGTGTTATAGGCCCAAGCCGAAGGTGAGGGACTTTAACAAGGGAGCGGGACTTTAATAGTCGGTATAGCCCTGCAACGGCGGTCTATAAGGCCACTAGAACTTTCTGCCACTAGAGGGCAGAATGTTCTAACAAATTAAACAAAGGCTTCAGCGAGCGCGAGGGGATTTAAACCCCCTCGAGCCTTGAGAGGCCTTTGTAGAACACTGGAATGTTGCTCTGCGGGCCTTTACCAACCCATAGAAGCAGGGGGCACTCCATTCAATGAAGCTCCCAACATACCAATGTTCTAAAAGACTTTATATTATTCTATTAGTGCCTTAAAGGATGAATTTTTTAGCAGTTTTATATAGTGCAAAGTTGACCTGAAAGAATTTGAGTGCTTTAGATGAGCACCAGTTACATTACAAAAAGACACATTCATTTTTGATCGGTACGGGGAGATTAAGGGCCTCATCTGTGGCATTTTGGCGTAGGGCAATGCAGTAAGGCTCCTTGCTGCGCTGCCCTACGCCAAAGTGAAAGGGCATGAAGGCACCTTAATTAAGCAATACGGTGCATCCTGTCCTTTCTGCCTGGGCTGGCACCATTTTGGCAACCTAGCGCCAACGTAGGTACCCTTGCACCATCGTGCAAGGGTGTCTACGGTACAGGTAGGATTATTTTTGTGCCCAAAGGCGCACCTTCCTGCACAAAAACAATGCTAAGAGGCATTTTGCTCTTTCCTTGAGTGCTGCAAAGTGAAATTGTTGCTGTCTGTGCACAGTAGTAAAACCATAGTTCATCAGGTAGCTCTTATCCCAAATCCTCCACCCAATCTTCTCCTCACTTGTATCTCAGAGATCATTTGGCGTCAACTATTGCTTTGTAAAGTCTACTGATGAGGCCTCTTGCAGAAGGATGGGTCAGCAGTGGAGTCAGTGCCAGCAGAGACAGAGGCTCGGCAAGAAAAGTCAGGCAGGAGCCTCTCACAGAGTGCTTAGGTCTAAGGTGTAGAAAAACATCCAGCGGGGAGATACACCCTCTCTCCTTGAATTAATCTAATGACTTGAACTCCCTTCTGAGGTTAGATCACACAGTCTAACTGAAATTAATATGGCTAATTGATTTTGCGCTTTTGGTTCTAATGAGACCTCTAATGTTGGGTTATTGGGTATTGGCATAGCAGGTGAATACAATTCATCCAAGGCCATCTTGTTACCAATGTAATTCCAAAAATGTACCATGCAGGCAACTACATTAAATTTCATCTGTCATCAGGGCTTAATATAGCCTTATAGCCAGCCGTAGCGGGCTATACCGGCTATTAATGGCCCGCTCCAGCGTTAAAGGCCAGAGCTGAAGGTGAAGGCCTTAAACAAGGGAGCTGGACTTTAACAGCTGGTATAGCCCAGCTACGAAGGGCTATAAGGCTATTAGAACATTCTGCCACTGGAGGGCAGAATGTTCTAACAAATAAAACAAAGGCTTCAGGGAGCGTGAGGGGATTGAAATCCCCTCAGGCTCCCTGAAGCCTTTGTTCACAGCCACAGCTGTGAACAAAGAAACTTTAGAATGTTGGAGCGCCGGGTTTATACCAGCCATTATAAACCCGGAGCTACTCCATTGTTTTCAATGGAGCTCCCAACATTCCAATGTTCTAATATAGCCTTATAGACCACCGTAGCGGGCTATACCAGCTAATAAAGGCATGCTGCAGAGTTAAAGACCCCAGCCGAAGGCGAAGGACTTTAACAAGGCAGCGGGACTTTAAAATCCAGTATAGCCTTCTACGAAGGGCTATAAGGCTAATAGAGCATTCTGCCACTAGAGGGCATAATGTTCTAACAAATAAAACAAAGGCTTCAGGGAGCGTGAGGGGATTGAAATCCCCTCAGGCTCCATGAAGCCTTTGTTCACAGCCACAGCTGTGAACAAAGAAACATTAGAATGTTGGAGCTCAGGGTTTATACCAGCCATTATAAGCCCAGAGCTACTCCATTGTTTTCACTGGAGCTCCCAACATTCCAATGTTCTAATGTGCATTAGGACCTAATATAAAAGGTAAGAGGAGCTATATCCTGCTTAACTGTAAAAGAAGGAAGCCAGTGTTCTACGAGAGCCGGCAAAATCAGATTTTGCTTGAGCAACCCAATAGTAAAGTTCGAAATTGGGGACAGTAAAACCCCATGGGCCTCATTTATGAAGGCCATGAGCCGCCGGTGCGTCACTTTTAAAATGGGAAAAAGTGACGCACCGGCGGCGCAAGGCCTTCATAAATGAAGCCCCATGTGTGTAAGAAAGTATCAGTGTCTCCCAATGTACCAAGGACCTTTGTCACTGCTAGTGGTATATTGTGAATAAGTATAGAAGCCTAGACAGCCTATTACAGCAAATCTTCCAGCCAATGAGAGCAGGAGCACCTGCCAGCTCCTAACTTCTTTTGGAATAGCCAGCATTGCAGGCCCATAGTTTTCTCTGATCACCAGTTTCGTATCTCGCTGTGCTCTAATCTAACTCCGTCTTCACTTCACACCAAAGGGAATTTATTGCTTGATTTACTAATGCTTTTTGTAACCTGGATCACTTGCAATTTACTCCCGTCCATTGACAGCCCAGAAAAGCTACCAAAGAAAACAAATTCTCTATTTATTGGAGAAATGTTAGTAGGGGGATTCTTAACATGAAGTAAAATATCATCTGCATATAACGAGATCAGGTAACTCTTCCCAGCTGTTCCTGTCCCTTTACATAAATGGTGTTCTTTTAGTATCCTAATGAAGGGTTCTGCAGTGTCAAACTCAAAATGACCAATTTCTTTGAAGAGAAACCCAGCCACAGTAAAACTACACGCACGGCTTCAAGCACAGTACTACATAAAACAGTAATCTGAGTATTGCAGTGGCATCTCCAAAGTGCTCAGTTTAGTTGCTCCATAGTCATATTAGCCAAATTGCAATCAGCACCACAGGAAAGTGCACTGTGGGAAGATGAGAAAACATCATAGTCGTGGAGGCCATCAGAGTAACTTATTCATGTACCAAGCACTTAGGAATAATCTATAAATTGAGCTGGTGCTGATTGAACGTGTTCTAAATCTACCGCACTTAGGAACGCATTGTCCATAGATGCAAAACGTAGCCAACCTATCCTGAATTCAGGGCCCAGGCATCCAATCCTACTGTGTTTTTATCTGCAACCTTAAGTTGGCACATTCATGCCATCCTTACCCGTTCACCCTTACTCCTGCTTACTGGGCAACAAGGGTAGTAAATGTTCCACTTATTCACAAAAGTCCATTATGGCACTACTGAAAATACACACTGCTGTCATGCGCAATTCGCTGATGGAGTCAGCCGTCTACAACTCTTGAATGACTCTAGTCATGAGGAACAGTGGCATGTCAGAGGGCCATGGACCCGATTCACGGACACTACTGTTTGAGTGAATGTGGCTTACCTCATCGGTCTCGTGGCATATTCAGGAATTTCAGGAGAGAGACAGGAGTAGTCCTTTCTTACCCATGGCTTGGTCCTGGCGTTGTATGACGTTACAACTCATACTTTTACAATGCATACCTTTACAACACATTTTTTACAACGCATTTTTTACAACGCAACATCCATTACAACGCATTCCATTACAACGCATGCCATTACAACGAATTTTTAAAAACTACCTTTACAACGCATTCCATTACAACGCATACTACCTTTACAACGCATACCATTACAATGCATAGCATTACAATGCATGTATGGTAAGTATTGGATGGTGTAGGGGTAAAAATTACTATTCTAACTCCAGGGGGTGCAACAGTAGGGAAAGTGTTGGATAGTGTATGGGTAAAAATTACTATTCTAACTCCAGGGGGTGCAACAGTAGGGTACGTGTTGGATAGTGAAGGGGTAAAAATTACTATTCTAACTCCAGGGGGTGCAACAGTAGGGTAAGTGTTGGATGGTAATGGTATGTGTTGTAATGGTATGCGTTGTAATGACTGTGTTGTAATGACATGCGTTGTAATGGTATGCGTTGTAGTGTCATGCGTTGTAATGGTTGCGTTGTAATGGCATGCAATGTAATGGATGTTGCGTTGTAAAAGTTTCGTTGTAATGGTAGTGCGTTGTAAAAGTTGCATTGTAAAGGTTGTTTCCCAGTCCTAGTATTAAGGAGTACCGCAACAAACAGTAAGTCTCAGCAAAAGCTTTACAAAACTGGCTCTACATGTGCATGACTGGTCTCCCTTCAAACTACTTGACGATGAGGCAACAACTACCCACATTGTGAAGCAAAGTGTTCCTCAGCATGCAACCATAGTAATGTCACATTACTGAACGGTAATCTTCATTACATATTCATAGGTCCTCCTCGTCCTAGTCATGTCCCCTCGTTTTGTAATCAGTGGGACGAAGAGGACCTATGAGGGGGTAATCAATCAATTAATCAATCAGGGAATTTGTAAAGCGCGCTACTCACCCGTAAGGGTGAAAAGGCGCTGGGGGGGGGGGGGGGTCCGCTACTGCTTGAAGAGCCAGGTCTTGAGCTGTTTCCTGAAGGAGAGATGGTCCTGGGTCAGTCGTAGGTGGGTGGGGAGGGAGTTCCAAGTCTTGGCCGCCAGGTAGGAGACGGATCTTCCTCCGGCGGTGGTTCTGCGGATGCGTGGGACGGTGGCGAGGGCGAGGCTGGCGGATCGGAGCTGGTGGGTGGGTGTGTAGAATGTGAGGCGGTTGTTGAGGTAATGTCCCATCACTTACGGGTAATCTTCTTTACACCCGATTAAGGTTCTCCTAATCCCAGTCATTACAATATGAGGGGACATGACTAGGGTGAGGAGGACCTTTGAGAGGGTAATTGTGAGCCTAGATGATGCACACTCAGCTGTCAACATCCTGGTTAAATCCAGAGGGCATTTTTGTTAAATGGCTTCAACCTGTGGGCTTCAATGTGTTGAGTAACTTACTCCATGACATGGGAGGTTGAAACTTCCTCCGTGTCATGGGAGGTTGAAACACCTCTGCGTCACTGTGTGAACATTGATAACCTTGAGAGTTACTTCCATGAAAATAAAATGCAGGTTGTCAAGATAATGAGCATTCCGGAGACTGGTTTAGGTCACTGAATGTGTTGCATGTGTGGTGAGTTTTTTGTTTTTTTTAAACTTTATTTTTTCAAGTTTGCAATGTACAAAAAAAGAACCCCCCCCCCCAAAAGGCATAATTAAAAACATTTTTATACAGATCGACAGAGTCATTACGGCACATCTCGGACTAGGATGACATCTGGGAATACGTAAGTTCATGAGGTACAGTAGAATAAAAAGCAGAGAACAAATGGCATCGAGAGGAAAACAGGCCAGGCCCAGCTCCGTGCACTGTGCGAGTAACACCTCAGTGGACTCCTCCCCTCTCCCCCTCAGACTCTGATTCTTGCGCTGAAAATAATTCGCCGCTAGTCCCCTCAGAGTCTCTGTGTGACGAGTGCCCTCCGGTAGCCAATTCCGTCATACACATGGTACGCCATGCTAGCAGGTCCTCTTGCAATTTTTCATCTCTCCTAGTGTTCTGCATGTGTGTTTCCTCTGCGAGTGTCCATTCCCTTACATCTTTAAGCCATGTGCCTATGTCAGGGGCCCTCTGTCCCATCCACGTGATAGCGACCCTGCGCCTAGCCAACACTAACATCAGTTGCAATAATTTATATGAAAGTTTCTGTTTCCTCGGCTTGGGGACCAATGCCAGCAGACAATGTAAGGGTGTTAGCTTGATGTAGAGGCCAGTGGTGGCCGCTATATGACCTACAACCCCTGCCCAGAAGCTCCCCACCAACGGGCATTCCCAGGCCAGATGCAAAAATCCCGCCTCCTCCGCGCTACACCTGGGACAGTTGTCCTTTCGCATGTGTGGTAAGTTAATAGTCTTCACCTGGAGTATCTGATGCAGAAAAATCTAGCCATTACCGTCGCCAGGGATTGTTCTAGCGAAAAGGGCAATTATTCATCCATGTGTTTTACTCCTCGCGAATGGCAGGTAATCAAGATGATCATGTGATGACAGGAACCCTAGAGGCCTGGAAAAAAATTAAGGTGAAGCTTTGTATTGAGTTAGCAGCGCACACTGGCATTTACAGTCAAATGACACACCGAGGAAAGATCAAATGGCTCCAAATAGTACATCTGTGCCCCTGTTATGAATCCCTGCTCCCAATCTGCACTCTCTATCTTCATGCACCTCTCAGAGGAGGGGGTGGCTACTGACAGGAGGTGGATCATAAAGAGAATGCAAGGGAAGAAAAAAAAGTCTTAAAAATCAATTGCATAGAAAAGTAGAAGTGTCTACTTTATAGACCTCCCCAGAGGTCAGTACCAGTTGCAAATCTAGCTCCTCACTACCAGTACAGCAGCAAACGCGAGCCAGTCAGATTAACTTTCAGTACTGGAATGAGGACAGTAGTTTAACATCAGTTCCACCAGCTTCATCCCAAAGCAAAACATCCCATGCCGAATACTTTTCAAAATATAGGTAGCATCATAGTCATTGGAAACTAAATAACATCCAGGAATAAAAAGAAAATGCTGCAGGAAAACAGTGATGGAACATATTCATTTGCAATGGATGAATACTCATTGATATATTGACAAAGAAAAATATAACACTGACAATGACTAAGCAGAAGTAGCAACCAATTAGCTGTTGTGTCCTGCTATCAGTGTATCCTCAGAAACTATTTTCAGTGCAGCAGGTCCTTTGATCAGAAACAGGAAGACCTGACTACACACTCAAATTCTTGAGAGACTTGCCACACTCAAAATTAAAAGGTGTTTGCTATCAAAGAAGTAAACTGTACTTAAAGGTGCACCAAATGGTGTGACCATTGCGACTTCCTTAATTTTCCTCCAAACCATCATTTACCTTTTGTTGTATTGTATTAAAACACAAATAATCTTCTATGAAGTATGCAAGTATAAACCTAGGTAACTTAAAAAACACCTACTTTGCCTGATTCCTTCTCATGATTATTGCCTGTCTAATTTCTTACAGAATCATATTTTTAGTTCAGTATATGCAAGGTACATATTTAACTTGAGAATGTGGCAGGTTTAGTGGCAACTTAGAAAAGTATTTTATAAGCTTTTCTACTAAATCATGCTCAATGATTCCAACACACAAATGGGATAATGACCCCATGGTAGTGATCATTGGCAGGGACAGCAAAATAATCAATTCTGACGAACACACTGAGGAAATCATGAAAAATAAAAAATAAATATATATTTAAATTATGGTTCCGATCTAGAAATCGAAGAAACACATCGGTAGTCCAGCGAAGTCAATTTATTTCTCACCTTGTATTCCTTCAAAATAACAAAGCAGGAAATTCAGATGATCTTATTCATGATCAGGTGCATCAATAGATGGATTACGTGATAAAAAGGTCTGGAACCAGTCATGATCTCACTCGGGGAAGATGTTTGTGATGGATGCACAGGAGCAATCTTAGTTATGGTTAGGTAACTCCCATGTTTTAGCGACTCTGTTAAGGCTAGGATGTAACTCTGTCAGCAAAAATGTAAAATTATGGGTTACTATGCATAGAAATGATTACATGTATTGTCTTGTTTATATGTTTTGATAAATACGGCCAGGGGGTTTCCGACTCCTAACCCAAAGAGATTGATTTTGTATTATGGTCTCTGATGATGGATGTGAAGGCGGGTGGGGTTTTCTGGGGAGGGCGGTATCTCCAAGGGACATCTGCGACTACCTGACCATATGGAAGCAGAGAGGGAGTGGAGAACCACAACTGTCAGTTCGACAAAGGCAGCACTTGAAGCAGATTCTTCTAATGGCTTAGATGCAAGAAAATCTTAGAGCGAGCTAGCAGAGCATTCCGGCTGGGAATGTCCATGTTCTCAAGTCTAAGAAGCACTTGTCCTCATGGTATCTATATGTTCTGCATTCACACTTAGCGGGTCATTATGAAGGCGTGCGGATGGTCACCGCCTGACCGGTGGTGGTGATCCACGCGCCATAACTCCCCGCCCGACCACCATTTACCTCCCGCCATATTACCATGGCAGGGGGTACAGCCATGGTAATATGGTGGGGGAAAACCAGGGGCCAGATGTAGGAGCCCTAATACCGGTCGGAAACGGCCGATTTCGGCCGTTTCCGACCGGTATTAGGGTTTTCAGATGTAGGGGGCTGAAAATTACAGAATCGGTATATTCACCGATTCGGTAAAATTACCGATTCTGTAAATTACCGAATCGGTAAATATACCGATTCTGTAATTCCAAATGTAGGTGGCACTGTTTACAGTGCCACAGGCCCTTAAGAGTCGGTATTTTACCACACAATCCTATTGTGTGGTAAAATACCGAATTCAGGTGTGCATGCACACCTGTGCAATGTGACACACAGACATGCCCTTAGGGCATGTATGTGTGCCACATGTCACACAAGCCTGTACTTGGGGTGCTAGAGGGTGTCAAAGTAACACCCCCTGCACCCTTGCAGGATTCGGTTTTTACCGATTCGGTGAATACCGAATCGGTATTGCCCATTGATTCCTATGGGCTTCAAGGCCTATAGGAATCAATGGGCAATACCGATTCGGTATTTACCGAATCGGTAAATACCGAATCTTACAGATTCGGCATTCCTGAATTCGGAATTACCTACATCTGCCCCCTTCCCATTTACAGGCTCTTAAATACCGAATCGGTAAAATTTGGTATTTAGGAGTCTGTAAATGGGAATTACCTACATCTAGCCCTAAGTCTTTTCTCCTAGGCGCAACTAGACTTTCCCTAAATCTGTTGGGTGCCTTTTTTCTGTGTTTTATTGCATGTATGTGTGCACAATGGTGGCACGCCCTCTCAGTCCTAGAGAATAAAACACAGGAATTGACAGCATGGGCATTGTAACCACCGAGGACAGGGGACAATAGCCACCACCGCAGATATTTAAGAGGATACTGATATTAAACAGTGACAGACCCACTCTCTGAAGCCATGCTGCACATCACCGAAGTCTCCTTGAAGCACTGTGACCTAGGCACCACCCCCAAACCAACAGACCACGCACGAAACCTGGGCTTCATCCTGGACTCCTCCCTCTCGATGACCAGACAAGTCAACGCCGTCTCGTCATCCTGCTTCAACACCTTGCGCATGCTCCGTAAGATCTTCCGATGGATCCCCACCGAAACCAGGAAGACGGTCACGCAGGCACTTGTCACCAGCCGACTGGACTACGGGAACACCCTCTACGCAGGAACCACTGCCAAACTACAGAAAAGACTCTAGCGCATACAGAACGCCTCCGCACGACTCATCCTGGACATCCCCCGCCGCAGCCACATCTCCGGCCACCTTAGAGACCTGCACTGGCTCCCTGTCATCAAGAGGATCACATTCAGACTCCTGACCCACGCACACAAGGCTCTCTACGACCTGGGCCCCAAGTACCTCAACGACCGCCTCACTTTCTACAAGCCCACCCGCCAGCTGAGATCGACCAGCCTCGCCCTTGCCACAGTACCACGCATTCGCAGAGCCACCGCCGGAGGAAGATCCTTCTCCCACCTGGCGGCCAAGACATGGAACTCCCTCCCCATCCACCTACGGCTGACCCACGACCATCTCTCCTTCAGGAAGCAACTCAAGACCTGGATTTTTGAGCAGTAACAGACCCCTCCCCGCCAGCGCCTTGAGACCCTCAGGGTGAGTAGCGCGCTATATAAATTGTTTGATTTGATTTGAGGAGCAACTCTGGGGGGTCTCTATGACACCTTTGTTTGGTTCATTATTTAGCTGTGGTCATTGAAGTGTTGATTCTCTCCTTAAATCAGTCTGTCTGGCCAGCCAGAAAAGCCAGCAGAGTAAGGGAAGGCTGGCAAGACAATTTAGCCATCAGAGTAAGTCGATGCAGGGAGATACTATTTTATATTATTGCTACTTCTGGCTGCGGCTATGAGAAAAAAAAACTTTTAGGAGAGGCGCAACACCTCAATGATAGCATTCAATGATAAAGGGGGTGTGCCAGGTAATGAAGTCCAGTAGCCAGCGAGTAGTATCAAAAAAGTTCTTTATATCAAATTCACAAACCGGTTCTGTAATACGAAAAGCTCAGCCAACGCGTTTCATTCCCTCAAGGGGAACTTCATCAGGGCTTCTATGTCAGTTCAAAAAGAGTTCAAAGGCTCAAATGTTCAATGTGAATGTTCAAATCCGGTGTGTTGTTCTTGAACTCTCCAATGCGCTTACAGGCTCGGTCAGGCCTGCATTAATTAATTGCGGGTTTCTAACGCGCTAGAATCGACTCCCGAAGGAGTATCTCTGCACTATAGACCACTGGGGAACCCGTCCTGGCTTTCCCTGTGAGATGGTCCCTACTGGGTATCTCCAAGGTAAAACCAGGCATCCCCGGCGTATGTGTGGGGCCGTTGTGGAGATGAAGCAAGCTAATGCCCAGAGTTGCCAGGTGTGATCCCTAGTTAGAGTAGGCACCGAGGCGAGAATTATCGAGTCTGCTGACGCTGGTCCAAGACCCTTCCGCGTCAGGAATAGAACCCTGGTCCCAGGCCGTCCTCTGTTCCCGGGTCTGCTGCCTCTAACCAGTGAGCCACACCACTCCACACCTTATATGTCAATAGAAAATACTCAAGGGTTCAAATGGTCAGTAACAAAGTTCTAATCCAGTGTATTAAGCTGGGACTCTCCAGGGTGCTTAAAGGCATAATAAGGCCAGCATAGGGAGACTGAAACGCACGTTTGTCCGGTCGACACGCCGTACCTCAATGATAGCAATTAAAACAATAGGAAAAAAACCAAGAGGTCTCGGATCCCCCACATTGTTTTGTTCCTGTAGTGTTATTGACAGGCTGCCCTCTCACTGTATCTGACCTTCAATGTCTGTGGAAAACAGAAAAGCACACTTTAAGTCTTATGACTGTGCACCTGCATGTGTGTATAGTGTCAGTTTTATTTAAGGTGTGATAAGCGTATTTATTGAGCTCCATATATTAACACTCATTGAATAACATGAATTCAAAAACTGAACACAAAACACTGACCTTATCATTGAATGGAAGAGAGAAATTATAACTCTGTAGACTCTGCACTGTACTATATGTAATTATGGACTCAAATCCTGGCTCCCACACTTGACCAATTGTGTGATCCACATCCCTTTGCTTTACTTCACAATCTATGTTTTTCCTAAACCATCCAGCTTAAGAGCACATTGCAATAATTGTACAAGATCTGACCTCTAAAAAACCTTAGTTTTATATGGTTATAGTAAATCTTTAAAAAAATATTACTTTTATTAAATGCACTCAATTCAAATCTATAATCCTATATACGTATTTGAGACACTTAGAAATGGCAAAAAAATATGTTTGTTTATTTATTTTAAAATCTTTATCATATGTTTTAAAATGTTGATGGTTCAGCTCACGATTTGGAGGGAAATCAAACCCCTGGCTGGGCACTCCCCAAAGCTTTCTGTGTCCCCAAGAAATGTAGGAGCTTATTTACAAGCCACTTGTGCAGCTGGTGCGTCACTTTTTCCTGTATAAAAAGTGACCCACCGGTGGCTCAAGAGGCTTGAAAAGCCCTTTGGTGCCTTCTAAGCCCTTGTTTGACAGCGTTTATAGGCAGGAAACACCAGGCAATGTAAAACGTCAATGTCTCCTGCCCTCGAGGCCTTGCCTCAGAGGTCACAGACTCCTCTAAGGTATGAATATGCTGCTCGGAGGAGCACTTCCTGCCCCCCAGACTTTGGACTGTGGTCACGACTCTCCAGCCGCTGTTTTCACAAGTCCCTCATTAAGCTGAAGCCCTTTGTAAACGTTTGCAGTATTGCAGCGACGTGGCAGAAGCAGTTTACCTTGGCAATTACAAACAGGCAGTGAAGCCAGGGTGACTCTGCTCCAATTAAGAGCAGGTGGCATGGCACTGCCAGTTACCGAGAGGTGTTTACTCACTCGCTATGGCCATAAACCTGCGCTGAGAACTTCTGGAACAAGCATTGGTAATGCAATCGGTCCCGCATTGGGGAAAGTTAGAGCTATTGGGGTTGTAAATGACAAAGGGCATATTTTCCATATTTGGGGTTACTCCGAAATTGGTAACGCCGCATTCCCTCAGTTTCAAAATGCGCCTTATTTACAAGAATGCTGCACACCCCAGCATTTCTCCTAGCGATGGGGTTAAAGAAGCTGCCTAGCGACATTACAGGCCACTTGCCCCATGTTGCAAAAGTGCCTGCACTGCAGGGGTGATTGTTTATGTGCAGGAAGAGACAGGTGTCCCTTCCTGCGCATAAACACAAGACAATCTTTTACAGGCGATTTGTCGTGTCTATGAGTGCTGCAGAGTGCAGCTCACATGGAAAGAGCAAAATTCAAGGAGAAATGAAACATTTTTCCTCGTATCGCCTGCTTAAGACCAAGTATTCCCTGGCAGTATTTTTGTCACTGCCCCATCCTTGTAAATATGGGGCAGTGTTTAAAAGCAATGGGTGTTGTGACGGAACGACCAATGCAACACCCATTGCACACCCTTTTGCACCAAGTGTTGCATGAATAGGTACATCATTTATCACGTTAAGTGGCTTAATGCCACCTTATAAATAAGGCGAAGGAATTAATGCCACCAGAACATCAAAAAAAGTGATGTTCGGGTGCCATTAACTCCTTGTAAATATGCCCCAAAGTTTTTTAGTTATGTTTTTTGGTTTGCAAGCATTTCAGACTGCTGTTCCGTAACATGAAGCACTAGCAAAGACAGCAGGTCTGGCCTATCACATACAATGCCTTGATGTTTCCATCCATGCTCACACTCATTTTTCTGTACCTTGAATTCCTACTGATCATCCATGCAGTCAGTCAATCAGGCTAGCAAGGTCTCGGCCACCTGCTTCACAAACTTGCGGTGGCTGAGGAGAATCATCTGGATGCTGCCATACGACGCCCAACACACTGTGGTCCATGCCCTTATACCCTCTTGACTGGACTACGGAAATGTCCTTTATCTTGGGGCGAACAAGCAGTGAAAAGACGACTTCATCTGGTTCAAAATGCCGCCGCAAGGCTGCTATGTAAAATTCCTAAAACAGCTCATATCTCGGGACATCTTCGAGACTTACATTGTCTCAGGGTAGAGAGTCGCATTAAATTCAAAACCCTGAGCTACATGTTCAAAATCAAAGTTGGATCAGCTCCACTATACCTACAATCCCTTGTCTGCCCCTACATTCCCTCTCGCCACCTCCGGTCCTTATCCAAAGGCAACTTCACTGTCCCCAGAATTAGACTTTCTAGAATGGGTGGCGGATCCTTTGCGTATATTGGACCAACTCTTTGGAATTCTCTCGCCCTGAATATTCGCTTCGAAACCAGCTATATCCGGTTTCGCAGAGCCGTCAAGTCCTGGCTTTTCAATCAATAACGTTATCCCTATCTGCAACGTTAGGCCACTTAGCACCTTATCTGTTCAGCGCCGGGAAACCCTTTTTGGCTAGCTGTCGCGCTTAATAAGCTTAATAAATAAACAAAATAAATAAATAAATATTTGTTTGATGAATAATTAAAAGTGACTGACGGCGTCCATCGGCCGTACCAAAAAGCATGAATGCTGACTTTGCAAAAAGAGAATATTTCTATCATCTGTTCCGAGCTATTTATATGCTCCACAATGCACTCAAGCACTCATAGTCCAAAGTAAAAATATACCAGATATTGGAGTCTCCATTGCAACAGAGAATGCCCTGATCATTTGGCTCAGATGAATCGGGCGGGATGGCACTCATTAAAACCCATGATACAGTATTAGTGTGGGAAAGGCTGCTTTAATGAGGCAGGTGCAACTTTAACTTATCCAAACCTTAGCATCAGCCATAGACTAAACAAAACTGGCCTCGCTAATACAATGTAAAACCTTTCCATCCGCATCCCCCTTCACTAAAGAACCTTTTTAATCCCTGACACTTATACCTCTCCAATCTCTGCTCACCCCACACTTCACACCTCACATTGTTCAATGTCATCCAAACACCTGGCTTCCTGTAACTTTGAAATTGTCCCTCCCTCTCCCGTCCACTCACTCCATCTCAGAACTGTTAACCTCACCAACTTTCGTTAAATAACTTCCAAACTGCTGAAACTACCCGCCCCTCTCTACTTGCATCTGCTCATCAGTGACACCAAACCTAGGGGGACCAGAATTTTAAAGCCAAAAACCGGGACAATTCATAAAAATAGAAGGACTTCAATTTTACTTCAAGCGATGAGAGCTCTCCTCAGCAGAGAATTACAGAACAGGCAGTAAGAACATACATAAAATGCAATTTTTAAACCCAGTAGCTTGCCTGTTAATTAAATTGCTTTCTTGAAACAACTGCCAACTATCCCTGCTTTGTAAAACAAAAAAAACACCTCCCACCGTTTTCAGTCGACCCTCTCTAAAAACCAGGACATGAGCTACATTTCCTGAAATTTGCTGGGACAGCTGGTTAAAAACTGGGACCATCCTGGCAAAACGGGGACGCCCTGTCACCCTAACCAAACCTGACATATTCACAAGAACAGGACAACAATAAACAAAAACAGATCTAAAAAAATACTGCCAAAAATCTATTAAAATGAGGGAAACGCCTGAAACCCTAAGCCAAAAAGAAAACCCACCCATTCTGCCCTCAAGGCGGGAGGAGAAACTCTTTCCCTGCTCCTGCCGACGTGCAAAACTAACAGCCCTCTCTAGCCCTAACCTTCCTACGCTGCTCTCTCAACCCCACCCCTCGTTACTTCTAACCAACCCTGTCTCTACTTTCCCAGGACCGCTTACGCCTAACACCCCCAATTCCCCATTATGAGATCGCCATGGTAACGTGTGTACCCCTTGCATGGACAGGAGACACTAGCCCAGACATGGATCGACATCAGCGGCACTGAACAAACAAATGAGCAGAACTTCAAACCTACTTTACAGAGACAAACAATGCACTTTGGGCCAGATGTAGGTAGCCAAATACCGGTCGGTAACGGCCGATTTCGGCCGTTACCGACCGGTATTTGGCTTTTGACATGTAGGTGGGTCGGAATTTACAGAATCGGTATATTTACCGATTCGATAAATTTACCACTTCGGTATTTTTCCGAATCGGTAAATATACCGATTCTGTAAATCCATATGTAGGTGGCAGTTTGCAGTGCCACAGGCCCTTAGGATTTCTTATTTTACCACCCAATCCTATTGGGTGGTAAAATACCAAATTCCAGTGTACATGCACATCTGTGCATGTACACCTATGCCATGTGACACACAGACATGCCCTTAGGGCATGTCTGTGTGCCACATGGCACACAAGCCTGCATTTGGGGTGCTACAGGGTGTCAAAGTGACACCCCGTTCCCCCTGCCAGGATTCAGTATTTACCGATTCTGTAAATACCGAATCGGTATTTCCCATTGATTCCTATGGGCTTCAAGGCCCATAGGAATCAATGGGAAATACCGATTCGGTATTTACAGAATCGGTAAATACCGACTCTTACAGAATCGGTAATTGTAAAATTAAAATTACCTACATATGCCTCCTTCCGATTTACCTACTCTTAAATACCGATTCGGTATGATTCGGTATTTAAGAGTAGGTAAATCGGAATTACCTACATCTGGCCCTGAGTGCTTGTAGTCTAAGTAGCACAACTCCAGTGACAGAATAAGAAGCCGGACGGCTGTCTGCAGCATAGTAAACCTCACACGAACTCTATTAAAAAACAGGTAACATATTATAAAGTCATGTTCCTTCCCTCTTCTGCATCACTTTGGATCGTCGAGGCACAGGGCCGGACTGGGAACCGAAACCGGCCCTGGCAAAGTGCTCGGCCGCCCCCCCTCCCCCCGGGGGGTTGGGGGTGCGACCGCGCTCTTTGCTAGGGTCGGTTTTCGGCCTATTTTGTTACAGTGCCGTTTTTGCAGCTATGCTGCAAAAAACGACCCTGTAACAAAACCGGCCCCCTGGGGTCCAAAACCGGCCCCCACCCTCGCGGCCGACCGGGGGATTGCCCGGTGCCTGCAAAGGCCAGTCCGGGCCTGTCGAGGCAGCAGAAAAGAAGTGAAAGTGCTGTTCAAACTCCAACACGACGTACACGTAAGAGTTACTATACTGTCAGCTTAACATGGGCCAACACGCAGTTTTATGGCATTCGTCGTTTATGGGTGAATTGATAACAGAAACAAAATCCAGCTTTGGAGATGTCGCTTTGTGTTTGACAGGAGAATTGCAATAATGTGTGTAATGTGCTGTTCAGTGAACAAAGCTAAAAACAAAGCTTTCCCTAGAAAAAGTTAAACTACAAGCCCCATAATGCAATGTGATATTGCTGCAAATACCTCAGCATGTGGGAGTGTCACGTGACATGAGAGCCCTGGCGGTCGTATACAGAAGTAGTATGGTTGCAGGGTAAGGCAGGATAAGAAAATGAAGGAGGTTGGATACAAAATAGGGTAGAGAGAGAGCCAGCAGAATGCTCAAGGGAACATGGAAGACAGAAAGCGAAGGGGCACTGCGATGAGAACGAGAGGTTGGTCGGGAAGCAGAACAGGGTACGAAGATGCACACATGGAGGCAGCAGGAGGACTTACTGGAGGACCCCCGAGTAGAGCCTGCTCTGAACGCCGCTGAGCAGAGACCGCGCAGTGTCTTTAGGCTTCAGAGTGTGGTGCAGCAAAGGGATTTGATGAGAAAACTGCAGGGGAGGGAAGCTTGGACAAGCGAGAAGCAGTAAAACGAAAAGATGTGAACAAATGCCTCCTTCCGGGACAGCTCAAGGCTGGAAGCACTTCAACAATGGCGGTTAGAGCCAGAGATGGCTCACAGCTGAGGAGAAGTGAAGGTCCCCTGGGGCAGAGATTGTTGGACATGGCGAACAGGGCTTTCGGGGCGAGGTTCGGATGAAGGGAGAAGAATTATCTGAGGTACACAATCCACTGCCCGCCATGTCTGCAGGGGCTCTAGAGATCTCTGAGCTATGTCCAGTCACACAGGTCTCGGAAACAGAACAGCGACAACACGGTGACGTAGGGGAAAGCAGCTGAAAAGGTTAGAAGCTGCCGGCAGGCCCATTTTGCGGACATGCTCTGGCTTCCAGCGAAGCAAGCTTTGCTGCTGGCAGCTCTCTTCAAGCAATAAAAAGTAAATTATGAAAGTTACACCGTCTCCTATGCCCAGCAGGTTAGGGTTTGTGGCGTAACCTGAGCTGCCGACTTTGAAACTGGGGAACCAGATTTGTGTCCCTGGGTCTGTAAAACTGTGACTAAAACAAGAATCAGATGTAATTACATGAAGATTGTTACTAAAAAAATACACGATGAACGTTTAAAAAAAATGAGGACTGCAGATAAGCAAATACCAACTGCAAATAATAAGCTGATTAAGCGAAGTGTAAATGCAAGCTAAAGCAAAGTGCAATGAAACAAACCAAATAGGCAAGAAAGCAATAATGCATGTAACAGGGGCAGTGTCCAGGTCATCAACAAAACAGCAAAAGGAGGGACAATTGAGAAGGATTCGCCAAACAAAACAATAGAAATTCGACAAGCACAAACAAACAAATGAAAAGCATGGACGTGCCGAAAGCCCACAGAATAGATAACAGCATGTCTCGAAGAGACAGCGCATGCGCTGCCTAAGCGAGACCAAAAAAGTAGGCCTGCTCATCACAAAGCTTCAAGTTCGGGGCACCAGATGCCTAAATTGACACAGCTGACACCCAAAGATGGTGTGCCAGCAAAGGGGAGCTGCTTTTGTGCTCCCCTGTAGTCCGCCCTCATGTTAGAAAGAGGCTATTCTAGCCGAACAGCTGGCACCCTGACACCCAGAGCTGCCACACTATTAACCATGCTAGTCAGAGCTGCACAGGCCTTCCATTCCCCCAGGCATTTCCCCGGTGGGCTGGACCCCTTGGAGGCTGGTTTTGAAATTCCAGGGCTGCTCTAGTACCTCTCTCACTTTTCCCAGCTCCCAAAGGTTGAGGGCAGCAGGGGAGTCTGAAAGACAGAGGGAGGGTGAAGCTAGAGAGAAAACGACCAGAGAGGGAGAAGAGAGAAAAAGCTAGAGCGAGAATGGATGGATGGAAACACAGAGATAGCACAAGAAGACAAAGGGAGCGGGGCTAATTTGGGCTTTTTTGTAATAGCTGTTTTTGTTTCCCCAGTCCAGCCATTACTTGCCCCCTGGAACTGTAGGTCTGCTTGTTGTCTTTTACTCTCTGGAACTACTCAGTTGCTACTTTTCTGACCAGCTGACAGCCTTCACTGCGGATCTGCTATGTTGTCAAGGCAGCTCACATGTTGGCACTGGAGTGCTGCTATATTGTGAGCCCTGTTTGCTCTATGGCGCTGCAGAAAGGCGACGCTGTCAGGCTGGCGCGTCCCCTGGCACCGACTGTAGAACTGCTCTACTGCCTTTGTTGTCCCAGTCTGGCACTATTGAGTTGCTGCAGTGCCATAATCCCCAGACCTTGGCACTGCAGGGTGCTACAATGTCAGGACCTATTGAATACTGGATCTTCAGAGATGCTACACAATCAGACATGTTCATACCAGCACAGCATGCAGCAGCTACATTCCAGCTGCACTGCTCTGGCACTGCAGCGTGCTATGTAGGAAGTGCCAATCACTGTGTGGCACTGCAGAGGTGCTGCACTGTTTGGCAAACCTGCACCATGTTTTATCAAAACTATCACATTGCATGGCATGTCCAACCCTAGCTCTGCTGAGCCGCTGTGCTGAACTGCCCATGCGCACACACCCACTGTGCCATGTGCCCAGGTATCCTTAGAAACACAGCCTCAGGTGGGATTACTGCCTTCCCACCTTAGATGTGACATTGTTAAGATCTATTCTTTGGCGCCAAGACCCGGTGGCATCCAGTCACTCATGGTCTCAAACACATTGGAACTGCAATGTAGATGCAGCAAACAGAGAGGTGATATGAACCCTCAGACTGGTTTTTTTCCGGGGGCTTATATGTGACAGGGGCCCTCAAGTTTTTATCCAGTCATTGATATTTTATTTTCTATATTATTTATTAATTAAATGTATTGATGTTTTTTTCCTATAGTGTCGCTAAACCCAACACTATTATAGCTCTTTACACAGAACGGTCAATTACAATTTCTCACACAGATAAATTAATTATCTGTGGAAAGGATGATAGTCACTGTGAGGACCACAAAGAATACAAATATTTGAGACAGTTAAGTATGCATAAGGTCCATAAGATGGGGACTGCGGGGGATAGAACTTAATGGCTTTAGCGATTTATAAAGAGACGATAATAATAACTCAACTTTTCTTCACACTCCAGCCAAAGAGTACTATCACCCTAAGAAAAACTTGAAAAGACACGTCTTCATTGCTTTTCAAGATGCACGGATGGGAGGCAATCAGGGCACAAATCCTAAAAAAAGAAGTTGGGGGACGCTGTCACCGGAAGTGACATCACGACAGGAAGTGACATCACGAAAGGTGGCTTGTACCATCGGGCTCATTGCCTCCCCTCGCCGCGTGGTACCCCGACTCGAGCCCTGGAGGCAATATGATTAGTTGTATTGGCAAAGAGTTCCACGTGTTTTCGGAGCAGCAACCAATCAGACGCGGCCTGTGCAGGTAAGAGTAGCGGGGGTATGTGTGGGGAATTTTGATGGACAGTGACAAGGGAAAATACATTTTTTTTTTAATTTTCCCTCGTCATCGTCCGTTGAACCCCACCCCACACCTGGCCCCATGGCCCCCACCGCTCTTATCCTGCACAGGTCGCCGCTGCAGCCAATCAATCTTTAGGTGCTTGAGATGTTCAGAATGTTGGTGTTTCCTGGTAATTTTTTCCTGATGCTCTCACACCGCCAGATATCAGCATTAGATCCGCTATCTATCTAGCTTTTCCAAGGTGTACTGCTCTGAGGGTGAGAAAGCTGATTTTAAATTTAAACCATGCCTCCAGTGGATGCCAGTTTAGCACCCTAAAAACAGGGGGGGTTGTGGTGGAACGTCTCATATATCAAACGAGCAGTTGACTGGAACATTGCTTTTAATAAAGTTAGTAGATTAGGAGTTTGGCCTACTCTTTTTTTTAAGTTTGAAAAGCTTTATTTAATTGAATAAAACAATGTAAAACATCAGTACAACGGCATAAATAAAGAGCAGCAGTAAACAAAATAGTTATGGAGAATAATGTGCCATCATAACAAGAAAAGCCCCAAGGGGGACAACACTATACATATGAAAGAATGCTTTTATAACTTTTCATTTTGTGGGGGGAAGAGAGAGAAAGAGAAGGAAAGAAGAAGGAAAAAGGGGGGAAGGGAAAGGGAACAGCAGTGAAAAAGAAATGAGAAACAGAGTAAAGATGTATAAAATAAGAAAAGTATATAAAAATTGTAATAACAATAATACTAATAATAACAATAACATGTGATCATGAGGCACTTTTAGATAAATAGTCTGTTAAAGGGGACCAAAGTAAATCACGTTTAATCAACATCGGAATAGAAGAAGCACATGCACGATCTAATCTGTGATGATGGCAGAGTAAATTCCACCAAGCATTATAAACCACATTTTTGGTATCTTTCCAGTTAGTTGTTATGATTTGAAAAGCAACAGCAATACAGAGATCAATAAATTTACGAATATGAAGCGGGCCATCCCAAACAGGAGCCAAACCACCCAAAAATACAGAAGAAAGAAGAAAAGGAACATTAGTGGACAAAATCTTGTTAAGTGTACACCAAATGTGGGACCACATAAGGTGGACCTTAGGACAAAGAAAGAACATGTGAACCAAATCACCAGAAGTGCATGAACAAGACCAACACTTCTTAGCATCTAACAATTTAAATTTGAATAAGTCACAGGGAGTATAAAATAATCTATTATAAAAAAAAGTAAAGGGTTTGTGTGGTGCTAGCGGACCGGGAGGTGGAATGAAGTTTGGACCAAATAGAATCCCATGTAGGTGAGGGAAAAGATTGATTAAGGTCCGATTCCCAGAGAAGTTCGAGGTTAGTTTTAGGCCTATCAGAAAGTGGGGGGGAAAGTAATTTATAAATAGCAGAGGCCTTAAGGGGAGCCTGAAAGTTTGGTGGAGAGGCAAGAAGGGGAGGTGAAAAGGGAGAAGGGATGTGTTGCAAGATAATAGTGGATAGTTTAGGTAGAAGTTCGTGAAAGTGTGCACAGTATTTGTTAGAGATACCAAAGGAGGCACGAAGTGCTGAAAAGGGCAATAAGGAATTGTTAGAAATGAGTTGTCTATAAGTGAGAATTCCTTTATCGATCCATTCTTTCCAAAAGAGCGCCCGATTACGTAGTTTAAGAGATTTATTATACCAGAGTGGGGTATTCAAATGAAGAGTAGATGGGACAGAGAAGGAGCGGAAAAGGGCAAGTGTTAAAGCTTTGGAGTGTTTAAAAATAGGTGAAAGCAGCTTAGGAGGTGGTTGAGAGAGATTGGAGGCAAGAAGAAAGGAGAAGGGGTGAAGTTGAGCCAATTCCAGAGAGCTCCAAGCTGTAGTAGGAGGAGATGAGGTTTCGAGAAGGAAAGGCCAAATTTGCTTAAGAGAAAAAGCAGAGTGAAAGCGTGAGATGTTGGGGAAGTTAACACCACCAAGATGTTTAGGTTGTTGAAGACGGAGAAGAGAGACTCTGGCCTTATTCTTATTCCACAGGAATTTGGTAAAAAGACTATTGATAGACTTAAAAAAGAAATGGGGGAGAGAGATAGGAAGCATGGAAAGACAGAAGTTCACGATAGGGAGGAGCATCATTTTAATAGTAGAAAGACGACCCCACCAGGAAAGAAAAAGAGGGGACCAACGCTCTATAAGAGAAGAGAGCTTTGTAAGTAAATCGGAATGATTAAGTCTGATAGTTTCTCTAATGGTGTTAGCATATAAGACACCAAGGCATTTAATAGAGCCAGAATTCCATTGGAAACCGGAGCCCTGAAACATGTGAGGAAGACAAAATTTATTGAGGGGAAGGACTTCTGTTTTATCGATGTTTAATTTATAACCAGAAACTGAGGAGTAATCATGTAATAAAGAAAAGAAAGCAGGGAGAGCAGTAGCAGGGTTAGAAATGTAAAGCAGAATATCGTCGGCGTAAGCAGTAAACTTAATCTCCACATCTTTATAAAGAAAGCCTGAATAGGAAGGGGATTGACGAATTTTCTCAAGGAAAGGTTCGAGAGCCAAAATGAAGAGGAGGGGGGAGAGTGGACAGCCTTGTCTGGTACCTCTATGAAGGGGCACATAATCAGATTGCATACCATTAATCCATATAGAAGTAGAAGGAGCAGAATAAAGCAAATGAACTAATTTAAGAAAAGTGGGACTGAAACCGTGCCAGCGCAGGGCACCAAACATGAAATCCCAATGGACACAGTCAAATGCCTTCTCGGCATCTAGAGTAATGGCCACCAAAGGACTATCCATTTTAGCAGAGAGATGAATGATATTAAGAAGGGTCCTAGAATTGTCTGTAATGGATCTTCCCTTAACAAATGCGGATTGATGAATGTTGACCAAATCGGGGATGATGGAATTAATCCGTAGAGCCAGAAGTTTCGCATATAATTTACAATCAGTATTAATGAGAGCGATGGGTCGATAGTTCTTACACAGGGAAGGGTCCTTATCTTTTTTGGGAAGAAGAACAAGCATAGCTTGCGTGAAAGAGCCTTTGGATTCACCAGAGGAGAGAAAGTGATTAATTAGCTGGAGCAAGTGAGGAACCAGGACAGATTTAAATTGTAGAAAGAAACGCACAGTAAAGCCGTCAGGGCCAGGTGTCTTATCTTTGGGGAGAAGAGAGAGGGCAGCAAGAATTTCTTTTTCTGAAATCGGGGCATCAAGAGAAGAGAAATCCACCAAAGGAGTAGGAGGTTTAGGGACAGAATTAAAGAAAGAATCTAATTGCTCTACTGAAGGGGAAGACTCAGGGGTATAAAGAGAAGAATAAAATTGAACAAAGCAATCCAGAATTTTGGCATCAGAAGTTTGGGGCGAGCCTTGTGAATCTGTAATCGAGACAATTTTAGATTTCTGTTTTTTAATTTTAAGGTAATTTGCCAGAGCCCTGCCCGCTTTATTACGACCACCATATATCTTTGCGTTAAATTGAAGAAGCTGATTGGAGGCCGATTCCCAAGAATGTTTATTAAATTGCATTTTAGCAGTAATGAGAGAGGATAAAGAATCCGGAGAATTAGAAGTGTAATAAAGATGCTCAAGTTCTTTGATGCGTTTTAGATAGGAAGAAGCCTGGGAAAGCGCTTTCTTTTTTTTACGTGACACAAAATCAATAATAGAACCCCGAGCAGTGGCCTTAAAAGCATCCCAGAGAAAATGAAAGTCAGAGGAAGAGCGAGCGTTAGTAGTGAAAAAGTCATCCATGAAATGAGTGAAATGTTCAATGAACGTGGGATCAAGTAAAAGGGAGTTATTAAAGCGCCATCTGTGGGCCTGAGGCAAGGGAGAGGGGTAATCCATATCTAAAATAACCGGGGCATGATCTGAGATGAGGATAGAGCCTATTTCTGAGTTGGTCATAAATTGGAAGGCATGGTGGGAGAGAAAAATATAATCAATACGGGAGAGGGAATTATGCACAGGAGAAAAAAAGGAAAATTCCAGAGAGTCAGGGTGGGACAACCGCCATGAATCTATAAGGCCTCTGGAGGAAATGGATCTATGGAAGGACTTTTGCATTTTATTGGGAATGTAACGAGCTTGTGATTTGCGGTCCAAAAAGGGGTCCATCAATTGATTACAATCCCCCCCAACAATCAAATCTTCATTAGCATTAGAAGAGAGAAGGGAGGAGAAATCATTCCAAAAGGAGGAATCAATGCCATTCGGACCATAAACATTACAAAGAGAGAGATGAACATTATTAACATTACAATCAAGGAGCAACCATCTACCGTTAGTATCAACAGTTTCATTTAGAATTTGAACAGACAATGCTTTATGAAATAAAATAACAACTCCATTCTTGTGATTAGTAGCAGGAGAGCAGAAAACATCCCCAACCCATTGTTTACGTAACAACGATAACTCCTGTGTAGAAAGATGCGTTTCTTGTAAAAAGGCAATTTGACATTTTAAACGAGCAAGATGAGATAAAACACGTTGGGGTATATTATCAAGGGGTTTTATCTCCGCTTTTTTGGCTTTAAAAGCCAAGAAAGCGGAGATAAAATTATCTCCCTATTACCAAGCTGTCGCTAACACCAGTTAGCGACAGCTAATAGGAGATAGCGACCATCATGGGCCCCACTTTGCATGTCAGTGATATTTATCACTAATGATATGCAAAGTGGGCGTGCCAAGATGTTAGCGACTGGAAACAGTCGCTAACATCGCTATCTCCTATTACCAACTTTTGGAGATATTTGCGCTAAGGGCGAATATCTCCAAAAGCTAACACCTGCCCTGAGCAGTTCTTAGCCATGTTATCCAATGGGAGGTGGATAACATGGCTAAGAGCATTTGCTCGATAATGCATGAATATCGCTGACTTTTCAGCGATATTCATGCATTGCGGGCGATTTTTATCGCATTTGCGATAAACCTTGCTAATAGCAAGGTTTATCTGCGATAAAAATCGCCGATGTGCGGCGATAATTTTTGTCTCTAAACAAGTTAGAGACAAAAATTATCGCTAGTTGTTGATAATATACCCCGTTGTTTCTTAATAGGGTTGCGAAGACCCTTAACATTCCAGGAAATTAGTTGAAAACCTTTCATAGGAGGAGATTAAGGGAAAAGGAAAAAGAGAGAGTAATACAGGTAAGAAGAGGGAATATATAGAGAGATTGGCAAGGAGAGATGAAGACAAGCCAAATATAATAAAAAGAGGAACGATGGAAATAGAAAAGAAACCCAAGTAGAGAAAGCGAAAGAAAAAAAGGAGCAATGCCAACATGAGAAGGTGAGATGAGACGAAGTGAAGAGATAGAAACGAAGGAGAAAAAGAAAAAGTGATTAATAACGCAGTGCCAAAAGGAAGGTGGAAAAAAGTAACTCACAACTAACATGATGAAATAGAAAAAGGAGCAGAATAAACTCCAAACAGAAAAGGAGAGAGATATCAAAGAAAGACGATATAATACCAGCATAAGGAGGTGCAGAGGGGGAATGAGAGAAAATGAAAAGAAGGGATTAGAGGAACTAGTACCATTGCAACGGAGAAGAGGAAAGAAGAGTAATAGGGAAAGGGTGAGTGAAGTAAAAAATGTTGAGAGAAACCAAAAAGGAAAAGGAAGGAAAGGAAAAGGAAGGAAGTAAGAAGGAAGAAGGGAGCCAAAAGCTACCCTAGAGAAGACAGCAAGAAGAAAGATGGTGAGAAGAACCAAAAAGGTTCCAGCCATACAGAACACGTAACAAAAAGGACAATGAAGCGAGAGCGGGAGCAGCGAGAAAAGACGACCGCACAAGAAGAAAAATATAAAGGTCGAGAACACAGTCCGAGGAACCAGAAGAAGAGAAGACTAGAAAAAGAAAAGAAATACAAAAAGAACCAAGGACCGAGCACGACATAAGAA
The DNA here is from genome assembly GCF_964261635.1 of Lissotriton helveticus. NCBI lineage: Eukaryota > Metazoa > Chordata > Amphibia > Caudata > Salamandridae > Lissotriton > Lissotriton helveticus. The sequence goes on from NC_136068.1 coordinate 99,831,270, forward strand.
CAAATAAAGGAGACTTACCGAACAAGTATGCAGGGAATCAGCGTACTGGGATGACGGAAACTAACGATGACACAATACAATGGAGAGGATGGCAAACGGAACAACAGGAAACGGACCTAAGGAACAATAAAAACGGAAGAGTGAGGTGATACGAAAGGAGACAACAAGTCAACACATGGTAGACAATAAAATAAACACAGAGGCAGAGACATTGTAAGCCAAGAGCCGCTTTGCTCCATGGAATCGTCTCTCTGGGGGAATGGATGAACCTGCGGAGATCAGCCGGATCCTCGAAGCTGTAAGACCGATCCTTGTATGTAACCTTGAAAAAGCAAGGATGAATTAGACCATATCTAGTGTTCATGGAACGAAGCGTAGGCCGCAGGTCCAGAAATTCTTTTCGACGCGTCGCAGTCGGTTTGGAGACATCCTGAGAAAAAAATAGTTTGTGGCCTGACCATAACAGTTGCTTGTGTTGTTTGGCTGAGTGGAGAATAGTCATGAGGTCAGAATAGAGAAGAAAATAAGCAATAATGCCTCTAGGTTTTGAAGATGAGGAGGAGTTTTTAGGACCCAGACGGTGTACTCGTTGAATATTGACATCCACATGTTTAGGTATACCAACAATTGGTAAGACTTGAGTCTTCAGAAAAAGGATGATGTCAGACCCTTCAGAATTCTCCGGAACACCATAAATACGTAGGTTGTTGCGTCTATTTCGATTTTCCAAATCTTCAGACGTTTTCTTGAGGACCTGAACCTCCTTAGTGAGATTGACCAGTTTGGCGGCAATATCTTGGACGTCACTGATTTTTTGCTCAACATCAGTAACCCTTTTGTCAAGATTAGACCACTTGTCATCCAGCCTTTGCAGAGTAGCAGTGGTGTCTGCAATAAAAGGGCGAATTAAGCGAAGTTCTTCCATAAGGTCCTCAAGAGTGACAGGAGGCGGAGACTTGGAAGGAGATGGTGGGTCCTTTTTGAGGCGTTTGCCCACAAGTGTAGGGTCCTTACGTGAGGTGGAAGCAGCATTGGAAGCTTTTGTAGTATGTCCTTGCTCCATATTGGCAAAGCCAAAAAAAAAAAGAGAAAGATTAAAGGCGTAAGGTAAAGTATGAGCAGCGTACCGTAGGATGAGGGCTACAAAATACCAAAAGGAGCAACAAAATGCTGAAAGAATGTGCCAACAGGAGTCTGCAGGGCACAAAAAGAAAGTTGGAATGGGCCCAGGAGATGCAAAACCGCAACAGAACAATGTCAAGGCAAGTGTTGAGGTAAATAGTAGAGGTCCGACGACAAAGGGAAAGCCAAGAAAAGTCACCAAATGCCACAAAAGAGTTCAAATGCCCTTAAAAACCATTGGAATAGTAAAACAAGCATTGGCATAGCCAATAGGTCTCGCTTGTGGGACCTTATAAGTATTTTGTTTTGCAGCACAAAATCCTTGTAACTAAATACTTATAAGGTCCCACAAGCGAGACCTATTGGCTATGCCAATGCTTGTTTTTCTGGAAGCAGGTGAAAAAGAAAATGGTGAACTCCATGAGAAAATCAGGGCCAAGGAATACAAAAAGAGCCCGGATGATGTCTGCCAAGAAGAAGCTCCTCATTAGCCAACACTCAGTCAGTGCAATATGGTGCGCTGGCCTTTACATAGGTGCACGGTGGCCGGGAGGCTGGCTGAGGGTGCCATTATTGACTGTTTGCCCGGGTGCCTCGCTGAAACCTAAAGTGTGGCTCCCGGGGTTGGAAGGGGGCTGCGGGCGCCAGTGTTGACAGTGCGCTACTGCTGTTAATTTACAAGGAAGAAAATGCAGAGGTCTGCATATATTTGCATTGCGCTTCGCGGCCGAATAAACAAATTAAACAAACGCGGCATGAGCTGAAACAGATGGCAGACTGCACGCAGGTAAAACAAGTGCAAGCGGGCGGACGAAAAATGTTGCCAATGAGCTAAAAGTGTGCTCTTGTGCATGCACGTGTTTCTCTGTGACGTGCATGTCTTGTAGAGGGGGAGGAGGGAGGAGAAATGCTTGTAAAAAAAAAAATGCGTGCGCCGGGAAAGGAAGGCAGAGAAGGGGAGGGGGGAGGAGAAATGCGAGACGGCGGGCAGGGGAGCGGCGAAAATGACTAATTAGGGGAGGAGAAGCCGCAGAGCGCACGCTGGGCGAAGCCCTTTGCTGTGCTGTGCGGCAAATGGAGGGAGGCTGATGCGCGTTCATGTTTGAACACGTGGTTCACATGAACTGCATGAAAACGCCATGAAAACGCCAGCAAAAAGCTGGTGGTTTCATGATGTTTTCGCCGCTTGAATTCTCGCTCCGCTCGATGCGCATGCGCGCATCGATAGGTCGCGAGACCTAAAAACAAGGCCATTGGGCGATATTCCTGAAGTGGGACCATTCTGGGTGGTTGAGAAGCAAAAATATTAAAAAACGATGAAAAACAAAAAACAAAATGGCGGCCGTTTCCGAGGTAATTGCATTAATGCAAAAAAAAATGCCCAAAACAGTCAGAAAGCGTGCAGAAACATACCCAGGTGTTGGGGGGCAGTTCCGACGCTGGAAACGGCCGTTTCCGCCGAGAAACGCCTTCTATAAACGGAGCCTTCGCAGCAGAAGCGCCACCGAAATCGCAGCGCTCAGGGGGGAGCGGCCATCTTGATCGCCGCGTCGCGCGCCCTCCAGTTTGGCCTACTCTAATGCCCAGATTTTCAGAAAATGCACACAGCACAGCCCCCAAAAAGGCTGTTGTCCATTGCGTGACAGGGAGGGAGCAGTAGAGTGCCATATCTACAGAGATATGGCTCTCTCCTCCCCTTTCCCTAGTGCTGGCGCTGATTTGCAGCTGCCGCGCTCCACACACACACCTCAGCGCCATAGCGCTAAGGTGTGTGCATGACACTAGCATAGGTTTTGTACAGTAAGGGTACCCTTACTGTACAAAATTACCAGGTCTAGCTTCATCCCCAAGCAATAGTGTTAGAAACCATGAATGAAGGATGCTGCTTGAAGGGCCGCTGATTAAATATGAAGCAACATGAAGGAATGTATGGGTCCACATAGGCATTTGAGCTCCTACATTACCCCTGAAGCACGTGTCTCTGTTCAATCTTTCTTGCAAGGTAGTGCTGTTCACAAACATTTATTGTCGGCCGACTTCGAGTGAGCGTGTTTCCTGGTTTGGAGATTTGGATGCGATTTCACCAAAATACTAAAGGTTTAGGGCCATATGTATCAAGCCGTTTGCGAATCGCAAAGGCCGAAATTCACAGAATTTCGGCCTGTGCGAATCGCAAACGGCCTTTTTGCATGTTTTGGTATGTATGTAATATTCGCAAAATAAGGAATAGCAAAGATTTGCGATTCCTTATTTTGCCATAGCATTTAAGGAATCGCAATTTTGCGATTCCTTAAATGCTATGTATGTACCATTTTTGGGTTGCTAATTATGGTTAAGAATTCGCTAATTACCACCAACTTGTAGTTGATGGTAACTTGCGAATTCTTCAAAAAATGCACAATTTGGCATTTTTGAATGTGGCATGTGATGCACACACATGCCCATAGGGCATGTATGTGCGCCATATGCACACACATGTACATTTCAGGGGTGCAGCAGGGTGTCTTTTAGACACCCCTGCACCCTTGAAATAATTCTCAAATTGCGATTAGCAAATTGCGAATTCGCAATTTGAGAATTATTTTGCAATCTTTCCTATGGGCCTCCTGGCCCATAGAAATGCATTGGAAATTATTCCTTAAATGTGAATTCTCAAAATGCGAATTCGCAAATAAGGAAGATTAAGGAATTGCTAAAAAATAGCGATTTTCTTCATACATACCATTTTGCAATTCCCAAATAGCGATTCCTTAAAAATCGCTATTTAGGAATCGCAAAATAGTTTGTTGATACATATGGCCCTTAATCCTGATGATCAGATGGCATTCGCCTTCGTGAATTTGACACAGTAATGCGATATAAGAGTCAAAGGATTGGTATAAACTGCAGACTACCACGGATTGGTTCCGCTACTGCTGTCCACAATAAATGTTTGTGGATATCTGCGTAACAGTGAGGATTTCACAGACTCTTGAGGGTCAATCATTTGAATTCGTATAGTCCTGAAGATGGTCTTACAGACGCAAGCATAAAGACCGAAACGTGGACAGTTGCACTTTTTTCTGTTGAAGAACAACATAAGCTTAATTCTTCTGTATTTCTTCAGTTGATTCACCAGATTTGTATTTGAAAAAGTCTACACAATAGAAACTGTGAAGTTTGTAACAATAGGATTACATGATATCTTCTTCTTCCATTGTGGTTTTAATGAATCAGTACCCTTTGTCTACTTTTGCTTATGATAAAAATCTGCTTTTTAACATACACCCGGGGGTTTGAATTGATAATTTATTGCGAAATAGTTCTTTGACCTGATATGATATATTTTTATATTTTCATTTGGAAAACTATAATTGTTGATAAATTGTGTTTGAATAAATTGTTTAATTCCAGACAAAAGAAAATAATCTGCAAGAAAGTTAGATAAACTTGCACCATATATATAAAATAAATCAATGTGCAAGAAAGCTACATAAACTTGCATTGAGTAAAGAACATAAATTAACGAAAACTAAGGGGTCCATTAGGATGACGGGCGGACTAAGTCCGCCCGCCATTCCATTGTGTGAAGGGACCGCCCGCCATAAGGGTGTGGGTCCTGTGTGGGGTATTAGGATGCGCCCGCCACAGTGGCGGGCGCATCCCGTATTATTAGCATTGTGGCACCGCCCGCCACAATGCTAAGAATACCTCTTGTGCATTTCAAAGCACAACGTGACAGGCACCGCGCGGTGCCTGCCACGTTGTTCCTTGAAATGCAGGGGGGTACCATAGGTACCCCCCAAGTGCACACCTCATGCCCCTGGAGTCCCTGGGGGCCCGCAACGGGCTCCAGCAGGGAGACTCCACATGCCTTGCCATGGAAAGGCATTGTTGAATGGCCATTGTAATATGGCTGGCGGTGTCTGATAGACACCGCCACCATATACAACCCTTTTCCGCCCGGTTGCAAGGTAACCGGGGCGGAAAAGCGGCGGACGGTTTTTCTGTCCACCGCGGACCCCCCAGCCATGTTAATATGGTGGGGGGTCTTTGCAGCAAGGATGGCGGGCGGATTGCCCCCACCAGGCCGGTGGTGGCTACCGCCAGCCTGGCGGAGGCGATCCGCCCGCCATCCTAATGGACCCCCAAGTACTAGAATAAATCCCTTGAAGGCACACTTACCAGTTCAAGTTCTTGAAGGAGCTTCATCCAGTGCTTGCTCACTCAGCTTTGCCACCACTGCTGACATGGGACTGATATCTATCAATTACAATCTCCACACTCAATCTGATGTTGTGAGTCAGTTATTGTTGTTATTTCACCGCCTAAGCAGACTCAAGACAATGAAAGTGTGACTTCACATCAATGAGAAAGTTCATCCTTTTGCCCAGTGGCACCGCAGAGTTGCTTTCCCCTTGCAAGAAGCCATTGAGAAAGAACTGGAAATGCTGTTAAAGCGTGGCATCATTGAGTGCTCCACTGGTCCTACTCCATGGTTGTTGTCCATAGTGGTGGTGCCAAAAAAGGACAGTGAGGGTGCAGTGTGCATCTGTTTTGATAAGCGCAAGGTCAACAAAGCAATCAAGAGAGAAAGACATCCTGGTCCACACATAGCAGACATTCTCATGGAAGTGAACAGTGCCAAAATTTTCTCCCATCTTGGCCTGAGCAAGGGATATTATCAACTCGAGTTGGAAGAGAATTGCAGTTACATCACTACTTTTTCGACTCATGTTGTTTTGTTCAGATAAAAAAGGTCAAAGTTTGCAGTATCGTCAGCTGCAAAACTATTTCAGGATGTTATAAGTCGAATAATTTGCTCTGTCACAATTGCTTTGAACTACAGTGATTACATATTTGTCTTGGAGTGCCACAAAAGGAGCACAACAAGGCTCTGACACAAGTGTGGCAATTACTTGCTGATGCAGGTCTCACTATAAACGCAGTAAAGTGTGAGTTTCAGAAGATCAAACTCAAATTCTTTGGACACATATTTTCTGATGGGGGAATGATCACTGACCATGATAAAGTAAAAGCACTGTCAGTTATCGCCCCCTGCAAGATGTCATTGTGCTGTGACCCTTACTAGGTACAACCAGTTATTGCTGAAGGTACATTTTTGATTTTGCTGCTGTAAGTGCTCCATTGAGAGAGTTAACAAAGTAAAATGCCCCATTCCAATGATCTCTTGAATGTGATCAAACTTTCAATGGGATAAAACATACAATTGAGAATGCAGCTGAGATGGCCGACTTTGACCCAAACTTCACACAGAGATCACAGTGGGTGCAAGCCAGGTGGGACTGGGGGCAATTCTTGCTCAACATAATGGTCATCTGAATGTCAGAGACACATACTGGCCTATGCAAGTCAGAGCCCGTCTGACACAGAACATTGCCTACTCTCAGCCAGATGAGAGTCTAGCTGTAGTGTGGGCCTGCAAAAATGTTCATGTGTTTCTGCACTGAAAACATTTCACTATCATCACAGGCCACCAAGCGCTACTCACCATCTTCAGAAATCTTAAAGTCAAGATGCCCCAGCGTAATGAGAGGTAGGGTCTGAGACTGCAAGAGTACGCTTCTGCAATTACACACAAGCCGGGTAAAGACCCGAACCCTGCTGATTATTTTGTACAAAGCGATACAAAAGGGGATGATGGGCGGAGCGTTTGAGCAAATCAAACACTCACCCCTAGTCAACTGATCTGGGTTTAATCCATCACCATTCTTTAGCCCACTCAGCCACCCCATTTCAGACATGGCTGTATGCAAATCAGTCTGACCCTGTGCCTCATGGGAACAGTCCAGCCCAAACTGCCTAGCCATGTCTTCCATGGACCGGAAACAAGCATCCTGGGACCGGTTTTGGATTCATAATCCTCATCAGCCAGTCTATCTTGAATCCAGTGGCCAAGTGAGCAAGGGACTCACGTCTGAGCATACCCTGCCACACTTAGGGCAAACAAAGCGATACAAAAGGGGATGATGGACGGAGCATTTGAGCAAATCAAACACTCACCCCCAGTCAACTGATCTGGGTTTAATCCATCACCATTCTTTAGCCCACTCAGCCGCCCCATGTCAGACATGGCTATATGCAAATCAGTCTGACCCTGTGCCTCATGGGAACAGTCCAGCCCGAACTGCCAAGCCATGTCTTCCATAGACCGGAAACAAGCATCCTGGGACCGGTTTCGGATTCATAATCCTCATCAGCCAGGCTATCTTGAATTCAGTGGCCAAGTGAGCAAGGGACTCACGTCTGAGCATACCCTGCCACATTGGCCGCCATAAGTGTGGCAGGGTATGCTCAGACGTGAGTCCCTTGTTCACTTTGCCACTGGATTCAAGCAAGCCGGCCTGAAGACGGCTGGAATGCCAGGAACCGGTCCTCGGAAGCTTGTTTCCGGTCCAGGGAAGGCATGGCTTGGCAGTTCGCGCTGCACTGTTCCCATGAGGCACAGGGTCAGACTGATTTGCATATAGCCATGTCTGAACTGGGGTGGCAGAGTGGGCTAAAGAACGGTGATGGATCAAACCCAGATCTTTTGACTGGGTGTGAGTGTTTGATTGGTTCAGATGCTCCATCCATCACCACCCCCTTTTGTACCGCTTTGGCCGCCATAAGTGTGGCAGGGTATGCTCAGACGTGAGTCCCTTGCTCACTTTGCCACTGGATTCAAGCAAGCCGGGCTGAAGACGGCTGGAATGCCAGAAACCGGTCCTCGGAAGCTTGTTTCCGGTCCAGGGAAGGCATGGCTTGGCAGTTCGGGCTGCACTGTTCCCATGAGGCACCGGGTCAGACTGATTTGCATATAGCCATGTCTGAACTGGGGTGGCAGAGTGGGCAAAAGAACGGTGATGGATCAAACCCAGATCTTTTGACTGGGTGTGAGTGTTTGATTGGTTCAGATGCTCCATCCATCACCACCCCCTTTTGTACCACTTTGGCCGCCATAAGTGTGGCAGGGTATGCTCAGACATGAGTCCCTTGCTCACTTTGCCACTGGATTCAAGCAAGCAGGGCTGAAGACGGCTGGAATGCCAGAAACCGGTCCTCGGAAGCTTGTTTCCGGACCAGGGAAGGCATGGCTTGGCAGTTCGGGCTGCACTGTTCCCATGAGGCACAGGGTCAGACTGATTTGCATATAGCCATGTCTGAACTGGGGTGGCAGAGTGGGCTAAAGAACGGTGATGGATCAAACCCAGATCTTTTGACTGGGTGTGAGTGTTTGATTGGTTCAGACGCTCCATCCATCACCACCCCCTTTTGTACCGCTTTGGCCGCCATAAGTGTGGCAGGGTATGCTCAGACGTGAGTCCCTTGCTCACTTTGCCACTGGATTCAAGCAAGCCGGGCTGAAGACGGTTGGAATGCCAGAAACCGGTCCTCGGAAGCTTGTTTCCGGTCCAGGGAAGGCATGGCTTGGCAGTTCGGGCAGCACTGTTCCAGTGAGGCACAGGGTCAGACTGATTTGCATATAGCCATGTCTGAACTGGGGTGGCAGAGTGGGCTAAAGAACGGTGATGGATCAAAGCCAGATCTTTTGACTGGGTATGAGTTTTTGATTGGTTCAGATGCTCCATCCATCACCACCCCCTTTTGTACCGCTTTGGCCGCCATAAGTGTGGCAGGGTATGCTCAGACGTGAGTCCCTTGCTCACTTTGCCACTGGATTCAAGCAAGCCGGGCTGAAGACGGCTGGAATGCCAGAAACCGGTCCTCGGAAGCTTGTTTACGGTCCAGGGAAGGCATGGCTGGCAGTTCGGGCTGCACTGTTCCCATGAGGCACAGGGTCAGACTGATTTGCATATAGCCATGTCTGAACTGGGGTGGCAGAGTGGGCTAAAGAACGGTGATGGATCAAACCCAGATCTTTTGACTGGGTGTGAGTGTTTGATTGGTTCAGATGCTCCATCCATCACCACCCCCTTTTGTACCGCTTTGGCCGCCATAAGTGTGGCAGGGTATGCTCAGACGTGAGTCCCTTGCTCACTTTGCCACTGGATTCAAGCAAGCCGGGCTGAAGACGGCTGGAATGCCAGAAACCGGTCCGCGGAAGCTTGTTTCCGGTCCAGGGAAGGCATGGCTTGGCAGTTCGGGCTGCACTGTTCCCATGAGGCACAGGGTCAGACTGATTTGCATATAGCCATGTCTGAACTGGGGTGGCAGAGTGGGCTAAAGAACGGTGATGGATCAAACCCAGATCTTTTGACTGGGTGTGAGTGTTTGATTGGTTCAGATGCTCCATCCATCACCACCCCCTTTTGTACCGCTTTGGCTGCCATAAGTGTGGCAGGGTATGCTCAGACGTGAGTCCCTTGCTCACTTTGCCACTGGATTCAAGCAAGCCGGGCTGAAGACGGCTGGAATGCCAGAAACCGGTCCTCGGAAGCTTGTTTCCGGTCCAGGGAAGGCATGGCTTGGCAGTTCGGGCTGCACTGTTCCCATGAGGCACAGGGTCAGACTGATTTGCATATAGCCATGTCTGAACTGGGGTGGCAGAGTGGGCTAAAGAACGGTGATGGATCAAACCCAGATCTTTTGACTGGGTGTGAGTGTTTGATTGGTTCAGATGCTCCATCCATCACCACCCCCTTTTGTACTGCTTTGGCCACCATAAGTGTGGCAGGGTATGCTCAGACGTGAGTCCCTTGCTCACTTTGCCATTGGATTCAAGCAAGACGGCTGGAATGCCAGAAACCGGTCCTCGGAAGCTTGTTTCCGGTCCAGGGAAGGCATGGCTTGGCAGTTCGGGCTGCACTGTTCCCATGAGGCACAGGGTCAGACTGATTTGCATATAGCCATGTCTGAATTGGGGTGGCAGCGTGGGCTAAAGAACGGTGATGGATCAAACCCAGATCTTTTGACTGGGTGTGAGTTTTTGATTGGTTCAGATGCTCCATCCATCACCACCCCCTTTTGTACCGATTATTTTGTACAAGTACCACTAAATCATTACAGTTCGACATCCAAGACAGATGAGGAGTACATCAACTTCATTGTGAAGTCTAGTAAGCCAACAACCATATCAATTGAGCAGATTATTGAGCCCACTTATGCTGACAAGAACATGCATATTCTCAAAGACATCATTCTGGCTCAATCCTGGGAAAGGAGTGTTTGATCTCTTGCTGACGATGTCAAATAAAAAATAAAAAAACAATGTACAGGATGAAGTCAGTGACCAAAGAAGGTGTTGTATTGAGAGGCTCAAGAATTGTCATACCTGAGAGCCCATGGGCATCCGCAGGGGGGCAAGGAGGGGCCCTTGCCCCCCCTGGAGCGACCCTCCTTGCCCCCCCTGTGGACGCCCATGAAAACCATGACTTCAAGACAGGGTTCTCACTCTCTTTCCTTTCCTCTCCTTTCTTTTATTTGCTTCCCTGTGAAATGGATCCAAAAAAGAAGGACGCTTTTGCAGGAAATGTCGTATTTTTCTGACATTTTAATTCCAAAGTGCTGCATTGGGAATAAAAGGCTAAAAATATGAAAAATAGATAAATAACTAAATAAATTAAGACAGATTGGTAGCAAACTGGCAAAACTGATTTTATTCACACTGAAACACATTAGCGCCACTTTTACTGAGTTTGCCAGTGAAGCACTATTTTTGTTTTCTTGTCTTTGTTTTCCCTGGACTTGGAACTAGTGCACCAATCCTGGAGGTACTGCAATGTGTGGATTGGAAAACAAAATGTGTGCTGCGGCTCTGTGTCCAGGGATGTGGTCTTTTTACCATACTGCTTATGTTTTGTAAGGATATAAGCAATGGCCATTGAAATGGGTCCATTCAGGGCCCTGTAGTCGTGTCCTTAACTTTTCAGGCAAAAGCACTCACTGATTTCTGAATAGTGAGTGTAAAAGCATTAAGGTAACCATGTTGTTCCTGCTTACATTTTCCATGGTTTGCTAAATTTTGCATTCCCTATAAGTGTTTGCTTTTTCCAGGATGTTGTTACTTTTTTTTTTGTAGGCCGCATATTGCTCTTGTCTAGTGCGTAATTTAAATTGAGACGCATCCAGGTGTTTATAGCGGGTAACAATTGGGTTGTAGTTGTAGACAGTGGGAGTTTTTCTAAGTGGGGCAGTACGGTGTTCAGTGGGGGAGAGGATGTGGCACTATGGTCAGAGCTGCTGAATTTGGAACTGGGAACCAGGTTCAGCCTTAATAACCAGTCCACCAGACCACTCTCCTGCGAGAGCATAATCACATGCTAGACCTTAGAAGGCTTCGCAACACCTTAGAAGTCCTGGTGCCTTCGTACCAGCAGGTGGACCCTAGCATGACAAGTGTAGGTTAACCTTCAAGGCTTGTCCAGCACTATCCATACTGAAGTTCACCTCCAGTCTTGCGGGCAGGCCTATGAAGCAGCACACCCTAGAACAACAGTCACTGAGGTCACAGGACCCTTGAGAAGTGCCAGCTCGAGGGCGGTGCAACCAGTGTGACCGCACCGGGTGCTGACTTTAGGTGGAGGCATCATGTTTGCAAGTATAATATGGTTTTAAAAACGCTTGCTGCCTCCTTCCTGGTCTCCAGCACTTTTCGGCAACAATAAAAATGTCATGATCACTCTGGTGATTAATATTCTTCCTAGAGACAGATCAGAATTTTGTCTAGTGGAAGTTTTGGCCCATGGAAAGGTAGCTCAGAGGGTTAATGTACCGGCTGCAAAGAACATGCGCCATGCAGATCATAAAGTGCACGTAATGTAAGGGCTACTGCTTTTGTCAGAGAGATCGTTTTGTTACTTGCAGTTTATAAGTTAAAATCCTAACTTAGAACAGTGAGCTATTAACTGTCATCTAAGAGCTGCATACAAACTGCAAGGTATAAATTAGAGCGTTATGTCCCCCCCCAGTCTTTGATTATCCTAATGTCCCAAAAAGTGTTCTTTTGGACAGAAATCAATTCAGATTATTAAGGAGAACCCCCAACCATGGTATCACGTTTTAAATTCCGGGTATTGTGTTTCTCCCGACCAATCACTATAAAACTATACCGGCTTCTAGTATGATTGTCATGTGACTCCTACACCTTGTAGTCCTTAGTCTTATGTAACATTTTCTATACAGTGATTTACACACATATTGATTGTCTCTGTGTAATGTGTGTGATGTAAAGTGCTCTGACACCTTACAATGGTATGAGTGGCGCTGTAAATCAAATTAAATGCATCTGAGAGAGAGTGGTTATGGAGATTTGGGGGGCACAGTTAAAGGGTGGTAGTGAGGGAATCCAAGGCAGAGGTGGTCATTGGGGGGCACTAACAAACATAAATGCACAGGACCCCACCAGTGCTATGGCTGGCCCTGCCCTTGAGGCCAGTCTGCCTCACCCATAGGTACCTCCATTGGCCTTGTTACAGCAGTAGTAGCTGCAATTCACCAGGGATTGGCAATGCAGGGTTTGCACGCACACCAAACTAAGTTCACAAACTTCACAGTCTCCTTGCTTCATTCACAAGCACTTTTAACATGTGCTGCCTGCTGTGGGGACACTGGAATTAATTATGCAGCAAAGGATGACAACATTTTGCCGTAGTGTTGACTAAATTATGCATTAAAAAAAGGCTGCAGCGTAATGCAGTATATTTTCAGATATTTTATTATTCTGACGTGTGTACACATGCTAACAGTCTCTGGAAAGATTTTGCATTATTAGTACCAGTGTAACATACAAACGCAGCACTGAGAAAGGTGACCAGTCAACCTTTACAATAGGCCATCCACTCCGCAGCAACACAAGTCACATTTTATATTAACTTTTGATATGTTTGAGCTACAAACAATGTATTAGTTTAAATGGTCAGATCATGCAGCAGATCTTGCCTTATGAGGCAAATATGACAGAGCCATAATTGTAGAGAAAACATTTGCAAACTCGGATATTTTGCCATTCATGTTTGAACTGCTGTTGTGGAAAAAGGGAGAAGTGCTGATGACAGAAACTCCATGGCTCTGAGACAAATGGCTTGTGTTTCCACATTTTATCGTATTTGGTACATTCTGTGATTAGAAGCATATCCCACTTTATGAATATATTTTAATGTCAATAATTCATTATAACCTTAAATAATCATGTGTATCCATCGGTTGATTAAACTGGGCAGTGAAATGCCAAACAAATACTAAAAATTGGGATGTCTGCGCATTCTGGCCACACTTCTGGCTCCACCCACCGATCCAATCCTTGGGTTATTCCCGCCCTCTGAATCTCCGCCCACTGTTCCCCTACTTTTTCCCCCCACTTCGACCGCTGTGTAAGACTCAGCATCCCTGGACCTGTGATGTGCCGCCGCATGTGCCACACATTTACGGTGCCGGGCTTCCGCATAAGGGAGCTGGCTATTATTGTATCCCTAAACGTGGGCACGTTGTCAGTTTGACATTGACTACACGTAGAGGGACTCTAAGTTTCTTTTCAAAAATATAGCTAACATTTGGACTTATACATTTTATTTTGTATAAATTAATTGAATGTGTGTAAAATTTAGCAATGCCCGGGGAAATCTAGTAAAGGGAGCACCCATTGGCGAATTACTAGCGTGTGTGATTGCTGCATTATTTATTACTAAGTTTGACTTTGTGCTTTAACTTTGGATAAAAGTTATCATGAATTCTAGCACCAAGAAGCCAATATTGGTGAATATGTGTGCTACAAATAATCCCTAACATACACTGTGCATACAGTATATTTAATCTGATGCTTTAATCATAGTCTGTTTTAAAGTATTCTGATCAAATTCGAATTGTGCTGAAGACAGCCTTTATTGGTGTTGGATCTAGGACCCGGAAGTCTGCACACCTAGCAGACAGAGATAAAGCACCTTGTCAGAAAGTTTAGCGTTTTCCCTACAGGTGGTGTTTGTTGGCCTGTGACAGGGTCAGTCACATGTCCTGGACTCCTGGCATTTAATTGAGTCTATCCTAGTTCTGCGCCCCAGTGTTTCTTGTGCCCCACCTGGCACACATCATGTCAGAGGATGGTGATGATGTTAACATTGTGCCCCCCCTGGAAAAATGTCTGCGGACGCCCATGTGAGAGCCTGAGACAACAAGTCATTTAACTAGCCAATGAAGGACATTGTGGTATTGTAGCTAACGAAAGAGCACATAGGCCAAGTGTGGTTCCCGCACTTAGACGAGCAGGTTGAAATGGGAACTTAAAGTGTCACCTGTGCAAGTGCCTTTCCCCCAAAGTGGCTAAAAATCCACTAACCATGTTTGACCTTCCGACAAAGGGTTGGGAAAGGAATGCAGCTGATTTATTTGGGCCCCTAGGAAACAGACATCAACTCATGTTCGGACTGGACTGTTCCCATGAGGCACAGGGTCAGAGCTGATTTGCATATAGCCAGTGTCTAACCCAGGGTGGTGTGGAGTGCAAAAAAACGATGGATTTAGGCCCAGATCCTTGTACTGGGGTGAATGTATGACATTGTTCTACATTCTGTCCATCAACTGTGTTTTTTGCAATTTTCACCCCGAGTGGGCTGGGCATGCTCAGACGTGAGTCCCAGGCTCTCCACACCACTGGAGTCAAGCTATCCAGGCTGATGAAGGCTGATAGCCAGAAAACGGTCCTTGGATGCTTGATTCCGGTCTGGGAAAGACATGGCTTGGTAGTTCGGACTGGACTGTTCCCATGAGGCACAGGGTCAGAGCTGATTTGCATATAGCCAGTGTCTAACCCAGGGTGGTGTGGAGTGCAAAAAAACGATGGATTTAGGCCCAGATCCTTGTACTGGGGTGAATGTATGACATTGTTCTACATTCTGTCCATCAACTTTGTTTTTTGCAATTTTCACCCCGATTGGGCTGGGCATGCTCCGACGTGAGTCCCAGGCTCTCCACACCACTGGAGTCAAGCTATCCAGGCTGATGAAGGCTGATAGCCAGAAACCGGTCCTTGGATGCTTGATTCCGGTCTGGGAAAGACATGGCTTGGTAGTTCTGACTGGACTGTTCCCATGAGGCACAGGGTCGGAGCTGATTTGCATATAGCCAGTGTCTAACCCAGGGTGGTGTGGAGTGCAAAAAAACGATGGATTTAGGCCCAGATCCTTGTACTGGGGTGAATGTATGACATTGTTCTACATTCTGTCCATCAACTGTGTTTTTTGCAATTTTCACCCCGAGTGGGCTGGGCATGCTCAGACGTGAGTCCCAGGCTCTCCACACCACTGGAGTCAAGCTATCCAGGCTGATGAAGGCTGATAGCCAGAAACCGGTCCTTGGATGCTTGATTCCGGTCTGGGAAAGACATGGCTTGGTAGTTCGGACTGGACTGTTCCCATGAGGCACAGGGTCAGAGCTGATTTGCATATAGCCAGTGTCTAACCCAGGGTGGTGTGGAGTGCAAAAAAACGATGGATTTAGGCCCAGATCCTTGTACTGGGGTGAATGTATGACATTGTTCTACATTCTGTCCATCAACTGTGTTTTTTGCAATTTTCACCCCGAGTGGGCTGGGCATGCTCAGACGTGAGTCCCAGGCTCTCCACACCACTGGAGTCAAGCTATCCAGGCTGATGAGGGCTGATAGCCAGAAACCGGTCCTTGGATGCTTGATTCCGGTCTGGGAAAGACATGGCTTGGTAGTTCGGACTGGACTGTTCCCATGAGGCACAGGGTCAGAGCTGATTTGCATATAGCCAGTGTCTAACCCAGGGTGGTGTGGAGTGCAAAAAAACGATGGATTTAGGCCCAGATCCTTGCACTGGGGTGAATGTATGACATTGTTCTACATTCTGTCCATCAACTGTGTTTTTTGCAATTTTCACCCCGAGTGGGCTGGGCATGCTCAGACGTGAGTCCCAGGCTCTCCACACCACTGGAGTCAAGCTATCCAGGCGGATGAAGGCTGATAGCCAGAAACCGGTCCTTGGATGCTTGATTCCGGTCTGGGAAAGACATGGCTTGGTAGTTCGGACTGGACTGTTCCCATGAGGCACAGGGTCAGAGCTGATTTGCATATAGCCAGTGTCTAACCCAGGGTGGTGTGGAGTGCAAAAAAAACGACGGCTTTAGGCCCAGATCCTTGTACTGGGGTGAATGTATGACATTGTTCTACATTCAGTCCATCAACTGTTTTTTTTGCAATATTCACCCCGAGTGGGCTGGGCATGCTCAGACGTGAGTCCCAGGCTCTCCACACCACTGGAGTCAAGCTATCCAGGCTGATGAAGGCTGATAGCCAGAAACCGGTCCTTGGATGCTTGATTCCGGTCTGGGAAAGACATGGCTTGGTAGTTCGGACTGGACTGTTCACATGAGGCACAGGGTCAGAGCTGATTTGCATATAGCCAGTGTCTAACCCAGGGTGGTGTGGAGTGCAAAAAAAGATGGATTTAGGCCCAGATCCTTGTACTGGGGTGAATGTATGACATTGTTCTACATTCTGTCCATCGACTGTGTTTTTTGCAATTTTCTCCCCGAGTGGGCTGAGCATGCTCAGACGTGAGTCCCAGGCTCTCCACACCACTAGAGTCAAGCTATCCAGGCTGATGAAGGCTGATAGCCAGAAACCGGTCCTTGGATGCTTGATTCCGGTCTGGGAAAGACATGGCTTGGTAGTTCGGACTGGACTGTTCCCATGAGGCACAGGGTCAGAGCTGATTTGCATATAGCCAGTGTCTAACCCAGGGTGGTGTGGAGTGCAAAAAAATGATGGATTTAGGCCCAGATCCTTGTACTGGGGTGAATGTATGACATTGTTCTACATTCTGTCCATCAACTGTGTTTTTTGCAATTTTCACCCCGAGTGGGCTGGGCATGCTCAGACGTGAGTCCCAGGCTCTCCACACCACTGGAGTCAAGCTATCCGGGCTGATGAAGGCTGATAGCCAGAAACCGGTCCTTGGATGCTTGATTCCGGTCTGGGAAAGACATGGCTTGGTAGTTCGGACTGGACTGTTCCCATGAGGCACAGGGTCAGAGCTGATTTGCATATAGCCAGTGTCTAACCCAGGGTGGTGTGGAGTGCAAAAAAACGATGGATTTAGGCCCAGATCCTTGTACTGGGGTGAATGTATGACATTGTTCTACATTCTGTCCATCAACTGTGTTTTTTGCAATTTTCACCCCGAGTGGGCTGGGCATGCTCAGACGTGAGTCCCAGGCTCTCCACACCACTGGAGTCAAGCTATCCAGGCTGATGAAGGCTGATAGCCAGAAACCGGTCCTTGGATGCTTGATTCCGGTCTGGGAAAGACATGGCTTGGTAGTTCGGACTGGACTGTTCCCATGAGGCACAGGGTCAGAGCTGATTTGCATATAGCCAGTGTCTAACCCAGGGTGGTGTGGAATGCAAAAAAAGATGGATTTAGGCCCAGATCCTTGTACTGGGGTGAATGTATGACATTGTTCTACATTCTGTCCATCAACTGTGTTTTTTGCAATTTTCTCCCCGAGTGGGCTGAGCATGCTCAGACGTGAGTCCCAGGCTCTCCACACCACTGGAGTCAAGCTATCCAGGCTGATGAAGGCTGATAGCCAGAAACCGGTCCTTGGATGCTTGATTCCGGTCTGGGAAAGACATGGCTTGGTAGTTCGGACTGGACTGTTCCCATGAGGCACAGGGTCAGAGCTGATTTGCATATAGCCAGTGTCTAACCCAGGGTGGTGTGGAGTGCAAAAAAACGATGGATTTAGGCCCAGATCCTTGTACTGGGGTGAATGTATGACATTGTTCTACATTCTGTCCATCAACTGTGTTTTTTGCAATTTTCACCCCGAGTGGGCTGGGCATGCTCAGACGTGAGTCCCAGGCTCTCCACACCACTGGAGTCAAGCTATCCAGGCTGATGAAGGCTGATAGCCAGAAACCGGTCCTTGGATGCTTGATTCCGGTCTGGGAAAGACATGGTTTGGTAGTTCTGACTGGACTGTTCCCATGAGGCACAGGGTCGGAGCTGATTTGCATATAGCCAGTGTCTAACCCAGGGTGGTGTGGAGTGCAAAAAAACGATGGATTTAGGCCCAGATCCTTGTACTGGGGTGAATGTATGACATTGTTCTACATTCTGTCCATCAACTGTGTTTTTTGCAATTTTCACCCCGAGTGGGCTGGGCATGCTCAGACGTGAGTCCCAGGCTCTCCACACCACTGGAGTCAAGCTATCCAGGCTGATGAAGGCTGATAGCCAGAAACCGGTCCTTGGATGCTTGATTCCGGTCTGGGAAAGACATGGCTTGGTAGTTCGGACTGGACTGTTCCCATGAGGCACAGGGTCAGAGCTGATTTGCATATAGCCAGTGTCTAACCCAGGGTGGTGTGGAGTGCAATAAAACGATGGATTTAGGCCCAGATCCTTGTACTGGGGTGAATGTATGACATTGTTCTACATTCTGTCCATCAACTGTGTTTTTTGCAATTTTCACCCCGAGTGGGCTGGGCATGCTCAGACGTGAGTCCCAGGCTCTCCACACCACTGGAGTCAAGCTATCCAGGCTGATGAGGGCTGATAGCCAGAAACCGGTCCTTGGATGCTTGATTCCGGTCTGGGAAAGACATGGCTTGGTAGTTCGGACTGGACTGTTCCCATGAGGCACAGGGTCAGAGCTGATTTGCATATAGCCAGTGTCTAACCCAGGGTGGTGTGGAGTGCAAAAAAACGATGGTTTTAGGCCCAGATCCTTGTACTGGGGTGAATGTATGACATTGTTCTACATTCTGTCCATCAACTGTGTTTTTTGCAATTTTCACCCCGAGTGGGCTGGGCATGCTCAGACGTGAGTCCCAGGCTCTCCACACCACTGGAGTCAAGCTATCCAGGCTGATGAAGGCTGATAGCCAGAAACCGGTCCTTGGATGCTTGATTCCGGTCTGGGAAAGACATGGCTTGGTAGTTCGGACTGGACTGTTCCCATGAGGCACAGGGTCAGAGCTGATTTGCATATAGCCAGTGTCTAACCCAGGGTGGTATGGAGTGCAAAAAAATGATGGATTTAGGCCCAGATCCTTGTACTGGGGTGAATGTATGACATTGTTCTACATTCTGTCCATCAACTGTGTTTTTTGCAATTTTCACCCCGAGTGGGCTGGGCATGCTCAGACGTGAGTCCCAGGCTCTCCACACCACTGGAGTCAAGCTATCCAGGCTGATGAAGGCTGATAGCCAGAAACCGGTCCTTGAATGCTTGATTCCGGTCTGGGAAAGACATGGCTTGGTAGTTCGGACTGGACTGTTCCCATGAGGCACAGGGTCAGAGCTGATTTGCATATAGCCAGTGTCTAACCCAGGGTGGTGTGGAGTGCAAAAAAACGATGGATTTAGGCCCAGATCCTTGTACTGGGGTGAATGTATGACATTGTTCTACATTCTGTCCATCAACTGTGTTTTTTGCAATTTTCACCCCGAGTGGGCTGGGCATGCTCAGACGTGAGTCCCAGGCTCTCCACACCACTGGAGTCAAGCTATCCAGGCTGATGAAGGCTGATAGCCAGAAACCGGTCCTTGGATTCTTGATTCCGGTCTGGGAAAGACATGGCTTGGTAGTTCGGACTGGACTGTTCCCAAGAGGCACAGGGTCAGAGCTGATTTGCATATAGCCAGTGTCTAACCCAGGGTGGTGTGGAATGCAAAAAAAGATGGATTTAGGCCCAGATCCTTGTACTGGGGTGAATGTATGACATTGTTCTACATTCTGTCCATCAACTGTGTTTTTTGCAATTTTCTCCCCGAGTGGGCTGAGCATGCTCAGACGTGAGTCCCAGGCTCTCCACACCACTGGAGTCAAGCTATCCAGGCTGATGAAGGCTGATAGCCAGAAACCGGTCCTTGGATGCTTGATTCCGGTCTGGGAAAGACATGGCTTGGTAGTTCGGACTGGACTGTTCCCATGAGGCACAGGGTCAGAGCTGATTTGCATATAGCCAGTGTCTAACCCAGGGTGGTGTGGAGTGCAAAAAAACGATGGATTTAGGCCCAGATCCTTGTACTGGGGTGAATGTATGACATTGTTCTACATTCTGTTCATCAACTGTGTTTTTTGCAATTTTCACCCCGAGTGGGCTGGGCATGCTCAGACGTGAGTCCCAGGCTCTCCACACCACTGGAGTCAAGCGATCCAGGCTGATGAAGGCTGATAGCCAGAAACCGGTCCTTGGATGCTTGATTCCGGTCTGGGAAAGACATGGCTTGGTAGTTCGGACTGGACTGTTCCCATGAGGCACAGGGTCAGAGCTGATTTGCATATAGCCAGTGTCTAATCCAGGGTGGTGTGGAGTGCAAAAAAACGATGGATTTAGGCCCAGATCCTTGTACTGGGGTGAATGTATGACATTGTTCTACATTCTGTCCATCAACTGTGTTTTTTGCAATTTTCACCCCGATTGGGCTGGGCATGCTCAGACGTGAGTCCCAGGCTCTCCACACCACTGGAGTCAAGCTATCCAGGCTGATGAAGGCTGATAGCCAGAAACCGGTCCTTGGATGCTTGATTCCTTTCTGGGAAAGACATGGCTTGGTAGTTCGGACTGGACTGTTCCCATGAGGCACAGGGTCAGAGCTGATTTGCATATAGCCAGTGTTTAACCCAGGGTGGTGTGGAGTGCAAACAAACGATGGATTTAGGCCCAGATCCTTGTACTGGGGTGAATGTATGACATTGTTCTACATTCTGTCCATCAACTGTGTTTTTTGCAATTTTCACCCCGAGTGGGCTGGGCATGCTCAGACGTGAGTCCCAGGCTCTCCACACCACTGGAGTCAAGCTATCCAGGCTGATGAAGGCTGATAGCCAGAAACCGGTCCTTGGATGCTTGATTCCGGTCTGGGAAAGACATGGCTTGGTAGTTCGGACTGGACTGTTCCCATGAGGCACAGGGTCAGAGCTGATCTGCATATAGCCAGTGTCTAACCCAGGGTGGTGTGGAGTGCAAAAAAACGATGGATTTAGGCCCATATCCTTGTACTGGGGTGAAGGTATGACATTGTTCTACATTCTGTCCATACTCTGTGTTATTTGCAATTTTCACCCCGAGTGGGCTGGGCATGCTCAGACGTGAGTCCCAGGCTCTCCACACCACTGGAGTCAAGCTATCCAGGCTGATGAAGGCTGATAGCCAGAAACCGGTCCTTGGATGCTTGATTCCGGTCTGGGAAAGACATGGCTTGGTAGTTCGGACTGGACTGTTCCCATGAGGCACAGGGTCAGAGCTGATTTGCATATAGCCAGTGTCTAACCCAGGGTGGTGTGAAGTGCAAAAAAAACGATGGATTTAGGCCCATATCCTTGTACTGGGGTGAATGCATGACATTGTTCTACATTCTGTCCATACTCTGTGTTATTTGCAATTTTCACCCCGAGTGGGCTGGTCATGCTCAGACGTGAGTCCCAGGCTCTCCACACCACTGGAGTCAAGCTATCCAGGCCGATGAAGGCTGATAGCCAGAAACCGGTCCTTGGATGCTTGATTCCGGTCTGGGAAAGACATGGCTTGGTAGTTCGGACTGGACTGTTCCCATGAGGCACAGGGTCAGAGCTGATTTGCATATAGCCAGTGTCTAACCCAGGGTGGTGTGGAGTGCAAAAAAACGATGGATTTAGGCCCAGATCCTTGTACTGGGGTGAATGTATGACATTGTTCTACATTCTGTCCATCAACTGTGTTTTTTGCAATTTTCACCCCGAGTGGGCTGGGCATGCTCAGACGTGAGTCCCAGGCTCTCCACACCACTGGAGTCAAGCTATCCAGGCTGATGAAGGCTGATAGCCAGAAACCGGTCCTTGGATGCCTGATTCCGGTCTGGGAAAGACATGGCTTGGTAGTTCGGACTGGACTGTTCCCATGAGGCACAGGGTCAGAGCTGATTTGCATATAGCCAGTGTCTAACCCAGGGTGGTGTGGAGTGCAAAAAAACGATGGATTTAGGCCCAGATCCTTGTACTGGGGTGAATGTATGACATTGTTCTACATTCTGTCCATCAACTGTGTTTTTTGCAATTTTCACCCCGAGTGGGCTGGGCATGCTCAGACGTGAGTCCCAGGCTCTCCACACCACTGGAGTCAAGCTATCCAGGCTGATGAAGGCTGATAGCCAGAAACCGGTCCTTGGATGCTTGATTCCGGTCTGGGAAAGACATGGCTTGGTAGTTCGGACTGGACTGTTCCCATGAGGCACAGGGTCAGAGCTGATTTGCATATAGCCAGTGTCTAACCCAGGGTGGTGTGGAGTGCAAAAAAACGATGGATTTAGGCCCAGATCCTTGTACTGGGGTGAATGTATGACATTGTTCTACATTCTGTCCATCAACTGTGTTTTTTGCAATTTTCACCCCGAGTGGGCTGGGCATGCTCAGACGTGAGTCCCAGGCTCTTCACACCACTGGAGTCAAGCTATCCAGGCTGATGAAGGCTGATAGCCAGAAACCGGTCCTTGGATGCTTGATTCCGGTCTGGGAAAGACATGGCTTGGTAGTTCGGACTGGACTGTTCCCATGAGGCACAGGGTCAGAGCTGATTTGCATATAGCCAGTGTCTAACCCAGGGTGGTGTGGAGTGCAAAAAAACGATGGATTTAGGCCCAGATCCTTGTACTGGGGGTGAATGTATGACATTGTTCTACATTCTGTCCATCAACTGTGTTTTTTGCAATTTTCACCCCAAGTGGGCTGGGCATGCTCAGACGTGAGTCCCAGGCTCTCCACACCACTGGAGTCAAGCTATCCAGGCTGATGAAGGCTGATAGCCAGAAACCGGTCCTTGGATGCTTGATTCCGGTCTGGGAAAGACATGGCTTGGTAGTTCGGACTGGACTGTTCCCATGAGGCACAGGGTCAGAGCTGATTTGCATATAGCCTGTGTCTAACCCAGGGTGGTGTGGAGTGCAAAAAAACGATGGATTTAGGCCCAGATCCTTGTACTGGGGTGAATGTATGACATTGTTCTACATTCTGTCCATCAACTGTGTTTTTTGCAATCAACTCATGGTAGTCATTGATGAAAATTCACATTTACCTTTGGTAGAAGAGTTATCATCAACAACCCATGACAAGGTCATTGAGCGGCTGGACACCATCTTTGCAGCAGTGTGAGGGATCCCCGCCATTCTCAAATCTGACAACCGTCCGTTGTTCAATAACAAAGAGTTCAGAGAGTTCTTAGTCAGAATAAATATCAAGCAATTAAGAGTACACCTCTGTGGCCCCAAGCAAATGGCTTTGTAGAACAAGTTATGGGTACCCTCAAAAGGGTTATTCAGCAAGCATCACTTAAGGGGATTGAATTAAAGTAAGTCCTGTGTCAAGCCCTCAATGCTTATCATTCGAATCCTCACGCCACAAAGTGTGAAAGCCCTGCCATTTTGATATGTGGGAGAACCTTCAGAACCAAGCTGAAAAGGTTTGTGTCACTGACACTTCTCCAAAGTTCAAGATGAAGAGGTCCGATTGGTGTTGGAGAGCCCGAGAGACAGTCTTAAATGAAGGTTCCTTAGTCCCGGTTAGGCCACAGCGAAAGCGGAAAACAAACACTCCATTTGTTGTTGATCCTTTGAGGGTTGTGTCATGCAAAGGACATATAGTGACATCGTCCCAGACAGTCCATCACACAGGACTCATCACATTTCAAACATCTACCCCTGCGATAGTCAGCTCCTACACCTACTGATAAGGCCGTCCCACCTGACAATCCAGATCAAACCTCAGAACCTGAAAGCATCCGTGCCTGAACAAAGTGCATCTCAATGACTTCCTGTCACTCGATCTGGTTGACGATTGCGAGCGCCTCGACGACTCATAGAAGATATATAATATAGATGTGGTTTGTACTTTTTATTTAACAAATGGAGGTGTAGTGTTGTGAGACTATGTGTGCTAGGACCCTTGTGGTTCTGGCCGGACTCTGTAGAGGAAGTACATAACTATTGGAAGATGTTAAGGTGCGGTTATAAATGGTTATGACGTAATCAGAGAACAGAGGGAGATTGCATGATGGGGAATAAAGATGTACAATCCAGAGCTCTATGCGCGGGATATTGATTTGAAGCTCAAGGGCAAAATCCTAACTTAAGACAAAATCGTAATTTAAGACAAAATCTTAACGTAAGACAAAATCCTAACTCAAGACAAAATTGTAATTTAAGACAAAATCATAATTTAAGAATACTAAATGCCTTCTGTGAATACCAAAAGTAGTACGTTTACGATTTTGTCTTAAGTTAGTTCGGTGAATTGGCCCCAAAGTTTATAGGCCTAATTGTTTAGTAGTATAAAGGCAGTAGGCATTGCACAAATACTATATTAAAGTCCACAGACATTTAAGGGTGAGTTGTTATTACTACAGATTAAACCCTACAGATCGGTATTTTCTTACTTGAAATCTCACAGATTAACGTTGTAGGCAAGGTTTTTGGAGTTGGTTCCCCTCCCTGACAACCCATGGGTATAGATGATTTGCACTGTGAGAATTCTTGACAGACCCTCTTAGGAGAGTTAGTATTTTACTTTGCCACCTGTAATTTTGTAGACATTTGCAATGCTGACTGCATGCCTCATGGTAACCCTGTGGGAAACCTTATGCTCAATATAGTAAGCCTAGGTTGTTTATGGTGATTAGCCAATGATAACAGACATAGGCCTGATTGGCTCTTCAGAAAAAGGTTTTTCAGACACCATAGTTCTGAATTGTTTACTAGGACAAGGTATAACCTCTTTGATGCGTTGGACGGCCCCAGGCTATCTGATGTCCCAGTGGGCATGTGCGGAAGGCAGTCGGGCCGTCCGAACCGCCGCGGCAGAATGTCCGCCGCAGGGAAGAGGATAACAAAGGCAGTAGGCCTAGTTATTTGCTATGTAACACATATGTTAACGCTAATAGGCCTTTAAGGGTAGATGTTTTTTAACCGTGTTAAAGCATGCAGTGATATATTTTGTTACATGATATCTCACAGACTACCTTTTCAGGGAAGGATTTTGGAGTTGGTTACCTTTTTTAAAAAACCCGAGGGATAGAAAATTTGCACTATAACAATCCTTCCTAGAATCTCTTCGGAAGCAGAGGAAGGTTTAGCTGTCTGTAAGGACCTTGTAGGTGAGAAAAATATGCACAGTGGGCATTTGGCAACCCCTCTTTGCCATTGATCTGTTGAGTGTCATTTACTCTGTGCTTCCATCTATGACAGAGAACTGCATGGGGTAATGGTTTAGTTCATATCAGTCATTAGCTTTCTTGTCCTGTGAATGGTCTGGAAATGATTATGCTTCATTGTCAGGGCTCATTGGCCTGACCTTTAGATTTCAATTTTTCTCTATTTATAGTCACCCTTTAAGTTCTTTGCGGCTTCTCTTTTTATCTTAACTTTTGCTTAAGAGGATAGTACAGCTAAGAAGGCAGTGCTAACAGTTTGCTTGCTTGCTGCTCATTTCATCTGCAGTGCTCAACATCCTGCATGGCCACTTCCTCTAAAACACGCAACCATTATGGAATCCTGGGTCTCAGGAAAAACCGCACAAAACCCACAGATGTAGGACATGAGGTTCACTCAGCCAGGGGATGCTTTCCCTTATGCTCCTGGGCTCCTACTTGCTGCTTCTTGCACCGCCAGCACCAAAACGAGAAGTCACCTGCCTGAGGGTTGCCATCATTGTTTTAAAGCTCCTCTAGTGGTATTCCAGTTCTGGTTTTTGGTTCTGTTTCTTTCTCAGTTCCATTATGCTGTTTCTTTCTTGATTCCTTTCTGATTTTCCCAATCCTTTGTGTTTCCTGTCATATGGTCATACCTTTTAAGCTAAAGCTCATAAATAAAGAGGCAACACACGTTAAAGGTCATCTTCTAGACCCTATTTTCTCAAATTGTAGCCAGCTTAATACTAGCCCCCCTCTTCCTGTACCATGGTCTGATCACTTTTTAGTACCATTCTCTTGGAAAACCTGCACAGAGGTACGACGGGCAGCATTACCTCGCACTTTAGAAAGGGCTTGGCCCAAGTTATCTCTGGAAAGGCTGACTCTAGCACTTGACCAAACTGCCCCTAAAACAGAATCAAATCCATTGGCTGCAGATATAAGCTTTTGTAACTGGCTGAACAACTCCCTGGATGCGGTACTACCTCTTAAAACAGTTACAAAGAAAAGTAGTACTTTTAAATCACCGTGGTACACTCCAGAGCTTAGAGACCTCAGAAAAATCTGCAAAAAATTAGAACGCAGATGGAGGAAAGACTGGGCGGTCAATAATAAAGAGGCTTATCGATCTGCCCTTAGACTCTATAAAACCTCCCTGAGAAAAGCACAGGTGGCTTTCTTTGAGAATAAAATTAATTTGTCATCCAATTCCTCGAGAGAAACTTTTAAAATAGTTAAACAACTACTTAAGGTTCCTTCTCCATTAAGCACCCTGGAATGTACAGAAGAAAGATGTAATCAACTAGCGGATTTCTTTGATTCTAAGATATTAAGAATCCTTGATAGTCTACCGCAGAATGTCTCTGTTCCTTATGGCGACATTCACCCGGCCCCTATTTCAGGCCCCCGGTTGGACTCCTTTAGTTGTATCACCAGGGATGACTTCTGTAGAGCTCTATCTTCCTTGAAAAGTGGCTCTCCGTCTGATCCTGCGCCCATGTATATCCTTAAGCGGATCGCAGATACGATCACCCCATTGGCAACAGAGCTTTTAAATGCCTCTTTTTCCTGCGGGATTGTGCCACCCAGTTGGAAACAGGCCAGGGTCAAAACCCTTTTAAAAAAACCGGGGCTTGATCCTTCGGACCTGGCCAATTTCCGTCCGATTTCGTTGTTACCCGGCCTTGGCAAAATTGTCGAAAAAATGGTCAATCAGCAGCTCTCCGGGTTCCTCGAAAATAACCTGCTGCTGAGCAACTCCCAAACGGGTTTTCGTCTGGGGCAAGGCACGGATACAGCCCTGATAGTGGTGGCAGAGGAGGCAAGGTGTATCTTAGATTCAGGAGGATCCGCTGCTGTGATCCTCCTGGATCTAAGTGCAGCATTTGATACGGTGGACCACGAAATTCTAACTCACCGTCTCGCCAGATTGGACGTTACAGGAATGGCCTTGAAATGGCTTACATCCTTTTTGAATAACCGCTCTTTTAGAATCTGGGAAGGTGGTGTACTGTCTAAATCTACCCCCCTCCAGTGTGGAGTCCCTCAGGGCTCTTCTTTGTGCCCTACTTTGTTCAACATATATATGGCCCCACTGGAGGAGGTGGTGGCTCCCTTTGGGATCAAAACAGTCACCTACGTGGACGACACCCAATTAGTCATCTCGCTAACCCAACAAGAGGGATGTTTGGATAACCACTCCGCCTGCCTTGCCGGAATATTCTCCTGGATGTCCAGTTCGCGGCTCAAACTAAATGGAGCAAAAACGGAGATCATGCTCCTGGGTCATCATTTTACATCTCTCCCCAAAGCTGTCTGGCCCCCCTGCTTGGGTGAGTTGCCCGTACTGAAAGATAAAATTAAAAGCTTAGGGGTGTGGTTTGAGCCCGACCTAACTTTTAAGACGCAAGCACAGAAAGTTGCAGGCATTTGTTTTGGCCTACTACGATCAGTACGGAAAGTTCTCCTGTAAAAAGTTCAATCGGGTCGGGGACAATCGATATTTGCCCGGCGGTATTGCCTCTGTGACCCTCTAGTTATTTAAATAAATGAAGAGGCAGGCGCTGGAGACTGGAAAGCAGGAAACAAGGTTTTTTTATTCTCTCCGGAGGAGAACACAACGAAACGGACAGAAGGTATCGTTCTGAGGTGCTCTAACTGTATTTCTGAGGCCTGGCCTCTTATACCCACATTTATGACTTTATTGTAGATTACACATACATGTTAAAGCTTTGATGTACGGAAAAGACATTCTCGGAACTCCCCTTTGGGCCCGTTCCCACACACATTTACAGTTGAAGTCCCCACCCTATTCACAACAGGTGATGAGCATCGCGCAGCTGGATAATCCGCCGATTCACGGAATGTGGGGAGTTTGATCGGATCTCATGGGGTGGGGGCTTTGATCAACCCGGGGATTCTTTGATGGGGGAAGCTTTCTATTGTACGGGGAGGGGCAAGGATGGTATCGGCAGAGCTGGGTGTCGGCTTGGGAACGGGGAGGACAAAACGGGCACACGGGGAAAAGGGGGTTTGCATCTAAGGGCCGGAGATCATGAAAGGAAAGCAGGGAGGTGTCGCGCTGGGAACAGGATGAGGGCCTGGGGCAGAGCAACGCCGAAGAGGGGTTTATGACTCAAGGCAGGTGCAAGCAGGGGGTGGTCAGCGTGCAGGCTTAGTGAAGGCAAAGGGCTATGTCAGGGGCCAGCGGCATGCAAAAGGGTTTGTTCTGATCGGGGCATCTTAAAATGGCGGGCGCGCACGACAAAAGTGTGGCATCAGGGGAAGAGGCAAGATGGCGCAGATAATGTTCACCAAAACGCACTAATTTTCCACAGTCCTCCCTTTAACATATTCAAGACATCTTGCTGGTTCATTTTCTATTCTGTTCTACTGTGGTGAGCATGAGAAAGAAAACGGTAGGAACCCTAGGTGGAAAGAGTTGTAAACAATACATTTTAACATTTCTAGTTTTCAGGAGGCGGGTCTATTTGATAAACTTTGATAAACTTGTTCAGCAGGAAAGTCATAGGAATGTAATACAAAAAACGGTTCTGTAGCGAGCAGCAAGTACATATCATAACGTGAACTGGCAGGTTATTACATATTTCAGATTTGGATTGGAGCAGGATCAATACAATGGCGGCTGGGAGAGAAATGAGGCATAGCAAAAACGGTGATTGTGGATGTCAAATGTTCGAAGTTTTACGAGTTCTCATTGTTCTTTGTGGTCTTTCGTTGGCACTGTTGAGCACCGGCGGTGGAGCTACGAGTCCAGCTCTGTTCTAAGTTCTGCGTTGCAGGGCACGACCCTTTCCTCGCGTTTCTGGTCGGTAAGGTCCTTTTCGCCCTGTGTCCTTTGAGGTGATTGTCAGAAAGTTCCGATGGAAGAAGAGCGTTCAAAACAGTCCATAGGGTAGGTCAGAGGAAAAAGGGGGATGGAGCAAGGCCAAATTGGGAACAAACTAGGGGAACGAGGGACTTCAAATAGGCGGGCGTGTGACGGAATTCAGAGAGCGGGGACTTGTCGACAGGCACTGGACGTCGAGCAGGGGCATCAGGTCGACCCTTTCTTTTCATGCTGTCGAAAACAGTGCCTCGTCCTGCAGCTCTTTTCAGTCGTGGTCTCGCCTTGGCTAATGTCGCAGGTGTTCCTTAGTCTGCAGTCGGGCCTCGTGCTCCCACATCCGGTCCTTCTCTCCTCCAACAGCAGTACCCTTAAACAAGTTTGAAAAGACAGTCTTTAGAAAATTTGCAGATGAAGATAATCAAAAAGTCTATTTCTCTCCCAGCTCCAGGCAAAGAATGAAAATGTCCGTTATATTTAATGTTCACAACTGGCATATGAATGACCGGTGGCGGACCTGTTGGATTTACTATGACTTTCCATCATAATTATTTATTACAGGCATGACAGTTCATCTGATGGTAACCCACCTTCGGGAGACAAATCTGGCAAAGATATGCCGTTCTCTAGAGTTTTATATTTACAAAAGGGTACAGTGAGTCGTCAACATGGTACTACACAGGTATTTTGCTGAGAGACGAACATGGCTAAACATTTCCTTTCTATCGGTGCATCCTGCTTTTCAACTACTGCGGGGTTCATTTTGATGATTTCTTTACCTTGGTCTAGTCTGTTAACCTTGTAAAACATCATTCTGGGTCCTACGTAACCTTTTACAGCCCGGTTACTTAACTAGGAAGGACAGGGGTTTTATGGGAAACAACCAGGGACATAGACAGGGGAGGTAACGGGGGTGGTCACTTTTCCGGTTTGGGTATTGCGACAATTCGGGGAGGGGAGGGTCGCGTATTCTGAGGTCCTTGTTTTATACTATAGGAGCCGTTGACATGTAGTTCCCTTATTTCGGGTCAGATTAGGGAACCTCTGTCGTCTTACCTGTCCTTTCCCTTACGGCCCAACCTGGGTTCATTGACTTCCAGCGGAAAAGGAGAGGAAATGACGCGGCCTCAGGGTGATTGTATTAAAGACGAGCGTTTGTGCAAATACTGACGGTATTTGGAGCCAATTAGGTGGTGTGCTAGGGGTGGCAATCTGCCAATTTCGGGGCTAACCACTCGGAAGAGTGGTAGTGAAAAAAATAGAGAGAGAGAGAGAGAGAGAGAGAGAGAGAGAGAGAGAGAGAGAGAGAGAGAGAGAGAGAGAGAGAGAGAGTGCAACGGCAGGCTAAATAGTACACGTGCAACAGAGAGGGTGGCAGTGTATTCAAGAAAGGCTATTTAGGGCATTACACAGTAAAGGGTATTCACAAGTCCGCGTTAGAATCTTGTAATCATGCAGTTTGAGCATTAGACAGGGTAGAGGGGACGTGCTTTGAGAAAAGGAAAGAAGGAAAAAAGGAGGTACCATTTTGTCGCACTTTCTCGCATTCTCGGTCCTTTGACCAGTTGGGTCAACGCCTCAGTCACACACACACACATTCCCTCACAGTTTCGCATCATACGTGACATGGGTTCATTCGTCCGGTCTGGTTTAAGGGTGATCACTTTCTATCAAGTTGTGCTAATTTTCCGGGTCTGTTCGATACGTGAGTAGTTTGCAGGCGTGCTTAGACACCACCCTGCGGCGCTAGTCCGTTTCGTGTATTTAGACATGGCAAGGTCTCAGATCTTCGCCACACCTTGGCTGTAATCTCTGATGTAACCTGCAGAGGGAGGAAAAAAGGGGGGGGGGGGGGGGGAGACAGCATTCGCGCGCATTCAAATACATGGATCCATAAGTCCTTTACTTACCTCTTACTCGTCTTTCCTCCTTGGGGCAGGGTCCCCGGGGATATGGTTTCCGGAGTCGAGGGGGGGTAGTGTGTTCATGTAGGGCGTGTGCAGGGAAACATAAAAAGGAAACCAGAGGTGCCTAGTGCGAGGTATCTAGTCAAAGGATATATCTCACTATCGGGATCCTTAAACCTCTTTCAACGCCGTGGCGTTCTAAAGTTCTTCGGTTCTTGGGTCCCTGCTACTTTGGAACGTTGTACTTTATAATATTTACATTATTTCATTTCACCCTCCTTTTACATTCCCTCATTTACACCATTCGTTTTACCCATCCTTGGAAGTCAAGGTCTTCCTCTACGCGAGAGTTCATGAGTCAGTCGCGTACTTTTGAAGGCGGGGTGTCGTGTTGTCGATCCGGTCCGTCCTCCAGGGCTGGGCAACCATCTTCTTTTAACCTTAAAGAGAGAGCAGAGTAGGGTGCACAGAAAAGAACTTTCCCACCCATCCCATATTGTTTTAAAATAAAGCATGCAATACCCGTCCATAGTTTCAAAGACTTTATTTTGCAAAATCATTTCAGCATATGGATTATGAGGGTGCGGTCGTATTTGGTCGGTCGTGGCAATGGCTAAAGTGCGTACAGTGGGGGGTGTCGTTTGCAACAATAAAAACATCGGAAAGTTTTACTCATTCATTTGTAAGAGACTAAAACGTCTATTAATTGGCTGGGGGTTCGGGGGCATATATTTTCATAATTTAGAAGCATAATCATAACAGTTGTAATCAGATTTCCTATATGCATACCGTACGTGTGCGTCGTAAATGGGGTTTACATCAGTTATAAAAATATAATACATTGTACATTCGTAATCAACATTTGTAACGGTGATCTTTTCACACTATTCGTCGAGTGAGTTCTCTTCGTCTCTTCTAGCCAAGTGTACAAAGGATCATATAAAATCTCAGAACATCAAGTTTATATTAGTGCGAAGGAACACCACGAGGTGTTCGTAAGTTCCGATTGATACCAGCGCCATTTTGGGCGGGGCCGGCACAGTCCGGAAGCAGCATCAGGGGGAAATGTTTCCATTACTGGCAGTTTGGACCAGAGTCCTTTTCGGCAGTTCTAGAATTCACGCTAACAGAAGGTGTGGCAATGTCATGTTTGTTTCGTTGGCGATCGAGGCAGCCGTCCCTTACCGGAAACCTGCAAAGGCCGAAGGTTCCGCCGGGGACCTTTGTATGATCTTCAAGGCTGCGGAGATGCTGTCGGAGATGGGGGCTCGTGCTCCATGGGACAAATGTTCGAGTTATATGGCTGGCCAAAGTTACTCTAGTGGCCGGGGCCCGCCTTCCAGCGGATCCAGACGCCATTTTGAGGCCCTACAGGGGCCACTCTCGTCGAGTTTGCAAGAATAGAAGAGATCCTTCGGAGTAAAAGGAAGAGGTCCCTGTTTTGTGTAAGCGGGACGTTCAGCTGGGGTGCAGCTGTGGTGCCCCCACCTGGGGGGGCGAGGGAGACTCGTTCACATCGTCTCCTTCTCCCGGTGCACTCCATGCCGCTGCTTTTCATCGCCCCGCATGAAGGCCTCTCCACATCCGGTGTTCCCCAAGTGCCACCATTGTACGTTCGGTGCTGCGCAAATACTGGGGTGCCACCATTGTACGTTCGGTGCTGCGCAAGTACTGGGGTGCCACCATGGTGTGTCCGGTGCTGTGGAAGTATGGGCACCATCGCCTGACTGGGGGTGTTCGGCGTCGGGCTGGGGGCTGGGAAACCTCCTACCGGTGGAGGTGGGAGAGGCTCGTCCGCGTCGCCTTTCCCTCCCAGCCCAACTTGGACAAATTGTTGTGGAGGTACGTGCAGGACATCCCGCCGTCCAGGACTGCTGCGGCTGTGACGGAAGAGAAAAGGAAGAGGTGCCTCGTTCTCCTCTTGACATGTGGCGGGACTACCTTAGTCTTTCCAGGCCCGTTGCGGTCGGCCAAGGAGACATGTGGCGGGACTACCTGCAAATGCCCAGGCTGCGGGCTCCTGCCTCTCCTCCGGCTCCCCCATACGTTAAGATTTCCTGACCAAGAGTTGGCGGCGGGGCTCGCCTTATATGGGTTGCCGTTGGTTGGGCGTAGCCGTAACCCTGCCCTACTTTGGAAGGTTCCAGAATGGGGGGGGGGGCGAATGTTCTGTTTGACTTTCATTTTCTACAGTTTATCGTTATTATTCCTTGTTTGTTGTGTTAAATTAAAAGTTCAAGTTTATTAATGGTCTACGGATTTTGTTTTATCATTTCTTTCTTTCCAGGTTGCTTTTATGCTAAGTTTCTGCTAACAGGGGTCGAGTAACACGGAAACACGTGTAGAGGGATGACGCAGATTTGTACATTACATACACACGAACTCAGACGGGGGACAGTACAAGTACGACATACAAAGACCCAAGACAAATATAAAAACAGTTATTGGTCATAATTATCTCTTTCCGTCTGTGAATTTTAAACGAGGCTGGGTTCCCGTCTTGACATTGCCCGACCTAGGAGAACTTGAGCATGCCGCTGAGATTTTCCTGGCGAAATCTGTGCCATCGGGCATAATCAAACGTGGTGGTTCTGTCTGGTCTGTCTATGTAAGTCGGGTTCTTCTCTGTCTCGCGCCTTTTCTCGTACTGTCGGTCTGTCGTTCTTGTCGGCCCTTTGCCTTTACTCACGCTCAGTAGAGTCGGGCATTGGGCTTTCCAGTGTCCGACATACCTACAAAAAGCGCATTGGTCTGACCCTAAGTCTGGTCGTCCTTTGCATAGTGTCGGGGGATAAGTTGTGGGTAGCGGTGTCCTGGGGTTGTCCTGTCGGTATATTTCCCTACTTGGTTTATCCTCGTCTTTTCTCTGTCGTTTCGTAGCCTCTCTGCGCCACATACCGAGACTGTCGAGCATAATTGGCGTCGTCTTATTATTTCGAAGGGCTATTTCTAACGTTTCTATTTTATCAAGGTCAAAGGATCCTGCCAGTGGCCACTGTTTGTCTTGGCTATCTTCGGTATACCTGTGCCATAATTTATTATAAGCTATGGTGACTAACCCATAGTTTATGAACATGTCCTTATTAGGGGTGCCTTCTAGTGGAGCTATATGGTCCACCTCTAACACCCGGTCCGGGCTAAACAGGCTATTTATCAGTGGGGAGAAGACAGACATGACGGCTCGTAACGAGGGACTAAAAAGTCAGCACTGCCTATCTTATCACTAGGTGCAAAGACTAGACAGAATATTTCTATTCTACGTTGTTTGCAGGTAGTGAATACCTCATGGATCAAAAAAATATAAAACCAAACGACCAATAAATAACAATGGGGAGAATGAGTAGGTCCGCAAAGATCTGCGTTACCTACCCTTTTCACTATCTGCAAAAAGGGTGGTCTCTTCCCTGCTTGCAGACAGGGAATCTCCAGGAAACAATAGTTTGTGAACAACAGTTCAGTTTCAAGCAATTATTGAGTGGGGGAGAAAAAGAACAAGCACGGCTGCTACCCTACCTATCCTCCACTGCTTGCAAAGGGAGAGGGAGCCTGTTGTTTCTCCGTTTGCAGACAGTGAATCTCCAAATAAAAATAAACAGAGCAATACTAGTATTTTGAACAATCAAGCAATCAAAACAAATTTTTTTTTTCGCAACTTGTCGTGGCAACACGACCTTACCCGGACCATGTGGACAGTTTCTTGTCTTCCGAATCCAGCGCCCGATCGTCCTCTTTTTCTCGTATTTCTCACGGCACTCCTGATGGTTCCCAGTCAGGACCGTAGATCACTCGAGAGAGGTCTGTTCGGAACTAGTGAAGTTCGGATGATCGGCTGCCAGACGAGGGTCTATTGGGCAAGAGCTCTCCCGATCGTTGCAGTCGTTCACTCTGTCGTCGGGACCTCTCCCACTGGATCCACGAGTCGCTGATGGGCCCCACGCTTGGGACGCCAATTGTAAAAAGTTCAATCGGGTCGGGGACAATCGATATTTGCCCGGCGGTATTGCCTCTGTGACCCTCTAGTTATTTAAATAAATGAAGAGGCAGGCGCTGGAGACTGGAAAGCAGGAAACAAGGTTTTTTTATTCTCTCCGGAGGAGAACACAACGAAACGGACAGAAGGTATCGTTCTGAGGTGCTCTAACTGTATTTCTGAGGCCTGGCCTCTTATACCCACATTTATGACTTTATTGTAGATTACACATACATGTTAAAGTTTTGATGTACGGAAAAGACATTCTCGGAACTCCCCTTTGGGCCCGTTCCCACACACATTTACAGTTGAAGTCCCCACCCTATTCACAACAGGTGATGAGCATCGCGCAGCTGGATAATCCGCCGATTCACGGAATGTGGGGAGTTTGATCGGATCTCATGGGGTGGGGGCTTTGATCAACCCGGGGATTCTTTGATGGGGGAAGCTTTCTATTGTACGGGGAGGGGCAAGGATGGTATCGGCAGAGCTGGGTGTCGGCTTGGGAACGGGGAGGACAAAACGGGCACACGGGGAAAAGGGGGTTTGCATCTAAGGGCCGGAGATCATGAAAGGAAAGCAGGGAGGTGTCGCGCTGGGAACAGGATGAGGGCCTGGGGCAGAGCAACGCCGAAGAGGGGTTTATGACTCAAGGCAGGTGCAAGCAGGGGGTGGTCAGCGTGCAGGCTTAGTGAAGGCAAAGGGCTATGTCAGGGGCCAGCGGCATGCAAAAGGGTTTGTTCTGATCGGGGCATCTTAAAATGGCGGGCGCGCACGACAAAAGTGTGGCATCAGGGGAAGAGGCAAGATGGCGCAGATAATGTTCACCAAAACGCACTAATTTTCCACACTCCCTCTCCTGCCTCCCCAGTCCAGGACATTGCTGATCCAGGGGTTAATATTATCCAGACTGGATTATAGTAACGCCCTGTTTTTAGCGGCTCCTGAAGCTACCATCAATATCCTGCAACGGGTGCAGAATGCTGCAGCCAGGATGCTTGCGGGTGGCTCAAGAAGATCTTCGGCTAGACCGGTCTTGAGAGCACTTCACTGGCTGCCAATACGCGAAAGAGTTATCTTTAAATCGCTATGTATCACCCATAAGGCTCTTCAGGGTAAAGGACCTCCGGTCCTCAGGAGCCTGATCTGCCCCTACAAATCATCTTGGGCTCGCTGGTCGGACCTCGGAAATCTAGCCAAGGTTCCCAGAGTTAGGAAGGTACGCACTGGGGGTCGCCACTTCTCTGTAAATGCGGCAAAAAAATTGAACTCTCTCCCCAGTCGGATTCGTACCGAACCCTGCTATTTTAAGTTTCGAAAGGCCCTTAAAACATTTCTTTTTCCCAAGGACTCCTAATTATCGGTACCCTCTTCAGTTGAGTTCTTTGTTCTATTTTGTTAGCGCTGGGACGCTTTTGGGCAACCATGCGCTTTATAAATCAAATTTCATTTCATTTCATTTCATGGTGCTTCTTGTCATTTCCTTTTCCTGTTCTTTTCTATATAAACCCTGCAATCTGGTTAGAGGATGTGTTGCAACAAAGCTGTGTTTCTTCGGCTGTTTCCTCACTCCTGAAGATTTCCACTAATGGATTCTGGATTCCTGGTTTTCCTTAATCCTTTGAAGTCTTAATCCAGCAAAGAGGCATATTACGTCCTTGGGTTTTTCCTCCTGAGAAGGTAGCAGCTTCTCAACAGCACTCATCTGCCACATATTGCAGTTGTTTAGTGATATTGTGGCTTCCGAAAAACAGTCACCCATACATCAGACAGCGAAAGACCTTGACCTGCAATACAGGTATGAGTTCAGACCTGAACATGGCCAAGTGAAACATGTTGTGTTAAAAGAGAAGCTGTCAATTGGAGTTGCAAAAAAGAAGAAGCATCACCGTAAATTCTAGTACAAATCCTGGGGCACCTGAAATAAATAAAGATCCATTACTACTCCAGCCAGTCGGTGTCCACTTCATCCCTACTGCCAGTCCCTGCCAGAATAATCACCACAGCCTGCATGTGACTGGCTGCCACCCCTGTTCTTCCAACAAATCAAGAGACCCCTCATCACTCCAGCTAGTCTCACCATTCAAAAAGGCCTTTCAGAACAGAGAAGGAGCATTAGCCCCATCTGTTAAGTGGAAAGTTGAGTATCCTAACCAGCTTCTAACCTTTCTCCAACAGTCAATCAGAAGCCCCTGTGTGACCTATCATTCCTGATATAAAGAAGAATGCAAAAAGAACAGTTGATGGACAGAATGTTGAACACTGTCAAACATTCACCCTAATACAGAGATCAGGGTCAAATTCCATTGCAAAATCAGTCCCAGGATGCTTCTTTCCGGACCAGGGAGGACCTGGCTTGGCAGTTTGGGCTGGACTGTCCCCATGAGGAACAGTGTCAAGATTGATTTGCATATGGATGACTCTAAACTGGGAGGCATGGTGGGAAAAAGAATGATGGATTTAACCCAGATCTCTTGACTGGGGGTGAATGTTTGATTTGCTCTGCATTTCGTCCACCATTTGTGTGTGTTTCTTGCTTTCTCGCGTATACCCAGACATAGGTCCCGGGCTCACTGTGTCACTGGATTCAAGCTAGCCTGGCTGATGAGGGGTTATGCCCTGAAACGGGTCCCAGGATGCTTGTTTACGGTCCAGGCAGGGGCTGGCTTGGCAGTTCAAGCTGGACTGTTATCTTGGGGAGAAGGGGCAAGACATATTTGCATTTGGCCGGATCTAAACTGGGGTGGCATGGTGCGCAAAATAACGATGGATTTAACCCAGATCTCTTGGCTGTGGGTGAATGTTTGATTTGTTCTGCATTCTGTCCATCACCTGAGTGTCTTTTGTTTTCTCGCTTTCAGTGTGCTGGTTACACCCAGATGTGGGTCCCTTGCTAATTGTGTCATTGGATTAAAGCAAGCCTGGCTGATGAGGGGTGAGGCCCAGAAACCAGTCCCAGGATGCTTGTTTCTGGTCCAGGGAGGACCTGGCTTGGCAGTTCAGGCTGGTCTGTTCAGATGAGGCACAGGGTCAAGACTGATTTGTATATGGCTGGGTTTAAACCTGGGTGACATGGTGAGCAAAAGAACAATGGATTTAACACAGGTCTCTTGACTGGAGATGAATGTTTGATTTGCTCTGCATTATGTCCATCCTTTGTGCGTCTTTTGATATAAAGAAGAAGCACCGCCCTGTAAAGTGGCACTTATGGTACATGGCTATTCCAGCAAATTGGGAGCCTCTTGTCACTCGCACTTGTTCCCCTTTTATCTTAGTTTGATCTCCTAGGGCATCTTAGCTATGTCTAAAGATAAACAGAAACAGTTATGTCGGTTGTCTGCTCCGGTCATAGCTTGACACTATGCTTGCAGCTCGGTTCAAAAGAGAACACCGACTACTTTTGCACAAACGGTATAATGTAAGGAAATCCCATGCAAGCAGTGGCGGATGGTGACTTTTCAAAGTGCTGGGGCGTAAAAAATGCACACGTGCATCCTTCATGTATAAAAGGACCGTGCAGCAGGTGCATGAGTGCAGCATTAGCAACCACTGCCGGTAAATGTATGCACCTGCTGAGTTGTGACGCTACCCTACTCGATATTTGGAAATTTCTAAAACCATTCAGTGGGCAAACGAGGGCAATTTGACAACTGAGTTGACATTCAGTAGATGTTTAAACTTTTTGATGCGTTGGATGGCCCTCGCCGTCCAACGTCATCCCCCCTCCTTTTTCCATGCTGTGTATCTCACCCTCCCCTCCTCTTCCCTCCTCCATTCTCTGTCTTCTTCCCCTGCTCTTACCCCCTCGTCCCCTGAATCTCTCCCCTTGCCTGCTTTTTCCCTTACGTATATGTCCTTTTTGTTTGTCTCGACCGTACTTGCAGGGCCGGACTGGGAACCACAACCGGCCCTGGCAAAGTGCTCGGCCGGCCCCCTTCCCCACTGGGGGGGAGGTTAGAGGTGCCGCCGAGCTCTTTGCCAGGGCCGGTTTTCGGCCGATTTTGGTACAGGGCCGATTTTGCAGTTATGCTGCAAAAACGGCCCTGTAACAAAAACGCCACCCAGGGGCCCAAAACCGGCCCCCACCCGTGCGGCGCACTGGGGGATTGCCCGGTGCCCGCTATGGCCAGTCCGGCCCTGCTTCCTTGTCACTATGTTGCCAGGCTCTTATAACTATATAACCTCTGTAACAATGTAACCTGCAATTATGGTCTGAATACTCATGTAAAGCGCTCTGATACCTCCGGGTCTAGCCAGCACTATATAAAACCTTTAAAATAAATAAAGTAAAATTAAAAAATGGGCGTGTGCGTCGGACGGCAGCACCCCGGCGGAATATCCGCCGTGGCGAAGCGGTTAAAGGAGGCGCCGTGATCGCTCTTCAGGTTAAGTACAGTCACACAAAGTACGTTCCCTCCCTGCAGGAAGGCAGGTGTGTTAAACTGGCCTATTTCCAGATGGTGGGCACTTCTAATATGATGAGCACCTATTTTGTTTATGACATACTGTCACCCGGTGACAATTGTTAGCGCAGAAAAAAAGGGTACACTTTGAATTTGAAGACACATGCACGTGGGAATTGAATTCCGATGAGGAGCCATTGTTTTCTCAGTGCGTCCCAAATAAACTTCTTCCTCTGGCAAGGCCCCATTTTCAAACATTGAAATGAACACTTATTATTCTCAATTAGCACTGCAATAGAGCACAATCTGCCATTACTGGCGCATTGCAGTCTCTCTCATTTGAACTCAAGCTTCTCATAAATAAAAAACACCAGTTTGTGCAGCAAGCGCTGCCCTTTGTAGAAACTGCTTATTGCTCACATGCACTAAATACATTTGAAAATTTAGCCCATTAGCAGGACAGATCACAGAGCAATGTTTAAAAAAATTTTTTTTACTAGCAATAAATCATTTTTTCAAAAAAGAAACACTGACCTAAGAAAGTATCTCCCCTCTGCCAACAAGTTACTTGGGGGCATATCAAGAACGGAGCTAAAATTATCGCTGCTTTAGCGACAGGAAACTGCTGCTAAAGCAGCGATAATGGGCTTGATAATATGCCGCAGAGAATTCCCATAGAAACCCATGTTCACACCAGAACATGGGCTTCTATGGGAATTCACAACGGCATATTATCAAGCCCATTATCGCCGCCTTAGCTGCAGTTTTCTGCCGCCAAAGCGGCGATAATTTTAGCTCCATTTCTTGATAATATGCCCCTAAAGGAGACCAGCCATGCCGAGACTGCCTCTCTCTCAGGCAGGGCCTACAAATTAACTCTGCAGGCCAGAAATGAGCACAAGACAAGGTGATACTTTATACTGCGCTCAGGCTAGAGGACTACAGCAATTGGCCACGCGCGGCCGGCATGGGTAGGCGGGTGTTTCATTTTTACCTCCCCGTGACGTTGCAGCTCCTGGCTGGGTCCCGTTTTTGTGCTCTCCTGCTGAACAGGAGGCAGGCAGCCTTCCTCCTATCCCCTAAGCCAATCACAACGCTGCAATGGCAGCGTTGTGATTGGTGGGGACAGCGCCCAGGCCTGGCCATTTTCTCTATGTAGGCTGTATGTAGCCGACATAGAGAAAATTCAGGGTGCGCATGACTGGTTTGGTCAGCCCAAGAGGGCTGACCAGACAGTCAGGGCCCACAGCATTGGGCAAGCCACTCCTCCCTGACCCGCCCACCTGCCCGCCCCCAACCAGGCATACCCTTCTGCTTTCTCGCAGTGGGAGAAGCAGAAACATAAAATGGTATTTAAAATACCATTTTATGTTTCTGCTTCTCGCACTGCGAGAAAGCAGTGGGGCGATGCCTCTCCGCCCTAATGGAGGAGCCGCCCCTGCATGCAAGATGTTTTTAGCTTCCCTGTCTTTTCACACATTTATATTGATTCACCTATCTCTCGGAGAACAGACAGACACCGGGAATACCTCACTCAAGGGATTCTTTTGTTGATGCAGAAATAAGCATACCAGTAAGCTGTGTCACATTAGTTTGAAGGCTGGGTACTAGAATATCATATCCAGGAGTTTTACATTGGTCAAATTAAGTGTTGTGGTGCCTTTCTAGAATGAGGTGACTAGTGTTTGTCAACTAGTTTTTTTCTAGTAAAGATGATTTTGTAGGTTTCTGTGGTGCCGAACTCTTGCATCTCACACCACAAACACAAAAACAGATCTCTTCACCCAATGCATCTTTTCTAACTCACCTTGCACAATCCCCACCGTCTCTCACATATGTATACAATGCAACCCTGCGCAAATCATGTAATCATATCCCAATATAGCCTCATTAGCAAGTCTTTCACCATTTTTCAAACCAATATCAACCTCTCACATGAGGCATCAGCCAAGCCCATGATGTGTGCCTTCATTTAACTGCTAGTCACTCCCGGCGCTGACAGTTCCTCAGACTCCTCACCCATAACATGAAGAACACCCTGACTACCTCTGCAACACTGTGACAAACCTCACCTGCCAAACACCACATCAAGTCATCTGGAATTACCATAGTTCCACAACTTGGAGTTAACCTATACAGATCCGCCTCACTGAGGTCAGCCTAAGCTAACAGTAACACTGAGAAGATCATTCAAAAATGGTCCGATGGACGCACCGTACAATGACCTAACATGTCTGGCAGCAATGTCGACCTCAACACAAGAATTGAATCCTTGCTCCTATTTTTTACCTGCTCTATAAACAACAACAGATACCCAGGGCCTATCAAAACCCATCTAAAAAAGCCATACTATGATCACAAAGGTGCAGTCACATGAGACACCAAGAAAAGAAGTCCAGGTCAACATAGACACAACACAACATATCAGCTTTGAACTTTCTCCTTACCAGGAAGCTGCAACTTATTATTGAGGCCAAGAACCTCTGATTAAACTTTACAACCATCAACAACTTCTTCAAGGATATGTTAGAAAAAGTCCACCAACACATCACCCAATAGCTATACCGTGATCTATCCTTCTATCTTTCCACCCATATAGTCCTCCTTCAACATTATTTCCTCTGATTACCTTTTGCATCTACTTTAAAGCCGGAAGGCCATCCTATATGAAGGCAATGTCAATTCTTCATCAATAGTGAAAAGAATAACTGGAGAAGTTCTGAAAGATACTACTCAGCATCATGAATCCATCACTTATGGGAGGTACATTTCTGGAGTCCCTGAAGATGGACAAGATCCTGCCTTTCCTGAAAAAATGTGATTCTGAATCCTGATGACCACTCTAACTACTGCCCTGTAACACACCTGTGATTCCAGATGCAGATCATTTAGAAGACCATGGCCAATAAGCTCCAGGAGAAGAGCAAATCCCTTCTTCAACACTCCTAGATTGGCTTCTAACTAATGTGGACTAGAGATGGCCACTGTGCTAGTTGATGCTCTAATGTTGTCAGTCAGTGGCGACCCCTGTCTTTTGTCAAACTTGACACATGCACTGCCTTTGACATTGTCCACCACCTAACCCTACTTGACACCATCACTCGTCAAATAGTCTTTGATGGCACTGCACTGGGTCAAGGTACTACCTGAAGAACATAGACCAGTTGGTCCAGATGAACTCTTCCAGGTCAATGCCAATTCTGGTGAAATGTGGCTTTCACTAAGACCAGGTTATCTTGCTGGTCATCTTCAGCCTATATTCAGACCCTCTGATAGCCATGTCTTTATATTTTATACTGATTTACTCTGTACTATCCATGCAATTGTAACTGTACTCTAGCATCCTTCTACAATACAACTCCTTTGCGGCTAGGTGTCCAACCAATAAATGCCATCTTACATATATATATATGTAAAATGACTTCAATAACATATACAGTTTTAGTATCACTCTTTATTCATTTTATTTAAATGCATTGAATCTCTTGTCGCTCTCTACGTAAGTCCTTGAAAATTGAGGGCCTCATTTATAAAAAGTGGTGCATCGCCGGGGAAAAACAGTGATTTGACATTTCTCATTGTGCCCTCCTTACGACACCATGGATGCGCTGTATTTACACTACGGCGCTCCATGTCGCAAGGATTGCACAGATACGTCAGGAATCCTGATGTATCTTGTGGCGAAGTAATGACGAATTGCTGGATTGTGTCTGTAAATGGACACAACTCCAGCAATGGTGTCATTACACACGGACGAGTCCCATGTCAAAGGTCCTGCGTCACTCCTTATGCTGCAGGCGTAAGGATTTTGACGCAGTGGCGTCCTAGAAGTGTCGCAGTGAAATCTCATAGATTTCACTGCACCACTTCAACTAGGCTTTTTTACGTGGGAACGCCAACCCTGCATACATTATACCTAAAGGTAAAATGTAGCACAGGCATTCACAAAGTGACGCATCTGCCTAGATGCTTCACTTTGTAAATAGGGTGCAGTATGGCGCATTGATTACGCCTCGGCAGCGTCCCAAAAAAGTGACGCAACTACGGTGTAAGCCCTTCATAAATAGGGGCCTTGATTTTTCATATTTAAGATTTCCAGACACACATCGGTCTCCTTGTGCTCAACCATGATAGATGTTGTTTTCTATGCAATGCCCTTCCTCTTATCCCATGCCAGCCTCCGACCTTGACACTCTTTACATAACAGCTCAAGGACTTTCTATAATGTCAGTCTTTTCCTCAAAATTGTATCATTATATCTTTAAGTTACATTGTGTTTGTTACATTTTAATTCAATTTTCATTTAATTTTGTCTCCTACTTTTTGTACAGTGCTTTGGAAAAGTTAACACAATAAATAAAAAATTAACTTAAGAAATAAAAGAAAGCAAAAGCATGTTGTTTA
The DNA here is from genome assembly GCF_964261635.1 of Lissotriton helveticus. Taxonomy (NCBI): domain Eukaryota; kingdom Metazoa; phylum Chordata; class Amphibia; order Caudata; family Salamandridae; genus Lissotriton; species Lissotriton helveticus. The sequence continues at coordinate 99,874,984 of NC_136068.1, forward strand.
TAATCTAATGTAAAATTCATCCTATTGTTTTATTTGTTGAGTATATTTCCACTCTCAGTATATCAGTCTCAGTGTATCTTTCACCCTGGGCCCTTTATTCCAAGGTTGATGTAAAAATGTGTACTAGGGAATCATTTGTTTCTAGAAACACCTTAATCTGGCCTTAAGAATATATCACAGATATTGGACAAGAAGTGCCAAGTGGCCAGATCGCCGCACAGTGCTGCGCTGTGCTTGACGCCTATAGCATGGACTAATGCATCCTAGTGCAATAAGTCACCAAAAGCTTGCCTCAGTAATATGCATAAAGCAGGATTTCTTCTGTAAATTATCGCAAACAGGGTCGCATTGGCAAAACAAGCACTGGCAATATTAGGTCTGGATTTAATGTCCCTCACCCTGCAGGCACACAGGCACCACACTCACACTGAACTTACACAGGGACATCACAGAAGCGGAGCGCTGTCACCGGGCATTAGGGTCTCTGGAAAGGAAGTAGGGCCGCCATATTGGGGCTGCTGCCTTGCAGCGCGCCAATCCACTCAGCGCTCTAGTTCTCCGAGGGGAGAACGAGGAGGCTGTATTTAAGGCGAGCTGGTGGGAGCTGCTCGACCTTTATGGTAAGGGGATACCTTTCCTTGCTTTGGCGCCTTCTCCTCACGCTGCTGCAGGCGCGCAGCGCTTTAAAAATTGCATTTTATACTCGTTTTGTATTGTGTTGTAAATTGGGTGTTTTTTAATCAGGTTCTTACCTGTTCTTAATAGCGCGGTAGCGCCCTCATTCCTGCACCTTAATTGTGTCCCCCACCGCTTACAGAAGCGGAGCGCTGTCACCGGGCATTAGGGTCTCTGGACAGGAAGTAGGGCCGCCATATTGGGGCTGCTGCCTTGCAGCGCGCCAATCCACTCAGCGCTCTAGTTCTCCGAGGGGAGAACGAGGAGGCTGTATTTAAAGCTCGCTTCCTCCGCGCAGCGGCGGCGCCTGACTCGCGCCTGAGTCAAGCCAGAGTCCTGCCCGTCTGCGCCCGTCAGCGTCCCGGAGGCGTTTCGGGCGGCGGGTGGGGCTCTGTTCTTCTAGTATGTGTAAATCTGGCACACTTTTGGTGCGGTACACATGTGAGGAGCTGCGCTCTTTGAATTATAGGGAGAGTTGTTGCTGTTCTGTCTTTCCGGGCCGCCATAGGGGTAAGTTTCGTTGCCCGGGCTGTGGTTGGCGTCCTAACCGGGCTTTGTCTTCAACCCCGGCTAGCATCATAGCGGGCGCAGAGTATGCCTGCATGCTGCTTAATACCAGATCAGCGTGCAGTCATGCGCAAGATATCTTTGAGCTTCTCGAGACAGAGAAGCCACTCTGTTTAATGTTGACGGAGACTTGGTGGGGAGAATCCTCCAACCCTGATGTGGCAATGGCTATCCCGCCTGAGTACAACATCTTCCGGAAGGACAGAGCGACGGGCAGGGGCGGTGGGGTCGCTCTGGTGGTGAGGAAGGGCACGTTGTGCACCGTCTTGCCCACGGAGGATATCCGCGGATCGGAATCGCTGGCTTTTTCACTCACGCTAGCGCCGCACCAGTCAGTGAAGGGGCTGTTGGTTTATCGACCCCCTGGCCCGCTCGGAACTTTTTTTCGGTGCTGTTGGGTCTGGCTCTGAGAGCAGAACATTGCTTAGTGGCGGGGGATTTTAACATCCGGATGGATGATCCGTCTGACCCTGCTGCCATAAAGCTCTCTGAAGCCATGATTCCACTGGGCCTCATACCTCATCTGCAGGGGCCGACTCATGCTAAGGGGCATACCCTTGACCAGGTCTTTTCTACATCCCCGTTGGTGGTGAAGGAAATTCTCCCGGTCTTGTGGTCGGATCACTGGCTTGCCAAATTTGTGATCAGTGGCAATGCCAGGTTGTCCACCCCTGTCCCACAGCAACGGGGACGAGCTTTTAGAGCACTTAGTAGAGTGACCCCTGAGATGCTGGCTCAGGCGGCTTTGATTCACCCTTGTCCTCTCTCAGGTGAGCTGGAGAGGGACTTGGAGTCCTTGCAAGATTGGCTTACGGAGAGGCTTAATGACCTGGTCCCGACGCAGCCCCCCCGCTTGACATCAAAACGGGTGTCGGCCCCTTGGTTTACTCCTGCACTGTGGGCTACGCGGCAGCAGTGCAAGGTAGCCGAAAGGGCCTGGCGGGCTCATTATGACAGCTTGGACAGGTCTGCCTATAAGGCTGTGGTTAAGGTCTACCACCGGGACATCCGCCTCGCAAAGAAGGCCTATCTTGCGGGGAGAATTGAAGCGGCCGGAAATTCCAGCAAGGAGATTTTTACCATCGTAAGAGAATTCATTTCCCCTCGGACTATTACATCGGAAGAGGTGCCCTTAGGCTCCTGGGCGGCGGATCTTGCCTGTTTTTTTACTAGCAAGATAAAACTTATACAGGACTCTTTTTCATCTGTAGGACCTGCGAGGCCGCCGGTGTCCGAGGTTGGTATGTTTTCTTCGGCTGCGCGGGGAGTTATGCTGGCTGAGTTTCCATCTTTGTCAGCCCCCGCCTCTCTAGTGCTTATGGGCAATTTAAAATCTGGCTCTCCGTTGGACCCTTGCCCAGCTAAACTTTTGGGTAAATTGGCGGAGGTAATCAACCCACTGGCGAACCCTCTCCTCAACCTTTCGTTGAGTCTGGGAGTGGTTCCGTCAGATTGGAAGAAGGCCATGGTTATTCCGCTACTTAAAAAACCTGGCCTTGACCCAAAGGTTCCAGCTAATTTTAGGCCGATTTCGCTTTTGCCGGCCTTGGTAAAAATCTTGGAGAAACACGTTCAGTCGGTGCTCTCCAATTTTTTGGAATCCCATGAGATTCTGCATGACTCTCAGTCAGGCTTTCGCTCTAATCGTAGCACCGAGACCGCGCTCCTTGAGGTTTCTGAAACCATCAAAGGGGTGTTGGATACCGGGGGCAAAGTCATGCTGGTGTTGTTGGACTTGTCGGCGGCTTTTGACACCGTCCCCCATGATGGCCTTCTCGCAAGACTCTTTGACATTGGTCTTCGGGGGACGGTGCTCAAATGGTTTTCGTCTTTCTTAGCCGGCCGCCGGCAGACGGTCTGGACACCACCTGGCTCCGCCGTGATGCCGCCATTGGGAGTCGGGGTCCCTCAGGGCTCTATTTTGAGCCCGACCCTTTTTAACATCTTTATGACCCCACTGACGGCGGTGGCGGAGTCATTTGGTGCCCGGATCGTGTCGTATGCCGACGACACCCAGCTCCTCTTCTCTTGTGAGAGGGGGGCTGACTTTGACGGGGAGAGTATCCGGAATTGCCTTGGGGCGGTGTTCACATGGTTCCAACTGAACAGCCTCAAGTGCAATTCCGATAAATCGGAGGTACTCTTCTTCGGGTGCGATATAGAGCCCAGCTGGCAGGCCTGGTGGCCCGTCGACATGTTCCCACCGTCCGGCTCCTCCCCTATGGCTAAAAACTTAGGGGTTAAGATGGACAAGGGGTTGTCGATGAAAGCCCAGATTCTTGGGGTGACTGGCACCTGCTTTGGCCTATTAAAAATGCTACGGAGGTTTCTGCCTCTTCTGGCAGAGGAGCATAGGAGGCTGACTGTGCAGGCTCTGATAGGCTCCAGGTTGGATTATGCCAACATTCTTTACCTGGGCCTACCAGAGTACCTGCTACAGCGGCTCCAAGTTGCGCAGAATGCGGCGGCCAGGGCCATTTTTGGTCTAAATAGACGCAGCAGCGTCTCTGGGCTACTGCGGGCGCTACACTGGCTACCCATCCGCAAACGGATTGCCTTTAAGGCTATGACCTTGGCCTATAAGGCGCTCCATGCGGTGGGGGCAAAGTATCTCCAAAAGAGACTGGCCTTTTACCATCCGGCCCGGTCGTTGAGGTCTGAATCTCTACTTTTGGCGGCGGTCCCTCGTGTCAAGAGGGCCCGCCGGGGTGGCCGTTCCTTTAGTTTGTTGGCCCCACAGATGTGGAATTCGTTGCCGCTCCCACTTCGGGGGCTACCTCTCTTCTTGAGTTTAGGAAAGGGCTCAAAACCTGGTTGTTCTCCCAGTAGGCCTCCAGGTTGTTTCTGTTTTATTGTCGCTGTGCTGCTTATTTCTTTTAACTGTGTTATGTTACTCTGCATTACTTCCCCTTACCTAAAGCGCCGGGACACTCTTTTTGAGTAACCGTTGCGCTATACAAAACTACAAATAACAAATAACATAACATAACTCACCCTGCACTCATACAGGCTCTCTCTTCACATAAAACTCACATACACATCGAAATTCTGCACTCTGGTTCACCCTGCATTCACACAGGCACACTCCTCATCCCCTCTCCCACGAGCACATCACTCGCCCTACACTTGCCCTACATTCGCAAAAACAAACAATTCTCCTTGCACTCACAAAGGCATACCGGTCACTGTAAACTCACACAGGGGCACAGCTCACTGGAAACTCACAAAGGCACCAACTCACGCTGCACATACACAGACACATCACTCATGCTGTACTCACACATACACACCCTTCACACTGCAATCACACAGACATATTACACACCGTGCACTCACAGGCATACTGCACACACAAGGAAAATGTGATCTGTTTGCACTCACACAGGCATAGGTTTCACCATGCACTCACACAGCCATGCCACTCACCCTGCCCTCACAAAAGCTCACTCTGAATTCTCAAAGGTCCACCCTGAGCTCAAACAAGCACATCACTCACCCTACACATGCAGTATCTACCCTTCCACCTGACCTCCCCTAGGCATACCACTCACAATAAACTCAAAAGGAACATCCTCATGCTGCACTCACACAGGCTCACCACAGACAATGAACGCATGCACTCACACAGGCACACCTCTCACCCATGTCTCACAAAGGCACACTGCACACCCTGAACTCACAGAGGCTCACCACAGGCAATAAATGCATGCACTCACACAGGCACACCGCCCACTCTGCACCCACAGACAAATTGCGCACTCACACATGCTCACCACAGACAATGACTGCATGCACTCACACAGGCACACCTCTTACCCTGCACCGACATAGGCACACTACTCACCCTTGACTCACACAGGCTTACCACAGACAATAAATGCATGCACTTACACAGGCACACCTCCCACCCTGCACCCACAAAGACACACTGCTCATTGCGCACTCACAAATGCTCACCACAGACAACGAATGCATGCACTCACACAGGCACACCTCTTACCCTGCACAGACATAGGCACACTACTCACCCTTGACTCACACAGGCTTACCACAGACAACGAATGCATGCACTCACACAGGCACATCTCTTACCCTGAACTCACAAAGGTACACTGCTCACCCCGGACTCACACAGGCTGACCACAGACAATGAATGCATGCACTCGCATAGGAACACTTCTCACCCTGCACCCACATAGGCACACTGCTCACCCTTGACTCACACAGGCTGACCACAGACAATGAACGCATGCACTCACACAGGCGCACCTCTCACCCTGTACTCCAAAGGCACACTGCTCACCCAGCGCTCAAACAGGCTCTCCACAGACAATGAACGCATGCACTCACACAGGCACACCTCTCACTCTGCACTCACAAAGACACACTGCTCATCCCCAGTGGCGTAGCAAGGGAGGGGAGGGGGCAGTCCGCTCCGGGTGGCATGAGTTTTGGGTGTGGCGGCCTTCACCTCCCGCTCTTACCTGTGGCCGTGTGGGGCTTGCCAGCACCCCCACTCTTCATGCGGCTGCAGGCGGAAAATGGAGTCACCGCCACAGATGGCACAACAGCTAGCTACGCCACTTCTTATCCCGCACTCATATAGGCTCGCCAGAGACAATGAACACATGCACTTACATAGGCGCACCTCTCACCCTGCACTCACAAAGGAACACTGCTCACCTGGCACTCACACATGCTCACTACAGACAATGAAGGCATGCACTCACACAGGTGCACCCCTCACCATGCACTCTCAAACACATATTGCTCACCCCGCACTCACACAGGCTTACCACATACAGTAAACGTATGCACTAAAATCGGCACACCTTGCACTCTATATCAACCTAAGTATGCAGTTCCTTTGGAGATAATATAGAGGTAGAGGCGTGGTCGGGATATCAGAGCATCCCAAGAGTGGAGTCAGGGTGTCTTCCACTTTGGAAATTAGGGCCCTCTCATGCTTCATCATAGGGCATGCGCCTAGTCAGCCCGGCGCTGCAATGGCTGACGGGTACCCTAAGAGGGGCTCTTTATCGGTGAACTTTTATTCCCAAGTCGTAAGGTGCGGTGCGTGTATGGGGCCTCATAGTGTAGATGTGTGTAGGAGTGATTCGAAGGAGCTGGTGAGCCACCGAGATGGGTCGGTCTGATAACAAGGTACCTCAATGTTAGGGGCTTTGGTGCTTGGTTTACACTGTAAACTAACAATGGAACCAACCACTGTGTAGATAGTTGTTTGTAACTTTTGGTCCTGAAGAATTGCCATGTGATCATTCTGACACCCTAGGCAAGAAACATGTTAACCTATGCATTGTAGCCACCACTGTACATTATCTCAGTGGTGACACACTTTTTATTTTTAACTGGGACCAGTGAACTCGCTGATTAAAATTGATTTGGAGCACCACTGTGCCTCATTTTAGATTCCCCTTCACAGCCCCCTCACATTTCCTACACACATCTTCACTACGTGGCCTTCATAGGGTGCCCGTCAGGCATTGCATCGCCAGCTTGACAAGGAGCACACCCTATGATGAAGCACAACACCCAGCTGGGTGTGTGAGTGCCCTAATTTCCACCTGTCTCCGCTCTTGGGATACTCTGATATACCGACAAGACCTCTACCTCTATATTTTCTCCAAAGGTACTGCATGCTTAGGTTGATATACCGATCTCCATGGGGCGTGTATGCTGGACCTATAAGAGCCCCTAGCCCCTTATTTTTTTGATACACCTTGCACTCTCACAGACACACTATTCCCCATGCACTCACATGGGCACCCACTACACTCAAACAGTTTCCTTTGTGGACAACGAAGATTATTGTTTTCAGTGTGGCATGTCTGAGTATGTGAAAGAAGGGAAGGAGGGAAAAAGGCACAGGAATGTGACATAAAAGCTGAAAATCTGAGGATACAAAATCCTGTGACATAGTTTGCAGGGTCACCTTAACAGCTGGAATGTGTAATAAAAGAAGGGAAAGCCTCAGAGGTATTAGCATCATAACGTCATCTGTCAGTGTGGAGTAAGTGGTTGTGTGAGGTGCTTGAGGGTATGGGTTAGAGGTGGGCGAGCCAACAAATATTCAGGGAGATGAGCCTTGAAAATGATTGCAATGTAAATCATAGAACAAACAACATGTAAAATATAATAAAGTCTCTTCAAAATTCAAAAAAGTTAATTTCTTTAGCACGTGGAAGCTTTGACATTAATACGTCACATTATCACACTGCACTGAAAGTATTTTACTTAAAGTGATTATTTCTAAACATGAACCTTTAGTGAACTAAGAGCAAGACAATTGTTGTGGGAACCCTGTACTGGCCCAGAATATTATAGAGTAACATTCCTTGTATTAAGGCTTTGTTTTTATCTCTTTGTGCACCTTCTGGCTGTTTTTATACATTGCAACCTGGACCCGAAGGCCACCCATTCCATTACAGAAGGTCACCATTCATTGGATATAGGGATGTGGAAATTCTGTGATTTGACCAGAATCACAGGATGTTGAACCACCAACGAGACTCGAATCAGGTTCCCCAGGCCTAAAGTCAACAGCTCAGGCCATAACACCACATCCAGAGTACGGGAAGGCAGACAGAAGAAGCCACATGACAGCTTGGTTTATTATGGACTCGAGATTCCAACAGGACCACCTCTAGAGTGGGTGGTATGTCAGTAGCTGGAACTATAGATTTGTGGGGGGGGGGGGGGGGGGGGGGGGTTGTATTTACATTTCCTGCCGAAACCTCTTTGTGTGTCCAGCACATCCTTACATTTCTTTCACGTGTTCAATGCAGATCATTGGGTCCAGTGACACATATGCACCTTTGGGGAATAAAATGTTTCCCTCCAGCAGGTCATACCCGTGAAAGGCCGAAAGGGCTGGTAAAAAGTCACGTGCTACATCACTCTTCCAGCCTTTACACGTCACTGGAATATACTGGGCTCAGGTCTCCTGCCAGCCGATCAGGGGTGGGTGGCATATTGTTGAACCACCCGACGTTTTCGGAGCCTTCTTTGGAGCCTTCATCTATGATGTATGTAGGCATATCTTAATCTCCCCGTATATCCTTTTCTTTATCTCCCCTCTTCGCGAGTGCTTAGAAACATGCTCAGTCAGCCCAACTATTAAGCGCTATAGCCTGCAACATTTTGACTGGATTTTGCAAACGATTATGGGGCATTGTTATACTGTGTCTTGTTTTACTCGTATTTTTCTGTTTTTCTCCTATCTTTGTGTGCGGTTCTTTCGGAAATATTAGTTTGAGCGTGCTCCGGCATCTTTGTAAAGGCTTCTTTCAGTTTCTTTATTCGTGAATGTTTGGTTTCTCTCTTCTCTTCGAGTGTCATTGTCAAACAAAGTGATGCAAAGCTCGCCCATTCTAATTGTTGTGAGCCCCAACCAGCTACAATTCCTACCACCCCTGACCCCAAAAATAAATTGTGATCCACATGGGGAGGTAAGGTACGACAAACCCTCTGCTTACATTAAAATGCCATTAAATAGCTTCAAATCATTTCCTGTTTAATCCTTTTCCGCCATCTAAAGACAGATTGTGTGTACTGCAACTATCACAGTAGACGACAGCACCGTTACATTGAGATCACTACATACATAACAAGCAGTGGCAAAGCCAATAGGTCTCGCTGTTGCGAATGTTAGAGCTATTGGCGTTGTAAATGACAATGTCTTTGACCCATGTGTAAGGTAGTGGATGTACGTGGGGTGGAGTGGAATTATATGGATTGTATTAGAATTGTTAGTTGTGGAATTATGTGGCGTGGAATTGTGTGGTGTGGAGTGGATTTGTGTGGTGGAAGTATGTGCCATGGTGTGCAGTGGAATTATGTGGATAGTAATTATGCGTTTTTTAGTGTGCTGGATTGTGTGTCATGGAGTGTAATTCTATGGAATGATATGTTGTGTTGTAGTGGGCTGTAGTCAAGTATAATTGTGTGGTGTGCTGTTGAATTTTGAGGCATGATCTGAAATTCTGTGATGTAGATTGGATGTATGTGGTGTGTTGTGTAATTGTGTTGTTGAGTTGAATTATGTGGTTTGGTGTCGAATTTTGTGATGTGGAATGGAAATGTGTGGAGTTGAATTTTGTGGCATGGAAATGTGTGGACTTTGAGTGAAATTATGCTGATTGGAATTAAGTGGAATGGTGTGCTGTCCATTTATGTTTTTTTTCTATGTGAACACATCACAGACCAGGTGAGGAGGTAAAATCAGTGTGAACTGCAAAGAACTGATTTCCACACAACGCTCAGTCAACTGCAATGCATTAGGGGATAGAAAATGTATACGCAGCAAAATCTTAACAAAAACTGAACAGCTCTAAAATCAATGCGTTTAAAAAAAAGTGTCGACTGTGATTGAACGGCAATGTATTAATTGCTACAATACATGACACTAAGAGTCATTTACTCATGGCCAGCCAATTATCAAATGCACTGGTTAGGTAAGTAAGAGAAAATGAGAGGTATTTTAAGGTGGTCTAAAGAGTACGGGGTTGACTGTAAAAGCATGATGCGTGAAGAGAGTGAAGGGGTGATTTTAAGATAATCTGCCGGTCGATGAAGAGAAGGAGCCCAAGAAAAATGTTGACATGAGTTCTGGAGATTACAGAACCAGAAGAATCCATGGGAAGGGATAATATCAGTGTACAAGAGATGAAGAAGGGCGGGGGCATTGAGAGTATTTGATAGAGATGAGTACGAGAGAACGAGCAGAAGGCGAGATAGTACTTATCTCTGTTTTAATGTTTATATTGTTAGCTTTTTGCAGTTTAAAGACTAAGGTCCAAATAAACATTGCTTTTGACTGACTGACTGACTGAGATAGTACTTGAAATATAGAGAAAGGTGCGTTAGGAGGGTACACATATACTAACTCTCCTAAAGTTGGTTGTGATAATCCTGATTTTTAAAGAAAAAACCTGCTTTGGCTTACCTTTAAAAATACAGAGTTTTTATGAGTGCCTTTGGATTTATAACAATAACCTGTTCCTATCAAAGAAGAGGACCTGGTGGTCACCACGCACCCGGACACCTGTAGCGACTTTTAAAAAAACAACACTGAGCTCGGGCAAGGGATCCAGCCATGAGAAACCAATCCCTTTCTGATGACTTTTCCATCAGGGGAATAAAAATTAAAAAGAAAATAAGTAATCATGCTGAGCGTCATTAGCATAGTCCCAATAAGGGAGCTTACATAAAAATTCCCAGAGATAATGAGTGGCTGGTGTGAGATCAATGTGCAAGCAGCTCACTCCCAGCTGCCTCCAAAGCCAGTGAATCACGCCATAACATCGAAGATCTTAAAGGTGGCACAATTTTATTTTACTTCTAACTGGCACCCTGTTTTATTTTTCATTTTGTGAAATTCTGACATTGTGGTCTTAAATTTTGTAGTCGAAAATACACATTTTGAGATACACTCTGAAATAATCAATTCCACAGGAACAAATGTTTCTCATCTTTTTGAAGGGTTTGTAACTTTGGTAAACACGCGGGTGCAGGAAGGATGGAACAGACTCTGACTAGTTTGATCCATTGATGCAGAGAAGTGTGGCTCAATGGTTAGAGCGGCAGACCCTGATGCAGTAGTCTGTCTGGGACCAGGGTTCAATTCCCGCTTCGGCGGGTCTCGGGCTCAATTTCCTCGGACCTGATAATTTTCGCCTCGGTGCCTATTCTAATCATGAGTCCCACTCTGCACCTCTGGGCAATAGCTTGCTTAATCTCTACAATGGCCCCAACAACGCTGAGGATGCCTGGCTTCACCTTGGGGGTGCCCAGGAGTGGGCTCCTCACAGGGAAAGGCCAGGAAGGGTTCCTCGGCGGTGCACCTCTGGGGGGCAATAGCTTGCTTAATCTCTACAATGGCCCCAACAACGCTGAGGATGCCTGACTTTACCTTGGGGGTGCCCAGGAGTGGGCTCCTCACAGGGAAAGGCCAGGAAGGGTTCCTCTGCGGTATTCGTACAAGCGCCAAGATGCCTATGGGTAGTCGTGCACTATACAAGTGCGTAATCATAATGCCAAAACTGGATGTGCTTTGTGTGAATTCTTTCGTCGAAGTTGGTTTTTGTCCCACATTTAGTCATTTAGTAGTACTTGAACATTGTGTTTTTCTTCAATCACGTTGAACACTGCTACTGATGTTGTTTTTTGTTTATTTTGAGTGCAGTGTCCAGGAGACTAGATACACAAAAACAACCACATCTGCACTTGGGCTGTGATTGTCATTCGGTATGACTGACAAACCACAATAGAAAACAGTAACTACCATTGAGGGAGGCCTCTATGCTCTGTGAAAGAAGGGACAATCAGCACCGAAGGTTGATTTAACAAAAGTAGGAAATGGCTCACAAATGAGAGAGAGGGTGCTGCGCTAAAAAATAAATTAAAGAGGAAGGGGCTCACAAGCCGTGATGTTGTCACTGCACCAGCGGTAACATTAATGCCATTTTATCAGAAGAAAATGTTAAGGCCAGGACATAGGCAATTTCTGTCAGTCATGCCCATGAATGATAGCGGTACATAATCACCCCTTTAATGCCATACACCTCTCCGCAGCTCTCATTTAATGCGATCATCACCATGTCATAAGCTGAACAAATGTCAAAATCAAGAACGCCTGTACCCTGGACATTGGTTAGCATTCATCTAATAGGCGTCAAACTACTATGTCCTGGAAAGATATACTATCTAAATCCAGTATTGCACCCCCTCTATGTGTAGCTGGGTATGCTGTATCTATGCCTATACCGTCCAAATCAAACCATTGTTTGTATCTGAAAAAGGAGATTCCGGGATGAATTCAACTCGACACATAAGCTGAACAAAACAAACTCAAGCGCAGCCATCTGGTGACGTCAGCTTGGAAGCGAGTAGGTGCTGGGTACGATGGGGCATGTAGTCCCTGCAGCACTTGTGAGGCAAAAGAAGCACATTAAAAACACACAAGGAACTGCATGTCCCAGCAGGCAGTGTGCACAGCACATAACAGGGCGGCAGAGGCAGTTCCGGTGCATAAAATCAGCAGTGGTAGTGGAAACAGGTGCCCTCAGAAAACAGCGGCAAGCATTTGACCTCTGTCTTTGAATGCACAGCAAATGTAACCAGATAAGAACAGGATTCACAGCCCTGTTTACAGAAACATACCTCAGAGCAACTGAAATCATCTAGCGCTCATGTCAAATGCTCTTAGAGAAAGGGAAAAGTTGTCCTAAATGCTACAATGGGACAAGTGGAAGGGTGCAAGTACTAGGGCGCTCCTCTTTGACGAAAAGGAGGGACAAATAGGACAGGTTAACCACTTGGAAGCAAGTATTTTTAAAGGACACTGAAAAAAACAAATGAAAAGCAGTGGGCGGGCTGTGAGCCCACCAATAAGTATATACAAAGGATATACAGCAGGTCTTGAGAGCTCGACCAAAAAAGCTTCCTGCACAGGGATCCAGTTATGAGTGGAGCGATGTTTATTGCACCTGGTAATATGCAGGTGTGATAAAGTTCACACCATTCATTAAATTTTGGCAGGACAAACCTGGAAAAGGATCGGTATTTACCAGAACATGCGTTTTTTAGCACGGTAAGAAGCAAAGTCCGCATTTCATTCCAAAACATAGTTGAAATAAACAATAATTATTACAACCAATAAATTCTGAACATCTAGATGTTGAATTTTTATCTGGTGCATTATTTATTGCAACCAACACACTGATGAGGCTTATCTTAATCAGGCCTTAGAGGTTGGACGATATTTCACCTGGGATCCGTTAGTCTGTGGCAACATCAGGAGGTACCTTTCATTGAGAATGTGTAAAATTGCATTGGTGACCCTTGGACCGTGGTGATGGTCACAGAAGGAGAAACTAGTTTAAGAGAGTGTGTAAACCAATAGCCTACAGAGAAGGGGTCTCGCTAGTAACTACACCAAGGGCAATCTCTAACTGTAGGAAATTAGGATCTGTTTTTAGGGTTATCCCCACTTTTTGCCTGGTGCTGTGCTGTTTCTGACTAGCCTGACTGGGATCCTGCTAATCAGGACCCCAGTCTATCTGCTTTCTCCCCTAAATTGTTATGATTAGTACTTAGGCACTTCCCAGATTGGACATCGGGGTACCCTTACAAGTCCCTGGTATATGATTCTGTGGTACCCAGGGCATAGGTACACCAGAGGTCCCCCATGGGCTGAAGTATGTATTTTGCCACCCATAGGAGACTACTCAAACTGTAACTACAGGCCTGACATTGCCGCCTGTGTAAGCTGGTGCTAGCACCACTTACAACAGATATAGGTTTCCCTATATCTAAGGTCACTGCACTTAAAACCTATAAGTCACCCCTAAAGCAGGCCTTTCAATCCTGAAGGCAGGGTGCCTGGTTCTAAGTCTGAGGGTGCCCCTGCATGAGCAGGACACACCTACAACCTTCGGAGTCTATTCTCCCGGGTTGTAAGTGCATCAGCCATTACAATACGTAGAGTGGCCATGCTTCATTACGCGATGACCATCTCTAAACTGGCTGTAACGAACACTGTCATGTTTGATATCAAACATGTTGGAATGATACCCCCACACCGTAAATAGTGTGGGGGTATGTGTCCATACACTGTAAAGCTCCGCCGGGAGGCCCTCAGTGCTCCCAGTACCAGTCTTCTAGACCCAGACAGCACAGCATGGCGGCTGCTGACCAGAGATGTGATTCTGCTCTCCTACTGCTGAGCCAAGCTCGAGCAGGGAAAGGCAGAACAATGGGTATCCTGTCACGGGGAGGTGTGATCACCTCCCAGACAGGGTTTAGTGTATTGGGGCCAGGTGGGAGCGCCTGCCAGTGCCACTCAGTCTGCTTGAAGGGCACATTTGGTGCCCTCCTCGCATAGTCCAGTTCAAACCAGCTCAGGGAGCCGTTGGCTCCCGCACTGGGTGAAACGGGACAAAGGACATGGACATGGACAGGGACTGTCCGACCCCTCCACTGAAAGGGAACCCTGAATCGTTCCAACCCTTTCCTTAGGTGTACTTAAGGGCTTACCTGTAGGTGGGTTCCTAGATTCATCATGGGACAAGATTCATTTCAAGACACCACTTATTCTTCGACTGTCTGGGCACTCTGGACTTCGCTGGAATCACTCTGTGTAACGAGGCTGCAACTGGGAAGACTCGTGCTGCTCCTGGTCTCGTTGTCCTGCTAATCTGCTGCAACGTCTGTGCCTGTGCTCCATACAGGAACCTTCCAAGGCCTGTGGTCACTCCTGCCTGGCATAGACTCTGTCCCCTCTGCTTGCAGGTACTTGTCATCTTAAATCCACCTTTGCGTTCCACTAGACACTTTCACTATCTCCAGCAGCGGCATCTTCCTGAAGTTCTACATTGGGTTCAACAGCGGTTTCCGACGCCACTTCACTCCTATGCCTCAGGCTTCCCTGGTATAGGTATCCTGGTTCCTAGGGTATCCACATGTGGGTTGGCTCTCCAAACTTCTGCCTTCCACTGGTTTTCTTCAGGGACCACTGGGAAGGGACCTTCTTTAAAATTGCAACCGCAACTTACCCATTGACTTGTATTGAGCCTGGGGTCGTGTTCCCACTCGGCACATGGCCTCCGTGGGGTTCCTGGTTACGTTTCTTGGGTGGTTCCTTGGGTCCCCAGCACTTCTACATCTTCTGGGTATAGTCTTGACTCGAGTCGTGGTTCGCATACCACTCTTTTAGTATATGGTTTGGTCTCCCCCTGGCGACCACAGTGTATTTGTGCTATTTACCTGTTTTTATTGCAAAGTATTATGTATATCTCTGGGTAGGAGATATCTGTATGTGTTAGCGAGTGTCTTATAAATAAATACATATTTTTATAAATTCATTGTGTGCTTTTTTACTTAATTTATACCAATAAGATTATGTTCTGGTAAAACCAAGCTGCTTTACACTCCTTATGGACTAAGCCTGAATACTGTTCTCCACAGCTTGCACTTAGAGAGTTTTCTAAGGTTGCCTAAGACCACTAAAATCACCATAAGGGTTGTCTGGATTGGTGCAGGGTGCCCACTTACATAAGTGTGCACCATATACCAAGCCAGCGTCTCACATTGGTGTGCAGGGGTTGGGATTCAAGCCTTCATTGCTTTACCAGATAATATTGGGGTGGGTTAATTGAAAAACCATCACTAATATTAGGCACATATAATACAGATTAGAATAAGTAAGTTCTACTAAACTTAGGGTTGGGTAGTTAAAGGTCTAGCACAACCCTTTCTCCAACCTCAGAGAGTTTAGTTTCCACTAGGGTAGTTACGTAAAACACCCCACTACCCCTAGAACCATGTCTTTAGTTGGAGATGCTAGTGTACCCCAGTCTGCTAAGTACAGTGGTCTAAAGTTGCAGGAACTAAGGACCCTGTGTGGTCTTAGAAAGATCAAGAAAGGTGGCAACCACACCATTAAGTTGCTCTTAGAGCTGCTGCATCAGGATGATCGCCATCCTGCAGGGGCAGAAGAAATGGAAAATGTGGGTAGGGATATTCATGGAGAAGTAGCACCAGGGGTTCCCCCTGATGATCTCAATTCTGAGTATGAGCAGGAGGACTCCAATGATTCCATTCGTGAACTGGTCCGGACACGAGACACTACATACAAGCGGGTCAGACATCGATGTCGGGCCTATACATCTGAGCCCCACCATGGAACTTCTTTAATTTGATTGTAGGGGAAACAACCTTTACTACGAGGTCAAAACACCGCAGTGCCATCACAACGCAGATTTTACAACGCAAGTCGTTACCACGACTTGCACTGGAAGGCGCTCTAGACTAAGGAATAGTGTGATTTACTATTCCAACACCTTCCTTACTGTACGTAGACTGGAGTTGGAATAGTAAATCATACTAATCCTAAGTCCAGCAGCCTACAGCGCAAGTCGTGGTAACGACTTGCGTTGTAAAATCTGCGTTGTGATGTACAGCGTTGTGATGTACCACGTGGTAACGTCATACATCCGATTGTAGCAACGTTGGCTCTTATGCATGGAACTCTGAGGAGAGAATGCACATTTTGAGTGCTCATACTTACATTTCATTTTTGCTACCCCACAGTTGGACCATTGATCAATTTTACATTTCAGCCCCGATGAAGTTCAATGTGAATTGAGTGAATTCCGTTGGCTGGAGCTTGCATTTTGATACCATTTGAATAAAGGAGAAATAAACATAAAGGAACATTTGTCCGTATATCATATCTTTGGGAAAATAAATCTCAGTGGTGCACCTTTCCAAAATAATCCATTCCTGATCTCAATTCTGAGTATGGGCAGGAGGACTCCAAAGATTCCAACTTGCCAAACTTTGACCTCTCAGGGAATAGTGCAAGCGGCACAGAGGAAACACCCTTTGTTCCTACTGGGAGGGCCCAGAGTAGACCACGGAGGAAGTACAGAAGACTAGGAAGAAATTGGAACTAGAGTCCCATGGTGGCATCAACAGTATCCCTAGAATCAGAGAAACTTATTTTGACAATAGGAACCTGAGACAGATAGTCCCTTCTTGCCAGGAGGGGATGACATCCATAAATGAATCACCGCTTTGGAGAGGGCCTGCAAAGTTCAGAGGGACCCTTAAGAGAAGTAGGCAGCTATCCTGTGGCTCTCCTTTGCTAACAAAGTTAGAGATAAGGTCCTCACTGTTAGAGAAGAGGATGCTGTCAACTACTCAGTACTGAAGCGTGCTCTCATAGATGGGTTTGGCTTAACTACTGAACAGTATAGGATTAAGTTCAGAGACACCCAGAAGCCATACACCCAGGACTGGATAGATTTTGTAGACAGTGCTATTAAGGCTCTGGAAAGCTGGCTTCATGGAAGCAAGGTACAGGACTATGAGGGATTATAAAATTTGATCATGAGGGAGCATGTCCTTAATAGCTGTCAGAATCAACATTTGCATCAGTACACGGTGGAAGCAGGGATATCAGTGGGTCCCATAGGATCTATTGGGGAAATGGGCTTCTGTACTCTGAAGGTAGAGACCCCAAGCCTGGTGCCACCAGGTGGTTGGTAATACCCCAGAGGTTTAGAGGTTTCCTACTCTCCCTGGCACATGATATTCCTCTTGCAGGACAATTAGGGCAAAGCAAGACTTGGGACAGGCTTGTCCCTCACTTTCACGGGCCCCATATGTCTGAAGACACAAAGAAGTTTTGTCGCTCCTGTGCCACTTGCCAAGCCAGTGGTAAATCAGGTGGCACCACAAAGGCCCCCTTAATTCTACTTCCAGTGGTTGGGGTCCCCTTTAAAAGGGAAGGGATTGACATTGTTGGTCCCTTGAACCCTCCAACTGCATCTGGGCACAGTTACATCCTAGTGGTGGTGGACCATGCCACTAGGTACACAGAAGCTATTCCCCTTAGAACCAGGGATGGGGGGGAGTTGACAGATTGCCACTAAGTGGAATTCCAGGGAGTTGCCTAAAACTCAGTGGAATTCCGCTCCGCCTTACATGCAGACAGCAGTCCTCGAAGGTTCCTGACCCCCAGACTGCCACCTGCTTTGCAGCACTTACCTTGGTCTGGCGTTCTTTGCCGTGCCTGGGCTGTCCTCCTCTGTTGGTCTCCTCAGTGGAAAAGCAATCCCCCTACACTGTATGACTTGTGCAGTCCTCCAAAGACATACAGCGTAGGGGGTTTGCTTTTCCACCAAGGAGACCAGGACATTTCCTGACCCACACAGACAGAGAGCGGGAGATTAATATGTCAACCCAAACCAAACAGTCCTTAAAGTAATATGTGCAACTCGGCTTGAAGACTGAATTTGTGAAGAAGCCAAATCAAGTCCCAAACTCAGCCAAAAACGATTGGCAGGTTGGTTAGCCTCAGCAATCAGGGAGACATATAAAAGTGAATAATGAAAACAATCTATTCCCTTATACTGTCGAATAGACCTGATATCCTACTCAAAGAAACATCCACACCTGGTGCCAACCATATTACACCCTAACTAGCTGAAAGAAAGGAGGACCGGATCCCCCATAAACAACTCCAAATAATTCCAGTCAAGTTCAGCAGGAACCATAGAACTGGACATGGTATCGAGCATCTTAGCCCGAAGAGCTTCCAGAAGGGCATCCAGCCTGGGGGGAGAGGGGGTGGGGAACAATAAGGACTACAGAGCCCTCACACCTCATGGGGCAATATCCAAGCAACATTGATCAGAGGCCCTATTCCTCCAGTACCTGGCACTGCAAAACAAACACCCCCAACCTGGTTTTTAAGTAAATAACAAAACGGCTTGAGATCCGAATTCAGACTATCATTAGTCTTAAGGAGGAATTCAAGGGGTGACTGAAGTTAACGCATACTAAACTAGAGCATAGAACAGCTGAACAGCTGACAACAGCTGGGATAACGATAGCATCCAGGCAGAAGAAATCCTTGCAACATCTATGACAGGCGAAGAACCCCAAAGCTGAGACCAGCCAGCCTCTGATCCCACCCAGTATCAGCCAAATCAACAGCATTTTGTGAAATTGACAAATACTGCTACATTATATATCGGCTGATCCTGTAATGGGGGTAAAGCAAGAATTGAAGACCAAACACAAAGATTATGGATTCTAAATTTTCTGTAGGCATGACAGCACCATCCTTAAACTGTTCATACCATCCAAATCATAAGAGTTTAGGACAAACATCTCAGACTAAAATTAATGCTCAAACAGCAAAGACAGCAGGGGGCTCAGGCTTACAAAACACTGTGAAAACATTCTCCTGTTCACCCCCTGAAAGCTTCTCTGCTCCACCAAGATTCTAGACAAAAAACAAAAATTAGAGTGAAGTTGTGCTAGAACCATAAATCTGCAACCCCTTCCCCCTCCCCCACCACACCTTAAAGTAAAAAAAAAAAAAACAGCAGGAGAAACAAGTTGAAGGTGGGACTGGCTTTCAAAATCAGTACTTACCAGTCACACCCACCTCCAAGCAGGAAACAGAAAGTCAGACCACATGCTCAGGAAACAAAATGGTGTGATCAGGCGAGCTACATACAGCCAGAAGAAATATGCCAAACGAGGAAGCTGAGTGGTCACCCTAGATCAGCTCAAGAGGCTGTGAAGACCCACAACTGGGTAGTGATCTTGCATGAGAACTCCAGCCAAGCTGAAAAGAAGACCAAGGCAGAATAAGACTCCTAAAAGGAGCCCAGTGTCTAGGTCCATAGAACAAAACATGATAGCTAGAAATCTTAACCTGGCCATGGTCCACACAGTATCATCTATTAGGGAATACAAAAACTTGTAAGGTTGTTGGTCTCCACTCCATTTATTGCACTTGTGAGAGGAGATGTGTAAAGACAGTTGAAGGTAAGGGCTGAAGAGAGAATGAAGAGAGTGACCCAATGACTCAGTGTCCTAAATACACTGACTACTTATGGAACTTCAAGACAAATTGTATGTACTGTACTCTTAGGGCAATAGCGCAAGCATAGTCTAGTTTAACACTTACTTATTAAGTTTCTAAATCTTGCGCTTCACTTTTTCTTTAGATACAGTTTTAACTCCTTGTTGCTCCTTGTGATTGTCCAGTAACCCAAATCTCACTTGGTTTGTGAACATATGCCGTGATTATTGCTGCTGGTCACCTTGCCGTTATCGATGATGCCTACTTAGCAATCATCATTTCAAGACCAATAGTGTGTCAGTAGACTCTCACTTGATTTTACAAACCTCATTTTGAATAAAATTGAATTCTCAAAAGTAGACAACTTAGAGCCCTGAAGAAGTCTCCTATGAGACGAAACACGTTGGCTAGGTGGGTTAATAAAATGTGTCAATATTGGATTTTAAATGACCATTGATCAAAAAGAAAACACCTTTTTGAATATAATAACAACGCCTGTATCTTGCAAATTTCTTCAAATCCTCATGGACACTTGGTACTATTGTTGAATGTTTTTCAATAATTTAAATTGATGGGTGCTGATTCAATTTTTTTGCCTACTAGAGGCTACCAGTATGTAGCCCAAAATGTGTATTTTCATGTATTATCTAACTGTGAGCTGCACTGGTAATAACAGAAGCAAATCATAAGGCATGCGACAGTGGAATCCAGATGCCCGACCCACCTTAGGTGAGAAGGCAAAGCAGCTTCATAAAATGTTGGCATTTGATCCTCTTACCTCACTCTAATATGTTAGCAGCACTCCCACAAAGCTGCAACATCCACAGTTTTCCTGGAAAACTCCTGGAATTTCATCCAACGCAAAACCATTTTGTCATAAGTAAGTATAACATTTAACATGTACATTTAGGTAGGTGTAAATATTTTGATATAGTGCCAATGCACTTTAAAGCTTTTTTTCTTTAACTTTTTTTCTTTAAGTGGAACATATTTTATCCATAGAGAAAAAACAGCTGCTAGATCCTCATAAATATTAGTCCCTCGACATTCTCTCCATAGTTATGGAGCAGGGGTCTCATACCTTTCCAGTAATAAGAGCTACTTGTTGATTGATGAAAACCATCCTGAACTACTAATTATTGTTACTATTAGTGTCCCACCACATAAGACAATACTACATTGGTGGCCATCCGTTGCAAGATTACCAGCAGTGATCACCACTATGCAAGGTTGCCAACATTATTGCAAAAAAGGCTTTGTCAATTTGTAATGCGTTTACATGGGTAATACATAACAGCCACTGCTGCAATTCCCCAGCACCAAGGTGATAATATTGTATTAAGACTTCTCAACTCCACATGATTTATCACTCAAATATCAGCTTTACCTATCATTTGGAAATAATGAGTTCTGAAAAAAAAAAATCCTGCTCGAATACATACTTTTTAATTTTGGTATATATATATTTTTTTAAACCACATAAAATCTTCTAACTTAATAGTCTAGGACGCACACAGGACAGCCACTACCAGTAGCTTACGAGCTACTCGTTGGAGAAGCCTGTTGTAGAGTTACTCGTTCACATGAGTATTCTTCAGAGTGTGCTCTACAAAGGTTTGAAATGAAAAACTAAATTGCAAGTTGGAGGGTGTTCACTTCCTTGGCTAGGCATCACTGTTAGAGTGACCAGACATCCCATATTTACTAGGACAGTCCCGTTTTTTGGGCTTATGTCCCTGAGTCCCAACCTTTTTTTCCAAATTTAATACATATACCATTTTAAGCGTAGCTCAAGTGAGCCAGATCTTTACCCCTGAAATGTTGCTCATAGATCTGACCACAGTGCTACATTTGTAAATAAATAAGTGGCAGGGCTTCCATCAGGAGGCCACTGCTGCTTGTACTACATATTAACCCTGCCCGTGCTGCCAATAAAGTTAACAACACAACTACTAACCATCCCACAAAAGTGGGACAATTCAGATTAATCCAGACCCCCAAAGAATGGATTGGGCAGGTAATAGTCATGTTTACTGTAAATTGAATTACTAATGAACTGTGGTTGTGGTCATCTCTAAATTAGCCAGAGAGTGCCACCTAGTGGCAGACTGTCACAACCACCAGTGTTGACAATTGAGTGCTGGTGCCGAGCGCCGGAAAGCACCGGCTCAAATTAAGCACTAACTGACCCTCTCTTGATGTGATGCTTATCACAGCCCCCTCGAAAGGCAACATCTCTTTACCGAAAATAACTGCTCCATTCTCTCAACTTCATTTGGAGAGAAGGACTAAAAGCTGAGCTTGGCATATAACATGCCACGCAGCTTGCCCTGGCAGGCATTAGTTTTGTGCCATGTGCCATTTAAAAATAAATGCAAAAATGTTCATTTCTAGCCTGAAATAAAGCATGACGATAAAGAAAGAACAAGGAGCCTGCATGGAGCAGTTCAGGTCACTGCCACAACCATATCAGCAGTTGCTATTGCCAATGTTGGCAAAACTAGCCTTGCTCTGACTCAGTTATTACCATATTTTTATGCTGTACTTTGAAATGTAATCAGAACGCTTGCATTTAATGTCCTCTGTGATAACCTGGTCACTGACGGATGTATGACGTTACAACGCATGCTATTACAACGCATGCCTTTACGACGCATGTTTTACAACGCAAGTCATTACAACGACTTGCGTTGGGGGGCGCTGGATAGTGAATAGTATAATTTACTATTCCAACTCCAGTCCCCGTGGATAGTAGGGAAGGTGTTGGAAACTATTCCCTATCCTAGAGCACCCCCCAGCGCAAGTCATTGTAAAAGTTGCGTTGTAATGGTTGCGTCGTAAAGGCACTTTGTTGTAAAAGTTGCGTTGTAAAGGATGTTCCCCGTCACTGACAGATAATCAGAACCAAAAATATTGTGTGGAGGCAATATTGTGTCAAAAAGATTGAGGATCGAAATATTGAGAAGTTAAGTGCAAATAGGTAAATATAGATTTTCTATTATAACTCCACATCAATGTACCTTGACGATATATATATTGTCAAGGTATATTGATGTGGAGGTATATATAGTAAAACTTTGCATACGTACAGAAACTTACTATCACATTATTTTTGTCCTCGATATTTTTGACCTGATATTCTGTCCCACTAAACTTTTGGTTCCTATATTCTGTGTAAGCACTGTGGTTGCCACCAAAATGCTGAGTAACGTTGTGCATTAGTATAAAAGTCACATGTATACGCACCTGCCAAGTGCCACGCATCACATCTTAAAAATACGCATTTCAGCATATTTCTTGCTTTACTGCAAGCACCAGAGATTGTTACACAATTTGTTTTCAGTCTCAAAAGTGGTGCTAATCCTGTGACTGTCATTATTTTTAAGGCCTTGCCAGGACGACCCGTTTTCGGTATTAATAATGTAATCTTAAATGGTGGTAACCCTCACTGCAGTTCACTGTATTCACATTTTTTGTAGAAAGTCTGAGCTTTCCTCTTCATCCTCCTTGCTGGTAGACACTGGTTACTCAGAGCAGAGGCCAACCCAGTCCCATGTGCACTGCGGAGCCCAGAGTGGCTGGCCCATCCAGGATCTTCATGAGGTCTTGCATACCGGCCAACTTAAAGAACAATCTTACTGTGTGAGGAGGGGGCGTGGCCTTTAGAGGGCGGGGCTTGAAAGGGGTGGGGCCTCCTCCAGAAAAGTACCTATGAGGCACTTTTGAACCCCACTCCACCCCAAGCCTCTTTCCACTAAAAAAAAAGTTTGCTGATGTCCTGGGGTATTTTCCCACACTTTAACCCCTTCGCTGCCTCTGTCGGCCAAAGGCCGTAGCGAGCACTACCTCCGTAGTGCTGCGCACGTCTGTTGGCCGACGCGGCCACACCCACTCCTTTAAACGACCGCACCGTGGCAGAATTGCCGTCGCGGTTAAGCGGTTAAAGGACGTTGGTAGTTCGACGTCTCGAAAAACAAGCTGAAAAACCACTATTTACTGTGGTTTTCAGCTCGTTTTCCTTGCCACTGTGTGATAACGGCTTCTCACCGGGAGACCGTGCGATGGGAGCCGATATCGTGTGTCACACAGTGGCACCGCGTGAGTTGGCAGGTATGGTCTTGTGAAATAAAGAGCCGAGGGGTTGGTAGGTGTCCCTGGTCAGGGGCACTTGAGCTCCTGATGGACAGATGGGTGGCTCCCACAGTGAGTAACAGTCTGTTGCTTCCTCTGTGCAGTAATAGGCAGAAAGCAGGCAGGTAAGTAAGCTTCACTTGTATGCTCAGAAAAGTCTTGGTAAGGTAAATAAATACATGGGTTCTTCAGAGTAAGGAATGCAGTTTCTGGCCCACAAATACCTTTTCAAAAGTTGAATTAAAAAAAACTCAACTTTAACCCCTTCGCTGCTGCCGTCGGCCGTTGGACATCGCGCGAGCTACCTCCCTGATGCTGCGCACGTCCAACGGCCGACGCGGCCGCACCCGTTTCTTCGAACGTTCAGCATTGGCGCTGAACGTTCGAAGCAGCAAACGGGTTAAATAAAGGGCTTCAGAGCAACACAAGGAACATGCTGGCAGGAGAGTCCTGCAGACAGCGAATTATTCCATCTTCGTGGAACTGCAGAACCACCTACCACATCAAGCCAGGCCGGAAGAATGAGAGAGTCACAGAGAGAAAATAGGATGGGAAAAGAGAGGGTAGATAGAGGTTGACTGAAAGGAGAGCTGGAGAAGGAGGTGAATTAGGACATGAGAAAGAAAGCTGCTAATAAAGGAAAACAGAGTTGGACAGGAGGGACAACAAAGGTACAGAGGGGGCAATAAGTTAAAGCGAAGGCTGCAGAGGGGAAGGCATAAGGGTTAGAAAATAAATTACATTTCACTGAAGGAGTAATCTGTCATAAGCATATCACATCATGAACATAACTGGTTTGTGCTACATGTTTTGAAGTGTATCTCAAGTGTCACAAGCAAGGAATTGAAATACCACGCATGACCATCCTGAAAACATGGAAATGGCAAACTTAAACTGAAAACATGGCAGCTATGTGTATGTGACAATGTCTCAAGCTTTTGAGTTATTGTAGACTTCGATGAAAGGGGCTAAACTTGTAGTACTTCTTCTATGTCAGTGGAATGGCACTGTTTATGGTTTTGAAAAGTTGGTGACCCTAATCAGTGCCCTTGGACCAATATTTCCCACTCATGGGAGAAGATTTGCTCACACACTATTATACCAACATACTAGTAAAATATGACATTTGGGTCAATTACTTTGTAAATATAATTTATGGCTTATTAAAAAAAATCCTCAAATAGAGTGACCCAAAACAATCTGCTACCCTCGTTTCAGTCCTATATCAAAAATCCGCCCCACCCAATCTACTATTTTTAACTCACTCAAAATGGCAGGACAGCTTGTAACCCCAGATGCCCCAGTCTCAATATCCACAGGATACTCTTAAAGTATTATAAATCAGCCACTGCCACACAATTTTGCTGGCTATTATTTAAAAAATAAATTCAAATGCAGCAGACAGAGCCAAGTAGTCTGAACATTCTGCACTGTGCTGCGATATTTGGGCCAATTTACAATATGTTTGTTGCATGGGGCCTGGATTTAGGGCTGGGTATAGCAGTGGTGGCACCCGGTGCGACAATTTTTTGGGCACTCTCCACCATGACACCCTTCTTCACAGAGATCCTCACTACCACCCTCCAACAGTGCCCCTCATCTCTTCATTGCCCCTTTCTCACATACATTTCATTTATTTGATAGTGCTCCTCATATCATTGTAGGGTGTCACAGCACTTTACATCATACACATATACAGAGACAGTGAATCATACATGTGTAACTCAGTCTATAGGAAATGTTACAGAAGACAATGAGAATTACAAGGTGTGGGATTCTCATGTCATCCACACTAGTAGGTAGTATAGTTAAAGAGTGTTTGGTCTGGAGAAGCACAAACTCAGGATTTAAAATGGTACCACAGTGGTTGGAGTTAGCTTTAGTAGGAAAAATGCATTACTATCATTTTTAGCAGCATCAGGATAATGAAAGATTGGGGGTAAAAAGATAAGGTTCCAACCTGTACCATGCAGCTTGCTTGCAGATCTTTTCATAGGTCACTGTGCTATTTTAGGATTTTACCCCATGAACTGCAAGTAACAACAAGATCTCTGTGTGAAAAGCAGTAACCCATTCAGCTAGCCATATAAAACACAGTTATGTAATCTGGATGGAACAATTCTCTACAGCAGGCATGTTAACCATCTGTGCTACTTTATGATGAGCCAAAACTGCCACTAGACTTTCCTTTCATTCTCTCTTTCCAGCAGACACATTAGTTAACAGAGTTATTGTGACATTTTTATTGTTGCCTGAAAACTGCTGGACACACAAAGAACTCTGCAGCAGGTGCTTTTGATCCACAAGTTATTTTTTAAACACAGGGCATCAAGAGCTAAGCGCCAGGTGCGGCTGCACCGATCGCCCTGCCCTAAAGCCAGTCCTGCCTGGCTTAACGGTTAAATGACGTTTTCAAGGTTAATTGACCAAGTTCGTGCCTTGCATATTATAAATAATTCAGCGCTGCTTTCGTTGTCTTTTCAAGTGAAACTGACCAAGGAGACCCACACTGCCAACAGCCGTTTACTTCCTGCCACCTCTTGGCCTGAGCAGAGAAGCAGCTTCCTAGATGGCAGAGTGCAGCAGCCAGACCGTCGCCGTAGAGACCATTACTAACTAAAACCAAATGCAACCGAGGTGTATTGGAACATTGGAATGTGGAGCACTCCATTGAATACAATGGAGTACTCCGTGCTTCTACGGGCCAGTAAAACCCCGCGGAGCAACATTCCAATGTTGCTTTTGTTCACAGCTGTTGCTGTGAACAAAGACCTCTCTGAGCCCGAGGGGATTTAACCACCTCTGACTTCGAGAGCTCTTTGTTCTGTTTGTTATAACATTCTGCCCTCTAGTGGTAGAATGTTCTAATAGACTTATAGCCCTTCGTAGCTGGGATATACCGGCCATTAAAGTCCTTCTCCCTTGTTAAAGGCCCTCGCCTTCGGCAAGGGCCTTTAACTTAAATACTGCTCTGCAGCGACATCTACTGGGGCCACTTCCTCCTCTGCCTGAGACAGGAGCGTGGAGAAAGTAATCGATGGATTGGCCAATGAGAATGCCAAATAAGGATGCTGGGGGGGTCCCGGAGGGACTTCTAGCCCTGTTTCCCTGTTCTCTCCTCCCTCCACGAACAGTGCAGTGATCAGGGAGAGGAGTGGATGGATGAAGACAGGTGAAGTTAGCCACAGCCCGTGCAGTTAGAGTGGTGGGGCCGGGTGGGGGGTATTTCGACAGACGATGACGAGGGAAAATATATTATTTATTAAATTTTCCATTGTTGTCTGTCGAAATCCCCCCCTACCTGGCCCCACCATTCTTACCTGCACAGGCCGCGGCTGGGTGAAGTAAATGTCTTGTTTTGACTAATGGGACCTTTTCCCTTCACAGGTGGAAGGTCAAAGTGATGGCTTGTACGCATGTTGCCAAGTTTGTTACCTTTGACTTATGAGTAAGAGGTTTTTGTGAAAGGTGATGACTGTATGTGTCTGAACCACAGAACGCGAATTCCTTTACAACATAATGGGGTCACCCAAAAGAGTTTAGGACTTGGGTACAGTTTGGTACAGATAACAAAATGATCTAAACGGGAACTACAAAAATTATTTCAAAAAGAGAAACAAGTGCATGAGCTCTGTACCCCTACAGTGTCTAAGTCAATTCTTAGACATTGTAAGTGCAGTGCTGCCATTAAAAGTATATGGTGCTGGCAGTTTGTCATTACGAACTCCACTGTACCATAATGGTTGCACTGAAAACTGAGAAGTTTGGTATCAAACTTCTCAGCACATTAAACCCAAACTGATGCCAGTGTGGGATTTAATGAAATATGCACTTAGAGTGCATCTTAGAGATGCCCCCTGAAAAAAGACTAGCCTCTGGTATGTTCCCTGACTGGAACAAACCTGCCTGCCACCACAAGACAAAGCCTTTCCTGCGCGGAGGTGTTCACACCTTCCCTAGGCCAGGAAGAGCCTTCTGTGGCAGGGGAGCTTCAAAGGTATTGAAACACCCAGCCTCTCCTGCTATCAGGAGCAGGTCCCCTTCCTGTCTCCCCTCCTTTTCATGGGGAAGAAGGCGGGAAAAAGTAGGCAGCTCAGAAGGTGTGCCTCACTCCTCCTCCTTTCAGGTGCGGAAGGCGAGGTGAAGCCCACTCTTCAGTGCATGCCATCTTAAAGATTTTTCATCTTAAAGATGGCAGACACTTCCCAATCAGGATTAGGGATTGTGCCCACTCCAGCACGTGGGGTGAACACCCAAAAAAATGCCCCCTAAATACAGTATTTAGGTGGCAGGCCTGAACCAAGAACTCAGAAAAGAAACAAGAAGAAAAAAAGGAGGACCAAACAGCTGTGCCAAAGCTAACAAGAGGAAGACACCCACTGACTTGCCTGCCCTACTGGCCGGTCTCCACCTAGAACCTGCTCCTGTGAAATCCGGGTATGTCCTGCAGTCAGCATCCTTGAAAACCCCAGAGGACCTGCCTGACTTCAACCACAAAGACTGTGAGTCTCGTGAACACCAGATTTGTGCATCAACAACCTCTGGCCACGGCCGGAAACTGTGAATCCACACCACTCAGCACCCGCCGTCCAAAGCCCGAGTGAGCAAACACCACGAGGAGGTCTCCCTGGCAATCCTGACCCAGGATCCAGTGATACCTGACCTACCTCAAGCCTTCAGCAAACACCTGCAGCCTCAAACCGTAAGGTCCCCCCTACCCCGACCAGGAGCTTGTAAGCAGATCTGACCGTAAAAGGCACCCCTGCACCCGACACCCCACGGCCCAGGGTGGCCCAACCGACTGTGTCTAACCAACCCCCAGCATCCCAACTTACCTCTCCAAGTTATGGTCGCACCCAGAAGACCTTCGTCCCGAGCCTGCAGTGCTTTTGCAAACCAGAGACTCCCCATTAAAAGCTACAGGGCACCCGATGCCAAAACAGCACTCTGCACCGGCCGCCCCAGTGCCGATGAGGGTGCACCTTTTGTACTGCCCTAAACCCCCATTTGCCCTGAGCTTAAGTCCAGGAGCTTTGCTCCCACAACCCAGAGACCTGCTCGTCAGCAGCCACCAACCGGAGGCCCCCTATCTCCCATTGGATAACATTAAGCCTCAGCACTCTGCACACGGCTGCCCTAGTGTCGCTGAGGGTGTAACAAGAGTGCATCCTTGACCCTGGGGGAACCCTGAGTCTACCCCCAGAATACCAAATCCCACACCCGAACACTTACCTACAAACCAATAACACTATTTTTCTCAATAGGTTAACATTGACTGTTTTTCTATGAAAAGTTTCTAAGTGTGGAGTTGGAAAGTTTAAGAAATCCTTTAGAACTGTATCTAAATAACCAAAATGCTTTTACTTACCTGTTTACAGGAAATGTCCCAGTGCAGTATCCAAGTATACTGGACATGATATCATTGCATTATCAGTAACACTACTGTAATCAGATTAAAGTACATTTACAATTGCAATTCAAACTGTTTACAGACTGCATTACTACTGTAAAGTATGTATTGCTTACCTGTGCCAGGCTTGCTTGGTTCTAGAAAATAAAATAACTAAAAGAAATTTTTATACAAAAACAATTGGTCTGAAGTTCAGTCTTTGAGTGTGTGAATTCATTTGCTGACCGAGTGTGTGCAACAAATGCTTAACACTGTCCTCTGATAAAGCTTTATTGCTCGACCACACTACCACAAATAGAGGATAAGGTGCTATCTAACTTAACCTCAGCCTACCTTTGGGCTTCCACAGGACTCTGTGCACACTATACCTCACTTTGGTATAGTATGTACAGAGCCAGCTTCCTACAAAGGGTGCCTGCATTGAGGGAATGATTGTTTATGTGCAGGAAGGGACACCTTCCTACACATAAACAATCATTCATGGCATTTTGCTGTTTCTGTGTGTGCTGCACAATGCAGGTCACATAGACACAGCAAAAACGAAGAGGGATTAAGCATTTCTCCTTGTTTCGCCATGTTAAGACCAGGTTTTCCCTGGTCTTAATTGTGGCGCTGCCTACTATTTACGCCATCCTTGTAAATTAGGGGGCAGCGTCAAAATCAATGGGTGTTGCAGCAGAACGCCCATCGGAACACCCATTGCCCCACTTTTTCTGTCCTGATGAAGACCCAAATTAAAGGTTTTCAATGACTTTGCTTTTCTAGGTCAAAACTTCAATAACCTCATTATCTACGCCTGGATGGAATCATTATCCTCAAAGAGGAAATCAATTGATTAAAGCTAAACCTCTAGCATAAGGACATTGAATAGGATACTGATCTTTACTTCAGAAAGGCTGTATGCAGTTGCCTGTATACACTGCATTTCATACTCCATTATTTTATTTGTAAATATCAATCACTTGTCACATTGCAGAAGCACTTTTTCTTGTACTATTCTCTATTCAAATGATGGAGCAACTAATATATTTAGAATTTTGTGTATATTTGTACATATTCCTTGGCTCAGGTAATGTATTTCTTTTGTTCTCTCCTTTTTTGATCCTCCATAGGATTCAGAATACGACTAATAACATTGTGTATCCTGTGAGAATTTGTTTCTCTTTTTGTTATATTTTTTGTAGTTCCAGTTTGGAACATGAATTCCTGACAAGAGGAAAGAAAAAAATAAGGAATGTGGAGATGGGTTCCATGAAGGATAGTCCTACTAAGAGCACAAATCTTCAACAAATAAGTGGGGGAGTGGGTCCAATTGCATCGAACAACGCTCTGTGATGTCACAGGAAGTAACACAACAACCCTGCCATACCCTTGAATGTAATTGTAATGCATATATGTGCAGTCAAAGCTGAAATAAAAAATCATTCTGATTGGCTCACTTGAGGGGCTTCCTGACTTTAATGACCCCTAAATAGATAATGTTTAGAAATGTCTAAAAGTGACAACATTTGGAAACCAAGTATATACCTGTGGGCAAATCAAACCTGCTAAATGTCTTCTTTGAAGCAGGAAAAACTTTCAGTGTTCATTTGTTTAATTCTCTCTAATGCTTTAATTGGAATCAAAGCACAAATGCCCCTATCTATACCCTTTAGAGGCAGTGGTGTAACACTGGCCCTTGTGGCTGCAGTGAAGGGCCCGTCCCACCCTTTAAGGGAGCCCCCAACCCTTCAGGGGGACCCATTCATTCCAAGGTCGATGAAGATTTGAGACATGGGAAACTCAGGGGGCCCTCATCACATTCTAGGGGGTGGGTGAGTCAACGTTTTGCGTTACTCCACTGACTAGAGACATTCTCATCGTGTTAGACACTGAGCCCCATATTTATCATTGGTTTGCATCGCCATTGCACCACGCGAGGGAAAGCAAGGGTGATGTAAAACCCAAATGAGATTTATCAAGCTACACAAGCAGGGCAGGACTGGCCATATTGGGCACTGGGCATTTCCCCGGTGGGCCGCCTGGATGGGAGCCAATTTCGGCCCCTGGGGGACCATTTTTGTTACCGGGGGTCCGCAATATTGACCCCTTGTAACAACATTGGCCAAAATCGGCCCTAGCATAGAGCTCGGCCGCACCCCCTTACACCCAGGGGGGCCGGCTGACCAGTTTGCCAGGGATGGTTCGGTTCCCAGTACAGCCCTGTACACAAGGTGGCCCTTTTTGGTCCTGCATGGCGTGATAAATCTAGAGTAAAGCAATAACGCAAATCACTGCCTTGCATTACTCTGTGGCATGGTGCAGTGTGGGTGTTCCCACGTAGCCACCCATGCATTCTGACACATTCCTTACACAGGAAGGCTTGGGAATGCGTAAGAATTGTACGCCACCACACCAGAGCGCAAATAAGGAGAAATATCTTTATTTCTCCTTGTTCTTTTCTCTTTCTGCAGCAGACTTAGAAAGAGAAGAATTACTCTGAGGCTTGTTTTTGTGCAGGAAGGTGCTCCCTCCTGCACAAAAACAATCCTGCCTACAACGCAGGCCCCCTTGCACTATGGTGCAAGGGTTGTATGACATCACAACGCATGCTTTTACCACGCATGCCATTACAACGCAATTTTTACAACGCAAGTCGTTACAACGACTTGCGTTGTGGGGCGCTGGATAGTGGAATAGTTTAATTTTCTATTCCAACCCCAGTCCCCGTGGATAGTAGGGAAGGTGTTGGATAGAAAATTAAACTATTCCCTATCCTACTGCGTCCTCCAGCGCAAGTCATTGCAATGACTTGCTTTGTAATGGTTGCGTTTTAATGGTAGTGCGTGGTAAAAGTTGCGTTGTAAAGGATGTTCCCCGGTGCAAGGGGGCCTGGGTTGACACTTGACAGTAGGCATCAGCGTGTACGTCAGTGCAGGTAGAGAGGAGGAATCTGCCATAAAATGTTAAATACCCTCTTCCTTTCACGCACTGCAGCAAGGTGGCTTGATACATTGCGTGAAATATTGATAAATATGGGCCACAATGTCTGTTTCACTCTTCTTGAGAAAATGCCCTTTAAAGACACCAATCAAACATACATTCCCTTGGTTTTAAAATGTTATTATGTTGAGTCATTTATAACGACAACTACATCTAACTATTTGAAAAATATGAATGTGGTTTACAGTAAGGAAAATAACCTTCAAATATTCTTTCCTCAGTTCCCTTTGTGCTAATATCTAGTAGTTTTTTGTTGTTTTGCCTAGTGCTCAGATAATCGAGAGGTCTCTTCAGGGCGCTATTACAAACATAACAAGATCACCAACCTCTGGCATCTC
This sequence comes from Lissotriton helveticus, assembly GCF_964261635.1. Classification (NCBI taxonomy): domain Eukaryota; kingdom Metazoa; phylum Chordata; class Amphibia; order Caudata; family Salamandridae; genus Lissotriton; species Lissotriton helveticus. Next base: position 99,907,490 of record NC_136068.1, read on the forward strand.
TGAATGTGGTATATATCAAATATATATTGTAAATATAGCTCCTGGGCTTATTGTATTATTTTTTTATTTCTATCAGTATTTATCCATATTTATTTTTTTGTCATCTTATTGGTATTCACCCATATTTATTTTGTGTTTGAGAACAGAAGAGGTGATAACTCATATATTTCCACATTTATTTAATGGATAAACGTGCCCTCAAACTGTGATGCCTGTCAAGTTTTAGCACATTACACATCTGAAATGTAATAAAATAATAAACCCACATGAAACAAATTTGCATAATAGCCCACATACATGTTGAGATATGCAGAATTTAACCAAATCTCATTCCACTTTCTAACTCCCCATGCTGCCAATATGTGCCCTATTGACCTCAAATTCATTAATCTTCGCACGTAGAGTCACTCAAAAGAAGCCAAATTATCTGCATTTTCCACTATGAAAAAGAAATACAGACAGGAAACAGAATGATTTCTGTCTGCATGTATCTGTAAAATTCAGTAAGAACAGAAAACAGGGAGCCTTAATTGTAAATATGGTACATGCATATATAATACAGATTACAAATATTTCAGTGGGTTATGACCGCAAATGAGTCTGAGAGAGTTTGTTCATTCCTGGGTCTTTTGCACATCAGACATGTTGGTTTGGCATCTCACAGGACAGGTTTGGCATCTCACCTCAAAGAAGCTGCACATAAGACCCAAGTCCCACCAGTAATTTGATAACCCTGGCTTCCTTGTGCCTGGGAATGAGCGAGGTCGGCATAGTGGGATAGACAGGAGAGCAGCCACTATGTGATGGGGATACCGCCCATGGGACCAAGCACCAAGAGTCCTGGTACCCAGAAATAAGTGCCGGTGCTAGACAATGGCGAACACCGGCACAAATTAAGCATTACTGCTTTGTTGCTTTTCAGTTAGTGAAGTGTTTCAAAAGTGTCTCGTCCATTCTGGTCGCTTCCATTACGTCATGAGGCAGAATGAATTTGAATTGCCCATTTGTCCTGAGACGAATTTAAAATAAACAAATTAAACTCGTGATGGAAAACACCAGGCAATTTTAGGGTAAATCTATAGAGCTTTCCAGTCAAATTCTTTTCTTTTTTTACATTAGTAAAGTACATCAGATGGGCTGCACAATACAGAAAGCACGTGTCTTGAGGTGTAAATGTTTACATGGGAAAATTTGTCAAAATTAAGGAAATTATGTCCTAAGAAAATCAGGAATTCTGCTGGCGTACTGCAAATTGAACAGGGAAATTACAATGGAGATTCAGGGTCTCCTGAATGAAGGGATTTTACAGCAGAGCTAAAAATAAAGATCTTTCAGGTAAATGGACCATGGTTTGTATCCCCAAGGATGCCTCAGCACTTTCTGTAATGCCTTCCTCTCCTGGGGAGACGTGACCTTTGCTCTTCCACCGGTGATCAATTATTGGATTTCTGTAATTGAGCAGGAGAGTAACCATCGCTTTCCAATCCATCATTTTGCGTTCCTGAGTTCAAACGGAATCAAATAATGGCTAATTGTTTTTTAAATTGTGTTGTTAGTCTGAACTGGTTGCAGTGAGGCTCAACCGCAGTCAGTGCTTAATTTGAGCTGGAGGTTGCAGGTGGGGCCCATTTGCAGTCATTTCTGGGAACCGGCACTTATTTTTCCTCAACAGCCTTTGAGCTACTGCAATGAAAAGAGAGCAAACAGAGAAAGAAAGAGTAAAAGAAAGACAAAAAACCTCTAAGAAGTTTAGCAAGCAGGGATGAAATTGAACCTGCAAGAGTGAGATGAAAAGGTGGAAGGCGTCCAGTGGTGGAAGAAAGAGGCAGGGGCTTATTAACCCCTACCGCGCTACCGCGTTTTCCCGCTGTGCGCTGAAAAAAAAAATGGCTTGTTTATGACAAAGCCAGCTCGTCATCCGCGCATCGCAGGTAATGCTGATGACGAGCTGGCTTTGTCATCAGTACCGAAGGGGTAAACAAGCCCATTGCACCGCCGGTGCATGGTAAACATTGTTTAGAACGCGGTGTTTACACCGCAGTGCCTTTATAACGCTGCCATTACAACGCTAGTCGTTACTACGACTTGCGCTGGATGGCGCTGTTGGGCAAGGAATGTTGTAATTTTATATTCCAACACCTTCCCTACTGTTTCGTGGACTGGTGTTGAAATATAAAATGATAAGATCCCAAAATCCGCGCCCTCCAACGCAAGTCTGTAATGTCCGCGTTGTCAAGTACCAGGATCTTTTAGATTGCGTTGTACTGACATACATCCCCAGTGCATCACTTATTTTGACGCCCCTTGGCGCAATGGGCTTGCGCATATTTACAAGGCCACGTAAAGTCACCCTGCATACATTTTCGTGGCCTTGTAAATATGGGCCTCTTTCACGCATTACCCTGTGTTAAAGGGACATTCCATGGGTGTTGCTAAAGGTATTCGCAAGCAAAACTGATGCATTCTCAGCTTTACAACATTTTGAATGCACCAGAATCCTATGGCTCACCAGGGGAGGCGTAGGAATGACGCAAAGAGGATAAATACTTTCATTTCCCCTTGTTTTTTTTCTCTTTCTATGTGCGCTACAGCACGTATAGAAAGAGAAAAATGCATTTAATGATTGTTTTTGTGCAGGAAAATACCCCTTGCTGCACAAAAAACAATCATACCCGGAGCACAGGCAGCCTTGCAAGTTGACGCAAGGGTGCCAGCGCTTCGGAAAGCACAGGGATACGTTTCATTGTTGTTCATTGGACGCATCCCTGTGCTTTGAAAATGATGTAGCATGGCTAAACACTGCGCCATTTTCTTGTAGATGAGGCCCAGGAGGTGGAATCAAGACTACACAGCTTTGGTATTTGCATGTTGACATTCAGGGCCTAATTTACTACAAAATAACACAGCGCAGCGCCGCAAGCCATTTGGCTGCGTCATTTTAAAAGCACAGGGATGCATCGTATTAACAATAATACGACGCATCCATGTGCTTTCCCCGCCAGCGCAGGCACCCTTGGATCATGTTGCAAGGGTGCCTGCGTTGCGGGGGGGGGGGACACCTTCCTGCACAAAAGCAATCATTAAGGGCATTTTCCTCTATCTATATGTGCTGCAGAATTCAGAAAACATAGAAAGAGGAAAAAAAGAGGAGAAAATAAAAGTATTTCTCCTCGTTTCACCACTCCTGTGCCTCCCCTGAAGAGGCGTAGGCTTCTGACACATTCCCAGGCTTACAACACTTTGTAAATCTGGGAATATGTCAGGTTCCAGGGATGTTGCTGGGAACACCAGGGGCGGCTCCTTCACTAGGGCGGAGAAGCATCGCCCCACTGCTTTCTAGCAGTGCGAGAAGCAAAAACTTAAAATGGTAAATCTACCATTTTACGTTTCTGCTTCTCGCACTGCGAGAAAGCAGACGTGTTTGGTTGCCGGGGCTGCTGGTGGATCAGAGCTGGGCATAGGAGGAGTGGTGTGTCCACTCCTGAGTGAGCATGACTGGTATGGTCGGCCCTCAAGGGCCGCCCAAACCAGTCATGCTCACTCTGCCCTTTCTACTTGCATGCTGCAATGCAGCATACATGGAGAAAATGGCCTCTCCATAGGCGTATGACTGGGCTCCACCCAGACCAATCACAATGCTGCAATTGCAGTGTTTTGATTGGCTTAGGGGAGTGGAGGGAGGCTGCCTGCTTCCAGTTCCTGCCGGAGGCAGGAGCTTAGAAGCAGGAGCCAAGAAAATGCGGGACCCGGCCGACGGATAGGTAAGTTTTAAAAATATATTATCTTACCCCCTCCCTGCACGACTCCCTACCACCCTACTCGTGATTAATGCCACCCATGCATAGGGAACACCCACAGCAAAACCCATGGAAAGCTCCTTTCATGCAGAGTAATGGGTGAAAGAGTCCCATATTTACAAGGCCATGAAAAGTCACGCAGGGTGACTCTAAGTGGCCTTGTAAATATCGGCAGGCACACTGCGCCGCCAGTGTGTCTATAAAAGTGACACATCAACGGTGCAATGGCTTGCAAATGAGGTCCAAAATAGCCAGGCGCCCGACTTCTGAGCAAAGCTTAGCGACCCTGCACTTATTGTTTTACAAATTAAACAGCGACCAGTCTCCATCAAAAGAAAAAAGGCTATGTTTAGGAAGAAGGGTGTGCAGGCTCAGCTCAGCAGCTGGTGATAACAGCTCAACAGAGGCAACGTGGACACGCCCTGGTCGAAGGTTTCAATGGAGCTAATATGGATATAAAATTTCTCTGGGTGCGCATCATCAAAAAAACAGGTTTCCAGTCATGTGCACTAACTAACAAAAGAGTGCATTTTGGGAGTTCCAGTCTTCATTTATATCAAATTACACAATTGTACTAGTGGATACAACATATATATATATATATATATATATATATATATATATATATATATATATATATATATATATATATATATATATATATATATATATATATATATATATATATCAAACAACAGATCAAAACAACACATTACTGTTACTATGTTTCTATTTGCATTTGGGCAGTAATCGTATCATGTTGGTTTAGATCTAAATACTTCACCATTCCAATATGTCTGCCATTCATTTACATTTGGGGGTGAGTGTGAGGTAGTCCTTTGTTTATGTCAATATTTTGTTTGTTGTAAAAGGACTACGATTCTGAATCCATAACAAACGTGATCAAGCCTGTTTGGTGAAACGCGTTGTTTGTTTTGCTGCCTAATTAAATACTTTTTGAAGCACAGCAACTCCTGGAGTGTCGTCGTACGTTTCCTTTTGCATGGGAGATTTGTTTCATGATAATTGGGCCGCCGGGACCCCAACGACGACCCACTCGCGAGCAGGTACTGGCCGAATACCGGAATTGTGACTTTGCCATATATATATATATATATATATATATATATATATATATGTATATATATATATATATATATATATATATATATATACAACATATATATCCAAACGAGGATAGTGTACACCGACGCGGCCAACACTCATTCTCAATCAATTTTAAACAGCCTTTTCTCAAATTTCTAAGATAGCAGACTCACTCTGGAGAACAATTGGCAAATTGCTTGTATTCATCTGTTGGCAGCAGCTCGACACATTTTGGCTGAAAAGACCTTGGTCATGTGGGTGGTGGGGCATTTTCTCTCCAAATCCCTCAAATAGGGAATCAGCTTACCTGTAAATTGCAACCCTCAACCTATCATTTGCCATTTAGAAAGGCTCTTAAAACGTTGTTGTTTCCATAAACACATCCTTTTTTAGGTCAAGCCTGGGCAGCACATGTGCTGCTCTGTGAGACATATTTTATTTGATTATGGACTTGAAGCTCCACCCACTCACAGCCCATATTTTTCATTGGCTTGTGTCATTGTCCTTTGCAAATTCTGGTTTCTGATTCATTCGTAGGCTTGTTAGTCCCTCCTTAGTACTGCCTTGTCTTCATTTGTAAACTCCCATGAGGACTGGCCCTTTTACTTCAGTTATTACATTGTATGTCTTAATTTGTCTGTAAGCACTATTTTCTTTAATGCATTTCTCCTACTGCAGGCATGACATACTTTCCTGCAACTTTCAGCGCGCCATGCACGCTTCCGCTTTCCAAGCAGCCTGGTAGAATGGCGGCCGAGGTCTTGCATTTACAAGAGTTTGAGCTATTCACATTGTAAATCACAATGCCTTTTATTTATGTGTTAATTATCAAAACAGATAAACAAAAGGCATTGTCATTTACAATGCCAATAGCTTAAACTCTTGCAAATGCAAGACCTATTGCATTGCAAATGCTTGTTTATTTACTTATTGAGATGGAACCAATGTCAAAAGATCTCTGGATGGTAGTGCGTGATATATAATTTAACTCAAATTGAAACACTTCAATGCGATTTTATCTCACTGCACCCCTTGTATCTTATTTTGTGGTGAAATACCTTTTATTTTATAACTAATGCACATGAAAACACAGCATGAGATAAACCATATATGCAGACACACATTGAGTAATATGTTATTACTTAGCATTGTTGAGGGAGGTGAGGGGCACTGCATCTATCATGAGTCATGGTCTCTACCACTAATCAACAACTGTAAAAAATAACACATTACATTCTGCATCTATATATAGTTCTCAATTTACATAGGTAAAACTTTGGTTGGGAATGTTCACACACTTAGATTTTCACCTATGCCAGGGTGTAAATATCTGCCTACAGGTAATTCTGCAGCTCTGTGCAAAGATGTATTCCTACTAGAAGGTATAGGTGTTCCCTCTCACCTACATGGAGCATTGGAGAAAAACACAACTCAGAATAAGACCATAAATGTACTTGAAGAAACTTTTTACGGGTTATTTTTGTGTAAATATATCAAATGTAGTGCTACATTGCGTATGTGAAGATCTCTGCCAATAATATGTAGAAAACTGAATTCCAAAGAATGAAAAACAGGCATGACCTGAGAAAAACAAGCCACACCTGACACACATAATAACTGGAAGAAGAGACATAGAGCACATGCCTTAGCTCTGAATACCTTCCTTTGCGCCAAGATGTTGTGAATGTCAGGCATCAGCAGTGCTTAATTTGAGCCAGTGGTTTCCGGTGCTGAGCATCGGCACGTAATCATCAACACTGGTGCTTTTCATGAGCACCAGTTAAGGACACATTCCTTAATGGTCGGCAGGGGAGATCAAGTGATTTGCCCAGAATCACAGTATGTTGAGCCGACGCAGAGAGTCGAACCTGGGTCTCCAGCTCTGAAGTTGGCAACTCTGGCCACTACACCACATCCTCTTTCCACTTTCATGGTTAGTAGTTTGTTCTGTTTTAGGCGGCGCTAACCGGAGAAATGGGCTGGTGCAAGCTGCCTCCTCACAAGAGCCCCAGAATTAATTGTTTTACCAATTAACCACTGGGCATCAGCTACGATTGTCTTGTATGTGTTTGGGACATGCAATGCGCTATGAAATGTCTTTGGCTGTGTCTAGCATAGTATAAGATAAATAAAGTTAAATCTGGCTCACCACTCAATCCTAACCCCCATTGCATTCTACCCCCTCTCACATTCTTACTAAAGCAGCTGAAGTTATCTTTCTGATTCTGATAGAAGTTTTCAAACTTTCACTAACTAAAGGAATTGTTATGCCCGCGAGTTCCGCTGGCATGGAAACATGCCATGGTGAAAGCCATGTTGGAAAAGCCATCTCTGGATATTTTCTGTCTTGAAAACTACAGACCTATCTCTCCACTTCCTGGTCTGAGTAAAATATTGGAAAAACACGTAAACCAGACCCTCTCAGAATTTTTAGAACTGAACAATAGGCTTCACCGGTCCCAAACAGAATTCCAGCCCAGCCACAGTATGGATACCGTCATTCTGGCGATGGTTGAGAGATGTAAGATCCTGATGGATCAAGGTGACTCCACAGCAATCATCCTCCTTGACTTGACTTTAACACTGTAAACCATGATATTCTGATTGAAAGAGCTTCCAGTGCCGGAGTTTCAGGATTGGCTTGACATGGCTTAAATGTTTCACGAGATAGGATGTTTCAGATCTTTGAGCGGCCATGCATTTCTGACAAACTCCCCTTGAACTGTGGAGCACTGCAGGGCCCATCACTTAGCCCTATGCTATTCAATCTATATATGTGCCCGCTGGCTGACATTATATGGCCTTTCTTAATCTCCATAATCTCATACCCTGATGGCACCCAGCTGGTCATTTTATATGTCTTCCAAGCAGGACCTCCAATCATCCTTTCTTGGTCCCTGCATGGGAAGAGTCGCCAGATGGATGAACGAATCCTGCCTCAAACTAAATGGGGACAAAACCGAGTTGATGGTATTAGGAAACAATCTCAACCACCACCTCAGTCTAGGCTGGCCTGAATCCCTTGGCTCACCTCCTACCTTCAAGACAGCTATCAAAAGTCTAGGAGTCTGGTTCAATAAATCTCTGACAATGGAAACTCGGCCACCAAGCTCTTGGCCAGCTGTTTCGACATTTTACGAATGCTCTGCAGAATTTTAAACCTGCTCCCCCTGCCCTCCAGAAGGCTAGTAGTCCAAGCACTGATGCTCTCCCACCTGAACTCGTCGGCCCACATATTGCTAAATATCACCAAACAAAGCTCTACCCCCCCCCCCCGGCGCATATTGTCACAAGGGATTTGACCCTGGGTGCAGCATCGCATATGAGCAAACTCTAGAAACAATATTTCCGGCTCACCTTTAATGCTGTTAATATTGGCTGAATTATACTACACGCAATGATTGACAATTCTGATGTACAAACTAATGCAAAAGCCTTGAGGAAAAGCCCCAGGCCAATCGGCCACTAGGAGACGAAACACGTGTCGGCAGCTCAAAACCACCAACTGTCGAATAAATGCTATGAACTTGATGAAAACCTCAGATGGAGAATAAAATAAGAAATACATCCAATGAAATAGTACATTAATTTATTCTAGCATATCACATTCACATGAAGAAATAAGAAAACTGTCGGTAATCTAAATAGGAGGATGTACTCAACTAATTTTCACAATTGTTTATAATAGAGGCACGGAAGGTCCAAACCTCCCATTAGTGTCCTACCTGTAAGCAAGAAAAAAGAAGGGGCATTACTCTCCAGAGAGAGAGAACTTGGACCTTAGAACTTGAAGATCATGACAAGCCTTGTTCTCCCTTCATTGGCTCCCAGTAAAGCAGAGGACCAAATTCAAGGCTCTGTGTACAGTTCATAGGGCATTGATGGACAATCGCCCCCTGTCCTTCGTCTTTTGTTGTCCTACTATAGTCCTAGGAGAATCCTCTGGTCTTGCCATACTCGACAGGTAGCAGTCCCCATTATCAAAAAGGCAAGATGTGGAGTAAGATCCTTTGGCTACAATGCTGCCAAACTTTGGAACTCTCTCCCCTGCATATTGTGGACAACTGAAAACTAATCGAACTCCCGCCAACTATTAAAAACTGTTCTCTTTTAAACCGAGCCCATTCAGAGACCCCCAGTTTCAGCCCATGTCTCACTAACGATTACAAACAACAGGGACAACCCAAGAACCTGAACCAGGAGTAATTAACAACATAATCTAAACAATGGTTCAAGTACACCACTTGAAAAAAATGAAAATGAATGAATGGGGTTTTGTAAAGCGCAACTTAGCCAAAGGGCATCAAGGTGCTACAGCGGGTCATCCAACACACAAATCAGAGGGGGCAGCTTTACAAATCTGCCTCAGAAAAAAGCCAGGTTTTTAAGGCCTTACGGAACAGAGAGAGAGAGAGGGCTGCCCTTCTATCTCTGGAGGGAGAGAATTCCACAATATGGGCGCCACAGTGGAAAACGCTCTACCACCCCATTTTGCCTTGGCAAACCTGGGAACCGCAAGAAATTTTTTGTTGGAAGAGCGAAGAGATCTGCCGGGGGTATAAAGATAAACAAGTGACTTGATACCCTTCAGGCCAGTGCCATAGAAGGCTTCATGGGACAAACATAGAATTTTAAAGGTGATCTTACAGTGCATCGGAAGCCAGTGTAAGTTCTTACGTGCCGCCGAGGCTGAGGCAAGTCTAGGGAGGTTCAATACCATCCTCGCCACAGCATTCTAGACCATTTGAAGACGATGAATAAGACTCTTGTTAATGCCCAAGTAAAGGGCATTATAATAGTCCAGTCTGGAAGAGACTAATGCTAGCGTGGCCTGTTTCCGAGCATCTGGGGAAAGCTAATGAGAAATATTTCTAAGGATCCTGATGATCCCACAGCAGATGGCAACGGTCCTGTTTACCTGACGGTCAAAGGAAAGGGCAGTGTCCATTAACACCCATAGGTTCTTACCAAACTGGCCTGGGCGGGGACATTCCCCAAGTGAGGGCGGCCACCAATACCTCGACCAGATTTCCTGATTACCCCCAAATATTAATACCTCCGTTTTCTCCCCGTTCAATTTCAAGAAGTTCTGAACCATCCACTGAGAAACAGCCTCCATGCAGCTCCTAAAAAAGAGGGGAAACACCTCCCCAATTAGAAACAGAAAGGAGAAAGAGAAATGTACTACCCAATTCTTGGGCTCCTTTTACACACAATACCCATGTACAGATAATCTTTTCAAATTTCAAAGACACATTTTAATATTATCAAAAAAAGGGAAACATATAAATGCAATGATAGGGCCACTCATACGGTTACACAAACCATGTTACAATTGTGATCAATGACAGGTGTAAACAAATAGTGGATGAGGGAAAGTCACAAAAATAGGTTTCTAAACAAAATAAAAATACACTACAAAACAATGGTGTCCTCATTAATCAAAGCCACACTATTGGCATCGACAGCATTTCAACCCAAGAATTGGGTAGTACATTTCTCTTTCTCCTTACTCTTTCTAATTGGGGAGGTTTTTCCCCTCTTTTTATTTTTTTCAAATGGTGTACTTGAACCATTGTTTGGATTATATTATGTCTCACTAACAGCACTGGGATGCCCATGGGTAGATACGCGCTCTATGAATGCCGAATACAAATAGAATAAAATAAAATATAATAAAATGATGGGTTTTTTTTATCGTTAATAATTCATATCTTTGTAATTGCCTGTGCATCTGCAACTGTTGTGTTTATTATTATAATGTAAATTGTGTCTGGAGGGGTTACGGTTATTTTTTTATATTTTCATTTTTTTAAATTTATTGATTCGTTTTTATATTTGAACAATATAATGTATATTAATATTGGCAATGTATACTGTTATATGATCATTTTTTAATAATGTTATTGACTTCTACATTTGTGCTGATAGTTATTCCATGCCGCTATTGATTTGTCTGGGGATTCCTTGCCATGCATTCAAACTGTATTACTCATGCTCACATAACCCTTTCTTTAAAAAAAATGAAACTTGTATTTAAATTATAAAAATGTGTTGCAACTCTGGGTTAGGTTTCCAAAAATTTTAAAAAGGAAGTAAAGCGTGCCCTGCTGCTCTCTGATTTGTATGTGCCCTGTGATGGGGTAAGATTGTTCTGCTGCTGTTCTAGCTGTACTTGTCCTCTGAAGGTTTCTTGCCCCACATGTGGAGAAGTGTGGCTCAATGGTTAGAGTGGCAGACCCTGATGCAGAGGTCTGGCCTGGGACCAGGGTTCAATTCCCGCTTAGGCGTGTCTTGGGCTTAATTTCCTCGAACATGATAATTCTCGCCTCGGTGCCTATTCTAATCATGGGTCGCAGTCTGCAACTCTGGGCAATAGCTTGCTTAATCGCCCCAGCAGTGCTTGAATGCCTGGCTTCACCTTGGGGGTGCCCAGGAGTGGACATTTCACAGGGAAAAGCCAGGAAGGGTTCCACAGCGGTATGCGTACAGCGCCAGGACCCCCCAGTTGGGGTATAAGTGCGCTTTACAAGTACAAATTTAATTTCATGTCTCCACTGCTGTCGTCCCAGAAGCAAAAAATTGTTCTTAATGCATTTGCCTAATATGCTTTATTAACCTGGGACTTTTTCACAAAGTTTGATGTGAAATTACCAAGATGGATGTTCCTGAAGAAGGCCCCTAACCCCACTAGGGCAATATACAAGTGCCAAAACATGCCAAAGGAAAGGAGAAGTAGTGTCTATTTGTCAACCTTTCTTTTTTTAATCATACGGCAAAGAGACACGAGTAAAAATCATTGTTATGTATGGCTCTCACAAAGATTCTCTATCATGTATTTCAGTTTCTGAAAGTCATTACTACTTGCTACAACATCACAACAGTTGATAATATAACTGAGAGCCACTACTGTGAATAAATAATTCCAAATCTGGTTATTCACCGTCATGACATAGCAACCATGGGAATCAGAACTTCTGACTGTTTCTATGTCTTAAGGAAATTCTTAGCTGGCTCTCTGCTCCAGTGGAGAGCTGGGAACACAGTTTCGGGTGAGGTGTAGAGGGCGGGCACAGAGAACAGTAGAGTAGGTGGCAGGAAGCCAAGCATTTTTTATTACAATGGAGGAGAGGCCATGTTATGTAACTTCCCCACTACTTTCTTTCCCCTGCGTGGCAAATGAAAGCAGTAGCAGATGACTTTGGAGGTCCTACAGAACATCTAATTGTATATGGGTAAAACATTAATAAAGGGGATGTTTCTCACCTCTGGGTTCAGGTAGACATCATATACAACTCAAGCTCCACTCTTGTTCTTTATTTGATGTCACTCAGAACTCCCAGGTGGAAATCATCACTGTTATTCACTGTGACCCATATTTTATTCTTTATTTTAGCTCAACTCACACAATTGTAAGATATGACTGAAATTTTACCAAAGAGAGAAAATACATGTCAATCTCACCCAAATGAGGAATCCATAGGTAGGAGGCCATCCATCCAGAAAACATAAGTACTCTATACAATGCTTCTCAGTGCTAGAAGTGAAACCCACCTACGTTAGGTAGGCGAGGGTTCATCATTCTATGTAAGTACATAGTATGGAAATTCCATAAGCTTTGGCTGTTTCTTAAATAAGTATTGTACTTCTTGTACGTTTGTTCCTATTTACAGAGAGCGTAACTCCTCTCACTCTATCTCTAGAGTGTTAACTACTTGTATTGTAACTGTTCTGATTGTGTGAGAGAACTGTGTGATGCTCCTTTTGGTACTGTCACCTGTCCTTTACTTTTCCGTTGTGTTCAGGAAGATTGTGCTGCTGTTGTCCATGTTTCACCTTTGATGTGTTGAGAAGCTTGGTATACAACTTTCTATAAAATACAAAATACAAAACAATTCGGTTTGCCAATGCTTGTTTTGATGCACGATGTGAATCAATAACTGAAGCCTCAAGAAATATGTGAGCACGGGGTACTTTAGGTTTTAGGGGTGAAACAATTTTTTGAAGCACTTTATAGAATTTTAAAACATAGCTTACAATTGGTTCTATTTCACCTATAACACCTTCAGACAATTCTGGCATTTTAGTCAACAGCAACTTCAATGCTGGGGGTTAGAGCCCATGATGACAGTGTTAAAAGCAAAACTACAAGCCCCACAGTGCAACATTCTGTTGGAGGAAAAGCCAGGAATGGCTGACAGCATCATTTGTGATAGTGCCTCTTGGCAGACTGAGGAAAATAAAATGTAGTTACTGACCGAGCGAGAGCCGCCAGCAAGATGTGATCACCGACAATGTGACTATTTTTTCCCAGCTGTGTTGTAGCTGGACAGCACCCCACATCAAACAGAAACATCACATTTAAAGAGATAACAATGCGACTACCAGCCCAGTCCAATCTCTATCACAAACAGATGAGGAATAGTTTCAAGATTTGCTCTTACTTACTCTGTACAGTTTCATGCTTCTTCTTGAATATAACCAATGATGTCTCTAGTTTCGAAAAGTATCACGGGCTCGATATTGATTAGCATATCGATGGCATTACAGGAAGTGATATCACACAAAGTTTGACATCAGTAACAACACAGGCACAAAGATCGGTGAAACGATAAAAAAAACAAAAAAACTGTGAAAAGAGTAAAATATTGCAAAATTCCCACTAAGGCTAACGGGGCTTACATGTAGTGCAGCAATATTGTGTTATGTCTATATCAGCTGCTCCCATTAGTTGCAAGGGTCAGTTACCTTTTCCCCACAGTTGCGACTTCCAATAAAGCTGCAGTTTCGTATAAGAACACTTGAGGGCGCTTTAACATAGCCTTTTTGTATGCAGATTTATACAGCGCGAACTTTGTCCTCAGGCATCAGAGCGCTAGTGAGCACCAGATTACATTACTGAAGGTCATCTTTTTGTATACCTCTTGAAGATTAAGTGATTTGCTCAAAATCGCAGGATGGTGAGCCGTCGCTGGGACTGGAGCCTGGTTTTCCAGAACCAAGGTCGACATCTCAGACCGTTAGGCCACATTCCCTCCTTAACCCACAGAAAAGCTCTGCTCTCTGGACTATCAGAATCCCCGTCGCATGCAAAGGACGCCAACCAGTTCTTGAAATGGAAAAATAGAAGTGCAGGTACCCTGTAACAGAGTACCTGCTTGTTTCTGAGAAGTGCTGGTACTCTCCAATTAAAGGTATTGCATTTCTCTTGAGAGGTGCCAGTACTCTCAAATTAAAGGTATTGCATTTCTATTGAGAAGTGCCAATACTCTCCTATTAAAGGTATTGCATTTCTTTTGAGAAGTGCCGGTACTCTCCAATTATAGGTATTGCATTTCTTTTGAGAAGTGCCGGTACTCTCCAATTAAAGGTATTGCATTTCTCTAGAGAAGTGCAGGTACTCTCCAATTAAAGGTATTGCATTTCTCTAAAGAAGTGCCGGTACTCTCCAATTAAAGGTATTGCATTTCTCTAGAGAAGTGCCGGTACTCTCCAGTTAAAGGTATTGCATTTCTCTTGAGAAGTCCCAGTACTCTCCAATTAAAGGTATTGCATTTCTCTAAAGAAGTGCCGGTACTCTCCAATTAAAGGTATTGCATTTCTCTAGAGAAGTGCAGGTACTCTCCAATTAAAGGTATTCCATTTCTCTAGAGAAGTGCTGGTACTCTCCAATTAAAGCTATTGCATTTCTCTAGAGAAGTGCAGGTACTCTCCAATTAAAGGTATTGCATTTCTCTAGAGAAGTGCCGGTACTCTCCAATTAAAGGTATTGCATTTCTCTAGAGAAGTGCTGATACTCTCCAATTAAAGGTATTGCATTTCTCTAGAGAAGTGCAGGTACTCTCCAATTAAAGGTATTGCATTTCTCTAAAGAAGTGCCGGTACTCTACAATTAAAGGCATTGCATTTCTCTAGAGAAGTGCCAGTACTCTCCAATTAAAGGACAGTACCGGCCCATTTAAAGCACTGACGCCAACGTGTCAGACGTTCTGCAGGCACGAGGGCAGAACAGCAGAAGATAGAGACCAAGAACAGAGCCCAGTGGGTTATGCAGTCACTGCTGAGATTTGAGTGAGGCGTAGGGGACATAGGTCTGTCTCCCAGCAGAGTTGATGAAAGATGTCGTGTTCCCTTGGATCCATAAAAATTAAATAATGACAGAGCATCCAGATTCTGGCACGCGTTAGTTAAAGGTAACCCTTCTTCGCCAGTACTAATAAAGGTAACCCTTCTTCGCCAGTACTAATAATGAAACAAGGGACCAGATGAACAAAGCTTTTTTTCGCTCGCAAATGGCCTGATTCACAAATCGGACCGTTTGCTCCCGCAAAAGGGCTTTCGGTATCTATCTATAATAAATTGCTATGCGGTAACATTACCTCATTGCAAATTGGGTTTGCGACCAAATCGGTAACTGGAAGGGGCGAGTTAAGGTGTCCCTCCTAAATACCAAATCTGATTGATATGTATTAATGTTTTGTGACCAAAATCTGGTTGCAAAACATTAATACTTTGCTGACTAGTGAGAAGTAGTGGTAAGGCATTTGCAAACAGGAAGGGTTCCCATAGGGACACTTTCCCATTTGTGACAGTCAAAAATTTTTTAGTAACATTTAAAAAAAAAATATTTTTTAATGCATCCAGTTTTCCTTCAAGGAAAACAGGCTGCATTAAAAAAATATATGGTTTATTTAAAAGCAATCACAGGCATGGTGGTCTGTTGGCCTTAGCAGGTCACATGCTCTGTGATGTCTGTGATTCACTAGGAATCAGTGTTTTGCGAGCTGACCTATTAAAACATAGATCATTAGCAAAAGAGCACACTGCTTGTAAAAATGCTGGTCAAGTGCTACGTATATCAGGCCCCGCACTCTTTGACGGATAAGCAATGGGGGTCACACGCCCTTGGGACTATTATTGAGCAGGGCTATTTGAACAGCACAGCATTTTGAACACTGACATAAAATAGCATGAGTAAGTTACAGAAACTATAGTCAAGATCAAGTTGAACAAGATCACACTGAGTCATTGAGTGAAACAGTGTCTAATGAGAAAGCCCTGCTAAAGTCACCCAGGGATGTTAGTGCACCTCGACACATCACAGGACAGGTTTTGGACCTCGCATTGTCAGGAACAGATCTCGGCGCAAATACTAGATTAGTGTGATGCTAGAGCAAAAAATAAGAGTCAGGTGGAGGTGAACGAGCCTTTGAAAGCTCGAGCCTGGCTCGAGTCAGATGCCCGGCTCATGTGAGTTTCATCTGGGTGTCCCCTTGGACCCTCGACCCCAACATGAGTGGAGCCCATCCACTCCCTCTTAGAGGGTGTCATCTGTCAGAGGTTATGAAAGCCAACATTTTGTTTACCCCTTCGCCGCGGCGCGAATTTTACAGCGGATCGGGGGGTGGGGGCTTGCAGCGCCGCAGTGCTCACGACGGTTCCAGGCAGTCATGAGTCACGTTAGGCGTGTACTCATGACGTATTGAGTACAAATCAACAGAAGAGTGACATAAGAAAAGAGGTAAACCAAAAAAAGGGGGGTTCAATTTCTACCACCAAAGTAGGAATACTAGACAGATGAGCTATTGCATGCACAGTGCAGAAAAAAGAGCCCTCAGGCACCAACTGAAAGTGGGTTGCCAGTTGTCTTCATTGGGCACTAGTTTGAAAAGTTGGAGTGGTATCCAATAGTGAGGAAAAGTGAATGTTAAAAGGAGTGTTGCCTACTCTCCAGACTAGAAAGTTTTATTTAATGCAGAGGTAGCTCTAACTCCATTTAAAGCAATAGTGCAAAGCGGACATAGACCTGGTTGTGTAAATTTGAACCAAGAAAGTCCTATGAAAAGATAGAGGTCAACATGTTTCTGCTATAGAGAGCCAAAAGTCGGCTTAGCATTCATCAGGACCAAAGGTGAACGTCGCCTTTTGGGTGACGCACACTAAGGCGCCACTGCCACCTAAGGCGGAAGAAAAAACAAACAAGGATTACAAACTTAAATGTAAACCATGCACAGGAACTTCCTTGTGCGTCCCCTCCAAAGAATAAGGGATGAAATATCTGAAATAAATCAAAAGACACAGAACAAACAAGAAACGGTAAGCTATTACAACATTTCCCAATATGGCGTTCAGTCTGAAGACCACAGTTATTCTCAGAAAAAGTGCATGAGGGTGAGCCCACCAGAGAAAACGTGCACAAGGGAAACATCATAATGTTGTATAAGTCCCTTTAAAACCAATCTCCTAGTGCGTAAAAACACACTAAAGTTAGTGTGCCTTACGTGTAAGAGATGCTACTGCTACAAATTTGCAGAGAGGGAAAAAGGTATATTAGCCTAATGGAATATCAACCTCAACAGAAGCTACTCAGTTATTTAACAGTAGGCTGTGAGGGATTTCAGCAAACAAAATTAAAAAATAGTGTACTCATGACGGCCTGGACTCATCAGAACTCCGCCCACTGATTAATTTGCCCGCACAGGCAATCAATCGCGCGGGGGCGGAGCGGCAGAGGCATGACGGCTCCAGGCCGTCATGAGCACACGACTACTGTGACTCCAGGCCGTCATGAGCACCGAAGGGGTTAAAATGGACGCATTGTCTTTTGGCATCTCTGATCAATAGACAATACGTCTGTGTTGGTGTTCTTTGGATCTGTAACACAATGTTGGTTTCCACATGCTGTGAAATCCAGCATTATTTAAATCTCTAAAAAAATCCCAAAACAATTGCATTTGCTTTTGACACGTCTGACCAATAAACAATGCGTCTGTGTTGGTGTTTCATAGAGTTTTAACACAATGTTGGTTTCAACAGGCATTGTGTTAAAACTCTAAAAATTCCTCTCTCAGCAGGGAGAGTCCATGGGGTGTTGCTCAGGGAGGAGGTGGAGCTTTCAGTGGTGTCCTGGAGTGGCCCTTTTGTCAACATGCAGATGCTGCTAAATTAGTGGTGAGATGCCGCAAGGTGGAGAGGGCGAGAGGTAGAAGGAAGGAAGGAGGAGGGAAAAGAAGGGAGACCAAGGCAAGGGATGCAACAGCTAAGAGTGATTAGCCCGTCCGTACTAGTATGACCAGAATTTTTAGCACAGCGTACTATGAGTTACAAAAAATATATCTTTGTGGTTCCCATGCTGAATTTTTGTGGGCTCGGCTAATATCTGGGCTCGGCTCTTTCCATGAATTGTCTAGCTCACCCACCTCTAGTCAAGATACCAGTTTCACATGCAGTCAGGCACTCAGGGCAGAGGAATACACAGAGGACAATCCTGTTACAACAGAGTGTGCAGCATATGCCATCAAGGAGGAACCAAGAAATACCCTATTTTATCACTTGAAGTGGTGGAGATGTAATCCAGATGCAACAACCATAGAAATTGCAATGTGAAATGCCAAAGTGCTTTAGGGAAAAAGTGTCCACGGACCTAGTAGGCCACGGGTCGTGTGGAGTACTGGTAGTAGATGAAGTATCAAGTATCAGGAAGTGATGTATCTATCCTGGATAATGACAGCAACAGTGATTTCATTGGAGGTGGAGTTGATTTGCACATCTTCAGTGGCCAATCAAGTCACAACATATCTCCTATCCTTATGGAAACTTTTGACAGAATGAATTCAAGTCACAACACATTTCATGGTTATGCAGTTTTGCTACATGGTGAGTTTTGGGTTGTCAGTCGCACGAAGCACCACAGAACTCCCAAATCAAAGAAAGAATACTAGCATGCCATCGAGTTAGTTGTAGATGGCGTGCATTTCACACTCTCTGTTGATTTGAACTGATGCCACGACAGCATCCGGTCTCCTTGGGGATACAGTTTGTCCCATTGGTGCATAACTTCTCATCGCTTCAAGGAACTTCCTCCTGCTGGGGAGTTTCCACCCTGTATTTGGGATTGTGTGATGTAGTTATGTTATATTAAAATAAATGTGTAAAGCGCACATACACCGGGGAGGTTTCTTGGCGCTGCTGTGCTTAGAAACCAAGTCCAGATGCGCAATTAGAAGGCCTGACGAAATAGCCAAGTTTTAAGACAACCTCTAAAACTGAGGAGAGTTGTGCAGAGGCGTATTTCGGAGGGAAGAGAGTTCCAAAGCATGGGGCCCAGAATGTACGTACAGTAAGTACGATTCACCCGGGATGAAAAGGTAGCATATTAATGGTAACCACTCATTATGAGATGCCATAAAGTCAATGCCCACGGTAGGACTGGTACAAGGACCAGCAGGATGCCAGAATAGAAGCTGAAGTGGGAAGACTGGGATTGGTCCTAACTTCAGAATTCAAGTTATCTCCTTAAGAGGAGATCTGTGCATTGAGGGTCAAAGGTAACATGCAAGGTTAGGATGCAAGCATATGGGTTTGGAGGATGGCACTGGAAACAGGCGAATGCAATGGTTGAGAATTTAGACCCAACGGAACCTTCACCCATTACTCTGGAAGACGAGTTTGACCCGACAATCATCTGGACAAGGGCACCAAGGAAGGTACATGCTATGGTGAAGTTTCCATTGAGAACATATTTGTGCTTTTGTTTAAGGGAGTGCTGTAGTTTCACCTGAGCGGTACAAAAGGGGGTGGTGATGGACGGAGCATCTGAACCAATCAAACATTCACACCCAGTCAACAGATCTGGGTTTAATCCATCACCGTTCTTGAGCACACTCTGCCACCCCAGTTCAGACATGGCCATATGCAAATCAGTCTGACCCTGTGCCTCATGGCAACAGTCCAGCCCGAACTGCCAAGCCATGCCTTCCCTGGACCGGATTGCAGCTTCCTAGGACCGGTTTCTGGCATTACAGCCGTCTTCAGCCAGGCTTGCTTGAATCCAGTGGCAAAGTAAGCAAGGGACTCACGTCTGAGCATACCCTGCCAACTTATGGCGGCCAAAGCGGTACAAAAGGGGTTGGTGATGGCCGGAGCATCTGAACCAATCAAACACTCACATCCAGTCAGCAGATCTGGGTTTAATCCATTACCGTTCTTTAGCCCACTCTGCCACCCCAGTTCAGACATGGCCATATGCAAATTAGTCTGACCTTGTGCCTCATGGGAACAGTCCAGCCCGAACTGCCAAGCCATGCCTTCCCTGGACCGGATTCAAGCTTCCTAGGACCGGTTTCTGGCATTACAGCCGTCTTCAGCCAGGATAGCTAGAATCCAGTGGCAAAGTGAGCAAGGGACTCACGTCTGAGCATACCCTGCCAACTTATGGCGGCCAAAGTGCTACAAAAGGGGGGGTAGCTTCACCTGAAGCAACTTCTTATGGACTGCAGGTGAATGTGGAAGGTATTGCACTAGCGTGGGTCCTTCCTTGAGCAGCACTATCAATTCAGATTAATATTCGTAAGGTGTATCTTTCATGGTACTATTTGATGCAGAAACAGCATGAATGGGGTGCTGTGCTGCATTGTTTTCGTTTTCATGTGGCTGCCATTTTGTTTTCCAGTTAGCAAGGAAACAAGGTTTGTGTAAATTTGGGGCTATTTGTACTTTACTTTGAAAGGCATTGCATTAAGGAACTCTTTTTTGGGTCACAACAAAGAAGAAGAAGGAAAAAAGGAAATAGAATTTTAGAGAATTTTTAACAGAAGCTTTACCTCTTAAAAAATGTAAATCATCTCCAGGAAAGTGGTTCAAAGGTATTGAGGAGAAACATTTCTCTCCTGGTTTTTATGGTAATTATTGCAGTAATGATTGGGGTTCTGCCAGGAAAGGATATACAGAATAGCATTCTTCATTCATATGTCTTCCTGGGAGGACTGACCCCATGGGGCAGGGTGAGGGGTTGCCCCTTGAATGAAATGACAGGGGTAACAATACGGGAGAGTTTGTTCAGGGCTCCTCGCCCTTGTGTTAGTTGTGTATGGGGTGAATGCTCTCACCCTTTTCAACTAATAGCCTATTTTCTTAAAGGCCCCCTGCAGAATGTGATGAGGTCTCCTGAGTTTCCCTTATCTCACAGATATTCATTGGCCTTGAGCTGAGGGGTTGGCAGCAGGCCCGGACTGGCCGTTGTGGGCACCGGGCAATCCCCCGGTCGGCTGCAAGGGTGGGGGCCGGTTTTGGGCCCTGGGGGCCGTTTTTGTTGCAGAGCCGAATCGGCCCTGTAACAAAATCGGCTGACAAGCGGCCCTGGCAAAGCGCTCGCCCCCCTCCTGCGCGGGGGGGCCGGCCAAGCACTCTGCCAGGGCCGGTTTTGGTTCCCAGTCCGGCCCTGGTTGGCAGCCCCCTGAGGATGTAACCTGTAACTGTTGTACCTTCTGTAACAATGTGTAACTTGTAACCTATGTAACTCTCCTCATGTAAAGCGCTCTGATACCTCCGGGTCTAGCCAGCGCTATATAAAACGCAAGTAAATAAAGGGTTGGAGCCCCCTTGCCCGCAGGGCTGGCTGGAGCCTGTGCTACGCCCCTGCTATTCTGGACTTTATGCCTCTCTATGTAGTGTAGGCCCCTTAGTGAACAGAGAAGTCGCTGTACGTGAATGAGACACCATCCTGGATGTTGGGTAGCATTGGAAGGCTTAGGACCCCCCACAGTGCCAAAGAGACAGTCTGGGGGTTTTAGGAGAATACCCCATTCTAATGCCCTCTTTGAGTTCCTGCTCTTTGAGGGTGGAGTATTTGGCACACTTTGAGTGCCTCCTCTCTATGAGGATGAGGCACACTGAGACATTTAGAGTAGGACAGTATTGGAATATCGCCCCTTCATGAGGAGAGCCTGCTTGCCCTCCTCTTCCGCGAAAACAGCTTTATTTCTTACTGGGGATCTTTAGCAGGCACAGCACGCCCATGCTGTCAAAAGGTAAGTCATATTTAAGTGGACCTCTGAGGAAGTTTTTGATACCCGGGATAACCAGGGGCGGCTGATCCGCTATGGCGGAGGAGCGTCGCCCCACTGCTTTCAAGCAGTGCGAGAAGCACAAACATAAACTTTCAGTTATTATCATTTTATGTTTCCTGCCTCTTTACGGGTGGGTGGATGGGTGGGGCTGGTCGGACTGGTCGCCCCGCTCGTGCTGCCCAAACCAGTCATGCGCACTTTCCCCATTCTTTATGCAGGCTGCATTACAGACTGCATGGAGAACATGCCCAGGCCCCCATTCCCTGGCTAAGCATCCAACAGGACTCTCAGACCAATCACAGTACTGCATTGCAGCGCAACCCCCCTCCCCCAGTATAACCCACCTATGACCGCCCTCCCACCCGCGAGCCATGCAGGCTGGGGATAACCACTGCATGAAACGTCTAACCATGGCACAGTATGGTGATCCAGGCAAGAAAAAAATAGCTATGTTACCCATGCTGGGAGAAAACGCCACTGTATCAGGAATACAGTTTTGTTGGATTTTAAAACTGAATACCTAATTTGGAAGTATGTCTTAGAAAAAAAATGCTGTTGACTTATTTGCCTATGACCACCGATCAACGTTGAGTATTTCACCAAAGGTGCTTCTGCCTTTTTGGTGAAAGCAGAATTAAAGTAGCACTTTCAACAAATAATCCCCAGATATACAACGGGGATCTACTGTTATGGTGAGCAGATAGATACGGGGTCCGCGGAAGATGAGTTTCCATCATCGAAGTTGTTTTCCAGTCCTGCCCACCTCACTCCACGTATTTGCTCTGTGAAATTGAGGCACTTGTATTCCCTTTGTATCTCTGGGGATATTTAGGTGCTGAGGCTCCCTGTCTGAAAACAGAACACTCTGGGCAAGATTTACTTAGAATTTACGCAAAGCTGAGCAGTAGCCAAAGTTGTAGTGCTGCGTTGCGTGAAAGGGAGACAGGAGGGCAGCGCCATATCTACAAATATATGGCGCTGATGCTGTCATCCCCTGTGATGGTGCAATTTAGGCCCACTTGTGCAAGGTACACGCCCTTGCTTCATAGTGCAAGGGTGTGTGCATATTGGGAAACAACCTTTACAATGCAACCATTACATCGCACTACACTTACAACGCAGGCATTACATCGCAACATCCTTTACAACGCATGTCACTACAACGCAGGCATTACAACGCATTCCATTGGAGTTAGAATAGTAATTTTTAACCCCTACACTATCCAACACTTATCCTACTGTTGCACCCCCCTGAAGTTAGAATAGTAATTTTTACCCCTACACTATCCAACACTTACCCTACTGTTGCACCCCCTGGAGTTAGAATAGTAATTTTTACCCCTATGCTATCCAACACTTACCCTACTGTTGCACACCCTGGAGTTAGATTAGTAATTTTTACCCCTACACTATCCAACACTTACCCTACTGTTGCACCCCCTGGAGTTAGAATAGTAATTTTTACCCCTATACTATCCAATACTTACTTAAATGCAATGTAATGGTATGTGTTGTAATGGTATGCGTTGTAAAGGTAGTATGTGATGTAATGGAATGCGTTGTAAAGGTAGTTTTTAAAAATGCGATGTAGTGTCATGCGATGTAATGGAATGCGTTGTAGTGGATGTTGCGATGTAAAAACTGCGTTGTAAGTGCATGTATTGTAAATATATCCGTTGTAACGTCATACATTTGTGCATAATGTCTAGCAGACGTTTAGTACTGGAAGGGTAACCTTGCAGCATAAAATGAGGTGCTGTTACATAGTTTAAATCTGTGTATGTGTGTTCGATATTACAACACACATACAAAGGTAGAACAGATTTGAGAAAAGAAACTTTTCTCAAAGGGCCACCTACCTCAGGAAGAAATGCATTTTTTTACACCAAGCCTTGTCTACCTCTTTTAGCAGACAGGGCTTTGTGTCAAAATCCATAGGTGGTTGCATGGGAACGCACATGTGCCAACAATGAGACACTTCCTTGACAAAAGAATGCCACATTTTGCACTTCCATTTGTGGGCTAGATTCCAGGGCAAATGAAGATTTAATCTGGAAAGTAAATCCCACTTCGAAACGCTGTGCTAGTTTGCGTCGCTTTTTGCGACACTGCACTGGCGCAAAGCCTTGATAAATCTGGCCCTCGGTTCCTCCGGGCTCCTTGCTTGCCTGGGCCCTAAGACAATGGGAGAATATGTTGCTCAGCTTGTGACTCTGCTATCCAGGAATAAGGTGATTGAGATGCGACAGAGGGGCCTATTAGCAAGAACCTCGTTAAAATTATCGCCGTTTTAGAGGCAGGAAACTGCCGCTGAAATGGCGACAATGGGCTTGCTAATATGCGTTATAGAATTCCGATAGAAGCCCAGGTTAGATGTGCAGGACATCTAACCTGGGCTTCTATTGTAATTCTATCATGCATATTAGCAAGCCGATTATCGCCGTTTTAGCGGCAGTTTCCTGCCGCTAAAACGGCGATAATTTTAACGAGGTTCTTGCTAATATGCCACTGAATTTTCCCCAGCCCCACTGGCACTGCTGGCCTCTCAGAAGCACCTGCCTGTCAGGAATTCTTCCCAGCTCCTCTGGGCCAGTCTGCATCTGCTCTCCACCCTTCCTGCTTACACACAATATCTATCTTCGATTGAGTGGGGACAGAGCAGCTGTACACAATAATCAATGGGGTGATGACATCTGTAAGAGCTGCACTGGGGACTTTGCGGATGGTGAGTTTAGACTGTGTCAGCTGTCTCTGCATCAGTGGCAGAGGGATGAGAGAGCTCAGGGAGAGGACAAAGAGGGTGGGGGAGGGGCACGTGCAGGGCCTCATGCTTGAAAAACATAACACAGCACATTGACGCCACTCAGTGTTTCTGGGTGAGGGGTTGCTGCATTATGTTAAGTTGGTTGGTTGTTTATAGCACTTTCTGCCACCAAAGCCTGCTTCAGAGCACTGACAGGGTAGGGAAGACAGAGGAACCCCAGAAGAGATGAAAGGAAGGAACAAGAGAGAGGGAATGAGGAAGGAGCTACTTGAATGATGTCGGTGACCAAATGCCCCCCTGGCAGATTGTGTCAGAACAGCCCTCACACTGCATGTAGCGATTGAGGGCAGCAAGTGAGCCTGACCACTGCAAGTGGGGTTTGGGGAGGGCCTCTCCCAAAAAATGTTTGGAGAATAAATTACAAATATGTTGCATTTTACAACACATTTTTCATTATAGATTGTTGGCCAATCATCAGTGGCAGAATACAAAATATGGGGCTCCCTGTGGAATGTGAAGATGGTCCCTAAGTTGCCATATCTCACAGATATTCGTTGGTCTTGGTGTCAATGGGCCCCCATGAAGAGTTGAACCGCCCCTAAAGAGTTGGGGCCACAGTGTACCGCAGGGACCTGTGTTACGCTCCTGCCAATCATTGATGGCTAACATGGATTCATGGTTCAATGAATGAATTAATTAATAGGTAGATCTGTGACGAGTGGGTGGATGAATAAATTCAAGAACAGGTTACAATGAATGAAGATTTTTTGCTACATGGGGAAAATGGTCCTGATGCAGTGACCAAGGGTGAGTGCTTTGGTTTTCATTTTAGGTTCTGCATTAACCCCTTCCATACTGATGACGGCCCCCAACCGTCATGCATCTCGGTGGGCGTGTGCTGATGACGGCTGGGGGCCGTCATGAACCCGCCCACTCATTGAAACGGCCGCACAGGCGCAGAATCACGGCCGCGCCCAAGGGGTTAGAACGTTTACCTCCCCCAAAACTATCACCACTAAACTTTGTGAACCATATGTTGCCAAGATGTGTTTAACACAGTAAACTAATTTAGCACCGGAAAACAAAAAAAAAAGCATTTCGCTTTGGTCTGAAAGGAGAGAAAGTGATGACCATGTAGTGGTTGAATTGCGCAACATGAAACCAGGAATCTTTGCATCAATCCCGGCTTCCACTTGACCACTCTGTGTGATCCTAGACAATTCATTTTTTTTTCACAGTGCTTCCTTCTTCATCACATGAGAGCACCTTGAAATGAGAGTGGCAGTGAAATCCCACCTCACCCTGCCCGCGTAATGGGAAAACACATGGTGCCTGGTCCAGGCAGTCCAGGCCTGTATGATGTGCACAAACAACTAGCAACACTATGGACAAAGTATAGTGCATTGTGGGAAGCCAATCTTAGTTTCTGATAGGCTGACAGGAAGCAGGAAATAAGAAGGGGGCTGGAGCGAGGAGGATAGAGTGAAGTAAAAAGGTTGTACTTATCAGTGTCACTCTGAAAAAGCATGGCTGGTTAAGGGCCACATTTATGACAGACTGGGAAATACTGGAGCATGTCAGGGAGAGAACCGAGACACGTGTTCCATTCTGCTGTCTTTCTGTAATTTATACTTTTAGCTGCAGGTGCCAGCAGAAGTGCCCTGGGAACAGGGGCGGCCTTAGGCATGTGCAAGCTGTGCACCTGCACAGGGCCACCAAACCCCAGGGGCCACAACGCCAATATAGATCCTTAATATAATAATCCTCTGAGGATGGATACATATTTGTGTGGCGGCCCCTTGCAGGGATTTGGCCTCCGGCTCTGTTCCACTTCTAAACACCTTCCTGAGCTCCGGGGGGGTGGGGGGGGGAGGGCTCCGCCCTGCTCAGGCCCCCTCTTCAGGGGCCCCCTACCTACGCTCCCTGCCCAGGGCCGCCAGGAGCCAAGAGCCGCCCCTGCTGGGAAGATTCTAGAAGCCGAGGCAGGTGCCTAGAGCGGCCCAATCAGGATGTCCCTCGCCTAGCCCTGTACCCTTTGAAGTTAGCTGTACAGAAGTGCTGGTGCAGGACACCATCTGAGTACAAGGTGTACTCGAGGAAGAAGAGGCTGGCATGAAGGTGTCCTGAAAACGCAGTGAAAGAAATACTTTCCTTTTAGAGGTAGTAGTAGTAAGGAGTGATTTAAACCCCTACAATGAAGCTGCCAAAACTGTTAGGAGCACAACTTTAAGTATCCTATGTTCTGGCATTAGCCATGCTGACTTATTGGCCGGGCTGCCCCTGTCCACTTGGACGACTGAAGATTGAAGGTTTGAGGGTGAGCCCTTTGTGGGGTGCGGAAGGGCAGAAACAGGGGCATCACAGGGATGAGGGCTCAGGGGGCTCTGTGCCATAGACCCTGTGCTCCTCCAGCAGAATGTATTAATACATTTTAAATTGTTAGTAAGCCTGTCTCCTTCATTAATGAAGAGGCAGCTTACATGCCCATTCCACTAGATGGCCTGTTTCCTCTTTCCCTGGAGTACATATTTTTTATTAACACTTAGAAAGATGTTCTTATGACACATGGCAAACATGGATGAAGCTTCCTATGGCCAGGTGTTGCTTTGGTCTCAGAACTTGCAAAAATGTCTGCCATACCTTGACCGTGTCTTGTCTCACTAAATTCACTGTCCAGATCCCCTAGGTCAATTTAACCTACTCATGCGTCCCATTCTGTTTTGAACCTTGTCTTATTGCTCCAATTTATAAAATTTAGGGAACAATAAAGACAATTTTATTCACTTTCTCCATTCACACACCTGCACTTTTGTAACCATAAAACCTGCTCCGCTGTAATCAGGACGGAGAACAGCCATTACAAAGCGGGGATTACCCCGCACTACCATTACAACGCGGGGATTACAACGAAAGTCGTTACAACGGCTTTCGCTGGAGGGCGCTGTTGGATAGGGAATAGTTTAATTTTCTATCCAACACCTTCCCTACTGTCAACGTGGGCTGGAGTTGGAATAGAAAATTAAACTATTCCACTATCCAGCACCCTCCAGCGAAAGTCGTTGTAACGACTTTCGTTGTAATCCCCGCGTTGTAATGGCATGCGGGGTAAATGCAAGCGTTGTAATGACATACAACCAACACGCGTCAAAGCACACCCGAGTGGCATTCGGCTGCCAGGGTGGGAACCCTATGATGAAACATGTCACCAACTAGTTTGGTGAGTGAGGGTTCTTCTAAAAAATGAATAACTCTTTCCTTTTTCTGATTCTTTCCTTCTATTTTTTTCTTATCTCTTTAATCCCTTGTTCTGGGGTAACTCCCTCATGTGAGTATTGGTATACCGTGCCAGACGCCTGCGCTTACATAGCCCAGGCTAAACCCAGGCTTTCCTGGTCTAAGCCCCTCATCAAGTGTCCAGATGACTCTGTGGTTTTGTCTCTCTTGTGCAGACCTAACAAGGGTTTGAGCGTGCACTTGATGCAGGTTAAAAACAAAAGTAGGACAGAGGATTCTGAGCCCTGGCCATTACATATTTTTACATATTTTTAAAGCTGATAGCAAAAATACATATTACATACACACACACACACAAACACACACATGCACGCACACGAGCACTCACACACTAACACACATTGCATGGCTGATGCCCCATCCCTACCTGCCCCTTTGCGGAGACTCCCCACTCACCTGCTGTCAGGGTTTCTCTTTGCATCTCATCACTTGTCCATGGTGGCCCAGTATTCTCTTGTACCTGCCCTCAGTGGCTTGTGGACTGATCTGTGGGCCACGAAGCATAGGAGGTGGTAGGGAGAGGCAGGCAGCTGGTTTTCAGCAGCGGGTAAGGGTAAGATGAGGAGGTTTGCCGGACTGTGGTTAATCCCCCATATTTCACGCCATCTTATATCTGAGTAGGGTGCTACTTAGTCTCATGGAAATGTTTCTTTTCCTACTACTGTATCAAACTAAAGCAGGGCGTGTCTTTAGGGAAGCAGATGCAGTGGCACCGGGGACCAGTGGCATGAGGTGTGCACCCCAAGTATGGCTGCCTTTTGCTACCCAACCAAGCTATCGGGTACCCATGTTTCTCGTTTGCCTTATGACCCCGGGCACCCTGTTACGGTGCTGTATGGAAGGCCATGTATGAACAATAAAGAGTTGGCTCTAATCAGTTAGGCTGAGCACCTATAACACTAGACCAGAAAGAAGTGCCTTAACTGATAGAACAATTTAAACAACAAATTTACTCTACAAGGGAGAAAAACTCATTTCAACCTGAGACGTTGCTAATCGATAGCGATTTATTCATCAAATTCGAAATGATTATTTGACAAAAATTTTTACATTTTATATACAAATACTACACCATTATTCAAGACACATTCAACTTGTCAGACATATCACAATCATTCAACATCAGACATACATATGTACACAAAACTGGTAAATAAAGATTTTGGAGAATTGCCGGGGGGGGGAAAAAAAAAAAAAAAAACTTATAGTGGCGGGAAGGGGAAAGTGAAAGGAAAAAGAAGAAACAAAGGTTGCTCAAACAGTAAACATCTGTGATATACTCTATATATATATATACACTTGGAAATAAATCTCAATCGACTTAATTGATGGAACACACTGTATATACATAAATTAAAGCACTGGGTTTCTCAATTTTTAAATGTAATGCGAGCAACACTTTGTACAAAGGCCTACGCGTTTCGAGTCCCAATCGATAGTTGGGAGGGGGACTCTCATCAGGGCCAAAGAAGTATCCCGCTGGTCTCCTAGGCCACTTGAAGGGTGTAGAGGTGTGTATAATATTGAGGCGCAACCAGTGGCGCTCTACCTTTGAATGGGCGTAGTAACACTCGCTATGTCCAAGCGGACCCACAAATGCGGAGAAAAAGATGTTCTCCACTGCTCTGTAGGAAAGTTCAAACGGGCGGCATCCAGAGTTTTGGCCTGCAGTGAGGCGGCACCTTCGCTCAGTTGAAGGGCGTCACGGATGTTTAGGTCAAAATTCTTCCGTCAAGTGATTGACTCCTAGTGACAAAAGTTTCCTGGGCGCCCGTTCTGGCGTCTCCGAAGCACTAATCCTTCGTGCATGCGCATCGCGCATGCGCCGGGTAAAACCATGCGCGAAGGATTAGTGCTTCGGAGACGCCAGAACGGGCGCCCAGGAAACTTTTGTCACTAGGAGTCAATCATTTGACGGAAGAATTTTGACCTAAACATCCGTGACGCCCTTCAACTGAGCGAAGGTGCCGCCTCACTGCAGGCCAAAACTCTGGATGCCGCCCGTTTGAACTTTCTTACAGAGCAGTGGAGAACATCTTTTTCTCCGCATTTGTGGGTCCGCTTGGACATAGCGAGTGTTACTACGCCCATTCAAAGGTAGAGCGCCACTGGTTGCGCCTCAATATTATACACACCTCTACACCCTTCAAGTGGCCTAGGAGACCAGCGGGATACTTCTTTGGCCCTGATGAGAGTCCCCCTCCCAACTATCGATTGGGACTCGAAACGCGTAGGCCTTTGTACAAAGTGTTGCTCGCATTACATTTAAAAATTGAGAAACCCAGTGCTTTAATTTATGTATATACAGTGTGCTCCATCAATTAAGTCGATTGAGATTTATTTCCAACCGTATATATATATATATAGAGTATATCACAGATGTTTACTGTTTGAGCAACCTTTGTTTCTTCTTTTTCCTTTCACTTTCCCCTTCCCGCCACTATAAGTTTTTTTTTTTTTGCTTTCCCCCCTCCACCCCCCCCGCAATTCTCCAAAATCTTTATTTACCAGTTTTGTGTACATATGTATGTCTGATGTTGAATGATTGTGATATGTCTGACAAGTTGAATGTGTCTTGAATAATGGTGTAGTATTTGTATATAAAATGTAAAAATTTTTGTCAAATAATCATTTCGAATTTGATGAATAAATCGCTATCGATTAGCAACGTCTCAGGTTGAAATGAGTTTTTCTCCCTTGTAGAGTAAATTTGTTGTTTAAATTTTTCTATCAGTTAAGGCACTTCTTTCTGGTATGGAAGGCCAGTCTGCAGAGATGCCCCAACTATTTGTATTAAAATGACATTGTTAGTAAAGCAGGGTAAACCCTGAGCTGAAGCAACTACACAAATTTAACAAGAGGGGGGAGAGAGAGAGTCAGTGGATTCGGCCTCCCTAGTTACATGAATAAACAAAGTAGAATCCACTCAAAGTGGTGGTGATCCCAACAGGTGGGGAACACACAGTGTTGTATAAATGCCCCTCACACACCAACAGGCCCCTTGGTGTCATGCTTCATCATCGGGGCCTTCGCACCCCTCTACGGGATGCGGCGTGCTACGACTCGCGAATACGCAGGAGCACTTGAAAGTGAACTATGTGAGGGGGTGTGTGTGTCTACAGAAGTGTGAGTGAGGTGAGGTGAAAAAATGGTTAAAAAATACCTGGCACGTGGGTAAAACAAATTTATTAAATCCCCGGCTGGTATTATTAAAAAAAGTGCAAGGCGTGGTTGAAGAAATACAAATTAAGGTATTACAACCACTGTGAAAGGTGTCAACATGTTTCGGAACTCAGAGGTTCCTTCTTCAGGACAAGGATAGCACTTACCCTCCCCTTACTCACATGTAAATGTAAAAGTGTAAAATAGATTACAACAATGTGTAATATACCTAACAATGTTATATATGTTGGTTGATGTTGTAGCGCCCAATTGGCGATGAAAACCTGTGAAAAGAAAGCATACATAAACACCTTGGTCTAAGATGCACAGGCCCAAGGAGAAGAAAAATGACTTCCCAAAAAGCAATTTCACAGAATACAACAGGGTGAGTCCAAAAATAGTGGAACCCTGTGGTGAATGAAAAAATGCAAAAATTAAAAATAAAATACAACACACCAGGACATAACACGACGCTCACAGATATGTATGTATATACAAACACAGAACATGCAATAAATCTCTACTCTGATGGAAATAGAGCACACAAATAGATATTTTCACAGCTTACTTAAAGTTTTCAAAATAAAGACCTCATGAGCCTGTGCGTGTTATTGGGGGATCCTTCCTTTCTGTTCAGAAAAAGACCTATAACAACATTGATATATGGGATTCAGTTTGTTGTAGGTACAAAAGTACCCAAGCGCCATACCAAAGCTCCTTTATCAACCCAAAACTCACGGTTACTGCAATGACTAGTTGTCTGCCTTCCCTCAACGCGGCTCCGGTGAAGTGAGCGTACATCGCGTTAGTACCCTTCTTTATACTATGCCACTAGCTCATTATTGGTGGTTAATTGAATAACGAGGCCCGGAAGACGCCCAAATAGGGACTTGGTACACCGAAGTGGTCCGGTGTTGCGCGTTCTGCCACCGCTATACCCTGCGCATGCGCCTCCCCAGCCGGACTGGTGTAAACTGCGCATGCGCGGAACGGTGAAGTCACCGCGCATGCGCCAAGGAGCAGCACTGCCGCTGATGTCGGTACGCCTACAAAGGAGACTTGGAGGTATCCTGAGCATGCGCACTACGGTGGAACATCACAGAATGAAAGTTTTTCCAATGTACCAGTGAGAGTACGGCTAAAATGGGGGTAATGGAAACGTGATTATCCATACAATCTGGAAGTGGTCATTGGTTTTTATGTGGGAACAGGAGGCATACAGTGTTGGGGTGAATCATTAAGAACCCTGACTGAGTTATGGCCCCGTCAGCTACCTGTTGTTCATCATTAAAAAACGGCAATAACCAAAAAGGAAAGGTTTACCCTATAGGAGATTATATAAATAGATACACCCCAAAATAGGAAATCTTAGAGGTCATTTAACTGAGTTTCTATGAGCAAGGTCCAATGAAGTTCATCTCAAGAGGTTCCAAGGAATGGAATCATTGAGCCCAGTGACATCAGTGCCAAGACGGTACACCCATCTTTGTTCCTTTTCCAGGAGACCCATATCTGAGGGCAGCTGTTCTATTACCGTCCACTGTAATTCATTGACACAGTGTTGGTGTTCAATGAAATGGGCAGACATTTTTGTTGTCAGTTTTTTGCACCTGATATTACTTTTGTGCTCATTGAGTCTGATTTTAACTTGTCTCGTTGTCATTCCCACATACTCTTTTCCACAGGGACACGTGATCAAGTATACAACATTCTTACTGTTGCAATTTGTAAAAACTCGTTGGTCCCACTTTGTCCCGTTCGAAAAAGTCAAGGATAGGCTTTTTTTGGTGAGGTGACAATTGTTACAGTTGCCACATGGATGGTGGCCGTGAATGCCCTGTAGTCTTGGCTGGTCACTTCTTTTAGGCAACGGTCTCGTGTGGACAAGCATGTCTCTTAAGTTTCTACCCCTTCTGTGTGCAAACAGAGGTTTTTCCAATGACAGACTTCCGCTCGTTAGTATGCGCCAATGTTTATTGACCAGTTTAGTTACCTGGTTAGTAACTGGGCTATAAGTTGTGACACATACTGTTCTTTCCCCTTTATTTTCACTCCTTGGATTATCCTCCAGGAGGGCCTCACGGTTGTTATTTCTTGCCCTTTTCATCGCTTTTTGAATCACCGTTTCCGGATACTGTCTCTGTCTCAGTTTAGTACTGAGGTCTTTTGCCTGGGTTTTGTATTTGTTGATGTCACTACAGTTCCGACGTAGACGTAGGAACTGTCCATAGGGTAGATTCTCCCTCAGATGACGCGGATGAAAGCTGTCAAATCTGAGGAGACAGTTCCTGGCCGTCGGCTTGAAGTGGGTCTCTGTTTTTAGAATGCCCGCTTGATGATAGATGTTTAAGTCCAAGAACACCATGCTCTCTTTCGACATCTGATGTGTGAACTTAAGAAATGCATTCTGGGTGTTCAGCCAGAGGATGAATTCAGACACCGTAGTCTCGTCTCCTTCCCAGATGACGAGAATGTCATCTATATACCTTCGCCAGGTATGAATCCTTGCCCTGTGTGGATTGTCTGGATGCAGAATCTTGGTAGATTCAAGATGATGGACATATAAACCCGCCAGACTTGGGGCGAAGGTGCTGCCCATACTCGTACCATGTTTCTGCCAGTAGAGGGTGCCCTCGTACTCGAAAAAATTTTTTGTGAGGGCCAATGAAATACATTCCAGTACTACACTCCTGGGAGTGTGGTATTCCCAATTGGTAGAGTGCAGTACTTCCTCCATGATTTGTAGGGTCTCATCGTGTGGGAGGCTGGTATAGAGGCTCTCTACGTCTAGACTCAGGAGCATTTGAGAGGTGGAGTCAAAAGTTTGATTTTGTAATAGTTGGAGTACCGCTTTTGTGTCTCTCAGATATGTGTCAGTGGCTTGTACAATAGGTCTCAAAAAGGCATCGGCAAACTTGGACAGAGGTTCCAAGATTGATGATATGCCCGATACGATGGGCCGTCCTGGAGGGTTGTCCAGGTTTTTATGCACCTTTGGAATGGTGTAAAAATAGGGAATACGTGGATTATTCTGAATCAAAAACTCAGACTCTTTTTTGGTTATCCAGTCATGTGCAACAGCCTCTTCTACCATACCACCTATTCGCACTCGTAATGATTCAGTGGGGTCTTCAATTAAGATCTGATAGTTCCTATTATCAGAGAGCAGTCTTCTGCACTCTTTGTCATAGGCCTGGGTGGTTTGGACAACCACTGCCCCACCCTTATCAGCGGGTTTTATGGTGAGATTTTTATTCAGCCTCAATTCCTTAATTGCCTCGTTTTCCATTCGAGTCATGTTTTGAAAAACCCTTTGCTTAGTTTCCAAACACTTCAGTTCTTGCATTATGGCTTTTTCGAAAGCCAATACCTCCACCGGGAGTTGGTGATCCATCGGTGTAAAGGTTGACCTAGGTCTCAAACCTGTATCAGAAGTGTCTGTAGATGGTTCCTTGTCTTTGAAAAAGGCCCTCAACTTCACTGTTCTGATGAAGTCCTGCATTTCTTTGTGCAGTAGAAAGAGGTCTGGTTTGTTGGTGGGGACATACCCCAGGCCTTTGTTGAGCACCTTGTTTTGCAATTCAGTAAGGGGCCATGGGGTTATGTTAATGACTAGGTCCCCCTGCTGCTCGTAGATGCCTGATTCGCCGTCATGCTCCTC
Organism: Lissotriton helveticus; assembly: GCF_964261635.1. NCBI lineage: Eukaryota > Metazoa > Chordata > Amphibia > Caudata > Salamandridae > Lissotriton > Lissotriton helveticus. Next base: position 99,942,122 of record NC_136068.1, read on the forward strand.
GTTGATACCCGTTGGTCTGCCTCCCCTATGGGGTGCCAGTTGACGTTGTTGCCCTTCTTGTTCCTCCCCCTGCGGGGTCCCTGGCCCCAGGATAAAAAAGGCTGTGCATTCTGGGGGGCATCGGTTTGGTCTGGGACCCATTGAGGGTACATTTGTCCCATTTGGGGGGGAACGAACTGGTACTGTGGGAATTGGAAAGGTGGCTGGTAAGGATTGAATTGGGGACCCTGATAGCCACGCCAGCCTCTTTGGCGGGGGAATTGGGCTCTTCTTTGTCGAAAACCTCCTCTTTGTTTGTTCTGTTGGAAACCCCCTGACTTTGTGCTTGAGTTACTGCCATCCGAGTTCACACTGTCCGTGTCGCTTGTGTTATCTTTCATAACATAGTCAGCCCGTGTGTATGGGTAGGCTCTTTCAGGGGTGAAGCGATCTTTGTCCTTCTTTAATTTGTTGAATTTACTTTGTTTCAATGTTGCTTCAAAGTCTCTCATTTGTTGGTTCAGTTCCTCTAAACCCTTCTTTAAGTCTGCTGGTGAGATGAAGGACTTTAACTGGACCTCTAGTCTTTGGATCTCTACTTTCAATTCCAGAGATTTTCTAGCGGCAGTTTGGACTATAAGCACCAACCAATCCCTGGTGCAGTGCCACGAGATAAGTGACCATGCTTTTTTAAAAACCAGGTCATCTTGGAAGATGAACGGTTCAGTTTTTACTAAAAGGCCCTGCGGGGCCATTTTGTTTCGTAAATATTCCCTCATCAAGAGGCCATGAAGAGCTGTTCTGATCTGGGTTTTACGTACGTTCATTAATTCATCCCAATCCGCCACAGCAGGGCCAGGGTCGCTGTTGCTAAGGCCTTCAAAGGGATTAGCATCAGCTAGAAGCCGGTCGATATCATCCTCACTGAAGGTCAATCCATGTTCATCCTCCATGATGTAAAGCAAGGAGGAAGGTACAAGAAAATGTTGATATTCTGTGTTGTATGTGTGTATGTCTGTGTATGTCCAAGGTGGGTAAGTTATAATGGGAAAGGGGCTCCCACAGCTGCGCGCTGTCTAAAGACACAAATTTAACAAGAGGGGGGAGAGAGAGAGTCAGTGGATTCGGCCTCCCTAGTTACATGAATAAACAAAGTAGAATCCACTCAAAGTGGTGGTGATCTTTGAAGCAACATTGAAACAAAGTAAATTCAACAAATTAAAGAAGGACAAAGATCGCTTCACCCCTGAAAGAGCCTACCCATACACACGGGCTGACTATGTTATGAAAGATAACACAAGCGACACGGACAGTGTGAACTCGGATGGCAGTAACTCAAGCACAAAGTCAGGGGGTTTCCAACAGAACAAACAAAGAGGAGGTTTTCGACAAAGAAGAGCCCAATTCCCCCGCCAAAGAGGCTGGCGTGGCTATCAGGGTCCCCAATTCAATCCTTACCAGCCACCTTTCCAATTCCCACAGTACCAGTTCGTTCCCCCCCAAATGGGACAAATGTACCCTCAATGGGTCCCAGACCAAACCGATGCCCCCCAGAATGCACAGCCTTTTTTATCCTGGGGCCAGGGACCCCGCAGGGGGAGGAACAAGAAGGGCAACAACGTCAACTGGCACCCCATAGGGGAGGCAGACCAACGGGTATCAACGAGGAGCATGACGGCGAATCAGGCATCTACGAGCAGCAGGGGGACCTAGTCATTAACATAACCCCATGGCCCCTTACTGAATTGCAAAACAAGGTGCTCAACAAAGGCCTGGGGTATGTCCCCACCAACAAACCAGACCTCTTTCTACTGCACAAAGAAATGCAGGACTTCATCAGAACAGTGAAGTTGAGGGCCTTTTTCAAAGACAAGGAACCATCTACAGACACTTCTGATACAGGTTTGAGACCTAGGTCAACCTTTACACCGATGGATCACCAACTCCCGGTGGAGGTATTGGCTTTCGAAAAAGCCATAATGCAAGAACTGAAGTGTTTGGAAACTAAGCAAAGGGTTTTTCAAAACATGACTCGAATGGAAAACGAGGCAATTAAGGAATTGAGGCTGAATAAAAATCTCACCATAAAACCCGCTGATAAGGGTGGGGCAGTGGTTGTCCAAACCACCCAGGCCTATGACAAAGAGTGCAGAAGACTGCTCTCTGATAATAGGAACTATCAGATCTTAATTGAAGACCCCACTGAATCATTACGAGTGCGAATAGGTGGTATGGTAGAAGAGGCTGTTGCACATGACTGGATAACCAAAAAAGAGTCTGAGTTTTTGATTCAGAATAATCCACGTATTCCCTATTTTTACACCATTCCAAAGGTGCATAAAAACCTGGACAACCCTCCAGGACGGCCCATCGTATCGGGCATATCATCAATCTTGGAACCTCTGTCCAAGTTTGCCGATGCCTTTTTGAGACCTATTGTACAAGCCACTGACACATATCTGAGAGACACAAAAGCGGTACTCCAACTATTACAAAATCAAACTTTTGACTCCACCTCTCAAATGCTCCTGAGTCTAGACGTAGAGAGCCTCTATACCAGCCTCCCACACGATGAGACCCTACAAATCATGGAGGAAGTACTGCACTCTACCAATTGGGAATACCACACTCCCAGGAGTGTAGTACTGGAATGTATTTCATTGGCCCTCACAAAAAAAATTTTCGAGTACGAGGGCACCCTCTACTGGCAGAAACATGGTACGAGTATGGGCAGCACCTTCGCCCCAAGTCTGGCGGGTTTATATGTCCATCATCTTGAATCTACCAAGATTCTGCATCCAGACAATCCACACAGGGCAAGGATTCATACCTGGCGAAGGTATATAGATGACATTCTCGTCATCTGGGAAGGAGACGAGACTACGGTGTCTGAATTCATCCTCTGGCTGAACACCCAGAATGCATTTCTTAAGTTCACACATCAGATGTCGAAAGAGAGCATGGTGTTCTTGGACTTAAACATCTATCATCAAGCGGGCATTCTAAAAACAGAGACCCACTTCAAGCCGACGGCCAGGAACTGTCTCCTCAGATTTGACAGCTTTCATCCGCGTCATCTGAGGGAGAATCTACCCTATGGACAGTTCCTACGTCTACGTCGGAACTGTAGTGACATCAACAAATACAAAACCCAGGCAAAAGACCTCAGTACTAAACTGAGACAGAGACAGTATCCGGAAACGGTGATTCAAAAAGCGATGAAAAGGGCAAGAAATAACAACCGTGAGGCCCTCCTGGAGGATAATCCAAGGAGTGAAAATAAAGGGGAAAGAACAGTATGTGTCACAACTTATAGCCCAGTTACTAACCAGGTAACTAAACTGGTCAATAAACATTGGCGCATACTAACGAGCGGAAGTCTGTCATTGGAAAAACCTCTGTTTGCACACAGAAGGGGTAGAAACTTAAGAGACATGCTTGTCCACACGAGACCGTTGCCTAAAAGAAGTGACCAGCCAAGACTACAGGGCATTCACGGCCACCATCCATGTGGCAACTGTAACAATTGTCACCTCACCAAAAAAAGCCTATCCTTGACTTTTTCGAACGGGACAAAGTGGGACCAACGAGTTTTTACAAATTGCAACAGTAAGAATGTTGTATACTTGATCACGTGTCCCTGTGGAAAAGAGTATGTGGGAATGACAACGAGACAAGTTAAAATCAGACTCAATGAGCACAAAAGTAATATCAGGTGCAAAAAACTGACAACAAAAATGTCTGCCCATTTCATTGAACACCAACACTGTGTCAATGAATTACAGTGGACGGTAATAGAACAGCTGCCCTCAGATATGGGTCTCCTGGAAAAGGAACAAAGATGGGTGTACCGTCTTGGCACTGATGTCACTGGGCTCAATGATTCCATTCCTTGGAACCTCTTGAGATGAACTTCATTGGACCTTGCTCATAGAAACTCAGTTAAATGACCTCTAAGATTTCCTATTTTGGGGTGTATCTATTTATATAATCTCCTATAGGGTAAACCTTTCCTTTTTGGTTATTGCCGTTTTTTAATGATGAACAACAGGTAGCTGACGGGGCCATAACTCAGTCAGGGTTCTTAATGATTCACCCCAACACTGTATGCCTCCTGTTCCCACATAAAAACCAATGACCACTTCCAGATTGTATGGATAATCACGTTTCCATTACCCCCATTTTAGCCGTACTCTCACTGGTACATTGGAAAAACTTTCATTCTGTGATGTTCCACCGTAGTGCGCATGCTCAGGATACCTCCAAGTCTCCTTTGTAGGCGTACCGACATCAGCGGCAGTGCTGCTCCTTGGCGCATGCGCGGTGACTTCACCGTTCCGCGCATGCGCAGTTTACACCAGTCCGGCTGGGGAGGCGCATGCGCAGGGTATAGCGGTGGCAGAACGCGCAACACCGGACCACTTCGGTGTACCAAGTCCCTATTTGGGCGTCTTCCGGGCCTCGTTATTCAATTAACCACCAATAATGAGCTAGTGGCATAGTATAAAGAAGGGTACTAACGCGATGTACGCTCACTTCACCGGAGCCGCGTTGAGGGAAGGCAGACAACTAGTCATTGCAGTAACCGTGAGTTTTGGGTTGATAAAGGAGCTTTGGTATGGCGCTTGGGTACTTTTGTACCTACAACAAACTGAATCCCATATATCAATGTTGTTATAGGTCTTTTTCTGAACAGAAAGGAAGGATCCCCCAATAACACGCACAGGCTCATGAGGTCTTTATTTTGAAAACTTTAAGTAAGCTGTGAAAATATCTATTTGTGTGCTCTATTTCCATCAGAGTAGAGATTTATTGCATGTTCTGTGTTTGTATATACATACATATCTGTGAGCGTCGTGTTATGTCCTGGTGTGTTGTATTTTATTTTTAATTTTTGCATTTTTTCATTCACCACAGGGTTCCACTATTTTTGGACTCACCCTGTTGTATTCTGTGAAATTGCTTTTTGGGAAGTCATTTTTCTTCTCCTTGGGCCTGTGCATCTTAGACCAAGGTGTTTATGTATGCTTTCTTTTCACAGGTTTTCATCGCCAATTGGGCGCTACAACATCAACCAACATATATAACATTGTTAGGTATATTACACATTGTTGTAATCTATTTTACACTTTTACATTTACATGTGAGTAAGGGGAGGGTAAGTGCTATCCTTGTCCTGAAGAAGGAACCTCTGAGTTCCGAAACATGTTGACACCTTTCACAGTGGTTGTAATACCTTAATTTGTATTTCTTCAACCACGCCTTGCACTTTTTTTAATAATACCAGCCGGGGATTTAATAAATTTGTTTTACCCACGTGCCAGGTATTTTTTAACCATTTTTTCACCTCACCTCACTCACACTTCTGTAGACACACACACCCCCTCACATAGTTCACTTTCAAGTGCTCCTGCGTATTCGCGAGTCGTAGCACGCCGCATCCCGTAGAGGGGTGCGAAGGCCCCGATGATGAAGCATGACACCAAGGGGCCTGTTGGTGTGTGAGGGGCATTTATACAACACTGTGTGTTCCCCACCTGTTGGGATCACCACCACTTTGAGTGGATTCTACTTTGTTTATTCCTGAAGCAACTACAGCCATGCATTCAGACAGGTTCAAAAGGTTTGTCCAGGCAAGATACATTTCTTCTCAATTCTTGGAGAAAATTCCAATCTCACACTAGATTTTCATAAGGTGATGGATAAGTTTTATTCGTGCACCAACGTGAGCAGAACACTGCATCTGGACCTGGCATTATGCTAATAATTTGAGGAAACCTAGATTTCACCAATACACCACGACGCTGATTGAAACTTATCTACTTCCACTCGCCCTGAGGAAGCCCCAGGCCGGATGGCCATGTAAGGGGGCGAAACACGTTATGGCTGTCTCTCCTTTCACCTACTCTTTTGAGCAGTAATAAACTTATCCATCACCTTATGAAAATCTCGTGCGAGATTGGAATTTTCTCCAAGAATTGAGAAGAAATGTATCTTGCCTGGACAAACCTTTTGAACCTTTGCTTATTTTAGGGGGCTAGGGGTCTCTCCTCCTGTCAAGGGCAAGAACCAACAATATCAATATCTAATTCTTCACGCTCATTTTTTGGCTAGTAAGGGATTGGGATCTTTTTTCCCCTCACTCTTGAAAACCATGCATTCAGACAGCCCTTGGCATAAACCTCTCTCTTGTGACCATCACCAAACTGCAGAAAGCTTTTCCTTACTTGATTTGTAAGAGACCTTCTTCCCCCCTATAATTGGCTGTTTCTCATAACCAAACCGGGGTAAGTATATCCTATTGCCTTGTTTGCACGAGGGCTCTAGGCCTTACCATGCCACTATACTCAATCCATGAACAAAGTGGCATAACAATAGCCCCCGCAGAGCGGGGGCGCCCAAGCTCTAGGAGGCCCCCTCCGGCATTGTGCACAGGCAGCGGGCCCCTTTGCCTGAGAGCTCCTGACCGGCTTCCGAGCGGGGTGAGGGGTCCCTTTTTGTACTTTGCAGGGGGACCCATCAAGTTTTGTAACACCACTGCATGAACCTTACTGTTAAGAGCAGCGGTGGCTCTGCAGTTAAGGCAGAGGTGCATCAACCCCCCTGCAGCGAACGCAGCGCGAACACACAGAATAATAAAATGGTCTTTACCATTTTATTATTCTGTGTGTCGCTGGCTGAGCATGCAGGATGGTGGGGCAGACAGATTCCTGCGTATTGCAGTTTGACTGCTCAGTGCGTATGACAGATTAGCCAGCTGTCTACAATCTTGGGTTGGCATAGTGAGCAAAAGAACAATGGATTAAGCCCAGATCTGTTACTGGGGGTGACTGGTTGAAATGTTTCAGCACTCCATCTATCATCTTGTTGTGTTTGCTATGTTCACCATAAGTGGCCAAGCGTATGCCAAGACGTGGGTCCTGTGCTCATTGTGTCACTGGATTCAAGCTAGCCTGGCTGATGAGGGGTAATGCCCCAAAACCGGTCCCAGGATGCTTTTTTCCAGTCTGGGGAGAACCTGGCCTGGCAGTTCGGGCTGGACTGTTCCCATGAGGAACAGGGTCAAGACTGATTTGCATACAGCTGGGTCCAAACTGGGGTGGCATGGTGAGCAAAATAACGGCAGATTAAACCTAGATCTGTGACTGGGGGTGAGTGGTTGAAAGGTTTCAGTGCTCCGTCTATCATCTTGTTGCGTTTGCTATGTACACCCTAAGTGGTCAAGGGCATGCCCAGACATGGGTACCTAGCTTACTGTGCCACTAGATTTAAGCTAGCCTGACTGATGAGCGGTAATACCCCGAATCTGGTCCCAGGTACTTGTTTCCACTTTCCAGTCCAAAATTTGATTTAATGGTTTTTTTTCGGTTTGTGTTAGAGTAAGAGATTATGTGAATGAAGATGTAAAGGCAGAATTTATGGATTGGATTGTAGTAAAGATTAGTGTTAGAACTGCACTAAGGGCTTAGTTTTGGGTAAGGGGTGGACTTAAAGTTAAGTTCAGAGTAGGTTAGGATAATAGCTAAAGTAACTGAAGCTGTAAGTGATTGCGTACATAGAAGGTGCAGAAAAGAGATGCCATACAAGGTGATACAGATACAAAGGTAGGCCCATAAAAAGGCAGAGACATAATGGTGTAAGGAAAAAGGGTAGTTTTCAGAAGGGAGTAACATTTGGATATTAGGGTAGAGTTAATTTATGTCTGTATGTAGAAAATCTACCTTTTCTGCATGGTCTCCTCACCCCTGATTTTGTGCTTTTTGCTCAACCTAATCTCTTTCACAAAATGTGAAATGCCTCACAAGAGCAAACAATAGGATGACCTGAATGGACAGAGATATTTCTTCTGAGCTCCACAGAATATTACAATGTTCTATCCTGCTTGATAGGTCTGTTGAGCCACGTATAACATTGATGGCACACTTGAAAGGGCAAGGACAGGAAGGCAAGACAATTCTTGTGGATCCCCTGTCTGTTTGCTGAAGGACCCTGATTTTGTCCTTTTAGACTTCAGTCTCTAGGGTTGTTGGGGGTGCAGGAGCTTCTTCAAACTGGATTTTAGTGTTGGATGTGGAAGGACACTAGTTATTACCCTATGACCCTCCTGCACACCTCAAAACCTTAAACCCCAAGTGTATTGTGGCTGAAGACTTTCACCATCCTGGAAAGGCCCTGCCACATGCCATTAATGCCTGCCTGCAGTAAGCTAAGCAGGAACTGTTGAAAAAAACAGGTAGGGTTGCTCCTGGGTACTTCTACCTCATTGTTTAGGGAGTACCCAGGAGTGATCATCACCCAGTAGGTGGTGCCAGGCATAAACTTGGCACCTCCAGACAGTCACTTAAGAGCACTTTCTGAACATGTAGAAGATCCGAAGAATACTTAACATGCTGCATGTGACCTGAGAGGAGCCCTGAAGAACTGGACCTGCCACCTCTTGTACATATGACAAAAGGTCAGTTTGTTGACCTCCTGTGTGGCTGCAGGGAAATAAAAAGCTGCATGAAGCCTTTTCCTGGAAGTACCTGCTGGCCAGTGGCAAATGGACCCTGCTCTTGGCCTCGTCCTCACACCTTTTGAATCTCGAAGTACCTCTCCAGAGGTTCAGGGGGGCTTTAGAGGTGTACTTGTGTGGTTGGCTGGGACTTAAACGACAGAGTCAGAAGGAAAAAATCTTTTTCTAGGAGGAACCTGGTCAGTGTATCCATCGTGGTTGACCTCAAATCACATTCAGGTCCTGATCTACAACGAGGATTGACTGTCAGTCACACTTTTTGCCTTTTGGCACTATTTCGATTTAAAACTTGAAAAGTTATCTCTGGTTCTTCTTACTGGATTTTTGTCATTTTGGTGTCAGTTTTAATTTTACACTATTCCTCTAATTGAGTTTTGGATTTCTATTGTTTGCCATTTTACTTTATTACTGTTTATATACTGCATATGTATTATACACATTCCTCTAAGTTAAGCCTGTCAGCTCTGTGCAACAGAGGTTGAGCTCAGCTTAATTTAGTGACTTGGAGGGTTCACCCTGACAAGGGTTGCGATTTTTCCTTGAAGTGGGCAGTTGCCCATCCAATATAATATTCCAGTTTCTTACAATATACAATTCACAAATATAGTAGTAAAATATTTGCATATTACCTCTGCAACTGTGTATTTTCACTAGGGGTGGGCGGAATTTGCGTAATCGCGTTACGCAAATCTCCACGAAACGGTAGAAAATCTCTGCGAGCACTCAGAAATTCTGCGAACACGCGGAATTGCTTGTTCCTGATGCTTTTTTACTGTTCGCAATCGCTGTTTGCGTGCTCGGGGGGAAATATCTCGCGAACACGCATTTGAGAACGCAAACAAGCAAAAAAATTCGCGAAGTCGCGGAATGCAGAATTGGGGGCAATTTCGCGTTCACCGCGGAACTACCCAAATTCCGCAAATTCCGCAAGTGGAACAGAATTTACTGTCCAGGCCTAATTTTCACTAGGCAAACGTTATCCACAACTTTATTACCTTTTTACCGTTACATTTTTGCACTCAACTGTATTGAATAGAATCTCATTTAGAGCTATTTAGCTATCCTGTCCTTTATAACTGCTTGTAGCAAACATCCTCCAACAGCTATAAAGTTTACTTGCTTGCTTTTGCCAGTCTCTTCCATGCTGCCATTTCTGTGAAAGTTTTTGCTCTGCCTTTCTCCAGCACTTTTTTCTGGTTATGGTCTACTTTGAGGATTTTCCATTGCCACCCGACTTTAAATGGGGCACCTTGTCTCCTTGCATTGTGGTTTATGGCAGCTTTCGCTTACATTTGCTTTATTGAACCCATTCCATGCCTTTTTTACAAATGTATCTCTCATAGCACATTCTCTTCCATGTTATTCAGCCATACCAACCTAGACCAAAGAGGAAAAGCAGTTTTGATCCTACTCGATTTGTCGAGGGCCTTTGATATGGTCCCACACGAGAGACTTCTTGCTAGACCACTGAACATTGGATTAAGCGGGACCGCTCTAACTTGGATGTCCTCCTTCTTGGAAAACAGATCACAAGACATTTGGTAACCCCCTTTTTCATCTTCTATTCCTACTATGAATGTGGGTGTCCCCCAACGCTCTATCCTTAGTACCACTCTTTTCAATATATATTCATCACCCCTTGCACCTTTGGTAGAGGTAGAAGGTGCCAAAATTGTCTAATATGCGGATGACACACAACTGATTTTCACTTGTGACAAAGAAAGTGACTTTGACGGAGCAAATATCATATCTTGTCTCACAAAGGTATTCAATTGGCTCAAGATAAATCAGTTGACGTGTAATCCTGATAAAACCGAAATTGTGCTTTTTGGACAACCTGAAACTTATAATTGGAACTCTTGGTGGCCAAAGGATTTGTCACCTCCACTCCCAGCCAAGGAGAAGGTAAAAAACCTGGGCATTGTCATCGACAATGCTCTTCCCATGCGTTCACAGATCCAAACTTTATCTGGAGCCTGTTTTGGCACGCTCCACATGCTGATTAAATTCCTGCCACTACTATAACTGGACTGTAGGATGATTGTGGTTTAAGTCTTGGTTGCATCAAAACTAGACTATGTCAACAGTTTGTACCCTGGCTTGCCTGCCTATCTTGTCCAGCGCCTGCAAGTGGTGCACAATGTGGCAGCCAGAGCAATTGTGAGACCCAAACCCAGGTATAATATGACCCCTCTCTTAAGGTCCTTGCACTGGCTGCGCTTGAAGGAAAGAATCAAATTAAAAACTATGGTGTTTTCAAAACATTTCATGGTAATGGAGCCAGCTATCTAAAAATACCCGTAATCTGCTATAATCCAAATAGATTTCTAGGATCTTCAAATGCAAATCTTGCCCTCATACCATAAATACACTTAGCGCATATGCGAGGAACATCCTTTGGATTCCTGGGTGCACAGATGTAGAACAGCCTGCCAGTAACTCTGAGAGTAACTACAGGCTTGCCAACCTTCAGGAAGAATGTTAAAACCTTGCTCTTTAACAACTAGCTCTTTCTCAGCGATCCGCCTCCTGCCCGGCAGGATACTCTGATTTGAGTAGCTCTGCGCTATATCAAATGCGATCATTTAATTTCTCATAACACTCTTGACACCTCTTTTGAGTACCATTATGGCCTTACCCTCTCAATTTTATTTACTTTCATGCTTGTTTAATTTTTCTTCTAGTGTTGAATTTATGATTACTGTAGATGCCCTAAAGTACAGGAATCTCCTGTTGATGAATAGAAGAACACAGCCCATTACAGGATGTGAAGGTTATAGTGTCAGCAAACAAGCATTGGGAATGCATTTTTTTTGCCTATGTAATAAATAAAGAACTATTTTCATCAATCATCGTCTTGCACAACAAAAAAGAGTGCCCTGACAGATAACATGGGAGTAGGGAGGATGTGTCACAGTGGCCAGAGTCGCTGACTCGAGAGCTGGGGATCCCAGTTTGAGTCTCCATGGCACCACGCAACATTCTGTGTTCTATGCAAATCACTATCTCTCCGGGTCATAAATTGTTATATAAATATGCTGCAAGAGTAAAAGGTAAAACTTTATGAAAATATAGTTCCACCAAAGTGTTGTGATTGTTAACAGTATTTCAGCGGTAGGAAACTGATAAGAGAAGCAGGCGAAGAACAAGCATTGGTAAATGCCGAAAAATATGCTACAGCCAATAGAAATGGTGTTACGTAAGTGGCACGCACAGGAAGCAATGAGAAGCTAGGAAAGGGAGGAGGCGGGATGTTAGTCCCTTCTAAGTTTGTATTAAAAACAATAGATTTCTCAAGCACAGCGTAAGTGTTGCGCAGGCAAAACCTAAAAAAGAGAGAAACAGAATAACACTAAGGGGCCCATTAGGATGCAGGGCGGATCGTCACGTCGGCATGGCAGTGGAGATCCGCCCTACATCCTTCCCCACCCGCCACCCATTTCCCCCCGCCATATTAGTATGGCGGGGGTACCACGGCGGATGGGAAGACTGTCCGCCGCTTTTCCGCCCGGTCGACAAGTCGACCGGGCGGAGAAGGGTTTAATATGGTGGCGGTGTCTGACATCGCCATCCATATCAGGATACAGGCGGGAGGCAGCCTTTCCATGGCGGCAATGCCGCCACGGAAACGCATGCAAAATTTGAAGTTGGGGGCCCGTTGCGGGCCCCGAGGAAATTTTGGGGGGGGCTTGTGCACATGGGGGATACCTATGGTACCCCCCTGCATTTGCGTGCACAACATGCATTTTTTACATTGAGGCGAGCCAGTGTGGCGGGCACATCCAAATTGCACATGGCGGACCGCCGCATGCATTAAGGGCGGTCCCATTTCCCGGGGCTATGGCGGGAGGCCATGCTAATCAGCCCCCAAAACTTCAGTCGCTTGGCATTGATTTGAAGGCAGATCAGTCCACACTCAAGAATAAGAAGAGTTCAACACTTCAGCACAGCCATTTCCGAATGTTCTGAAATCCAAACAATTCTATATATTAGGAACACCAAGACTTTCATAGATAGCATTCTGTTTAAATCATGAATTCACGCTTTTGTGTTTGACAGGTATTCTTAAACTGACCAACACCGAATTTGTTCCCTTCCACATCTCCCTGAGCCCCCCTCTCAATTCCACTTCCAAAATTCAGACATGAAATTTTATGACTTGCAAAAATCTTTGACTGAATCTCAGGATGCCTCAGACTTTCCAAGGTCAAATGGGTTTAATGAGATTTATATTTTGATGTGCTCTTTTTTTAAATATTAAACATGCAAATGTATCCTTGTAATATCCATTTAAAAGAGAAAATCAAAACTTCTGATTGTCACATGTCTTCATTAAAGATTATCATTTTTTGCTGTTGTACTGTTTGAAACTGAGCAGTATCGAAAGCAGTCAAACTTTGTAAATCAGCTGTGACTATGCAGTCAATGTTGTGAACGCTGAATGTCTGTATGGTTATATATTTACGTTTATTGCCACTATTAAAAAATGTGTCTGAAATATAATTTGGATCACAGCTACTGTTCATACAGTTATTAAGGGTTCACTTCATAAAGCCATGTTATGCTTGTAAATCAGACTTGTAAACTCAACTGGTAGGATTTATGATTGCAAGGATTAAAAAAAAAAAAAAAAGGTGAATAAACTGGAATAAGCCCCACACAAGTGGCGGGTCTTGGGTGTTTCAGGACTGATTTGCTTTAAAATCTGTGAACGCCCACAACCATTAGAGTTTGTGGCTTTCCCCCTCTGCTTCTTTCAGATCTGTGAACGAGTCAAGGACTAGAGTAAATGCAATTCTAAGAAGGAAATATCAAACACAACTCCCCCATACCTTTCGGAGCTGCTAGGAAAGGATAGGTTATGAAGGGGTTCCTCCCTCTACATGGAAAAAACAATGTCCTCAGACGGAAAAAAAGGGGGGAAAAGTGCCACTGTGCAGAGGTGCTTGTTTCCACAATGCAGATTATACTATATGTACAATTCTTCATTGAGAAAATGCCAACATCAAAACAAAAATAGAATTTCGTATCAATTGCCCGGGGTTTATCGGGATTTATTTATTTATTTATTTGCTTATTTGTTTATTTATTTATTTATTTATTTATTTATTTATTTATTTATTTATTTATTTATGCCTGGAAAGCTGTCACTTGAGCAAACATACCATGAATACTCTTGGAAAGTTGTATGAATCCAAAAGTCACAAATGTACACTCATGCAAGATTGTAGACCTATGAGTGTAGATTAGAAACTGCGTTTGTGAACAGAGCTGTTCCATGTTGGTGAGCTGCGCACATATGCGGGTCCTGCCTTAAATTTTATATATGCAAATAAAATCATATTAAAATTGCTTTTTTTTAAAAACACTTCGATCTGCAGTTTTTAGATCTTTAAAAGTTGCACCCAGCAGGGGTTATTGTTGCCCATTTTTATAGCCCTTATTTGACTGACGTCTGAAGAATTCAAGGCTGGGTTGATCATCCCAGGATTCACAAATGTTTCTTTAACTCTGCAAGCTTTGAGAATGTCATGAAGTGCTTGGAAGGTTAAATAAAATAGGGGGAGAAAACATGCTGTAAATGTATGTGTGTAAGAGACAATCTCAATTTTTATAGGAGAAATATCATGCAAAAAGTTATTCGAATAAAATACTGCTGCAAAACCCTTTTTTTTTTTTTGCATCAAACTTTTCCCGCTGGTGAAATGAGGCTGGATATTAAACTTTACAACACTTTGAAATGCAGTTTGCTAGACTTTATAAATACTCAAATAAAATAAGTAAAGTTACTTATTTGTAACTCTAGTTCTTCACCAAGCGGATTCTTTCTGAATTCATAAAAGGTATCATTTCTATCCACTTGCGTGGGATTCTGGAACACCATTTTAACAAATATTTATTTTCTAAACTAAATATAACAACTGAAATATAGGCAACATTTACTATTTTTTATTAGCCAAACAGAAAAATTGCAATTGTAACAGTGCATTTGTCTGAAAACATCACTGCAAAAATAAATAGCATTTAAAACAAAATAGACAAGCATTGAAAATGCAATAGGTCTCGCAATAGAAGAGTTTGACATTTTTCGTTTTGCAAATGGATGAGTGGTGTTGCGTGGATGAGTGGCGTTGCGTGGATGAGTGGCGTGTGTGAGTGGCGTTGCGTGTGTGAGTGGCGTTGCGTGTGTGAGTGGCGTTGCGTGTGTGAGTGGCGTAGCGTGTGTGAGTGGCGTTGCGTGTGTGAGTGGCGTTGCGTGTGTGAGTGGCGTTGCGTGTGTGAGTGGCGTTGCGTGGATGAGTGGGGTTGGAATGCAATAGGCCTCGCATTAGAAAAGTTGTAGTTATTGGTCTTGTAAATGACATAATTTATTTATTTTTTCGTTGTTAAAATTGCTAAATTGATGGCTTTGTCATTTACAATGCCAATAGTTATAACTTTTGCAAATGTGACACCTATAGCATTTGGAATGCAACATGTTTTGTATTTACGTTACTTATATGGCAGCTCTGGTCGTTATGCTACATCCCTAGATAGTTTTATCTTTCCCAAATGTGACACCTATTGTAACACAATATGTGTTGTGAGGGTGAGTGAGGGTGAGGGGTTGAGGGTGAGGTGTTGAGGGTGAGGGGTTGAGGGTGAGTGAGGGTGAGGGTGAGTGAGGGTGAGGGGTTGAGGTTGAGGGTGAGTGAGGGTGAGGGTGAGGTGTTGAGGGTGAGTGAGGGTGAGGAGTTGAGGGTGAGTGAGGGTGAGGGTGAGTGAGTGTGAGGGGTTGAGGGTGAGTGAGGGTGAGGGTGAGTGAGGGTGAGGGGTTGAGGGTAAGTGAGGGTGAGGGTGAGTGAGGATGAGGCTGAGGGGTTGAGGGTGAGTGAGGGTGAGTGAGAGTGAGGGTGAGTGAGGGGTTGAGGGTGAAGTGTTGAGGGTGAGTGAGGGTGAGGGTGAGGGGTTGAGGGTGAGTGAGGGTGAGGGGTTGAGGGTGAGTGAGGGTGAGGCGTTGAGGGTGAGTGAGGGTGAGGGTGAGTGAGGGTGAGGGTGAGGGTGAGTGAGGGTGAGGGTGAGTGAGGGTGAGTGAGGGTGAGTGAGGGTGAGGGTGAGTGAGGGTGAGTGAGGGTGAGGGTGAGTGTGAGTGAGGGTGAGTGAGTGTGAGTGAGGGTGAGTGAGGGTGAGGGGTTGAGGGTGAGTGAGGGTGAGGGATTGAGGGTGGGTGAGGGGTTGAGGGTGAGTGAGGGTGAGGGGTTGAGGGTGAAAGGGTGAAGGTGAGGGTGAGTGAGGGTGAGGGGTTGAGGGTGAGTGAGGGTGAGGGTGATTGAGGGTGAGGTGTTGAGGGTGAGTGAGGGTGAGGGTGAGTGAGTGTGAGGGGTTGAGGGTGAGTGAGGGTGAGGGTGAGTGAGGGTGAGCGGTTGAGGGTAAGTGAGGGTGAGGGTGAGTGAGGATGAGGCTGAGGGGTTGAGGGTGAGTGAGGGTGAGTGAGAGTGAGGGTAAGTGAGGGGTTGAGGGTGAAGTGTTGAGGGTGAGTGAGGGTGAGGGTGAGGGGTTGAGGGTGAGTGAGGGTGAGGGGTTGAGGGTGAGTGAGGGTGAGGCGTTGAGGGTGAGTGAGGGTGAGGGTGAGTGAGGGTGAGTGAGGGTGAGTGAGGGTGAGGGTGAGTGAGGGTGAGTGAGGGTGAGTGAGGGTGAGGGATTGAGGGTGGGTGAGGGGTTGAGGGTGAGTGAGGGTGAGGGGTTGAGGGTGAAAGGGTGAAGGTGAGGGTGAGTGAGGGTGAGGGGTTGAGGGTGAGTGAGGGTGAGTGAGGCGGAGGGGTTGAGGGTGAGTGAGGGTGAGTGAGGGTGAGTGAGGGAGAGTGAGGGTGAGTGAGGGTGAGGGGTTGAGGGTGAGGGTGAGTGAGGGTGAGGGGTTGAGGGTGAGGTGTTGAGGGTGAGGGGTTGAGGGTGAGTGAGGGTGAGTGAGGGTGAGTGAGGGAGAGTGAGGGTGAGTGAGGGTGAGGGGTTGAGGGTGAGGGTGAGTGAGGGTGAGGGGTTGAGGGTGAGGGGTTGAGGGTGAGGGGTTGAGGGTGAGTGAGGGTGAGGGTGAGTGAGGGTGGGTGAGGGTGAGTGAGGGTGAGTGAGGGTGAGTGAGGGGTTGAGGGTGAGTGAGGGTGAGTGAGGGTGAGTGTGAGTGAGGGTGAGTGAGGGTGAGTGAGGGTGAGGGGTTGAGGGTGAGGGGTTGAGGGTGAGTGAGGGTGAGGGTGAGTGAGGGTGAGGGTGAGTGAGGGTGAGGGGTTGAGGGTGAGGGGTTGAGGGTGAGTGAGGGTGCGTGAGGCTGAGGGGTTGAGGGTGAGTGAGGGTGAGTGAGGGTGAGTGAGGGAGAGTGAGGGTGAGTGAGGGTGAGGGGTTGAGGGTGAGGGTGAGTGAGGGTGAGGGGTTGAGGGTGAGGGGTTGAGGGGGAGTGAGGGTGAGTGAGGCTGAGGGGTTGAGGGTGAGTGAGGGTGAGTGAGGGTGAGTGAGTGAGGGAGAGTGAGGGTGAGTGAGGGTGAGGGGTTGAGGGTGAGGGTGAGTGAGGGTGAGGGGTTGAGGGAGGGTGAGGGTGAGTGAGGGTGAGGGGTTGAGGGTGAGTGAGGGTGAGGTGTTGAGGGTGAGTGAGGGTGAGGGGTTGAGGGTGAGTGAGGGTGAGTGAGAGTAAGTGTGATTGAGGGTGAGGGGTTGAGTGTGAGTGAAGGTGAGGGGTTGAGGGTGAGTGAGAGTGAGAGTGAGTGCCTTGTGTTATTTTGTATGTAATGTAAATGTGTGTGTTTTGTAATATGTGTTGTGTTATGTGTGTGTTTTGTGTCTGTTGACTCCCGTATGTAAGTGAATAATTGTAAAATGGAGGACGCAATGCGTGTCCTTGACGCTACCTACGTTAGCGTTCTAGTTTTTTTTTGTATTGTTAAATATTGTTTTTGATTGACATTTATTTTTAGCCAATCGGAGCGCTACGTTTTTGAGGTAGCGTTCCGATTTGCTTACGTCAACGGTGGAAATGCCCAGAAGATCGAGAAACTTCGGGCGCGGAAGGCGTGTGCTTGTTGGTGTGGTGTTGCTGCGTCGTTTGACAGGTAAGATATTATTTGTAAGTGTTTTGTTATCTAATTAAATGTAGTATCCATAGTATGTACAAAGTAATTAATTATTAGGAGTGTGTTTATATAAATATAGAACTTTTTTGTTAGCGATTGTAATTATTGTCATTTATTTATGTAAATTAAATTTAATTAAGTGTTTTTCTTGTTGATATATAATGTATATGTTAGCGACAACTCTAATTTAATTATTTTGTAGCTGCTGTTCGTTATTTTACGTACATGAAATGATTTTAGCACTTAGAAGGGCTATTTCGTTTCGAGTATATTTATGTATAAATAAGATGTACTGTTATTTAATGTGTATAATTTAAACTTTTTACAAACTGCTATTTTGTAATTGTATGTAATAATGTTCGTGATATTTTTAATTTAGGGTATGTAAATATTGTGTTCTAGTTGCGTAAAAGTCAATTTTAATCCTTACTGATGGGATGTTTTCCTGAAAGTTTTAGTGAGAAGCCAGTTATAAATGTTCTGGTCCTTGTTAAGTAAGCTTTGTTCCGTGTACCTTTGCATGTTTATGGTCACTGTCTATAACCAGATGTACTAACAATGTGGAAGTTCATCCATCTTGTGACTGATGATTTTTTGAACGTGTATTTGTTATATTCATTTGTCTTTGTATTAGACCGTTTATTATTGGACTTAAGTTGTTGCTTGTAGACATCTTCTTTCCCTTATTGTTTCGCATACCTTAATGAATTTTTTACATTCCTTTGCTTACTTAGAGTGGAATACTTTATTGTATTTTTTGCAGAATTGCAATTAGGCTGTGAAGGCTCGTGCTTTTGTGATTACGCACTTTGTTTGTGTTTTTGAATTACTCCGGCATGGTTTAATGGTTTATTTTCCGTTACTTTAGTAAGTGCTTTATGTTGTGAATTGGTGTCCTTTTGATGGCTTTGTCCACTTTTAACGTGTTGTATTTGCTGTGTATTCAGATGTTTCCCTATTTTTTGTGCATTTATGTTATATGTTAAAAAATGGTTTTATTTTACAATCTCTTTCAGCATTTTTGTGTACTAATTGATGCACTGTCCTTGCGTTGCATTGTTTTAAGTTTTGAATAGCTCCAAGTGTGTTATCCGATTTTTATTTATTAAAATAAATGTTGCCTAACGCTATTTATGTGTGTAGTTGGAGGGTGGAGTTATATTTGGAGGGTAGAGTTGTAGGGTGGTATTGTAGTTATAGGGTGTAGTTTGAAGGTGGACTTGGAAGGTGTGAGCGTTAGTGGATGTGATGGTCCGGGGGTGTGAGGGTGTGTGATGGTGTGTGATGGTGTGTGAGGGTGATTGAGTGTGACCGTTTTAGTATGAGTGAGGGTGTGAGTGTGTGTGAGGATGAGGGGGTGAGGGTAAGGGGATGTGAGAGTGTGTCATGATAGGTGTTGGTGAGTGAGGCTGAGAGTGATTGTTGTGAGGGTGTGAAGGTGAGTGAGGGTGTGCGAGTTTGAATGTTGAGGGTGAGTGTTTCTGAGGGTTGAGGGTGTGTGAGGGTGTGTGAGGGGGTGTGAGGGTGAGGTGGTGATGTTGAGTGATGGTGTGTGTAAGCTGAGAGATGTGGCATAACAGAAGGATTGGTAGTGCGGGCACTGCTGCTTAGGGTTTCTGCGAGATTTGTGTAAGTAAATGGAGAGGGGGGAGAGAGTTGGAAGAGAGAGTGAAAGAGGCAGAAACGTGGAGAGTAAAAGAAAGAGCGAAGGAATATGTAAGCTGAGAGATGTGGCATAACAGAAGGATTGGTAGTGCGGGCACTGCTGCTTGGGGTATCTGCGAGATTTGTGTAAGTAAATGGAGAGGGGGAGAGAGTTGGAAGAGAGAGTGAAAGAGGCAGAAACGTGGAGAGTAAAAGAAAGAGCGAAGGAATCTGTAAGCTGAGAGATGTGGCATAACAGAAGGATTGGTAGTGCGGGCACTGCTGCTTGGGGTATCTGCGCGATCTTCTTTCCCTTATTGTTTCGCATACCTTAATGAATTTTTTACATTCCTTTGCTTACTTAGAGTGGAATACTTTATTGTATTTTTTGCAGAATTGCAATTAGGCTGTGAAGGCTCGTGCTTTTGTGATTACGCACTTTGTTTGTGTTTTTCAATTACTCCGGCATGGTTTAATGGTTTATTTTCCGTTACTTTAGTAAGTGCTTTATGTTGTGAATTGGTGTCCTTTTGATGGCTTTGTCCACTTTTAACGTGTTGTATTTGCTGTGTATTCAGATGTTTACCTATTTTTTGTGCATTTATGTTATATGTTAAAAAATGGTTTTATTTTACAATCTCTTTCAGCATTTTTGTGTACTAATTGATGCACTGTCCTTGCGTTGCATTGTTTTAAGTTTTGAATAGCTCCAAGTGTGTTATCCGATTTTTATTTATTAAAATAAATGTTGCCTAACGCTATTTATGTGTGTAGTTGGAGGGTGGAGTTATATTTGGAGGGTAGAGTTGTAGGGTGGTATTGTAGTTATAGGGTGTAGTTTGAAGGTGGACTTGGAAGGTGTGAGCGTTAGTGGATGTGATGGTCCGGGGGTGTGAGGGTGTGTGATGGTGTGTGAGGGTGATTGAGTGTGACCGTTTTAGTATGAGTGAGGGTGTGAGTGTGTGTGAGGATGAGGGGGTGAGGGTAAGGGGATGTGAGAGTGTGTCATGATAGGTGTTGGTGAGTGAGGCTGAGAGTGATTGTTGTGAGGGTGTGAAGGTGAGTGAGGGTGTGCGAGTTTGAATGTTGAGGGTGAGTGTTTCTGAGGGTTGAGGGTGTGTGAGGGTGTGTGAGGGGGTGTGAGGGTGAGGTGGTGATGTTGAGTGATGGTGTGTGAGGGTGAGTGAGGGTCTGTGAGTGAGATGGAGTTGAAGTTGTGGTTGAGGGTGTGTTAGTGAGTGAGTGATGTGTGTGATGGTCAGAGTGTGATTGAGGGTGTGAGGGTGTTAGGTAGGGTGATGATGAGTGAGGGTGTGTGAGGCTGAGGGGTGAGGGTGTCATTGGGTGTGAGTGTGAGTTGTTGTGATGATGCTTTTGAAATGTTTGCACTGTCTGTCAGGGGGCTTCAGCTGTCCTCTGCGGGCGCCATTAGAGGAATAAAAAGTGGCATAGATTTTGGTAAGTTATGCTGTACAGGTACATATCATAATAAGATAATTAAAATCCTGATAGGCAGGAGAAATAGATTACCATGTTAAAGGTGTGTAAGATTATGGGCCCAGGTGAGTATGGTGCTTAGAAATATCCTAAACTGGTAATCTCGCGCCATCAGAGTCGAGGTAGTTTTAGGGACAGTGGGTGGCGGTGGAGGGGGGGGTTCAAGATAGTGTATATAAAAATGGGCAGGATTTTAGGTCTCAGGACAGGGGAGGGAAATGTGTAATCGGGATAGTTGTTAAAAGAAAGAGCGAAGGAATATGTAAGCTGAGAGATGTGGCATAACAGAAGGATTGGTAGTGCGGGCACTGCTGCTTAGGGTTTCTGCGAGATTTGTGTAAGTAAATGGAGAGGGGGAGAGAGTTGGAAGAGAGCGTGAAAGAGGCAGAAAGGTGGAGAGTAAAAGAAAGAGCGAAGGAATATGTAAGCTGAGAGATGTGGCATAACAGAAGGATTGGTAGTGCGGGCACTGCTGCTTGGGGTATCTGCGAGAATTGTGTAAGTAAATGGAGAGGGGGAGAGAGTTGGAAGAGAGAGTGAAAGAGGCAGAAACGTGGAGAGTAAAAGAAAGAGCGAAGGAATCTAAGCTGCGAGATGTGGCATAACAGAAGGATTGGTACTGCGGGCACTGCTGCTTGGGGTATCTGCGAGATTTGTGTAAGTAAATGGAGAGGGGGGAGAGAGTTGGAAGAGAGAGTGAAAGAGGCAGAAACGTGGAGAGTAAATGAAAGTGCGAAGGAATCTGTAAACTGAGAGATGTGGCATAACAGAAGGATTGGTAGTGCGGGCACTGCTGCTTGGGGTATCTGCGAGATTTGTGTAAGTAAATGGAGAGGGGGGAGAGAGTTGGAAGAGAGAGTGAAAGAGGCAGAAACGTTGAGAGGAAAAGAAAGTGCGAATCTGTAAGCTGAGAGATGTGGCATAACAGAAGGATTGGTAGTGCGGGCACTGCTGCTTGGAGTATCTGCGAGATTTGTGTAAGTAAATGGAGAGGGGGAGAGAGTTGGAAGAGAGAGTGAAAGAGGCAGAAACGTGGAGAGTAAAAGAAAGAGCGAAGGAATATGTAAGCTGAGAGATGTGGCATAACAGAAGGATTGGTAGTGCGGGCACTGCTGCTTGGGGTATCTGCGAGATTTGTGTAAGTAAATGGAGAGGGGGAGAGAGTTGGAAGAGAGAGTGAAAGAGGCAGAAACGTGGAGAGTAAAAGAAAGAGCGAAGGAATATGTAAGCTGAGAGATGTGGCATAACAGAAGGATTGGTAGTGCGGGCACTGCTGCTTGGGGTATCTGCGCGATTTGTGTAAGTAAATGGAGAGGGGGGAGAGAGTTGGAAGAGAGAGTGAAAGAGGCAGAAACGTGGAGAGTAAAAGAAAGAGCGAAGGAATATGTAAGCTGAGAGATGTGGCATAACAGAAGGATTGGTAGTGCGGGCACTGCTGCTTGGGGTATCTGCGAGATTTGTGTAAGTAAATGGAGAGGGGGGAGAGATTTGGAAGAGAGAGTGAAAGAGGCAGAAACGTGGAGAGTAAAAGAAAGAGCGAAGGAATATGTAAGCTGAGAGATGTGGCATAACAGAAGGATTGGTAGTGCGGGCACTGCTGCTTGGGGTATCTGCGCGATTTGTGTAAGTAAATGGAGAGGGGGGAGAGAGTTGGAAGAGAGAGTGAAAGAGGCAGAAACGTGGAGAGTAAAAGAAAGAGCGAAGGAATCTGTAAGCTGAGAGATGTGGCATAACAGAAGGATTGGTAGTGCGGGCACTGCTGCTTAGGGTTTCTGTGAGATTTGTGTAAGTAAATGGAGAGGGGGGAGAGAGTTGGAAGAGAGAGTGAAAGAGGCAGAAACGTGGAGAGTAAAAGAAAGAGCGAAGGAATATGTAAGCTGAGAGATGTGGCATAACAGAAGGATTGGTAGTGCGGGCACTGCTGCTTGGGGTATCTGCGAGATTTGTGTAAGTAAATGGAGAGGGGGAAGAGAGTTGGAAGAGAGAGTGAAAGAGGCAGAAACGTGGAGAGTAAAAGAAAGAGCGAAGGAATCTGTAAGCTAAGAGATGTGGCATAACAGAAGGATTGGTAGTGCGGGCACTGCTGCTTGGGGTATCTGCGAGATTTGTGTAAGTAAATGGAGAGGGGGGAGAGAGTTGGAAGAGAGAGTGAAAGAGGCAGAAACGTGGAGAGTAAAAGAAAGAGCGAAGGAATCTGTAAGCTGAGAGATGTGGCATAACAGAAGGATTGGTAGTGCGGGCACTGCTGCTTGGGGTATCTGCGCGATTTGTGTAAGTAAATGGAGAGGGGGGAGAGAGTTGGAAGAGAGAGTGAAAGAGGCAGAAACGTGGAGAGTAAAAGAAAGAGCGAAGGAATATGTAAGCTGAGAGATGTGGCATAACAGAAGGATTGGTAGTGCGGGCACTGCTGCTTAGGGTTTCTGCGAGATTTGTGTAAGTAAATGGAGAGGGGGAGAGAGTTGGAAGAGAGTGAAAGAGGCATAAACGTGGAGAGTAAAAGAAAGAGCGAAGGAATATGTAAGCTGAGAGATGTGGCATAACAGAAGGATTGGTAGTGCGGGCACTGCTGCTTGGGGTATCAGCGAGATTTGTGTAAGTAAATGGAGAGGGGGGAGAGAGTTGGAAGAGAGAGTGAAAGAGGCAGAAACGTGGAGAGTAAAAGAAAGAGCGAAGGAATCTGTAAGCTAAGAGATGTGGCATAACAGAAGGATTGGTAGTGCGGGCACTGCTGCTTGGGGTATCTGCGAGATTTGTGTAAGTAAATGGAGAGGGGGGAGAGAGTTGGAAGAGAGAGTGAAAGAGGCAGAAACGTGGAGAGTAAAAGAAAGAGCGAATGAATCTGTAAGCTGAGAGATGTGGCATAACAGAAGGATTGGTAGTGCGGGCACTGCTGCTTGGGGTATCTGCGCGATTTGTGTAAGTAAATGGAGAGGGGGGAGAGAGTTGGAAGAGAGAGTGAAAGAGGCAGAAACTTGGAGAGTAAAAGAAAAAGCGAAGGAATATGTAAGCTGAGAGATGTGGCATAACAGAAGGATTGGTAGTGCGGGCACTGCTGCTTGGGGTATCTGCGAGATTTGTGTAAGTAAATGGAGAGGGGGGAGAGAGTTGGAAGAGAGAGTGAAAGAGGCAGAAACGTGGAGAGTAAAAGAAAGAGCGAAGGAATATGTAAGCTGAGAGATGTGGCATAACAGAAGGCTTGGTAGTGCGGTATTGCGGGCACTGCTGCTTGGGGTATCTGCGAGATTTGTGTAAGTAAATGGAGAGGGGGGAGAGAGTTGGAAGAGAGAGTGAAAGAGGCAGAAACGTTGAGAGGAAAAGAAAGTGCGAATCTGTAAGCTGAGAGATGTGGCATAACAGAAGGATTGGTAGTGCGGGCACTGCTGCTTGGGGTATCTGCGAGATTTGTGTAAGTAAATGGAGAGGGGGAGAGAGTTGGAAGAGAGAGTGAAAGAGGCAGAAACGTGGAGAGTAAAAGAAAGAGCGAAGGAATATGTAAGCTGAGAGATGTGGCATAACAGAAGGATTGGTAGTGCGGGCACTGCTGCTTGGGGTATCTGCGCGATTTGTGTAAGTAAATGGAGAGGGGGGAGAGAGTTGGAAGAGAGACTGAAAGAGGCAGAAACGTGGAGAGTAAAAGAAAGAGCGAAGGAATATGTAAGCTGAGAGATGTGGCATAACAGAAGGATTGGTAGTGCGGGCACTGCTGCTTGGGGTATCTGCGAGATTTGTGTAAGTAAATGGAGAGGGGGAGAGAGTTGGAAGAGAGAGTGAAAGAGGCAGAAACGTGGAGAGTAAAAGAAAGAGCGAAGGAATATGTAAGCTGAGAGATGTGGCATAACAGAAGGATTGGTAGTGCGGGCACTGCTGCTTGGGGTATCTGCGCGATTTGTGTAAGTAAATGGAGAGGGGGTAGAGAGTTGGAAGAGAGAGTGAAAGAGGCAGAAACGTGGAGAGTAAAAGAAAGAGCGAAGGAATATGTAAGCTGAGAGATGTGGCATAACAGAAGGATTGGTAGTGCGGGCACTGCTGCTTAGGGTTTCTGCGAGATTTGTGTAAGTAAATGGAGAGGGGGAGAGAGTTGGAAGAGAGTGAAAGAGGCATAAACGTGGAGAGTAAAAGAAAGAGCGAAGGAATATGTAAGCTGAGAGATGTGGCATAACAGAAGGATTGGTAGTGCGGGCACTGCTGCTTGGGGTATCAGCGAGATTTGTGTAAGTAAATGGAGAGGGGGGAGAGAGTTGGAAGAGAGAGTGAAAGAGGCAGAAACGTGGAGAGTAAAAGAAAGAGCGAAGGAATCTGTAAGCTAAGAGATGTGGCATAACAGAAGGATTGGTAGTGCGGGCACTGCTGCTTGGGGTATCTGCGAGATTTGTGTAAGTAAATGGAGAGGGGGGAGAGAGTTGGAAGAGAGAGTGAAAGAGGCAGAAACGTGGAGAGTAAAAGAAAGAGCGAATGAATCTGTAAGCTGAGAGATGTGGCATAACAGAAGGATTGGTAGTGCGGGCACTGCTGCTTGGGGTATCTGCGAGATTTGTGTAAGTAAATGGAGAGGGGGGAGAGAGTTGGAAGAGAGAGTGAAAGAGGCAGAAACTTGGAGAGTAAAAGAAAGAGCGAAGGAATATGTAAGCTGAGAGATGTGGCATAACAGAAGGATTGGTAGTGCGGGCACTGCTGCTTGGGGTATCTGCGAGATTTGTGTAAGTAAATGGAGAGGGGGAGAGAGTTGGAAGAGAGAGTGAAAGAGGCAGAAACGTGGAGAGTAAAAGAAAGAGCGAAGGAATATGTAAGCTGAGAGATGTGGCATAACAGAAGGCTTGATAGTGCGGTATTGCGGGCACTGCTGCTTGGGGTATCTGCAAGATTTGTGTAAGTAAATGGAGAGGGGGGAGAGAGTTGGAAGAGAGAGTGAAAGAGGCAGAAACGTTGAGAGGAAAAGAAAGTGCGAATCTGTAAGCTGAGAGATGTGGCATAACAGAAGGATTGGTAGTGCGGGCACTGCTGCTTGGGGTATCTGCGAGATTTGTGTAAGTAAATGGAGAGGGGGAGAGAGTTGGAAGAGAGAGTGAAAGAGGCAGAAACGTGGAGAGTAAAAGAAAGAGCGAAGGAATATGTAAGCTGAGAGATGTGGCATAACAGAAGGAATGGTAGTGCGGGCACTGCTGCTTGGGGTATCTGCGCGATTTGTGTAAGTAAATGGAGAGGGGGGAGAGAGTTGGAAGAGAGACTGAAAGAGGCAGAAACGTGGAGAGTAAAAGAAAGAGCGAAGGAATATGTAAGCTGAGAGATGTGGCATAACAGAAGGATTGGTAGTGCGGGCACTGCTGCTTGGGGTATCTGCGAGATTTGTGTAAGTAAATGGAGAGGGGGAGAGAGTTGGAAGAGAGAGTGAAAGAGGCAGAAACGTGGAGAGTAAAAGAAAGAGCGAAGGAATATATAAGCTGAGAGATGTGGCATAACAGAAGGATTGGTAGTGCGGGCACTGCTGCTTGGGGTATCTGCGCGATTTGTGTAAGTAAATGGAGAGGGGGGAGAGAGTTGGCAGAGTGAAAGAGGCAGAAACGTGGAGAGTAAAAGAAAGAGCGAAGGAATATGTAAGCTGAGAGATGTGGCATAACAGAAGGATTGGTAGTGCGGGCACTGCTGCTTGGGGTATCTGCGAGATTTGTGTAAGTAAATGGAGAGGGGGGAGAGATTTGGAAGAGAGAGTGAAAGAGGCAGAAACGTGGAGAGTAAAAGAAAGAGCGAAGGAATATGTAAGCTGAGAGATGTGGCATAACAGAAGGATTGGTAGTGCGGGCACTGCTGCTTGGGGTATCTGCGCGATTTGTGTAAGTAAATGGAGAGGGGGGAGAGAGTTGGAAGAGAGAGTGAAAGAGGCAGAAACGTGGAGAGTAAAAGAAAGAGCGAAGGAATCTGTAAGCTGAGAGATGTGGCATAACAGAAGGATTGGTAGTGCGGGCACTGCTGCTTAGGGTTTCTGCGAGATTTGTGTAAGCAAATGGAGAGGGGGGAGAGAGTTGGAAGAGAGAGTGAAAGAGGCAGAAACCGGAGAGTAAAAGAAAGAGCGAAGGAATATGTAAGCTGAGAGATGTGGCATAACAGAAGGATTGGTAGTGTGGGCACTGCTGCTTGGGGTATCTGCGAGATTTGTGTAAGTAAATGGAGAGGGAGGAGAGAGTTGGAAGAGAGAGTGAAAGAGGCAGAAACGTGGAGAGTAAAAGAAAGAGCGAAGGAATCTGTAAGCTAAGAGATGTGGCATAACAGAAGGATTGGTAGTGCGGGCACTGCTGCTTGGGGTATCTGCGAGATTTGTGTAAGTAAATGGAGAGGGGGGAGAGAGTTGGAAGAGAGAGTGAAAGAGGCAGAAACGTGGAGAGTAAAAGAAAGAGCGAAGGAATCTGTAAGCTGAGAGATGTGGCATAACAGAAGGATTGGTAGTGCGGGCACTGCTGCTTGGGGTATCTGCGAGATTTGTGTAAGTAAATGGAGAGGGGGGAGAGATTTGGAAGAGAGAGTGAAAGAGGCAGAAACGTGGAGAGTAAAAGAAAGAGCGAAGGAATATGTAAGCTGAGAGATGTGGCATAACAGAAGGATTGGTAGTGCGGGCACTGCTGCTTGGGGTATCTGCGCGATTTGTGTAAGTAAATGGAGAGGGGGGAGAGAGTTGGAAGAGAGAGTGAAAGAGGCAGAAACGTGGAGAGTAAAAGAAAGAGCGAAGGAATCTGTAAGCTGAGAGATGTGGCATAACAGAAGGATTGGTAGTGCGGGCACTGCTGCTTGGGGTATCTGCGAGATTTGTGAAAGTAAATGGAGAGGGGGGAGAGATTTGGAAGAGAGAGTGAAAGAGGCAGAAACGTGGAGAGTAAAAGAAAGAGCGAAGGAATATGTAAGCTGAGAGATGTGGCATAACAGAAGGATTGGTAGTGCGGGCACTGCTGCTTGGGGTATCTGCGCGATTTGTGTAAGTAAATGGAGAGGGGGGAGAGAGTTGGAAGAGAGAGTGAAAGAGGCAGAAACGTGGAGAGTAAAAGAAAGAGCGAAGGAATATGTAAGCTGAGAGATGTGGCATAACAGAAGGATTGGTAGTGCGGGCACTGCTGCTTGGGGTATCTGCGCGATCTGTGTAAGTAAATGGAGAGGGGGGAGAGAGTTGGAAGAGAGAGTGAAAGAGGCAGAAACGTGGAGAGTAAAAGAAAGAGCGAAGGAATATGTAAACTGAGAGATGTGGCATAACAGAAGGATTGGTAGTGCGGGCACTGCTGCTTGGGGTATCTGCGAGATTTGTGTAAGTAAATGGAGAGGGGGGAGAGAGTTGGAAGAGAGAGTGAAAGAGGCAGAAACGTGGAGAGTAAAAGAAAGAGCGAAGGAATCTGTAAGCTGAGAGATGTGGCATAACAGAAGGATTGGTAGTGCGGGCACTGCTGCTTGGGGTATCTGCGCGATTTGTGTAAGTAAATGGAGAGAGGCAATAGGCTCGCAAAAGACCCCTGACATTGAGGCTTGCTATTTGAACTTCCAATAAAGTCAGTCATGGGAGTTAAATGGATAAGCAAGCGGGACTTCTGAGAATAAAACTGGCAACACTCGAACCCATTGAAGGGAGTCTGATCGAACTAGTAGGCAAAGATCTTTCAGACAGACTGTATAGAGTGAAGGAATAAAGATTCAGTTAACATAGTTCAAAAGAAATAGCACACAACAAGAAAAATGTCTAACTATTCTATTGCGAGACCTATCGCATTTCCATTTGTGTAAGTAAATGGAGAGGGAAATTGTAAAACAGACGGAGGGCATTGCTGTGGGGAGGGGGTGTAGGAGAAATGCACAAGGCGGGCAGGGGAGGGGGCGGAGCGGGGAGAGCGGCATGTGGATTGTAAAACAGACGGAGGGCATTGCTGTGGGGAGGGGGTGTAGGAGAAATGCACAAGGCGGGCAGGGGAGGGGGCGGAGCGGGGAGAGCGGCATGTGGGTGTGAAGAAGCCGGGGCCTTTGAAGTGAAGCTAAGCTTCACTTCAAAAGGTGTCGGAGGAATGCGGGTGAGGGAACAGATGGCGATTGCGGCTGTGCACGCGCTTTTAAGCTCAATGCACATGCGCATTGAGCTTAAAAGTCACGGGCACTGCAAGGAATCGCCACGATTCCTTGCTTCTTAGTTAAAGGTTGTTTAAGCCGCAATAGGCTCGCAAGCTCGATGCGCATGCGCATCGACAGGCGAGACCTAAAAAACAGGAAATGGTGTCCTAGTGCAAACGAACATGAATGAGAGCAAACTTAACATAGCTCCAGTGAAACCTTGAAGAATTATGATGCAAGTATTTCCATGTTTCACATTTGGCTAGCTCAGGTCTTTTTGCAGAGAAAAATCGAAGAGCGAGTGATGGCAAAGGATAGCCATAACATCCATGAAGTGCAACGAAGTCGAAAACTTGTAAGGACAAATACGCACAACTAATCTGAACTCCCACTCCAACCCTTAACCATGGTACTAACTCTTCTAAACACTTTAACCATTTTGATGAAAACAAAGAACATGATGTATAACGTTCATCGTTCTTACCTAATATTAGAACATTGGAATGTTGGTAGCTCCATTGAAAACAATTGAGTGCTCGGGCTTATAATGGCTGGTATAAGCCTGGAGCTCCAACATTCCAATCTTTCTTTGTTCACAGATCTGGCTGTGAACAAAGGCTTCAGGAAGCCTGAGGGGATTCCAATCCCCTCACCTCCCATGAGGCTTTTTTTTTTGTTAGAACATTCTGCCCTCTAGTGGCAGAATGTTCTAATAGCCTTATAGCCCTTCATAGCTGGGCTATACCGGCTATTAAAGTCCCTCTCCCTTGTTAAAGGCCCTCGGCTTCGGCTCGGTCCTTTAACGCTTGAGAGGGCCTTAAATAGCCCTCTACGGCGGGCTATAAGGCTATATTACATTTGTCATCAACAATATTATTTTTTCCTCATTAGGGTTTTCTTCTGTTTTGTTTCTTTTTCATCTACTGACACCCCAATACTTGTCCTGCCCAGTCTACTTTGGCACAGGGTACTCTTTTACGTTTGAAATACCTTTCCATTCAATTTACCTGAAATTACTGACATTTAATAGACAACCTAAAGACATTATTTTTGCTCAGTTCTGTCCCCTTGCGCCATTTTGTTGGTTACAAAAATAAGGGGTTTATTTACAAGGAGCCTGCGCTACATTTTTTGACGCAGCAATGCCGCTAAGTGCAGACTCATATTTACGAGGCCGCGCAAAGCCACCCTGCGTAGCTTTTCATTACCTCGTAGATATGGAGTAACACAAAACATCGCAAGTCACTGCGTTGCCTTACTCTGTGTCAAAGAGTCGTTCCATGTGTGTTTTGGTGGGTGTTCCCATGCAACACCCATAGATGTTGATACATTCCGAGATTTACAAGGACTTGTAAACCTGGGAGTGCAGCAAAAGCCCACGCCTCACAAGGGTAGGCGTAACAAGAAGATATATATTTCACCTCATTTTTCCTCTATGTGTGCTGCATTTTGCAGTACACATAGAGAGAGGAAAGCAGCTCCATTGTTTATTTTTTGCAGGTAAAGTGTACCTTTCTGCACAAAAACAATCACTCCTACAACGCAGACACCCTTGCACCATGGTGCAAGGGTGCCTGCGTTGGAGCTAGGCAGCCAATTGTGCGCCAGTGCAAAAGAAAGGAAAGAGATGCATTGTATTGTTGTAAATACGATGAATCTTTGCAATTTCTTTATGATACGGCACAGCAAGCTGGCTTGCTGTGCCACGTTGCGTCTTTTAAATATGCCCCTAAGATTATAGGAGTCATTATGGTCCTCAGAAGACTAGTTGTTTCAGTGGTGGCCGACACAGATGAAGAGTGGTGGGGTGGGAGGAGAGGGCGCTGGGGAGACGGGGAGTGCTCAGGGGTTAATAGTAAAAAAAAATTGGAATAAAATTCTGACGTGTTGCTGCCGGCCGCCCCACGCTCCTCTGCTTCCAGTTCCTGGCATCACGGACTCCCCATCCAGTCACCGAGCTGATCTCAAGCGTGAGAGCAGCGTGGGGATTGGCCTGAGTGGACTGGATTAATGCTTGCTCAGGCACAGGGAGTCTGTGCTGTTTCTCCAACCCGGCCAAACTGACATGCGCACTTAGAAGTGCACATACCACTCCTCCGCCCCCCTGACATGGTCCGGCCGCTCCCTGCACACGGTGGCTCAGCCAGCAGCTGAAAAATAAAACGATAATAAAATATAATTTTATTTTTCAGCTGCTGGCTTTGAGTCAGTGGGCAACGCTTCTCCGCCATTATGAAGGAGTCGCCGCTTGGTCATTTTAAAATGAACTTCATTTCGGTAAACTCGTAAATGTTGCAGTAGTTTTCTATTTCTTTGTCTGCTGCTGGAAACTCTCACCTCTCATTAGATGCAAAATAATTTGGTGCAATTTGAGAGTGACCTAAAAATCCAGCCTTTTTTACTTTATGTAAATTAGCTTCTGAATAGAAGGTGGGTGGTTACCCTTTTGACCCCTGACACGGCTACTGCGATGCAGCCCCGCCCGCTCTTTAGAACGCCCGCACCGTGGCGGAAAAACCACCGCGGTTAAGGCGTTAAGGACAGGGATTTAGGAGCAATGTTTACGTTCTCGAGTTTTGACTCATATCTCTTTCCCTAGCCACTCAGTAGCACACATAAGGCTGTGAAGGGGTTCGTCAATGTTTCAGGTCCATGTTGTCATAAAGGTAGGGTGACCAGGTATCCCGGATTAGCCGGGACAGTCCTGCTTTTTCAACAGCTGTCCCGGCTGATTTCAGGAAATTTATCTTATGGCCCGTTTTTTAGAGAGGGCCGACTAAAAACGGTGGGAGGTGCCTTTTTATGTTTCCCAAAGCAGGGACAGGTAGCAGCTGTTATAAGAAAGCAATTTAATTAACAGGCGTGCTACTGGCTTTAAAAATGGCATGTTATTTATGTTCTTACTGACTCTTCTATAATTCTCTGCTGAGGCGCGCTGTCATTCTGTGCGCTCAGTTGAATTAAAATTGTAGTTCTTCCACTTTTGGCTTTAAAATTCTGGTCAACCCACATAAAGGGGCAGCCACGGCTCGTGGAGGGAGTTCCGGTGGGGCAGAAAGGCGGGGCGGGGGAGGGGCAGAGTGGGGGTTGCTAAAAACCGGAATATGGATAATTGCAGGTAAGAAACCAATTTAATTAATAAAATGAATTTCGTAGCGCGCACTGCATCGCATTTTGCGATGCAGGGCGCACTACAAAATTTGTTTTATCAATGAAATTGGTTACTTACCTGCAATTATCCATATTCCGGGTTTTAGCACGCCCCACCCTGCCCCTCCCTCGCCCCGCCTTCCTGCCCCACCGTAGCTCCCTCCATGGGCCGCGGCTGTAAAGGGGGCAAGGATGGTTTGACGTCTCTTCCGCTGTCTTCGTCGCACAGTGGGGAATGGAAGTCCATGCGTCAGAGGATTGTATCTAATGACTAGATTTCATCCCCCCAACAGTTCTTCTGATAGAGTGACAGTTACATGTTAAAAAGAGACACTTTAAGGCAAAGGCCTCTCTCTCTCTCTCTCTCTCTCTCTCACTCTCTCTATGCTAAAATACACATTATTAACGTAGTAATTCATGTTAAAGTAGACCCAAACTAAGGCCTTGAAGAACTGAGAATTTTAAGAGTTGTATTTTAAACCAGGCGAAGGCCCATAGAGCATGAAAGCTGCAGTTCCATTGTTTTATAAGCAATAAAAGGATCTTATTACCTCATTTGCATTTCTAATTACAAACCGCGTTCTTGCGGCGGCAGCCTGCAGCTGAACTATCTTGTGTCAATACAGAATATAAGGAGAAAAAGTGTAAAATGTAATATATCTTTATATTAGTTTAGGTCCAAGTGCCGCATTAAGAAACATTTTGTGTTACCGGAGGAGGCGCTATCCATCCATTCCCACATGTAAGGCCTTTATTGCAGTGGAGAGCAGTGGTATTCAAACTTCCTAATGCCGTGCTCCCCCGTGTTAAAAAAATAAATCATCGGCTCCCCCCCTCACCTTTTCACAATTATTCTGCTAAATTGGCACGGTTTAATTATGTCTAAACATATTTAACCCCTTGCACGCTGATGACGGAACCGCTCCGTCATCAGCTGCGGGTGCGCTGTGCTGATGACGGAGCGGTTCCGTCATGGCCCGCTCGCCGCTCATGCGCGGCGCAAATTCCGTGCCTGCGCTGAGCGTTCTATTGAGCGGGGCGGGCCATGACGGAACCGCTCCGTCACAAGCACAGCCCAACCGCGGCTGGTGACGGAGCGGTTCCGTCACCAGCATGCGGCGGCCGCGCGGCCGCCCCGCCCCCTTAGCACTGCGGCGGAATAGCCGCCGCAGTGAAGGGGTTAAACATTGCAGTTATGTTCTGTTACCCCTTTAACACATACTCCCAGTCAGGATATATATGTTAGTGATGGCCCATTACAAAATGCCACACTACTGTTCATTTTTTATCACTTAAAACAAAGCGTGATGCTTCTCCTGGCCAGAGCCTGGCACTATCCCCCCCCCCCCCCCCCGATCATTTAAGCCACGCCCAGGGCGCCCTCCCCTCTCTCCGAGTTTGAAGACCTCTGGTAAAGAGGATGCATTCAATGTTGTGGTTTGAATGAGCATTACATGTTGTGACAGAGCTCACATGTGTGGTGTGTGTTTGCATAAGGGTAGCATGAAGACTGGTGCTACACGGGAGCTCATGGCCATTTCACAAGTGCAACTTCGCATTGGGGGGGGGGTGAAAGGTCCAGAAAGAATGCAAGTCGTGGGGCTGCGTCACAATATGCAGGTGCAGTGTCAGGGGCTTTGATGAGAGTATGACGCAACCTATTGAGAAGCAGTAGGGCAGATTTAATAAGATTTTATACTGTGAAGAATTGGGTCGTGCACTACCAGACGTGTCTTTGTAAATGACAGAAACTAGTCAATTCCTTCATATAAATCAATTCTTTTTTTTGGATTTTCCAGAACAAACATTGAACTTCAGCCAACGAGTTTCGTTCAAAACATTGAACTTCATCAGGGCATGCAAAAGTAATGGAAGATATTGGAGATCCAAGGTAAATGGTTACTCAATTGCTTAGTTGGTGGTGAAAAGTAACCGAATTGTCACAGCTCAAATAATAAATAAACTTAAATTTATGAATGGGCCTCCATGATAAGGGCACAGTATGTGCGCCTAATGCCGGGGGTCAGGAAGGCTCTTTCCTTACTTCTGGATACAAAGGTTTGGTAGTGTACCGCTCCAATTCTTTCAAAGTATTTCAACGACAGGTGTAGGACCTGTCTGTGCACACCACTACCAACTACTATTAACAATACTCGCAAAACGGATCGCAGCAGAGAGGTGCAGCTAACCAGGTCTGCCATTGGTTCTTGACATTGAAGATTTTATACTGTGTTTGCTTCAAAAGTGACTCAAATCGGCACACAATCTTTTTTGTCCAATTTACTTTCCAGCGCTAAACTTGTTTAGTGCTGGAAATAACGTGAAAGTAACATTTGCATTACTTAGTGCCAAGGGGTCCTACCATGGGCATTCCCATATGCTACCACCCAAGGTTTCTGAAGTTAAACCCAATTTATTAAATAAAGCAGGCAGGGTTTAGCATTTAGCGGCCGGCATGGTTCATGGGTGCGGGGGCAGGTGCAGGGGGTTGCACATGGAGGGGTAATCCCGCGGGGCATAGTTAAAAAAAAAATATTAAAACCTACCTTTTCCACCAGGTCCTGCATCGTCTCTGCTCCTGCTCCCCTGCCTCCGACAGGAAGCAGGCAGCCAGGCTCCCTCCCCTAAGCCAATCACAACACTGCATGCAGCGTTGTGATTGATCTGGAGCACCATGACACGGCTTTCAGCCAGGGGCTAGAGGGGTGGGCATGTTCTCCAGGGCAAAGTGCGCGTGGCTGGTTTGGGCTGCCCAAGAGGGTCGACCAAACAGTCTTTGCGCACTCATGAGTGGGTAAACCACTCCTCCCCTGCTCGGAGAGCAGAGCAGCCCCGTCCAGCCGCCCGCCCGCAAAGCAAACATAAAATGGTTATAACTAAAAGTTATTACCATTCTATGTTTTGGCTTCTCACACTTTGAGAAAGCAGTGGGGCGACCCTCCTGCGCCATAGTGGAGGAGCCGCCCCTAGAAAATAGCACACCCTTCAAGCAGAGGTTGTGAAGGAGAAATGCTTTTTTTGCCTTTATTTTCCGACTTTGCATGTGTGCTGCACTGTACAGCCCACTTACAAAGTAGGAACATTTTAAAAATTAGTCTAAGCATTGTATACGGTATCCTTCCAATACAAAACCTATGCTTGAATCACGTAGACACCCTTGCACTATGGTGCAAAGGTGTCTCAATGGCGCACGGCAGTTGATTTCAGCACCAGAGCTAGGGAAAGGGGAGGAGAGTCCCATATTTGAATACATTTGGCACTCTCCTGCTCTCTCCTTCTCACCAGCTCAGCATTTGAGGCTGCTGCACTGCACTGCATGAGAAATTGGTAAATCTGGCCCTGTGTGTTATGAGAGGCAAACATTACCTCAGCATGGACCGCATACTCCAGCTTCTCCCCCCCATGCCGCCTGCCCCACCGGATGTACGTCGTTACAACGCATGCTTTTATCACGCATGCCTTTACGACGCAACTTTTACAACGCAACCCATTATAACGCATAGTGCTTAGGGGTGCTGGATAGTGAATAGTTTAATTTACTATTCCAGCTCCAGTCCCCGTGGACACTAGGGAAGGTGTTGGATAGTAAATTAAATCTATTCCCTATCCTAGAGCGCCCCCAGCGCAATGCGTTGTAATGGTTTTTGTTGTAATAGTTGCATCGTAAAGCCACTGCGTTGTAAAAGTTGCGTTGTAAAGGATTTTTCCCGCCCCACCACCAAAGTCCCCATTGCCCCCATGGTTCCTTCTCACCCGACAGAGCTGTCGCTCCCCCCCCTCCCCTTCCCACGCCTTCCAACTCAGAAGCAGACCCGGACTGGCCATAGCGGGCATCAGGCAATCCCCCGGTGCGACACACGGGTGAGGGCCGGTTTTGGGCCCGTAGGGACCGTTTTTGTTACAGGGCCGTTTTTGTTACAGGGCCGTTTTTGCAGCATAGCTGCAAAATCGGCCCTGTACCAAAATCGGCCGAAAACCGGCCCGGCAAAACGCTCGGCGGCACCTTCAAACCCCCCCCCCCCCCTCCCCCCGAGTAGGGAGGGGGGACCGGCCGAGCACTTTGCCAGGGCTGGTTGTGGTTCCCAGTCCGGCCCTGCTCAGAAGCCCCAAACTGCTCAGCAGGTGGGCTTCATGGTCAGGATTTAGGGGAGATCTTCACTGCTGAAGGCTTTCACAGGGCTCCCCCAAAAGCTGCTCGCCTTCCCTTAGCTGCAATGGCTGCGAGATTTATGTGTGTTCGAAGTTTAAGAAAGTAGCTCGTTTTCCACGCTCACAGCATTTATCGGAGTTAAGCAGATTGGATGCTCTGTAAGCAAATAAAGTGGTTTACTTTTATGAGCTCGTTTGAGTCGCGCAGAAGAAAATATAAACTACAATAAAATGTTCTCTTTGGCAAAAAGTGCATTAAAGTGGAACTAGTTAAGGAAAGCGCTGAATGAAAGATAATGTCAGATGCAAACTCGAAATGTCAATTTCACCCCAAATGTAATCTAAAGCTGTTAGGGACCCTCCAACGTAACGAGATTAACAAAGAAATAAAGAATTGAGTGCGGTGTAGCTTTAAAATGTAGAAAGAGAGATAGAATTCATGTGTCTCAATTTCTAGGTAATCTTGGGCACAGTCTCTTGTGTGCAACTATCCCAGGCTCTCTCCTCCTCCAAATTTGAGGGTAGGTGCAGCAAACTGCACATAGTAACAATGTTAGGGCCATATTATCAAGAACGGGCGAGAACATTATCGCTGCTTTAGCAGTAGGAAACTGTCGCTAAAACGGCGACAATGGGCTTGATAATATGCCCTAGAGAATTTCAAGGTTCTGGTAAGAAGGACATCAAACCTGGGCTTCTATTGGAATTCTCTAGGGCATATTATCAAGCCCCTTATCGCCTCTTTAGCGGACGTTTCCTGCTGCTAAAGCGGCAATAATGTTACATCCGTTCTTGATAATATGGCTCTCAATTCTTCTAAAGTGAACGGCAACTCTAAGGTCAGCACGAGCCGTGGCACTTCCGGAGCAGAGGTCGGTGATCACTGAAGGCTCGAGACATGGCCCTGGCTCTGATTCAGCTCGAGGTCCCTTCAGACCCTCAAGCTCAAAATGGGCCAAGACTCGTCCCTTCTTCCTGCCATCCACGCTCTAACTTCATGCATCAAGAATGTAAGACAAAGCATTACATAAAACAGGAGCAAGACTCATTTAGTAGCTGAATTGAACATAGTAAAACCAGAAAACAAGGGCACAATCCCAAATTCCCTGCTTCGCAAAACTGTGTGATTCTAGGCAAGTATCTCTAGTGTGCTTGATTTAATATATATAGCCTTATAGCCCGCCGTAGCGGGCTATACCGGCTATTAAAGGCCCGCTACCGCGTTAAAGGCCCGTGCCAAAGGCGAGGGACTTTAACAAGGTAGTGGGACTTTAATAGCTGGCATAGCCCTGCTACCAAGGGTTATAAGGCTTTTAGAACAGTCTACCACTAGAGGGCAGGGTTTTCTAACAAATAAAACAAAGGCCTCTCGGAGCTCGAGGAGAATTAAATCCCCTCGAGCTCCGAGAGGCCTTTGTAAGACATTGGAATGTTGCTCTGCGGTCCTTTACCGGCTCGTAGAAGCAGGGAGAACTCCATTGTCTACAATGGAGCTCCCAACATTCCAATGTTCTAATAGGCTATAATGTTCCATGTATAATGAGAATTTACGACTTCTATAGGGTGTACATCACAACTGACTTGCTTCTTAGTTCACTAATGGCATTGTTGTCAGGGTGGAGGCCAGGAATGTTCCATCCATGTTCAAACTATCCCTTTGGCTAAACCCCTCTCACTGCAGTGACCTAACCTGATGTATGAAGGTGAAAAATTGCTGCATGTTAAAGAAAGATACTTTCCTTTTGCAAGAGAATGTATCATATTTATACGTGATGCTTGTTGCACGAATTACATGGCAAACATGTTTACGGCTTGGCTCGTTCACAGGCTCTCACAGCCAAGCCAGACCATTGGCTCGGCTCTCTCTGTTCATTTGTTGGTTCTCCCCACTCTGGCCCTGAGGAGTGACAACAATCGTCCTCATCCTCAATGTCTCTGGCAAAAATCTTAGCTGTAGTTACGGAGGATTCACCTTCAGTTCATTTAATAGGTAACTGAAAAGTGTTTGGGGACACACACAAGATTTGAATCACACACATGTGTCCTTCAGGGGCGTAGCTTCCAATGGTGCAGCAGGTGCAGTGGCACCATGGCACATAAGTCTAAGAGGGCCATATAAGCCTGATATTACTGTGCTTTACAATTCAAACAGCACCTAGGGGCAGCTAGGGGACTCATTTGCTTCCTTGCGCTAGGGCCCATGCCCCATTGGCTATGCTACTGATGTATATACAGTTTTTCTTTTCCTTGTATATCACCCTAATTTATAGTAATGTACCACCTCCTGTTGTCCAGTGGAGTAAACAGCGTTTCGCTTGCAAGCGGAACCTTACATGCCATAACAACGCGGTTGTTACAACAATGGCGTTGTTATTTCGCATACCACAACAACACTAGTCGGAAAAACGACTTGCGTTAAGGGGGAAGAAGGTGTTGGATTTAAAATCCAACACCTTCCCTAGTGTGCGCACAGACTGGAGTTGGAATAGTAAATTATACTATTCCAACATCCTGCGCCCCCTACAGGAAGTCGCTGTTCCGACTTGCGTTGTAACGGTATACCAGATAACAACGCGTCGTTGTAACGACCGAGTTGTTATGGCATGCGTTGTAAACGCATGCGAAAACGTTGTAAACGCATGCGAAAAAAAGGTATATATTCGTCCAGTGGTGCTTCCTTTAAGCACCTTTGTTTTTAATGGGAAAAATGGTCCGCCACTGTAGTGAGGACCGCTAATTCAGACAAAGGGATAACAAAGGGGTACAGACAACAATTGTTTATCATTACCATCACCAGAGAACATTTATAAAGCCTACTGTTCGGGGTAAGCCCACTCTAGGCACTGAGGGTAGCACCGACCTTCTCCGAGGGGATGTGCCTGGTGACATCGAGATTATGTCGCACGTGGACCCCCCAGAACATTCCTGGATGTAGGGCAGGTCTGGATCTTCCATATGCCCCTGGAGGAGAGTTCCTGGTCTCAGGTGCTGGTACCATGAAACGCTTTAGTTCTTATCAATAGTAATTGTGATAACTCAGAGCCTCAGAAGATATGCACCATTAGTCGTTTACTTCAACGTAGACGAGATCTGTGCACCTCTATTGGTTCACTTCATCATAGAAAGGATCCCCTGGTGCATGCAATAGGAAACTTTTAATCAAATCCTTTAATGTTCCAGCAGTTAGTGAGGCTCAAAGAGACTCTGTTTCCAGCATTTCAACCCCTGTGATAATTGCAGGAATCGCATTAATTATTTAAGAGTTTTCTATGGAGCTAATTGAAGCCTTGGGGTCCATAGATGACTGCACCCACTCTCCCATCACGTTTTTCTCCTGAAGTTTGCCCTGATTTCAGCTTCTGGCATCTCCATGTGGCTCCACTTCTCAGCAACCTCTGATGCTCTACTTTCCTTGTTCTTCCAGAGCCCCTCACTGCTGCAGGAAGTAGGGAAGAGTCTACAAAAGGTTCCCTCACCATTGCGCTTTATGAAGCATTATTCTCCAATGTTCTTGCCCAAGGCTGGTGGATTTTTGTTTGTTGGTTGTTGTTCTTTGGCGGGAGGTTGGTTGTAATCACCCAGCAGTTCCAGTAATGGGGAACTCTCCCACAAGTCCCTTCTCCACAAGTGTGAGTGTGATTGGGTTTGCTCTGTGAATCAGGGCGGTGTAAGATGTTGGAAGTATATGTGAGAAAAGGTCAAATGACCCCCTCTGCAGGTACAGCCTCCCTTATGGAATCTATGACATAATATCGACAGACAGAATATCTACATACAAAAATATCGACACAAAAATATCGAAATCAAAAATATCGGAGTCATATCTTCATAAAGGTAAGTACAAAAATATCGAAAAATTAATATCGTAGTACAAAAATATCGAAATTAAAAATATCGTTTTTTTAAATGTATTAATAATAATGTAAAAATAATTTTAAAATACATATAATTTTACAAATATTAAATAAAACATTAAAACATAATTAAAAAATTTAAACTAATACATATAAATTTAAAATAAATTAAAAACTCTACATATAAATTAACGCAAAAACTATTAAAACGCATGTATTTACAACGCATGTTTTTACAACGCAGGTACCTTTACAACGCATACCATTACAACGTAAGTATTGGAAAGTATATATTACTTTTTTTAATTTAAAAAAATTGAAAATAATATAATTTAATTTAATATAATTTAATGTAATTTATTTTTTTTTAATTTCATTTAATTCATTTAATTTAAATTTAATTTTATTTTATTTTTACCCTGTACCGCTGTACCCCAAAAACCCAAAACTGACCCTGAACCCTAAAAATTCCCCTGTACCCCAAAAACCCAAAACTGACCCTGAACCCTAAAAATACCCCTTTACCCAAGAACCCAAAACTGACCCTGAACCCTAAAAATACCCCTTTTCCCAAAACTGAAAACTGACCCTGAACCCTGAAAATACCAAAAACCCAAAACTGACCCTGAACCCTAAAAATACCCCTTTACCCAAAAACTGAAAACTGACCCTGAACCCTAAAAATACCCCTTTACCCAAAAACTGAAAACTGACCCTGAACCCTAAAAATACCCCTTTACCCAAAAACTGAAAACTGACCCTGAACCCTAAAAATACCGCTTTACCCAAAAACTGAAAACTGACCCTGAAGCCTAAAAATACCCCTTTACCCAAAAACTGAAAACTGACCCTGAACCCTAAAAATACCCCTTTACCCAAAAACTGAAAACTGACCCTGAACCCTAAAAATACCCCTTACCCAAAAACTGAAAACTGACCCTGAACCCTAAAAATACCCCTTTACCCAAAAACTGAAAACTGACCCTGAACACTAAAAATACCCTTTTACCCAAAAACTGAAAACTGACCCTGAACCCTAAAAATACCCCTTTAAAAAACTAAAACATATAAAATTTAAAATATAACTATATACTTACCTATACTTACGTTATAATGGTATGCGTTGTAAAGGTACCTGCGTTGTAAAAACATGCGTTGTAAACACATGCGTTGTAATGGTTTTTGCGTTGTAAATATGTCGTTGTAATGGTAGTGCATTGTAAAAGTTGCATTGTAAAGGTTGTTTCCCCGTTGGATAGCGTAGGGGTAAAAATTACTATTCCCACTCCAGAGGGTGCAACAATAGGGAAAGCGTTGGATAGCGTAAGGGTTTAAATTACTATTCCCACTCCAGAGGGTGCAACAGTAGGGAAAGCGTTGGATAGCATGGCGGTAAAAATTAATTCCCACACTACTCCCCCTTTAACACACAACACACTACACATATAAAAAAGACAATTAATATAAATTTCAATTAATCAATTAATAACAATTAATATTACTAAATTGATGTAATTATAAATGAACTAAATAACACATATTAATTACTAATTAATTAACAATAAATACCAAAAAAATACAATCTCTTTAATTAATTACATTTAATTATATCACACCCTATCCCCCTATAAACACACAACCCACTACACATAAATAAATCATATCATTTAAGCACTTAATAATTATTAATTATTATTTAACAATAACAAAAAATTAAATATATTAGCACATTAACTCTAAATAATTTAATTACATAATTAATATTATTTAATTACCAATTAATTATTAATTAACAATACCAAAACACATTAAATATATTAGCACATTAACTCTAAAT
Organism: Lissotriton helveticus; assembly: GCF_964261635.1. Taxonomy (NCBI): domain Eukaryota; kingdom Metazoa; phylum Chordata; class Amphibia; order Caudata; family Salamandridae; genus Lissotriton; species Lissotriton helveticus. Next base: position 99,983,915 of record NC_136068.1, read on the forward strand.
AATTTAATTACATAATTAATATTATTTAATTGCCAATTAAATATTAATTAACAATAACAATAAAGTAAATATATTAGCACATTAGCTGTAATTAATTTAATTTACTAATTAATATTATTTTTTCCCAATTAATTAATTAACAATGACAAAAAATTATATATATATAAAAAAATTACTCTAATTAATGTAATTAACAAACTCATATTAATTAATTAACAATTAATTATTAATTAAAATATGTACAAACTTATATTAATTAATTAACTAATTAATATTAATTAATTACCAATTAATTGTTAATTAAAAATATTTACAAACATATATTAATTAATTAATTATTATTAAATTACTTCCCACCCTATTCCCCTATAAACCCACAACTAAAACGCAAAAAGTAAACAAATTTACAAATTTTCAAACATACATTACAAAACATGTTTAACAAACATATAAACAACATAATAAAATACATAACACTAAACAAAATTTCGATATTAGTAAAATTCGATATTAGTAAGATACATACCTTAAAAAAACGATATTCTGTCTGTCGATATTTTGGACATCGATATTCTATACTATCGAAATTAAAACATCGATATTATTGTATGTCGATATTTTAATTTCGATATTTTGTCTCACTACCTCCCTTATGAGTTTCTGTTGTGGGCTCAGTTGCCCTAAAGACTCCTAGGCTCCAGGAGAAGCTCTAAGGTGTCTCTCCTCCCTAGGCCCAGTCTGAAGAACCAAAGCAGCCCTAGAAAAATGGTCCAACCAACCTTGCTCCATTTGTCTCCAAAAGCAATCTCTCTCTTTCCATCCATCCATCCACTCACTCTCTCTCCTTTCCTCTCTCTCTTCTTTCTCTCGGATTGCTTTCACTCTTCCAGCCCTTCCTCTCTTTCTCTTTCTCTTGAAGCCTCCCCATGGCTGTTGCAATTAACCTGGGTCAAGGAGCAGGGGAAAGTGATGAAGATATTAGGAGCAGCCCTGCAAGGCCTCCAGCCCTTCAGGGAAATGCCCAGTAAATAAAAGGTCTATCCAGTCATGCTCTGCTCCTTGCCTAACTGCACGCCTTTCTGCTCCATGGGCTTGGAAAGTGCAGGAGGAAAGCTTCTAATCTGCACCACACTGGCAGAAGGAGACAATAACTGCAAACATAGAGTTGGTTCCTCATGCTTTGCCTGGATTGGACAAAGGAGACCTAGATGCAGCCACCCTCTGACTCTCGGCTGTGGGTGAAATTCTGCAGGGGCGCCAAATCTTGCAGCGCTGCATTCAGTCTGATTGGCACTGGATTTCTGGCCCATTTGCTATGAACTGAGGGCCTCAGCCAGAGTTTCACTCCAGTACTTTGAAGACTCCTGAGATCAAAACCTGCATTGATCATTATGATATGCCGCATGTTTCACCTGGGCAAGGTGTCAGGCAGATATGGTGCCACTGCTACTTGATGTGTGATGTGTCGCCTGAGAGAAGACCCTTCTCAAGCCTGGGTGCCCACTGGTCCTGCCCACAGTGCCTCGAATTCCTCAAGAGAATCCACTGTACGCATTGGAGATGAAGAGCGATAATTGTAATGTTGAGTTGAGCTGGCTCCCAAGAGCGGAGACTTTTTGGTGGGTTTTCTCGACTGAACCACCAAGTAACCTTTTTTAATATGGGTGTCCCCCTTTCAGCATCCACAGCAGACACACCCTCCACCTGGCATGATGTAAGCACAGGTAAGACATTGAATGTATAATTCCCTCTCCTCTTTTGTGGTTAATATCTTCTTGGAAGGTTGCCCTCCATATTTGCCTGGCATTCTTCAGGCAGCAGTGAAAGCAGTCTAGATTGGTCCATGAAATCTTTCCTGGCAGCAGCAGTGCACACTCATTCGAAAGGAGAGCAACTCCTTTTAGTATGTAAACAGAGATGGTTTCCCTCTGAATGAGCATGCGCCAACGCCAAGAAAGAGTTCTTGGACCAACTATGGGGCATATTATCAAGAACGGCGTTAAAATTATCACCACTTTAGCTGCCGGAAACGGCTGCTAATGTGGCAATAATGGGCTTGACAATATGCCCTGGAGAATTCCAATTGACACTGATGTTCACACCAGAACCTGGGCTTCTATTGGAATTCTCCAGGGCATAATATCAAGTCCATTGTCGCCGCTTTAGCAGCAGTTTCATGCAGCTAAAGTGATGACAATTTTAACGCCCTTCTTGATAATATGCCCCTTAGAATGTAGTAAGCACTGGCCTATATTGTTCTTGGATCCTTTCAACTCCAATGGGTATGAAGAAGTCGAGCAAAGAGCCAGATTCTGTGCCATTGCTCCAAGGGTTTGTGGCTTCACCACAAGTTTTGTTTGTCATTTGTGGACTCATTCAGGTCCATTGCAAGTAATCAGTCTGGAGGTTAGATAGACTTCCAACCTCCTTCACTACCTAGATGGACTCCCCGTGGGCCACACCCATTGGTTCCATGTGGTTGTCGCCTGTTGTACTTGAGCTACATGTATCAGTACAATTTCTGTGGTACCCATCACCTCACAAGAAGACATCTCAGGTTTCCCTTTGCCTTGAACTAGAAATAGCCCTTTTAATACTGTAAGACAAATAGAGCCCTAGGTGTTTTGCACTTGTTGGCTAAGATCCTACCCTCGTCGCCAGTGTTATGATTGACGATGGGTGGGTGCAGTTATAGGTCACTAGAGGTACGCGGGAATATATGTAGAAGTATGTGTAACAATGTTATCAGTGGAGAAGATAGGTAATCAGTTTGTTCTGTGCCCTACCAGGTGCATGATGTTATTAACTCAGTCCAGAGGAAGCTTCTTCTGCTTCCAATGGACACATCCAACCCTGAGGGCCCACATGCCATCACACAAAGAAGCATGACAAGGCTTGACATCAAGACAAGAAAGAGACAACGTGGCAGGCGTGAGATGCAGTATTCCTCCGTTAGAGTCCATCGGGGGAACGTGTTCTTCACCCTTCAAGCCGGTCACTGAGAAAAGCCAGTGCTTAGAGGCAAGGATGGATCCTTCTCGCCCCCTGGTTTGACCTTTTCCCATTCATTTGTATTTTGCTAAATATTTGTTACAATACACATTATTTTAATACTTGTGTTGGCTCATAATTCAGCCTATTGGTTTTTTAAGGGTATTTCAACTTCAGCAGGGCTTTGGGACTTTGTGTTCAGATTCTAGGAGTTCTCTAACATGCAGGTCACAGCTTTTAGTTCTGTGAGGGCTTAGAGTGGGTAAAGCCCCCTTTGTTTTAAACTGGAAAGCTTAAACAACGTTGTTTATCTTTTTACTGCCATTACCTATATTAATTATTCCATTGTGTCACGTATGCTTTCCCAGAAGATCTGATTTCTCCTTTCCCCACTGCCATAAGGAGAGGGAGAGTTTTATCGAGTTGCTCCTTGTGCCCCATTGAAGAATTACTTCAGACTGGTTAGTCCTTAGGTCCAGCCAGGCATTTGTTAACTCAAGCCTAGTTAGATGGTATGCAAGAGTTCTCAGGGCTTCATCTCTTTTGGTTCTAAATTCCATCATAATGTCAAACATATGCCTTTTTGGTGTCAGGAAAGTAGTCAACTCCAAAAAGCCCACATTTGACTGAAAACCTGAGAAATCATACACAGTTCCTGATCCTCTGTCACCAATTTCTCTGCTTGAAAGTTGAGTTTAAGCCTTACACAGCTCAGTCAATGGACCTCACAGAGTTCCTCAAATGCAATTCCTTCCCGAACTGCAGAACGTCAATTTGCAGCTCACCCCCCCCCCTCATATTCACAGACACAGCTCAGTAAATGCGACTCAATCGCGAACTGCAGTATTCTCTGCCATTCCACAGCCAACATTCATGGGACTCTACCTAGGTACATACGTATTAGTTTACAGCAGACCCTCCCATTCCAGTAGTGACCTTTACAGACACAGCTCAATGAATGCAACTCAATCGTGGTCTGCAGGATTCTCTGTTATCCCAGTCAACCTTCCAACAAAGGGACTCTGCCAAGGTACATACACACTAGCTTGCAGAAGGCCCTCACATTCCAGTACTGACATCCACATAGAGACCTCATTCAATGCACCTCAGTGCACAAGTGCGGATCTGCAGCAAACCCGGCCATTGCAATACTGACATTCACAGACGTAGAGCGGTCCATGCACCTTGGTCCAGAAAGTCAGCATCCCTTTATTCTTCCAGCCGTGACACCTTCAGAGAGACCTCAGCAGGTGCACCTCAATCACTGCCACCGATTCCACCACAAACCTCTTCCGATGCGCCTCAGTGCGCTGTCTATTCCAGTAATAATCTGCACACACAGATCTGTCAATGCATCTCACTCCTGACCTGTAGAATCCTCTTCTCTACATTATTCCCAGGAACTCTGCTAAAGCTCCCCAGGGCTGACCTGCAAAAGACCCTTCCGCACTAGTTCTTGGATTTACACTCGGTGCACCTCAGCCGTGATCTGTGGAGCTGTCTTCCACCTCATGCTTGAAGACCCTGATCCATCTCTACCAATCACCTCAATGATGAGTTTCACAACCTTCTTCACTGTGTCTGCCAATCAGCCCTGGCTCCACCTCCATCAAAGCACCTCATCCTAGACCAATGTCTTAATATGGTGGTTATAGTACACAGTTCCTTGGGGAAGATTGGGTTGCCCTGTAGTGTAATAATATGAATGTGTTGTAGAACATGGAATTCAAAGGCCAGACCCAGCAATCTCGCTTGCTGTGGTTGATGGTAGGTCGTACGATGAGACCACTATGGAGACCATCACACAAGCAACACCCAAACTATAGACAATGCTATTGGTATTTTTGTAGGGCACTAATCTACCCTTAAGGTATCCAGGCACTCTGTAGCAGGTGTGTGGGACCAGCCCTGTCCATGAAAATGGTGACCTGGACAGGGAGCGAGGAGACAGCGTGAGTGCCGATTGTTAGAGACAGTCAAAAATTATAGAAGAACATGTGGAAATCAGTGGCAATATCTTTACATTTCCTGGGGAAAAGGTCAAGGATGTGGAATGAAATAAATTTTTCTCAGACCAATGTGAACAAGTAATGAGGAAAACACACTTCCCTTCACTGTATTTATTTTCAACATTACTGAATTTTTAAAAAAAACAAGTGGATAGAAATCTGATCCTAGGCCTTCCTCTTAACATCTCTCTTTGGCTACGCGGTCTGAGTCCTGATTTCAAGGACTACTTCCGCCATACATCTATTCTTCAGCAGTCCGTATAGGCCCATTTTGAGGTTCACGGTTACTGAAGGAGGTAGTATTGGTCCTAGAGTTAACAAATCCAGCATGTATCTCCATCCCAGTTCCTGGTCATTAGGAGTTTCCTGGCTCAACAACAGGGAATTACATGCAACAACACTCTGAATAACCTAGCTCATCCTCAGATGCAATTCCTGATTCCAGGCTCCTCCTCTGCCCACAATTGACTCCTGGGTTGAGCAGGAGGAAAATGTGCATGGAAAAGCATTTGGTTTTTCAAACTTGGAATCATGCGGGGTGGTATCTCCAGGGGAGATGCCGCTCCATGCAACGCAGAATGGACCCCTGCTTGCCCTGATGTTGGGGTATCTGTGCCCTTGCCGGTCATTACTCAAGCCCCCCTCTGAATATTTGCACATTTGAGAGCCCACGTGCTTGCTGCTTTCTATCATAGCCAGGGTGAATGTATGACGTTACAACACATACACTTTCAATGCATGCCTTTACAACACAGTTTTTCATCACAACATCATTTAAAACGCATTCTTTTACATAGCATGCCATTACATCTCATTTTCAGAAACTACCTTTACAACGAATTCCATTACATCACATTATACCTTTACAACGCATACCATTACAATGCATACCATTACATTGCATTTAAGGTAAGTGTTGGATAGTATAGGGTTAATAATTAATATTCTAACTCCAGTGAGTGCAACAGTAGGGTAAGTGTCGGATAGTGTAAAGGTACTGTGCGTTGTAATGGTATGCGTTGTAATGACCTGCGATGTAATGCCTGCATTGTAATGACATGCATTGTAATGATATGCGATGTGGTGACATGCAATGTAATGGCTGCGTTGTAATGACATGCGACGTAAAGGATGTTGCGATGTAATGACTGCTATGTAAAGGTAGTGCGATGTAATGACTGTGTTGTAAAGGTTGTTTCTCAGCCAGGGCTACTGGAATGAAGCAATTCTGTGGTCACAGATTTGATTAGGAAAAATAGTTTCCAATTCAAGGGGGTCATAAGTTACTAAAAACATTTGTTGCTACGCAATGGAGAGCTCTTAACAAAAGAAGGCTGGTCATCTTTCAATTGTGTATTGCTGCATTTAGATGCTAAACACTTAATAATGAATTTGAACTTTTGCACAGACAACGCTAACATGTGTAAAAAAGACAAATTAATGCAGTAATACTGTCACAAAACGTGCAGCAATATGCCGTATAATTTGCCTTTTCTTGACGCATAATTTACGGAACTCTGCTGTACAATTTGGTCCGCCCCTGTCGTATAATTTAAATGGCCTTGGATATAGTTGATTGGTGCTACTGGGTGTCTTCTCTGCAAAGACTCACTTTACAGGTGCTCTCTGCTCAAGGCCAGCAGAGATGACATAGAATTATTATATTGGTCAGAACCCCAGTCATTCCTTCTTCCTGATATTTCTCTATACTTTCTCCATGCTTGTAAATTCAGGCAGAAATAGAAAATCAGCAGGTAATTTCCAAAATTTCAAAAATGTGCAGCCATTTTTCAAAGTGTCTGAAAGCTGTAGAAACCGAAAACTTTGTTGGGAACTAATAAATCTGCATTATCTTCAGAAAAACGTCTGGCTCAGAGTTGGTCTCTCCCCGCTCATTTCTCTCTTTTGAGACCAAGGAACCTATTAAAGGTAGGTGACTTACTGCATGGTATTCCCTCCTCCTTTGAAATTCCCAACCCCAGGAGCATCTGTAACTCTGGTAGACAGACATACTCTAGATTAAGGAATATTGAAGAATAACATGCTGGTATTGGTCTTTCCAAACGGATTCTAGCATGGTTTGCCTGGTACCTCAGCTGCTTTCAGTCTCAGGTGAAATACTCCCTTGCGTGTTCCCGATCGGGCAAGTATCGAAAAAGAAGTTATGAGCCCCATCATGATTACTGGGCCCTAGGAATAAGGGATAGAAGAATTGTCCATAGAGCTCATTGACGGCTCTATATGAATGTATGTGTATGGGATTTCTATAGCACAAACCTAGCCAAAACACAGCTTAGTGCCGTACAATCCTCAAAGACGATGAAAAAGAGGAGACGAAGTTGGATTGGGGATGATTCATGCATTGTTATGTAGTGTTCTTTACAGAGGTGAGTCTTCTACTCTCCTAAACTGCAGCAGCGTTGGGCGCTCCTGATGTTTACGGGGATGTTGTTCACATTCTGGGTGCATAGATGGAAAAGCCCTGCTTTCTTGTTTGGCCTTTTTTACGCTTCTTAGGTTGCAGTCTGATGATGTCCTGGCTGTGGGTGTGCAGAGATCCATCAAAGATGTTGAACTTGTCTGCAAGGAAAGCAGGGGTGCTGGCTCTGCGTGACTACAGAAAAGGGCAGAAGTTTGGAGTCAGAGACGGGAATCAACAACCCACAAAGCTGTTGCAGGAGGTCCATAAAAATAAAATACCAGAAGGAAGAGGGAATCAGCATGCCACAGAACTTGGAGAACTGAATCAATAGATCCTTTCACACAAAGTGTCCAGATCTTTGTTTTGAAGGTCATGTGTAATTTGTGTGTTGTATTCGTTTGCAGTCCTTTTGCCATTACTTTTCTTAGTACTTTTTCCATCTTTTTCCAAATCCCTTTTTGTCATTAATTTTGTCATGACTTTTCCCATCACTTTTCACTCAGTTCAGAAGCTGGAGGGAATTTGTTACAAAGAAACAGGCATTCTGCTGCGAAAACGTTTCCCTTTCTGCTGTGAAAAAGGTGTTTCCAACCTACAAATGGTGGTGAGTAAGTAAAGTTGGTAAAATGCAAAGGAAAAGAACCATTCCACATGACTCTATATACATTCAAAAGATTTCACCTAGAAGGGGGGTGCACTTATTATCCGAGGAATACTCTTCTTAACTTTTAAAAATTACAAGTTCAAGACAAGGATATAATCTAAGGACAGAATTAATTGTGATGCAGGGCGACCTCCCACCATAGAGACAAATTCTGAGCAGGGGCTGGAAAAATTCAGGACAAAGGGTCAGAATTCAGAATTCAGAACAAAAAGTTAATTTTAAAGACAGTACTGTGTACGTCAATCAATAAAATAATAGTAAATAAAAAAGTCCCCAGCCACTCCCGCACACCCTCTGTTGTCCATGTACTTCCACATTTCCCACCTCTGTTGTCAGCTTTCTTCCCCTGCCCCTCCTACCGACCATGCTTTGTCAGCGTGCTGCCCCATTGCCTCCCGCCAGCTTCGTGCCCCAGCCCCTCCTGCCCACCCACCCCCGGTTGTCAGCTTGCTGTCCCAGCCCATGCCGCCCACACTCCATTGTTAGTTTGCTGCCCCATTCCTTCCTGCCCACCATCTTTTATCAGCTTGTGCCCCACAACTCCTGCCAATCATCCGTTGTCATCTTGCTGCCTCATTGACTCCTACCACCCTCTCTTGCCAGCTTGCTGCCTCATTGACTCCTACCACCCTCTGTTGCCAGCTTGCTGCCTCATTGACTCCTACCACCCTCCGGTGTCAGCTTGCTGCCTCATTGAATCCTACCACCCTCTGTTGGCCAGCTTGCTGCCTCATTGACTCCTACCACCCTCTGTTGCCAGCTTGCTGCCTAATTGACTACTATCACCCTCTGTTGTCAGCTTGCTGCCTCATTGACTCCTACCACCCTCTGTTGTCAGCTTGCTCCCTCATTGACTCCTACCACCCTCCGGTGTCAGCTTGCTGCCGCATTGATTCCTACCACCCTCCGGTGTCAGCTTGCTGCCTCACTGACTCCTACCACCCTCTGTTGTCAGCTTGCTCCCTCATTGACGCCTACCACCCTCTGGTGTCAGCTTGCTGCCTCATTGACGCCTACCACCCTCTGGTGTCAGCTTGCTGCCTCATTGACGCCTACCACCCTCTGGTGTCAACTTGCTGCCTCATTGACTCCTACCACCCTCCGGTGTCAGCTTGCTGCCTCATTGACTCCTACCACCCTCTAGTGTCAGCTTGGTGCCTCATTGACTCCTACCACCCTGTGTTGTCAGCTTGCTCCCTCATTGACTCCTACCACCCTCTGGTGTCAGCTTGCTGCCTCATTGACTCCTACCACCCTCTGTTGCCAGCTTGCTGCCTCATTGACTCCTACCACCCTCTGTTGTCAGCTTGCTCCCTCATTGACTCCTACCACCCTCTGGTGTCAGCATGCTGCCTCATTGACTCCTACCACCCTCTGTTGTCAGCTTGCTGCCTCATTGACTCCTAGCACCCTCTGTTGTCAGCTTGCTCCCTCATTGACTCCTACCACCCTCCGGTGTCAGCTTGCTGCCTCATTGATTCCTACCACCCTCTGTTGTCAGCTTGCTGCCTCATTGACTCCTACCACCCTCTGTTGTCAGCTTGTTCCCTCATTGACGCCTACCACCCTCTGGTGTCAACTTACTGCCTCATTGACTCCTACCACCCTCCGGTGTCAGCTTGCTGCCTCATTGACTTCTACCACCCTCTGGTGTCAGCTTGCTCCCTCATTGACTCCTACCACCCTCTGGTGTCAGCTTGCTGCCTCATTGACTCCTACCACCCTCTGGTGGCAGCTTGCTGCCTCGTTGACTCCTACCACCCTCTGTTGCCAGCTTGCTGCCTCATTGACTCCTACCACCCTCCGGTGTCAGCTTGCTGCCTCATTGACTCCTACCACCCTCCGGTGTCAGCTTGCTGCCTCATTGACCCCTACCACCCTCTGATGTCAGCTTGCTGTCTTATTGACTCCTACCACCCTCTGGTGTCAGCTTGCTGCCTCATTGACTCCTACCACCCTCTGGTGTCAGCTTGCTGCCCCACCACTTCTGCCAATCATCTGTTGTCAGCTTGCTGCCTCATTGACTCCTACCACCCTCTGGTGTCAGCTTGCTGCCTCATTGACTCCTACCACCCTCTGGTGTCAGCTTGCTGCCCCACCACTTCTGCCAATCATCTGTTGTCAGTTTGCTGCCTCATTGACTCCTACCACCCTCTGGTGTCAGCTTGCTGCCTTATTGACTCCTACCACCCTCTGGTGTCAGCTTGCTGCCTCATTGACTCCTACCACCCTCTGGTGTCAGCTTGCTGCCCCACCACTCCTGCCAATCATCTGTTGTCAGCTTGCTGCCTCATTGACTTCTACCACCCTCTGGTGTCAGCTTGCTGCCTCATTGACTCCTACCACCCTCTGGTGTCAGCGTGTGCCCCCCCACTCCTGCCAATCATCTTATGACAGCTTGCTGCCTCATCGCCTCCCACATCCCTCTGGTGTCAGCTTGCTTCCTCTGTCCCTCCTGATCACTGTCTATTGTCCGTTCGTCTCCCCAGCCCCTTCCATCCACCCTCCATTCTTCATGTGCTTCCCGACTATCTCTTGAGTGTCCTCTCCCAACCCGCATCTCCCTCTACCGCCCGCCCTCCCTCTCTCTGTGTTGGCTCGTCCTCCGACTCATTCCCCTTTGAGTTTTTTTTAATGCTGGATGCATTTCTTTTTAATTATTTTTAGCTATGTTACACATCAGCCACACTGCTGCACAGCATGGCTAAAGATCATTGCCAAAGCCAATAGCTCTCTGAGGTGAGACCTATTGGCTCTGCCAATGCTTGTTTTCTGTTGGAAAGTCAAGGTTAAAACAGCTCAGTAGGGGAGAGGACAGAGATAGCCTTTCAAATGCAAATGTGATCATCTCACTGCTAATAGCCTATCATTAACGCTCCTTGTAATGACAAAGGGCGTTATTTACCAGAACAAAGCAAGCAGCAACAACTGAATTAGCTCTAAGAAACACCAACAGCGGCAACAATGTGCTTGCACCCCTCTGGCCCAGCCCTTCTTCAGGCTAGAGGTAAAATAGAATCATGGACAAAAGGCACCCGTAAGGGACCACTCGTGCCTTCACGGACATGACACACAAATTCAGGACAGGCCGTGGACAATGCGGTGGCCACCCTATTGTGACATCAGGCGTCATTTATAGCAAGGCACCCTGGCCGTCATCTGGGTATGGAGGCAATTTAGGTGTGGCCTCCATATAGGCAGACTATTCCTCTGATGCAGCTCTCACGTTCTTGTTGGGACACATTTTGGGGACACAAAATCATGGTAGCAGTGCCAGGGGAGAGGGGATGTATGATGGTACGATGCGTATCATCACAACGCGTGCTTTAACAACGCGTCCCTTACAACGCAAGTCGTTACCACGACTTGCGTTGGGGGCGCGGATTGAGAATATTATCATTTATTATTCTAACACCAGTCCCCGTGGACACTAGGGAAGGTGTTGGAATAGTAAATATACTATTCTTAATCCTCTAGCACCCTCCAGCGCAAGTCGTGGTTACGACTTGCGTTGTAATGGACGCGTTGTTAAAGCCTTGCGGAGTAAAATCCGCGTGGTAAAGGATGTTTCCGGGGAGAGGAGTTCGCTTAACGGCTAGGGCGGTCAACCTCTAATCTGGGGAACAGGGTTCGAGTCTTGGCAAAGACGCGCAACATCCTGTGATTCTGATCAAATTACTTAATCTCCCCGGACCTAAAAAAAATGTATGTGTCCTCATGTAACGTAATCTGGGGAACCAGGTTTCGGCAGGGACACCACCTATATGTTTTTTGAGGCATGGCTCACTGGTACGTTGCTCAGTTCCCCTAAGACTATTCCTCCATGAAGAGAAATCAGTTTATATTTTTGGCAGATATGAGATGGGCATGGAAGGATAGTTCTAAAGTATGCACGCATATATTGTCTTTGATTTATAAAAGTTAGTAGATGTGAAATATGCAAGTGTACACGATTACTCTGCGCAATGCATCCGCCCAACAAGCATACGTAAATTCTGACTGCGACTAGACAAATAGGTCCACTTGGGAGAGTTGGCAGTAGCAGTTTTCGCATGCAATGTGCTTTCTAGAGTCCCATGCTCTTTGGACATGTGGATCGTGACAATGTTCTTTACATGATACCACGCACCCACACTCACCACTGCGGCGTTCCTCTGAAAAGATCTCCAATAAAGACCCCTCTCGCGGAGCCCAGGGGGGACAGCAGCGCCACCCAGACGAGGAGCAACGCACAATGATGAAGCATGACACCCTTATGGGTGTGTGAGGGCACTTCTCTAACAAGGAGGAATTACCCCCTTTCCCTTTTATATCCAATCAGAAACCTTTAAAGGAGTTAGGCTTTCCTTCACCTGTACTTCAAGCGGCCAAATAGGCAAGCTATTTTCTAGGAACATTTACCCTCCAGTGATTGACACAACTTTATCCCCCAACCAGTACTGGGCCAGGAGGCCCCTGTGCAAAGTGATTGAGAAAGGGGGCGGGACCTCCAACCACGTCTCAATAATCTGGATGTGGGGGAAATACTTGTCGCAACAATAGGAGTTTTTGGCCCCTAATGACCCTCAGCAGCCAAGGGGACATCATTCGGGGTGGATGAGCAATACTCAGCCTGCTCACGGAACTCTCTGGAATTTGGTGGCGTTTTCAGCAACTCCACACAATTCCGTGAGGTGAAACTCGTTTAGCTCCGCCCAGGCCTCGTTTTTTATTTCCTGTGTTGCATCGGTCAGTGGGCTAACTTTAAACAAGTCACTTTTGGGTCTACTCAAACAGGAACAGTCCAGCCGTGTTATGTCCCCTCTCAACAGAAACACCAGCAACTCAGGCTGGTCTCTGGCTTGTTAAGCTTCTTCAGAGACATGTAAGATTGTGTCCTGTGACATAGTGTGCCCTGTGGCACATCAAATGCAAAAACAATTGATGGACGGAATGCAGAACAATGTCATACATTCACCCCAGTACAGAGATCTGGGCCTAAATCCATCGTTTTTTTGCTCACCATGCCATTCCAGTTTGGACCCAGCCAAATACAAATCAGTCTTGACCCTGCACCCAATGGGAACAGTCCAGCCCGCACTGCCAAGCCAGGTCCTCCCTGGACTGGAAACAAGCATCCAAGGAACGGTTTCGGGCTTTCAGCCCTCATCAGGCAGGATGGCTTGACTCCAGTGGCGTGGCATCTCCATTGTACTTAACGAGTTCCACTGAGCAGAAGAAAAATGTGAAGGGTATGATGTCACTTTGTATTCAAATTAGAAAGAGATCCTTATACATTCCCTTTCTGCCAGGGGCCCCCAAACTCCCTGGCTGTGGTTGGCAAATGCCTCCTTGGCCTGGGGCAGGGAAGCGCCCCGCGACTGCTGAAGATGCGCTTTCAGCTTATCCCCACGGTGCAGTGAATTTGCAGTGGGGAAACCGGAGCCTGGCCTGCAAGCCTTACAGTGCAATATTCAGCTGCAATGCTTCCCCTCCTTGAAAGCCAGGAAACTGCAGATTTTACTCCACCCTTGCGGTAGAGAAAAAAAGCATCTTCAATTTCACCACGTGTGGGTTTTTTGTCTGAAAGTGGAGCTGAGGACAGCAGATTTGTGTTGTAGGGCAGGAGAGACCGGTGGATGCTTTAATAACCTGGAAAAGGGCAGAGTGGCTGGTACTGTAGCATTTGTATAGTGTTTGCTACCTCTATGTGAAAGGCTTAAATGCATATCCACACTGAGGGGTGCAACGGGGGCCCCTTATGGCTGACCAGCTGCAAACAAATAAAACACTCAGAAGCAGCAAGGCAGTTAGGTAATGGGTAACAGGGGCCCCCGCACCTTACCTTGATTTGGGGGGCCCACTGAGGTTTGGTTACGCCACTGACTGATAGCTTGCGGCACCCATTGGGTGTGTGTTTGGAAGTGTGTCGCCAATTCAGTCTGTAGGTGGTGTGACTTCCTGTTTGTGTGGACACCGCCCCTTCCCTTTCTTACCCCTGGTCATAGAATAGCATCTCAGAGCTGTCAATATCTTTTTCCTCTTCTCCAGACATAGCTGCACACGATGCCCCTCAATCCTAACTTGCAGGACCCCACCCAGTGGCGTAGCTAAACCTGAACCCGCCCATGGTGGCCCCTGCGTTTGCCACTCCGTGGTGGCTGTATGTGAGAGCGGGAAGGGGGGTGGTGGTGCCAGCGAATCAGCAACGGGTGCAGGTGAGGGGCAGGTTTGCTGGCGATTCTGCCCCATGATGGCCGCCGGTGAGGTAGGGAGGCTGCCGCCCCCAAAACTCGTGCCGCCCAGGCTGAAACTCCCCCCCACACCTCCCCTTGCTATGCCACTGACCCTGAATATATGTCGTTATCACGCAGTCTTTTTCACTACAGGGAATTACAACGCGGTCATTACAACGACTACGTTGTAATTCCGCATACTATTACCCCGCAAGTTGTTACAACGACTTGCGGAGTAATGGTATGCAGAATTAAAACGCGGTCGTTGTAACGACCGCGTTGTAATTCCCTGTGGGGAAAAAGTTTCGCGGTAAACGTTGTTTACACTGACCCCACCTGCACCCTACTGAGATCAACACACAGGGGCTGATTCACAGAACTAACTTAAGACAAAATCCTAAATTTAGTACTTTTGGTATTCACAGAAGTTAGGATTTTGTCTTAAGACAGACTTAAGACTGTCTTAAGACAGAATCCTAACTTCTGTGAATACCAAAAGTAGTAAGTTTAGGATTTTGTCTTAAGTTAGTTCAGTGAATCGGGCCCTCTGCTTTTCCGATGTTCCTTAGTCCTGACCTGCAGTTTCCCCTGTTGCAACCAGGGCCACTGGAATTATGTGGCTGGAAAGGATCAAATTATGTGGCAGGGTTGAATAGGCTTTATGGCAGGAAAAGGCAAATAATGCTGTGTATAATCTGTTATCACTATGGTGCACTAGTAATTCAAGGTAGTTGAATTCCATCTTGCTATAGTTGAGTTTGAATGATAAATCTGAATTCTGATTGTTATGCAAACCCAGGAACTCTTTATGGACTAATGCTGGTCCAATCATGAAAACATAATTGAGGTAACAGTGCTATAGGAAGTCAGGTTGCTCATTGGAGCAAATGCTCCCACCACTGTGCAAAACGAGAGTCTAGTTAGGCAGGCACTGTTTCTCTAAGAAAGCCCTGTTTACCACTTAGACGAAGGACCGAGGTGGAACTCTACATAAGAAAAATACACATTAATGATCAGTGGCAATAACACAACTCTATGTAACATTTAGTAAAACTTCATAAATCTATTTAGTAGATTTAAAACCATGGGGTCTATTAGGATGGCGGACGGATGGCCACCGCCAGGCCGACGGTGGCAACCGCCGGACGGGTGGCGGACATCCGCCCACGATCACAACTCGGAAAACCGCCGGTCCCATTAGCATGGCGGTGACGACCGCAGCAGTGAGATATTCTGCCTGCCACTTTTCTGCCGATAGCAGTCCGCAAGCCTGCCTAGCAGGCGGAACTGGACCGCTACAATGGTGCCGGTGCAGGTCCAGGCACCGCCAGCTTGATTATGATGCTGGCGGTAGCCAGCCTTTCCGCGGCGGTGGGACCGCCATGGAAAGGCATGCAGAGAATGTCTCCGGGGGCCCATTGCAGGCCCCCAATGTTTTGGGGGATGTGGGTGGACTGGCTAAGGGGTACCCCCTACATGTCCTTGTGCCAGGTGGCAGACACTGTGCAGTGCCTGCCATGCAGTGCAAGGATATGCAGGGCATGATAGAATCTCCTCTGACCCTTCTGAGTCTGCCTAAGCGAGATGATGTTGCCCTGTCCTCTCAGTTACAAATTCTGTTTTTGGTGTTGATACCAGAATCTTTGCCTTCCACTGGAGAGTTTTATTCCAGATATAAGCTCACAGTGAACCACTGGCTTGTTGCCTAATCTGTTTTAAAATTGTGCTATTAAATATGTGACTTGGCCCCATTTTTTCAACATTTCTTTCATGGGAGAAATCTACACTACCAGTCATGGCTTGCGTGACTCGCGGGTGGAGGGGTCACGCCAGTGATTCGCGTGGGGGGGTTTAGAAAGCTTTTCTTAAACTTACCGTACCGGGTCCAGCGCCGCCTCTGCTCATGGCCGGGTCCCACGCCCACATTCTCCTGGAACGGGAAGAATGCATCTTCCCTCCCCTCCGCTAAGCCAATCACAACACAGGCCAGCAAAATTGCTATTGGACACCTTGTAACTAACTGCTGAATTCAGCATATTTACCACAATTGTTGATTTGTATTTTTGACACATAACTGGAATGACTCTAGAATCATGTGCTAGAACAGGACCCTTGTCCGCCAAGTTTGCATCACCGACCTGCAAGATCTAGAAAACAGACCTTGAACAGGATGGAACCCTGAGCTACAAGTCACTAAATGCAAGCTAAATATCTCTGGAATAGAATAGCAGACACATCCCAGGGGCATTTTCCTCATCACAGAGTGACCACAGGGGTGAGAGACCATCCCATGAAGGGCTCGCCAACATGCAGCTCCACCCCTCCAATCACTGCCCATCTTTGATAGAAGCATCAGCCTATCACCTTCCATGTTCCAGTTGCAAACCATTGCCCATGAGGCAGTGTATCCTTTCTCTGCTTGCTTCAGCGCTACCCTCAGTAGACCAATGGCCATCACTTATGAAATAAACTTCATCTTCTGACTTAGTTTTTATCAATCTAGTCCCAGCTTCCAAATTATTGAAGCCCAAGATGTTGCTTTATAATGGGATTTTCTTTCTAGGACAGTTGGGGCAACACAGACAAAGCTGTCCAGCGAATACTAAACCCCCTTCTCTAATAAAAATCCTTCCAAATTGGCTTTGCCAAGCCTTCTTTCTAACACTAGTCTTGGTCTGCAGGTCAGAAAGGAACAAGTATTTACAATCCAACGGTCTTGCCTTTACAAAAGTTAGAGCTATTGGCATTGTAAATGACACATTTTTTATTTATGTGTTGGTTTTGAAAACAGATAAATGAATGGCATTGTCATTTACGATGCCAATAACTTAATCTCTCGCAAATGCGAGACCTATTGCGCGCACACACACACACACACACACACACACACACACACACACACACACAGAGCCACACACACACACACATAGATGTGGTGGATCTGGTGGTGGTGGATCTGGTGGATGTGGTGGTGGTGGATTTGGTGGATTTGGTGGATGTGGTGGTGGTGGATGTGGTGGTGGATGATGTGGTGGTGGTGGCTGTGGTGGTGGTGAATGTGGTGGTGGTGGATATGGTGATGGTGGATGTGGTGGTGGTGGATTCTGTGGTGGTGGATGCGGTGGTGGATGTGGTGGTGGATGTGGTGGTGATGGATGTGGTGGTGGTGGATGTGGTAGTGGGGGATGTGGTGGTGGATGTGGTGGTGGACGTGGTGGTGGTGGTGGATGTGGTGGATGTGGTGGTGGTGGATGTGGTGGATGTGGTGGATGTGGTGGTTGTGGTGGTGGGTGTGGTGGTGGTGGATGTGGTTGTGGTTGTGGAGGTGGATGTGGTGGTGGATGTGGATGTGGTGGTGGATGTGGTGGTGGTGGATGTGGTGGTGGTGGATGTGGTGGATGTGGTGGTGGTGGATGTGGTGGTGGTGGATGTGGTGGATGTGGTGGTTGTGGTGATGGTGGATGTGGTGGATGTGCTTGTGGATGTGGTGGTGGATGTGGTGGTGGATGTGGTGGTGATGGTGGATGTGGTGGTGGTGGATGTGGTGGATTTAATGGTAGTGGATGTGGTGGTGGTGCATGTGGTGGTGGATGTGGTGGTGGATGTGGTGGTGGATGTGAAGGATGTGTTGGTGGTGGATGTGGTGGTGGTGGATGTGGTGGTGGATGTGGTGGTGGTGGATGTGGTGGTGGATGTGGTGGTGGATGTGGTGGTGATGGTGGATGTTTTGGTGGATGTGGTGGTGGATGTGATGGATGTGGTGGATGTGGTGGTGGATGTGGATGTGTTGGTGGATGTGGTGGTGGATGGGGTGGTGGTGGTGGTGAATCTGGTGGTGGTGGTGGTGGATGTGGTGGTCGATGTGGTGGTAGATGTGGTGGATGTGGTGGCGGTGGATGTGGTGATGGATGTGGTGGATGTGGTGGTGGTGGATGTGGTGGATGTGGATGTGGTGGATGTGGTGGTGGTGGATGAGGTGGTGGTGGATGTGGTGGTGGATGTGGTGGAGGTGGATGTGGTGGAGGTGGTGGATGTGGTGGTGGTGGTGGATGTGGTGGTGGTGGTGCATGTGGTGGTGGATGTGGGGGTGGTGGATGTAGTGGATGTGGTGGTGGATGTGGTGGATGTGGTGGTGGATGTGGTAGTGGTGGTGGATGTGGTGGTTGCCGAAAGATAATCTCGGCTATCTGCGGGCAGTCTTGTAAAACCTCCAGATTAAGATGCAATGCCTGCTCAGCGCCAGGGCTTCGCAGGAAAGATGCAATATTTCCTCAAGGCTTCAGGTTGTCACGCAGGCTGCTATAGGGCCACGGTGAACAGGTTCAATATGTTTGTTTAAAGAGGCTTAATGTTCTTGTTGGACAGACAGTGCCACCTGCTCGGTTGAAGGGGTGCCTTCCTGCGAACATACCCCAAACCTGGCAATCCCACCAGAGCTGAAATCACCCCTGTGAGAAACTGTCGAGCAATCAATCACCTGAGACAAGCATAACTGAAACCCTCCAACCTGTCATTTTTATCGTACGCTAATGCGAGCGAGCAAAGGGCTGCCCACCAAGGGGTCGAGTCAATAAAACCACAAACGCATGCAGAGCTTCTGTGATCATTCTAGACTTGTGCGATCTTCACACATTCACAGTTAAGTAAAATAATCCCCTAGTCGGGTCTCTATAGTCAGTCATCCAACGTAAAATGTGCTCACATCCTCATCTTTTTTTTTCACCCATTTGTTCATCTTTGCTTAAAGTATTGGAAAGCTGTACAAGGCAGCCATGCATGGTGCAAACAACAGTTGCTAACAGCAGCAATATGTCAGATACCTTTTTTCTCCTGGCCCTGTTCAGTGACTTCCTCGGCTGCAGTTTCCATGGCTGGCTTCATCCCATCCACCAAAATTGCACAGCCTTTTGTCTCTAAGCCCCGTCCTTTTCAGACTGGGCGCCCCGCCTTCCTGCTGGGGTAAAAGGTTCCTTATCTTCTTTATGGGGCCATCTGGACCCATAAAGAAGATAAGAAGCATTTTACACCAGCAGTAAATCAGGGAAGTCAATCTAAAAAAGTCGGGGCTTAAAGAGAAAGAAGAACGTCACCAGGACCTCTTCTCCAATGGCTGGCCACCGTTTAGGAGGCCAGCCAATGGAGAAGAGGGGCGGGGCTTAACCTCACTAGTGATGTTCTCTCTATCTCATTAAGTCTCGCCGGAGAGATTGCGCAAGCGCAGCCTTCGCAGGCTGAGACCTAAAAATCATTTTGCAATGGTTGTGCAAAGTGGCATATGCCACAAAAGCTAGGCATGTACTGACGTGCCAGGTGACATGTCACTTAACCCCCTTTTAAACAGAGTGGAGAAAAACATCCGCTGTCTCTTTAAGAAATGCAGCTCTTTCGTGCAGCTGAAGCATTTTTATAAAAGATGGTCCTCCAGCTGCGGTCCATGCAGGTAACAGCAGTGGGGCAGTGGGGCCAGGAAAGGGGAGATTTTGAGGGATGATGAAGAGGGAAATTTAAATAAATAAACAATTTTCCCGCTGTATTGTCCCTCGAAATCCCCCCTTACCTGGCCCCATCGCTGTTACCTGCAAGGACCGCGGCTGTGGTCCACTGTTATTAAGAGACAGCAAAATGTTTAAGTAATACACAAGTTCACCTAGACAATGTGGATTTTTTAACAGATAGTTCACGAGCTGCAGAGAACACAGCTCGGAAACAGAGAGAGGAAACCACAGCTTGCATTTACAGACATGTTCTTTATATAGCACGTGTTCCAGGAGACATTACGAATTACATGCACGTACTTTAGACACTGACACTGCATAAAAACAGGTGCGCTGTACTCTGCGTGAGAGCACGTATTCATGATGTCCCAGCAAATCCCGGGCATCTGCTCAGCCTTTGTGACGCTCTTCAAATCTCAGCCTTGGGCACTCTTCGTACGGCTTCCACCTAGCCAGTTTTTCCTGTGCATGGCGGGTATTTTTATGTCAAGGTCTGTTAAACAAGCATTGCGAAGCAAATAGACTCACCTACGCGAAAGTTATTTACTTTGTTATCTTTTTATTCTGCAATATTGTACAGCAGCGCGGCGGCTACAGCGTGACTTTAAAAGTGCTATGGTGCGATCAGTGCTGGCCATGTCATAGTGCTTTTTGGGTCAAGCCTAGGCAGCACATGCGCTGCTCTACAAGGCGTGCTGTATTAGAGTATGGACTTGAAGCCCCGCCCACTCTCCGCCCATATTTTTCATTGCCTTGTGTCATTGTCCTTCGTAAATGCTGGCTTCTGATTCCTAAATAGGATTGTTAGTCCCGCCTTATAACCACCTTGTCTTCATTTGTATCCTTGGACTGGCCCTTTTACTTCTGTTACTACACGGTATGTTTATTTTAGTCTGTAAGTACTATTTTCTCTAATGAGTTTCTGGTCCTGCAGGCCCTACGTGCAGTGCGCCATGCGCGCTTTCACTTTCAAAGCTGCCCAAGACAATTGCGGCTGCTGCTTTGCAATGAAAATATTTGCAATGAAATAGGTCTTGCATTTACGAGAGGTTGAGCTATTGCCAATATAAATGCCAGTAGCTTAAACTCTTGCAAATGTGAGACCTATTGCATTACAAATATTCTTTTTCAAAGCGCCTCGTACCGCACTTTCACTTTCTTTAGGCGAGGCTCGTCCAAAAATTTCCGATTACAAAAATTGCATTTGCAATGCAATAGTTCTCGCATTTGCGAGAGTTTAAGCTATTGACATTGTCATTTACAATGCCAATAGCTCAAACTCTCTTAAATGCGAGACCTATTGCATTGCAAATGCTTGTTTAAACTTTCAGCCATGGTGCTGTACGACAAAGCTATAAAAAGAACATTGACCAAGCCAAACAGCTCTCCCATAGACGAAATCTAGTTGGCTTAGACAATGTTTTACTTTTCTTGTGGGATGGGAGGGGGCAAACAACAATGCGGGGCAGGAGAGAGAGGGCCGGCCACAACGTGAGATGGGATGGGAGGGTGAGAGGTGGCAACCAACAAAGAGGCAGGGCACCACAGCTAAAGTAAAAGGTAGAAAACAAAATGTTAGAAAAAGAAGCGATATGACACGGCCAGTGCTGGTCTCGTCACAACGCTTTTTTTGTTATGGTGGTTAGGGTCCAAAATGGACAGCCCCAAGCCCAGCATTACTTCAGGTAGTCAAATATATTGGCACTCTGTGCTCCTTAGGGCTAGCTCTATGCCTACCAGGAACAAGTTCAGGGACTTAATCCAACATTCTGCAGCCCTTGCAGTGCAGAAGGGCCTCAGAGCTACTGGTTAAGGGGGCCCCCATGGTCACATTTATTTGAATATTTACGGCACCAGAAGATGTCACTTGAGTCACTCAATGCCCCCACTAATGTTTTGGGTCTGCCTTGGGTTCCTGGTGGACCTTCACTTCCTGGTCATGAGATAGGGGTCGGGCCTACCTTGGCTCTCTGCCAAGAAAGTTTCATAATAGAGCGCACAGACAATGATTTCGGAACAAGGTTTGTTTGGGCCGGGTTGCCTCGTCTGGGTGTTTCTCTTTGGTTCAGGCCACGGGCAATGGAGCTGTGTCATGGTCATGCAGAGTGTAACTGCACATGGGAGCCATTGACATTAAGAGCCACAGCCACGGCAGGTGTGAATCAGTTATGCATTACTCACTCGACCCCGCCTGTCCTGCAGTGCACATGCATGCTGTTCACTGCCTGGGAGATGGAGCACAGAGGCGGCA
Source organism: Lissotriton helveticus (assembly GCF_964261635.1). Classification (NCBI taxonomy): domain Eukaryota; kingdom Metazoa; phylum Chordata; class Amphibia; order Caudata; family Salamandridae; genus Lissotriton; species Lissotriton helveticus. Next base: position 100,005,962 of record NC_136068.1, read on the forward strand.
GCATGACAACACACAAACAGGCTTTGGCAAAGCCGATACTTTTTGCCTATGCAAGATGTATTTATTTAAAGAGTTTTATATAGCGCTGGCTAGACCCGAAGGTATCAGAGCGCTTTACATGAGAATCAACAATGTAACAGAAAAAGTTCAACAATTACACAATACATCAAGAAAAAAAATAGGCAACACAATTAGGAGAGGAGAGAAAGGAGAGAGACAAGTAGTGGAGGGGGCAGGGGAGGTGAGAAAGGGAGGATAAGGGAAGAGACAATAAAGAGAGACGAAAAAGAAGTCTGTCTAAAGACCGACTGGGTAGGTGATGACCAAGGAGGGAATCCACGGCCCATCTCCCCTATAGCTAAACTAGGTAGCTCCATCGGGTATCAGACAAAATAGTTCAGTCTCAATACATTGAGAGGGGAGAGAAGGAGAGACATAGATAAAGGAAGGATGCGGGAGGAGACGACAGGAGAGACGAAAGGAAGTGCAACAATGTGGATTCAACAATATAACAGAAAAAGATCAACAGTTACACATTACATCAAACAATCAGCAATACATTAGGAGAGGAGAGAAAGGAGAGAGAAAAGTAGTGGGGGGTAGGAGAGGTGAGAACGTGAGGATAAGGGAAGAGACAACCATAGAGACGAAAGGAAGTCTGTCTAAAGACCGACTTGGTAGGTGACGACCAAGGAGGGAATCCACAGCCCATCTCCCCTATAGCTAAACCAGGTAGCTCCATCGGGCAATGTTTTATTGTGCAAGCAGGGACAGCATTGGCTCAACATCCTGTGAGTCTGGGCAATCACCTAATCTTTCTGTGCCTCACAAAATGTGTGTAATGTAACTGGTGTTAATGTAAAGTGCTCCAATAATTTCGGGTTGAGTTTGCACTATAAAAATGCCCAAAAAAAGAAGAAATAGTATCTCAATCATGGCATCAGCAGGTGACGGACACTAATGAAGAAAAGTCAATCTGTACTTGGTCCATGCTCCACAGAAAGAAAAGGAAGTAACGGAGGAAGTAATGCCTTGCAGACGCTGACAAATTAGAAGGCGGCAAAGAAGAGTGACAATGATGCCAGCGAATGGTAAGTAATGAGCGGGCTAAAAGTTCCTTTTTAGAGTTTTTTAGGTACAATAGGTTACCAAGTGACAGAGCATGTGTGCTGCCCGCAAGTTAGACCTAAAAAGTGGAAAGTAAAATCAGTCCTGTGATTATTGCATCTCAGCAGTGCACAACAATGATGGGACAAGAAGTCATCCTGTCAAAAGTGGTGAAACTATTATATGAGTTGTGCGTGCACCTGGCGCGTTCCATTGCTCGTTGACATCCCATTTGCTATATGCCTGTTTTAATTGTCTTCAACAACTTCTCTCATCTTGCACTGACCCTTCGCATCAGCTCTTTTTCATCCGTGACTATCCTGGACCCGGCAGCACCCAGGGTTGTCAAAATGTAAAAAAAGGCATTTGTTTAATCACTTTAACTTTGTACATATGATTGTATTACTGCACCTAAAGCAGTCTATTTAAGGTGATAGGTCTTGCAAATGATTTTTGGAAACATTCATGCTTCCAGACAGTGCCGACAATGATGCCACTAGTGAGCTAAGAGTCAAGTCATTTATCACCTCTAATAAAGCATGAAGCAACATTATAGTCTATTAATTCAACCACCTGACTACATTAGAAAACAGAGGGAAAAACAGAGTTGTCTATATTTTATCAGTTGAGGTACTTACTGAGACCCTAGAAGAGACTGAAAGTTGGTGAATGAATGAGTGTCATGTCAGTGTCATAAAGGCAAACAGTGCTAAAAAAAATGCTACGTTCCTTCTTAATCAGTGCTAAAAAAATCAACAAGATTTCTACTTTCGACATCTTTTTTTATTACGAGTGATGCAATGAGAGCGAGGTGTAGGTCTTACTATCCAACCCAAGCACCGTAATCTCCCTAGGCGCTGTGTGCTTCTCAGCGCTTCATGTGCATGTGAAGAATATTGCCCTAGGGTGACAAATTCTCAAGCCGCCCCAGTGCCTTATGTTCCCAGTGCCCCAACCGATGCAGGCTAATCCAGTGCCATGTTCTCATTAGCCAACAGTGTAGGCTCTTACCACTGCCCACTGGTGCCTGTTTCTTACCAAGACACCAGCCTCTCATATCCCCCATCCACCCTGACGGTCCTGCTTCTCAGACAGCTGCACAATAGCAGTTCAAGGGCCAGGCTGGCGACTGCTGCATGGCCCTTCCTTGTGCGTTACACTATGGAATACAAGCTTCAACATGTCAGTCCTGCCTGTTAGTGGGAACCCTTCCCACTGTCCATGAGAGCAGGGTTGGATTGAGATTAGAAACTGGCTAGGGCAAGCTAATAAAAAGTGGCCTACATTTGCATATTGCCTTTCTGCAAAACACTGCTTCGGTGAAGTTTTATAAACACCTGAAAACAAGTGAGGCCAATACTTTCTCAGGCCCCCTGTCCCCGCTCAGTATGCACACAATAATTGGTCGGCCAGCGAGAGAAAGGGAGTGACACCTCTGCCCGTTGAGAAAAGGGAGGTAATGGACGCCCATCTGCTTCCAGAAAGGCCACTCAGGCACCCACTGGGCCGCTGGAAACATCTGAACACACCAGACACAGCCCAAATCGGCCCCCATGCTGCGAAAAAAGCAGCCCACAGCTGGAACTTCAACACCGGTCCCTCTGCCATTGCCCGAGTGCCCGCCTTACCAATCCAACCCTGCATCAGAGCCAGCTCCACATTCTGCCTGTCAATTCTGGCTCCTCACGTATCCCCACACCCCTCCCCATACCAGTTCCTCACCCTACTTAATATATCTGCGCCCTCAGAATACCCTCGGTGCCTGCCCCTCACTCTGCTTATCATTTCTGGCTCCTCACACTACCCAGCAGTGCCTGTTCCTCATCTCTGCCTATCATATCTACGCCCCTCACACTAACCATCAGTGCCACCCATGCGTGGTCCTCCCACTGACTGCCACTGCTTCACAATGCGCACTGGTGCCAGCTCTTGACACTATATGAGGCCAATTTCTCACACCTCCCTTGAGTGGAGCAAGACTGTTGTGGAGGTAGATGGGGTAGTTTAGGCTTCATGACCATACCGTCTTTGGCCTCTCCGCTGAGGCGGCCGCTAGTTTACGGAACATGTTTTTCCTTTCAAGCAATAGCTACAAATGGTCGTAGTTTTTTTTTCACTTGCCACCCCTCTCCTTTTGCTATTTTGCTATTACCTTTTTCTTTACTTCAGGTGCTCTTCCTGTTTCGATCAGGGTATCTACACTCCCTGCTGCTCATCTTGTAACCCTCAGTCCATTTCACCCTCCCTCGACCTTTCCATTTTTTATTTCAACCTTTCACTCCATCCTTCTTGAACTCTTACTTTCTCAAGTGTTTTTCTGAACTTTTGCATCCTCTGTTTTTCCTGTTGCCTACTTATCCCTGCGCCTCCAGTCACACAGCTGCCCTGTTTGTATTATGCACAACCTGAACCCCCTTATTTGAAAACCTTCTCAAATCTGATAATGAAGAAAAAGGAGGTTGGTTGAAATAAAACATCAGCCTAGGATCACACAATTGCGTCAAGCGGGGACGCCGGGACTGATCCCAGATGTTCTGGTTTCACGTTGTGCAATTCTCACTCTACCTCTCCTTTTTGACATCTAAGGGTAATGCCATGGGCCTCATTTATGAAAAGTGACGCATCGCTGCGTGAAAACAGCGATGCGTCACTTTTCACTGCGCTCTCCCTGCGACACCAAAGATGCGTCATATTTACAGTATGACGCATCATGGCGCAAGGAGTTACAGATACGTCAGAATTTCTGACGTATCTGTATGGTGCAAAAGTGACGCATTGCTGGAGTGTGTCACAAAAGTGACGTAACTCCATCAATGTGGCCTTTCACATGCGGCAAGCCCATGTTAAAGGGCCTGCGTCAGTCTTAAGCCTGCTGTGAGGCAGGCTTAAGAAATTGGCGCATTTGTGTCCTAGAAGTGGCGCAATGAAATCTTATAGATTTCACTGCGTCACTTCTATGACTCTTTCTTGCGTCAGAACGCCCCCCCATCATACATTATACCTGGAGTAGGTATAATGTAGCGCAGGGGTTTACAAAGTGACGCATCTACCTAGATGCGTCACTTTGTAGATATGGTGCAACAAGGCACATTTTTTACGCTGCTTGTGCGTCGCACCGGCAGCGTAAAAGTTACGCACGGCCTCGTAAATGAGGCCCCATGCTTTTAATTCTTCGTGCAAGAAATTAGGGAGCTGAAACAAAGTTTTCAAAATATGCAGGTTTTTTTTGTGGGGCAACGTGGCAGCTGGAGGGGCCTCCAGTTTCTTTTGAGGGGGCCCATCAGTTCTTGTTGCGCCACTGCGCAAATTTATGGCACTCTGCGCATCCTTGGACCATCTCTAGGCCCATCAGACGCAGCCCTGGGCCCTCCACGCTCCCCTGGCCCATCCATCTCTAGGCCCGGCAGACGCGGGCCTCGGCGCTCCCCAGGTCCATCTCTAGGCCGGCAGTCGCAGCAGCATCGGCCCGGGGACCTCGCCTCGTCCCCTGGGTGCGCCTCTCAGCGGACGGTGCGCCTCGAGCAGCAGCGGAAGCGCCCGCTCAGCAGATTCCGGGCTCCACTGGCTGCGCGCGCGCGGCATTAATTCAGTAAATGTAGTTTTCTAAATTGGTTTCACAGATGACTGAGGATCGGAGGTTGTTACCTCGATAACAACGGATGCCCGAACAAAGCCGGGGACGTAACCGAAGAAATCCCGGCTCTGTCATTCCCTGACCTCCGCGGCACTAAGACACACTTACTGCCAGACGTTTAACAATTATATATTTAACGGCAGGATGTGTGTCCGTCCCTTACGCAGCTGTCTTTCGCTAGTGGCGCTCTCTTATTATTGACACTACTGATGGAGAGGAAAAAACACTCTATATTTTTTCTTTAACAGCCTGTCTCTTTCTTTTTCTCTCTCATTTTCTTCCTCTCTCGTCCTATCTCTCTCTTGATCTTTTCCCCCTTCTTTCTAGTTCTGTAATTTCATCTTTTTTTCCTTTCCCATCTCTTTTTCTTTTCTTTTCTGTCCTTTTCATTTTTTTAGGTGTTTGACCTTTTCTGCATATCTCTTTCTTGTTTTTCTCCGTTTGTTACTTTTACTTCCTACGTTATCCTAGTATGCATATTATTCACCTTTACCTTTTGTTCACCTTCTCTATTAATTTTTTTCTGTTGCTGCATATATATAAATATATATATATATTTCCTGATTAAGATTACCACATAAGGTAATTTTTTTGGTCCAATTAATTTCAACAAGATTTTAACTTTTTGCATTAACAGTGTTTAATGAGTGTTATTGAAACATTGTCTGTTTAAAAGAAAATTTATTGAACGTTCTGATTTGCACATATTGCATTATGCACTTTATAAATGACTTAGTCTGTTTTCCCTCTCTATGTGAAAGATGGGAGGGTCAAATTTGTTTCATGGTATTTATGGGTGAAATCTTTCCTAAACACGTCATGTGATCAAGGCCGGGGAAACTCGGTTGAAACGCATCATGTTGTGTGAAGGCTGGAATAAAATGAACTAAGAAACTTCAAAAACCTTGTGGTGGTCCGTTCCTGGTCTAGCAGTTTGCCGAAAGGGAGTTTGCTTTCTTTCCAGGACTTGGTTCTCATATATATATATATATATATACACAGACACACGTATACATATATTTATTCTTAATTTGCATCTTCTGTTTCTTAATTAATTCCTTTACTCCTTCATAAATATGACTAATTTCTTCTATATTCATATATCCCTTTCTTTGAACGTCTTCTCTTTCTTTTTACCTTTCCCCCTTTTCATTGCTGTTGACTGTTATCTCCTTTTCACTATTTGTCAAGTTTCCCAGTCTTCTATTTATTTCTTTAACTCCTCCATAATTGTTTATTATATATTTCTACCTTTATCTTTTTTGACTCTCGTAATTCTTTTTATTTTAACCTCATGGTGATGCACAACACGACCTCTAAGAGCAAACATTATATAGATATCTTCCTTGAGACGACGCCCTGCAAGACAATCCGCTGATTCATTGGTCGTTGGGGTGAAGTAAGTGGGGATGTCTTGTACGGGAAGGAGTAAAATAAATCAATACTGACGTTCCTTCAGCGCCACACAATGACACATCCACTACCCACTAAAGCTGCAATAGCATCCACTCCCCATTCTGACATTATTTGACTGTTTTATTGTACACTCCCTCTCCGTTGCATTTACGAGCTTGGCAGTCCTCGATAATCAATGATTGTCATTTTGATAAAGTTTCTGGGTGATACGTTGCAGTTATTCCAGGCACTGTGTACTGTGCAAAACAAACCCAAATTGCTAAATAGTTCAGATCTGCATCGCACGATATTGTAATAGAGCCTTAGAGTCCAACGTAGCAGGCTCTACCAGCCATTAAAAACCCGCTCCAGCCTTAAAGACCCAAGCCAAGCTAGGACCTTTAACAGGGCCGGACAGGGGACCGAAATCGGCCCTGGCAAAGTGCTCAGCCGGCCCCCCCTCCCCCCTGGGGGTGCGACCGCACTCTTTGCGAGGGCCGGTTTTCGGCCGATTTTGTTACAGGGCCGTTTTTGCAGCTATGCTGCAAAAAACGGCCCTGTAACAAAAACGGCCCCCTGGGACCCAAAACCGGCCCCCACCCATGCGGCCGACCGGGGGATTGCCCGGTGCCCGCAACGGCCAGTCCGGGCCTGACCTTTAACAAGGGAGCGGGCCTTTAATGGCTGGTAGAGCCCTCGACGGAGGGCTCTAAGGCTATTAGAACATACCGCCCCTAGAAGGCAGAATTTTATAAATAGTAAAACAAAGCCTTCACAGAACCCGAGGGGTTTGAAATCCCCTCAGGCACCGTGAGGCCTTTGTTCACAGCAACAGATGTGAACAAACATTGGAATATTGATGCTCGGGGCTTTTACCAGCTATTAGAAGCCCGGAGCACTCCATTGTCTTCAATGGAGAACTGAACGTTCCAGTGTTATAACAGTGCCTTATAAATGTATTGTGTTCTATGCTCAGCCCTGCATGGCAGATGTCCGTTCTTTGTCTGACAATACCAGTTTTTCAGGTCCTTATCAACACTCCCTTTAACATTTTTCAGTGCTACATATGTTTTTGGGATGATACGCGAACCAATAGCCATGGAGATGGGGTGATCTGCCAAAGATCACACAGTGCAGGCAAGTAGTGAAGCAGGGATTAGTAGTGGGTCAACTGGTCAGCAGTTTACCACATCTGAGCCCAGAAGTGTTTAAAGCAATAAACAATGTTTATTATTGTATTGCATATCTTATCGATCTCCTAATGATAAAAGGAGGAGTGGATTGCTGTTATTTGAACCTCTGGCTCATGCTGTGCTTGCATTAATCCACTGAGATACCATTCCACAGTGGAGGAGAGGATTGAAGGGAAGGGAAAGGGAAAAGAAACTGGAAGGGTAGGGAAAGGGGAAGGAGAATGGGAAGGGCAATGGGAAGAGAAAGGGGAGGGGAAGTGAAAGAGATAGGGATAGGGAATGTCGGATGGGGATGAGGAAGAGGAAGGGAAGGGAAAAGAAAAGGCAAAAGAAAAGGGAAAGGGATGGGGTAAGAAGTGGGGAGGGAATGGAATGAGAGGGGGAATGGAAAGGGGTAGGGGAAAGGGAAAGGGAAAGGTAGGGGAAGAGAAGGGGAGGAGGAGGGGAAGGGAAAAGGGAAGGGAAAATGGAAAGAGAAGGGGGTGGAGGAGGGGAAGGGATGGGAGGGAAGGGAGAAAGGAATGGGAGGGGGAAGAGAAAGGAGAAGAGAAGAGAAGAGAAGAGAAGAGAAGAGAAGAGAAGAGAAGAGAAGAGAAGAGAAGAGAAGAGAAGAGAAGAGAAGGGGGAGGAGGAAGGGAAGGGGAAGGTGGCACACCCCAATATGGACTTTAACCAGGCAGAAGCATCACCCATGCGCTTGAAACTCAATTGATTCCAACTCACCTGATTCCAGTGTTAAGCAGGTGGCCCTGTCTCATCACAGGGTGGTTGTATGAAAGTGCTGATACAATGCAATAAACTGAGGCCCCCTGTGAATGGGCAGGACCTCACCAGGTTACTCATTAGTACACAACCTACATAGTTTGATGAAACTATTAATAAAGATAACGCCATCTGGCACCAGCGGTCTCCTTTGAGCCGCCTGTTTTACCCTTGATAAATTTGACTTTCGAGGGGCTTCTTGGGGTCCATGGGCTGCGATGCAATGTGGTGCTTCGGGACATAGGGTGCGATGTAATGTAGTGCTTCACACCGGATAGAGTTGAGCAGGTTTGGAATGCACTGAAACACTTCTTTTGAGAAATACTATTTCTACTTTACTGCCGCACAGAAGCCCTCAACCCACTCTTCCTGAGACAGCCTTGGAGGGATGCACTGCAGTGTCCTAAATAGGCCTTGGCGGTGAACTCCGCTCCGTTCGCGGAGTTTGTGGAGTTTTCTACACTCCGCCTTCCGCAAAGCATGTGGAGTTGGAGGTTTTTCCTCGCTCACGCTGGCCAATGTTACGTCGGTGAGCGTGTGCAATGCAAATCTAACACTAGATCACTTCCCAGCGATATTTCTCAACGTGTGCGGTTGCGGAAAGTTGTGACCACTCGTGTTGAGAAACCTTCCGTTCACGTTGAGGAAGCTGCCGCTCAAGTAGAGCCAGTGCTTTAAAGAGGCTGGTACTGCCCGGTATGGAGTACCGGCACGTTTTTATTTTAAGACGGGGAGTACTGGCACTTCTCAAGAGAAATGTAATACTTTTAATTGGGGCGTACCCGCACTTCTCAGAATCAAGCAGGTACTCTGGTGCAGAGTACCTCCACTTCTATATTTCCATTTCAAGCACTGAGTAGAACATTTACACGAGTGGCAGAAAGAAGCAGCGCTCTCTTGCACTGCACGTGGTGCCATTCGCAATGATTTTCCAGCGCGAGACAAACAACTGGCGATAAAAACCAGCATAAATGGTGCGACCTAACGCTCCACACTGCTTCGGGAACTCCACGTAGTGCTGTGGAGTTTTTCGGTCACTTCGCAGAACTCCGCGAACTCCACCCAGGCCTAGTCCTAAATGAATATACCATACTTTGTGTAAGTGTGGTTTACAGTAATTGTGTGCATACTTGAACAAATTAAGAATATATACCATTGCTTAACAGTAAAGAGGTAATTAGCTTTGCTGATATATTAGCACTGTGCCATTGGCACTAGGTTAAAAGGACTTGTTGGTTGTGTCCCCCACCAATAATTTATAAGTGCCAAAGGGTTGGTCATGGACGTTTCACATAGTTTACTGGCTGGGCGTGTGCGAGGCTCATAGATTGCCATTCACGTTCTTTCAGAAGGACAAGGTGTGAAAGAGCGACCAGCATTTCCGAAGGGGAAGGACACGGATGTATTTCATTACGACGCGTTGTTTACACCGCGCTACCATTACAACACAGCGATCACAATGCAAGTCGTTACAACGACTTGCGTTGGAGGGCGCTGGATTGTGGATTATTTTAATTTTCTATTCCAACTCCAGCCCACGTAACAGTAGGGAAGGTGTTCGAATAGAAAATTAAACTATTCCTTGAGCAAGAGCGCCATCCAGCGCAAGTCGTAGTAATGACTTGCGTTGTGATGGCTGCGTCGTAAAGGCCCCGCGATGTAAACACCGCATTGTAAAGGATGTTTCCCGGGTCAGAGACATATAAGCCATCCCTCATTTTGCATACCTTTAGCACCCAAGCATTTTCACATTCAAGGCAGAATTTTTACTGTATTTGTTTAAAAAGTGCCCTTTAAACACACCAAACGAGTGTAACCCTAGTCTTAAAATGCCTTTTGATATAATCCTAATTTAGCGCCTCAACACATGGAAAATATGCATGTGATTTACATTAGTAGAATGACCAAAATATTCTTTTCATCTTTCTGTTTGGTATAAAATCTGTTTTCTTTTTTATAGTGCTCAGATAGTCAGGAGGAGGCCCTCTCAGGTAACCGGTGAAAAACATAACAAGAGCATAAACCTCTTAGACTGGTTTATGTATGAAAATATACTGTGTAAATCGTATATCTACATGAATATATAATACATACTGCTATGTTTTACCGCCTGTAATGGAGGCCACAATAGGGTTGCGCCTGTCCTACTGATGAAGCGACATTGATGCACGTTGCATGTGCAATTTTTTTCCCTCTCCCATTTTTAATATGACTTGGTCCCTGATTTCTGGGTCCAAGGAATGACATGCTTGGGTCCCCCTACTAGATAGTTGGCACTACACAAAATTAAAAAATAGATTGGTTATTTATTTGTCTTGACTTATGGTGAGTTCTTTCATTATAGGGTCTTTTCTATGGCCCAGCATGTTTTGAGTAAAAACATCCTGTCATCTCGACTCCCAATGGAACTGTTCAAATGAAATGAGCCTCAAAAAATGTGTGGAACCTGCCTCCTGCTGTGCATTTAGAAATATTTAAAAGACTATGCTTAAACTTTACTTTGAATTGTCAGATGTGTCCCTCAAGTTGGCAGAGCGTCGAGTCTTTTTTTCATTTCCTTTGCAGTTGAGTAATAGAAACATCAAGTCCTTGACCATCTGTCCAGAGAGCCAGGTGCTCTTCAGACAGGTGTCCACTCAGTCTTATTTCTATGTTGCTTCTCCGCAGGTTCAGGACCCTTGTGGGACTATGCCGGTGGACCACTGGAGGGCGCTGTGTGTCAATGTATGTGGAGAAAAGCCCACACAGACTTCAAAGTGACTGCAAGGGCAGGAGACAGATGTTCAGCAGTGACAAATATCAGGTGAAGACGCTCAAGGTGCTTACAGAGAAGTATTCCAGGTACAGCGTGCACAGGATCAGAGCAAAATGTTTGCCACTCCATAAAGAAATAGCGTTGTGCCATCTCCCTTAACAAATGAAAAACCACTAGGGCTTTTTTCTTGTAATTTTGTGCCACCCAGTGGTGATACCATAAGACAGGGGGCATACCTTTCTTTACTGAATTGCTGGCTCTCAGCGTGTGCAGTTTAGTGCCCAGGTTCGACGTGCTGTCACCAGGCAAGGCACTAGTCTGTTCTATTTCCAACACTTCCTTTTCTCTTTCCACCTGTCCCTCCGCACTTCCACCCATCCATTCGACGACATTGTTATTAGTTTTAATAAAAATCACGTGTGTCTGCTGATTGAGGCTTTTCTCCAAGCGCTTTGAAGCAGCTTTGGGCGCGCATTCTTCATTACCTGAGAAAAGGCAGCGTAGCATCTGTCTGTCCCCATGTCCGCTCGTCCGTTCTTCTGTTCATCTAAGCACCCACTCGTGGTGCCTCGAGACTAGCCTGCCTATTCATCTATCCATTCAACCACACCCCTCCCATGTACACCCATCTCTCCATTCATCCATCCATCTATTCGTCCCGCAAGTCAGCCTATTGACTGACACTTTTATTGAAGTCTGCGCTTATCGGATTTGTCCATCGATCTGGTTATCGACCTCTCGGCCCGTCCACCCTTCCGTCACGGTCCGTGCTGCGGGTCCCGTCTCCCCTCCACTCCCCGCGCCCCCCGGACGCGGCCTCTGGGCCGGGTCCAACTTGGCGCCCATTGCTGGTGTTCAGTCTGGGAGGCAGGCCCGCCTGTCATCTCCGTTTAAGTGTGTTAATTCACACTGCAGTAAACCACCGCCGTCCCAGCCTCTCCGCCCGGCTCACAGCGGCGTCGGTGCCAAGGGCCTGACGCGGTGCCCGTCCCCGTCTGAAGGACACTGCGAAGTAAGGAAATCTGGTTACCCGGCTGTTCCCTGGGCCTGTGCGGGGCACGCCGCGTCCCTCCAGGGGGATTCTGATCTGGGGGGATATTGGGTGTCCTACCGACAAGCCTGGCTCCGACAGAGGTCGAGAGGCCTGGCGGAAAATCGAGCCCTGTGTGCATCTGAGGCAGCTCAAATCTGCACAGCACTTGTTGGGGCGGGCCCCGCCCTGAATCCTGATGTGGGAGGGGGTACCTGGGGTACAGGGCACAAGTCGTAAATAAAGAAGAGGGGGGGACGGGGACGCTGATACCGGAAGTGACGTCACTACAGGAAGTGACGTCACGAAAGGTGCTGAGCTCCTCGTCCCAGAGTGGCCAAAGAGTGAAGTCCAGCTGTTTGGCAGGGGGGACGGAGTCCCCCCGGTAAAATAAGTGGGGGGACGCCGTCCACCCGCGTGGTACCCCGACTCGAGCCCTGCTGGGGTACAAATGGACCACCAATATATTCATCTCGTAAATAAGTGTTCTACTGCCGTCTGTGCCTCTCAGCCGTAGTCCCACCCAGGGCACAAGTCCTAAAAAAGAAGTGGGGGGACGCTGACGTCACAACAAGGAAGTAACGTCACGACGGGTGGCTTGCACCATCAGACTCAGTGTCTCCCCTCACTCACCCCTTAGCAAATGGTGCCACACATTCACTCTTTGGCCTCTCTGGGGCGACATCTCGCCCCAGAAAGGCCAAAGAGTGAATGTGTGGCTCCATTTGCTCCAGTTATCGAGCTCCCGTTAAAATAAGTGGGGGGACGCCGTCCACCCGCGTGGTACCCCAACTCGAGCCCTGGTCCCACCGGGTTACCGCTGACTGAGTGCCCAGGATACTAAATTTGTCAAAATGACTGTGGGTGTGCAAGATTCGGGGCTTCCCTGTTTGTCTCAGACCAAAGCAATCGCACGCTGCTGGCAGGTGACCAGGATGCAGAGCGTGTCTACATGGGTAGTATGACAGAGGCGCGCATGGCTGAACCACGCGCGCCTCTACAACGCCGTCCTAACCACGAATGTGTCTAAACCACGCTGCGGCATTCCTTTACCATGCATGCCTTTATTATGCAATTGTGTGGTAAAGGCACAATTGGAAAAGGGATATGTGTGGTGAAGATTGCCACAACCCCAACACCCCCTCCCCAAGCCCTAAAATACTATCCCCAAACTTTGCTTCCCCCCCGCCCTCAGAACTAAAACCTACCCCACCCTGTCTTTAAAACTATCCATTACCCTCCTCTGCCCTGAGGCCTAAAATCCAGCCCCCCTACCAAAAAAATACTCTGACTCCAGCCTCCCGCCCTGAGCCCTAAAACGTACCCCTGGGCTGTCCTTAAAATTACCCCATCACTACCCTGAGGTCAAAAACCCTGCCCCCCTTAAAAAACGACCTCTACCCCCTGCCCTTAGCCCTAAAACCGATCACCACCCCTAAAGACTTCCCCAAACCCCACCCCAGCCCTTAAAACTACCTCATCCCTTTCCCCCGCCCTAAGCCTCAAAACCCTGCCCCCTTCCAAAAATTACCCCAACCCTTCCCGCCCTGAGCCCTAAAACTGACCCCACCCTTAAAAACTACTCCCACCCAAGCCATGCCCCAGCTCCACTTACCTGTCCACACCCAGGGTTTCCTGGTCCAACGCTTCCTCTTCTTCTCCCGCCCATCTGAACACTAGACCGCTTTCTGCCTTAAGATGTGTGGTTCAGACAAGCGTGGTTACGCTTGCGGGGAAACGTCACACGTGGCACAGTCCGCCTTGTAAAGGCCCTTTCCTATCTACATGTTTAGGCTGACCGGCACATTAACATGCTTCTGGTGGACTTGCAAGATTTAGGGCTTGTCAAAGTGAATACTAGACCAAAGCAATCACTTACTGCTGGTGGTTGTGCAGGTTCAGTGCTTGTTCAAATGACTCGACAGACCAAAGCAATCACTTACTGCTGGTGATTGTGCAGGTTCAGTGCTTGTTCAAATGACTCGACAGACCAAAGCAATTACTTACTGTTGGTGGTTGTGCAGGTTCAGTGCTTGTTCAAGTGACTGGTCAGACCAAAGCAATCACTTACTGTTGGTGGTTGTGCAGGTTCAGTACTTGTTCAAGTGACTGGGCAGACCAAAGCAAACACTTACTGTTGGTGGTGGTGCAGTTCAGTGCTTGTTCAAGTGACTGGGCAGACCAAAGCAATCACTTACTGATGGTGGTTGTGCAGGTTCAGTGCTTGTTCAAGTGACTGGGCAGACCAAAGCAATCACTTACTGTTGGTGGTTGTGCAGGTTCAGTGCTTGTTCAAGTGACTGGGCAGACCAAAGCGATCACACGCTGTTGGTGGGTGACCAGGATGCAGGGCCTCTCTTCTTGACTAGGCCGACTGGTGCATTCATATGCTCCTGGTGGACTTGCAAGATTCAGGGCTTGTCAAAGTGACTAGCAGGCCAAAGCAATCACATGCTGCTGGTGGAGGTACATGATACAGAGCTATGCCACAGCAATCACATGCAGCTGATTGGGTATGCAGGATTCAGTGTTTGTTCAAGGAATTAGGCAGACTAAATCCCCATCACATGCAGCTAATGGGTGTCCAGAATACATGACCTGACTCAAGTGACTAGAAGAACATGCCCATTCACATGCTACTGTGCACGCAGGTGGGTGACCAGGATGCTGTCTCGGTCTACATGACTTGGCACAATCACATGCAGGTGGTGGGAATGAAAGATTAAGAGCATTTCTGAGTGTCATCAGGACATGCCAATAGGCCCAATCAGGGAAGAGAGTCTAATTTTTTTCAAGCCAAAAATGGCTTTATTTTAGTTGTCGCCCACCAAAAGTAGCCTCTGCTTCAATATAAGCCAATGGGGGAAAAATACCTTTTCTCTGAAATTCTCCCACTTCCCAGTTTGAAACTGTTGGCATGCATGCAGGATTTTAAGATGGCCATGTCTGCGGGTCTCAGACCAGTAGTTAGTAAAAACCTACATTGAAGCGGGTCACTATTGGGCGCTGTATTCATGTCCTCCAATTTAATAGCAAATAACACTGATCTATTTCTGAACAATGGGAAAAAGCATCATGGTAATCAAGGTGAGTAATTTAGGGCATCATTACGATGGCGGTGGGACCGCCACCGACAGTGGCGGTCCCACCGACAGACAGCCCTTGGGCGGATCACCGCATTACGATGGAGGTGGTCAGTACCTTGACTGTCGGGTTATGGACAATCACCTCCGACAGAATCTACTCATCCCGACGGGGCAGCGGTCGGAATCGTGATCCTGAATGGAGGCGGTGCCTGCTCAGGGCCAATTAGGATTATGATGTCCCTTTCCGACTGCCTGCTCATGGTGGTCCCATGAAAAGGTAGCCGGAAAGGGACTTCAGGGGCCCCAAGCCTGGCGTCGTAGGCCACCACAATGTGGCCCTGGAAGCACATGTAGTGCCCCCACATGCAGTCATGCCCCGTGTGCCATGCACCACATGATGCCTCGCACACGGTGTATGAATGTGGACAAAGTGCTCAATAACACTGCGGCTTTTGCTTTTCCAGGGCCCCAGCACAGCCACAGTGTTATTGAGCACTTTTCCGCCCGCCACCCCGGCAGGCACATTGTAATTGGGTGGTGAGACTGCTGATGTCTTGGCGGGTGGACTCCTACTCGCAGCGATAGCGGTCGGTTGCTCTTCCAACCACCATCATAATCAGCCCCTTAGTTCTTTTTTATGTTTCAGAATTTATTTAATCTTGCATTCCCTAGATTGTTAGCTATTTTCAAAATGTTGTGTTTCTGTAGTTGTTCTATTACTCTTGTAAAGTGCATCATTTCAACTGAGACACGTCCAGGTCACGATTGAAAGCTCTGGAGTTGAGGCTAAAGGCAGTGCCAGTTTCCCACAGACTCTACCAGTGGGTTACAAGTTATTCAGAATACCTGGTCATCCAATCTTTGGCCTCTCTGCAGAGCACGCAGAGCAATGGTCACATGTTCCAGATGCAATCGTGATTCTGTGCAAGTGTGTGTTAAGGAGGTGCACTGGTCTCAAAATATTTACAAGATGAAAGTAAAAGAAAATGCAGTGCTTACAGAATATTGGTTGTGTTGTGTGTTTTGGGTGGGTTAAGTTAAGGAGGAAAGTGAGGAAGTGCATTCAGGAGAGAGTGAAAAGAGGGTGCTGAAGTGGAAGGAGAGGAGGTGTAAGACATGCAGATGGATGTTGTGTGGAGAGAAAAAGCTGTACATGTCTATCATAGAATGGGAATAGCGTGATTGAGACCCTGTGAAGACCACCACAACTTTACGGGCTCCAGACATGTTTAATTCAGTCTCACAATTTTAGAATTGAACCATTTTTAATAGTAATTATTGACAACAAATAAAGAGTCTGTCTAAGGGACTTGGTAGACCAAAGAAACGCATGTCTTTGGGCTTGGAAAGAGGACCAGCATCTCTGACCCAGGGGAGCTGTACGGGATGCAGCGCTCACAGACCTGCCATGTGTCCAGAATACCTGTCCTGTGCTCAAGATCAAGGCGAGTCTGGGTACCAGCTGGGAAGACCACACTAAACATGTACTGGAATACTCAAGAGGCTCATAGTGCCTGAAAATGTGCCAAATCAAACACTTGCGTCAGGGGCACGGGGTTTTTGCCCGTGATAAAGGACTTTTGTAAGTTCTCCCAGTTGCAGGAATTATGTGGTGGGTAGGATGCTGAAAATTCTGGGAAATGCTAGAGTTTTGTCCAACACACGGACTTTTTGCCTCAGACAAGGTACAACCTGCACACACGGTCTGTGGGTCTTGCTAGGGACAGTGCAGCTCAGCTGCCACCGCCTGCATCACCCCGCCCCCTCTCCTCCCTTCTAAAGACACTGCTGGTGCTGCACGTGCTCCTCCGCAGGCAGAGGATGCTTCAGAGCGCAGGGACCGGAGGGGGGATGGGAGCCATGCATGAAAGCCTGCAATGCGGGGCCTCACGCTCGCAACGTGCCAGGCACGAGAGCAGAGGGCGCGCGGCGTGCAGCAGGCGTGGGCCTCGCTCGTCAGCGCGCGCCCGCTCTGTACTCAGAGGCGGGCTGCTGCCCTTTCGGATACGGTGGAAGGTTCCAGACTGCCAGGTTACTGGGGAAGGCCAGGGCAGGGTCAGGGAGAATGAAGGGTTGGGCAGAGACTCCTGTAAGACTGGTGCCTCAGGAAGGTCGGATGGTCTGGGGCAGTGCTTAATTTGGCCTGGTGGTTTCAGGCAGGGCTTTAAGTGGGCCGGGTCCTGCCGGTGCTCAGTACCAGTAGTTCCAGGTGCCGAGATGGGTCCCTATCGGGCTCTCCATTTTCGCACTCATTCTCAGAATTAATTTTTTTTTAAAACTCTGTAGCAGTTCACGGGCTTTGATGTAACTTTTATTTATTTTTTCAGTTCCATATTGCAAAACCCAAGTGCTTTACATGAGCACCAAAAAGGAACATATTAATTTTTTTTTGGTAGGGACCGGTGATTAAGTGATTTGCCGAGAAAAAGAGGATGTTGAGCTAATGCAGTCTCGAACCTGCTTCCTCAGCACCTAAGTCAGCAACTCTAGCCATTACACCACAACAACTAATGCATTTTTGATATTATATACAACGAAGCCATAGTTGTATATATGCATATAGTATATTTATCTAATGCAACGAACAAGCTTTGACAAAGCCAATAGTCCTGGCGTGTTGTAGGTGTAATGTTAGTTGTATTATATATGTGGATGCAATGACAGAAGCAGCAAAATACCAGATGGGTGGCACATTATGCTGAGCACAGATTTTTAGCATAAATGTTTTAAGCCCTGTCCTTAATAATATCGGCCACGCCCCTTTGAGAGACCTCCCAGTTTTTAATCCCACCTGGTTTCAGGTGGTGGGCAGCAAACCTCATTTGTACGGGTACTTATTTACATCTTCTGACTTTAGACAATAGAAAGACAGAACAATACAGAGAAATGCAGAAAAAGAAGAGAAATGTAGGCAAACAGTGACAAGCGGTGCAGCAAATGAGGGTTTCTTGTTTTCGTTTCCAGCTGTGCCCAACACAAAAGCTTCACTTAAAGGGTCATCAGCCCTTCTTATGTTGGAGTCTTATCATGGCTGGGAACTACTTGGAGTCTAACACGTAGATGCCAATCCAGTGGTGGGAAACTAAGTCACTCAGCTTGTTTTCACTTCACACATGTTTAAGAAAGTATGATTTGTGGGCAGGCTTTTGAATTTGTTCATTTCCTGTATGTAAGGCATGTGAATGCCTTGGTGAAATGTCATAAGTATTTGGCTGTGTGAGAAATTACACAAAAAACAGTTTAAATAGCACTTACACATTTTTAATTGCATATTTTATAGCGCCACTCATCCCTATGTAGGGTGTCAGAGTGCTTTACTTCACACACACACCTTTTGCAGAGCAAAGGAAACGTGCAAGTGAGTACATCAATGATAAGGAATTTTTACATAAGACAATGAGGGTTAGATGGTGTAGGAGTCACAAATCATTCATGCTGGTAGGAATTATATATTGAGAGTGGTACGTCTGGAGAAAAACAAAGGGCCCAATTGCGAGTTTGGCGGTCCTGGGACTGCTGTCGCAATCTGGCAGTCCGATTGCCTGCATACCTGGCAGTCTGACCACTGAATTAGGATGTGGGCGGTGACACTGCTGCAAGACTGCCATCACCGCCAGGATCTCGGGTCCCACAATGGCGGTGATGGGGAAAACAGCGGTGTATGGAGGTGGTACCATGGGAATTACCACCTTCCTTCCTGCCAACCTTTTCGTTGCAGGGACCCGCCACAAAAAGGTTGTTGACAAGGAAGGTAAGGAGCCCCAAACAGGACCCCGGGGCGATGCAATGCAATTGGATAAGTGGCTGGGGGCACATGTTGTGCCCCCTGTGCCTCCACTGTTGTGTGTGCACTGTGTGCCATGCACGACATGGTGCATTGCAACACTGCACCCAACGTGATGCAAGCACTGCAGTGCAGCAGCATTGCCTTCAGGCTCACTCATTGAACCAAAGCATGCCACCACTACAACACCGCCGCCAGCACACCGCTAGCCCCGCTGTGAACTCCTGATGTTGCGGTTGGGTTGCCACTGGCTTGGAGGCGTTCTCCGGACTGCCGCTGCGGCTGGCTGACGGTGGGCCTGCTAACATCATAATCTGGCCCAAAGTCAGTTAGTGTGCAATGAAGTGGTAAGGGTTGTTTGCAATAATAAGACTTTATTACTACCCAAGTTAACAATTTTTAGCAACCTTAGAGAGCAAAATTTTGAGAAAAAAAGGTTCTAAACAGATGCCTTTCAGTTTGCATGCGGCTCCTTAATGCCGGCCAACAGCTCAGTGTTTTACATTAAAAGGATTGGACGTCATGAACTGCAAGTAACAAAACCACCAACCCACTGAACTATCTTCATAAAATACAAATTTGTGACCTGCTTGTTACATGTGCTTTGCAGCTGGCAAATTAGCCTTCAATGCCACTTATGATAAGTCAGAACAGAGACTAGACACAATTATAGATCTCACCAGTAAATACATTCACCCATATCGTTGAACCCTAGCAGGGCACACAAAAATCGCGGCAGCAGGTACCTTTACCCTGTGAGATATTTTAAATTGCAGCCTATTTGTGACCAATTACGTAAGTCGGAACCAAGGCCGGCGCTAGGCATGGGCAGTGTGGGCAGCGGCCCAGGGCCTCGCGCTCTGCCAAAGATTAGGGGCCCCCCCACACTTGCACATTAGCCAACCTATTCTTGCGAGGCCCCCTGCCCCAGCTGATCATATTACATCATGAACTTGCTGGCGTGGTGACATTCCTGGGGGTGAAGGGGTGGGGGAAGGTACAAACTGAATGGAGGACAGCACACCAGCTGGGCCAGCAATTATCTTGGCTCAGTGTCAGAGGCAGGCAGCGCCTCAGTTAAGTATCAGCCATTCTAGGCCCTTTGTTTCCAGGGGAAGGTGGACACAGGTAAGAGGAGGTGGGTGATGGGTGGAGGGGGCAGCCAGATCAACTTGTTTTTGACCTTTCTTTGTGTATAAACTGTGTGTTGTGGGAAGTGTGTCCTTACTGTTTCATGGCCCAGGGGAGGGGGCCCCCTCCCTGGGCCTTGAAGCACTGGATCAAGCTGCAAGGTTCAGGTGTGGGGGCCCCTTTCCTCTGGCCTTTTAGTAATTATGCAGTGCCAGGGTTGGATTGGGAAGGGAGTTATTCGGCTGGTGCGAGAGGCCTAGTCCCTGAGGCTTAAGTGGGCCGTTTTTTTCCCTCATTTATGTTGAGGCTTGCTCTGCTGCTGTGAACTCAAGAGGCCTCAGCAGCTTCTTCCACTGCCCATCTTCATATAAATAATTCGTTTTTCGATTGTCCTTGAACAGCAAAAGAACTGAATGGTTTTTGGGATTGATTTAATATTAAATGTTCAATCTTGGTGCTCCATGTAAAGCAAGCATTTGCAATGCAATAGGTCTCGCATTTAAGCGAGTTTGAGCTATTGACATTGTAAATGACAATGCCTTTTTATTTATATTTTGGTTTTTTAAACATAAATAAAAGGCATAGTCATTTACAATGCTAATAGCTTAAATTCGCGCAAATGGGAGACCTATTGCATTGTGAATGCTTGTTTCCTTCTGGCACTCCGAGCGCCTAAATTTGCGCAAATGGGAGACCTATTGCATTGTGAATGCTTGTTTCCTTCTGGCACTCCGAGCGCCGCAGAAGGGAAGTAAAACTACAGGTCCCGGAATGCACATGGGTGAGGCAACTATAGAGCTCTAAGTATCTGCTTGATGCCTGCCCACTAAGTCTAGTTAAGCATATTAGTTGCACCGAGAGCTAGTGATAGCACTGTCCACCTTTGGAGCTGAAATCATCCATAAAAATTACTCAGTGAGAATTATCATGGCATACTCATCCTCCTGTGTAACCTTTGGCCCACAGTGTGTCCGCCTTGCATGACATCTGGCACTGCAAGTGAGAGACCAACTTCACCTCTCTATTAATTTTTGAACTTCCAAAGACTCTTATTTTGTAGTCATATTTAAGTATTATGTCCCTTGTGGTTCTCGCTGAGTCATAGATTAGGAGCCTGTGGTCCCAGACCAGTTATCTGATCTGCATAAATGAGCTTTGCCTGAGGCATTTTGTCCGTAATTTAAAAAGAGAGAAGTCTGACAATACCATCTGCATGTATGTATGAAGCGGGTATATCGCTCCATGGTACGGGGCCTGTCCTTTCACCAAAAACACACGATGTAGCATGCAGCCTTTCAATAAATGGGACAAAAATAAACACACCCAGCCAGCAGTGGTCTGCAGTAGTTTATTTATAGCTGGCAGAATATTTTCAAAGAGCAGAGAAGTGAGTGCTTAATTTGTAACAACATAAGTGCCAGGGCTCTCATCAGGTGGTCACTGCAGCTTGCACCACACAGTGCCTTCGCCACACTGCCAATTTTAGTAACAACACAGCTACTAGCCATCACACTACTGCAAGCGCGATAATTTGAACTATTTCAGGCCCCCAAGGCTGTAAGAATGGCTTGGCTGGCAGGTACACCTGGCTGGTCTGGCTTGTCTGCGTACCGACCAATCACAATGCTGCCATTGCAGCCTTGAGATTGGCTTAGGGGAGGGAGGCTTCCTGTTCTGTTCCTGTTCCTGTTCCAGGAGAGCAGGTCAGGAGCAGAGACGACGCGAGACCTGGGAAGGTAAGTTTATTTTATTTTTAAATTACGCCCCCGCGTGCGAACACCTACGTGACCCCCCACTCGCGCATCAGGCCAGCCGCAATTGGATGTTACATGCAAATTCAAGGGGCCTCACATCTTTCCTTTCGCCCGGGGCCCCAGAAGTTCTAGGACCGGCCCTGGTCGGAACAGTTTAGCTGTCACATGTGTGCTTGTTGCAATTTTTTGGGGGGCAGAGTTTTAAAACAATAAACGTTTAAGTTGAAAGACTATAGGGCAGATTTATGAAGGCCTTGCGCCGCCGGTGGGTCACTTTTTCCCATGTTAAAAATGACGCACCGGCGGCGCAAGGCCTTCATAAATTTGCCCCTATGTTTTTCATGACCCCGCCTCTTGTGCTCCTCCCACTTTCTTCTGGCCCTCTATGGCCTCCAATTTATTGGATCCCAGAGTATTTCTTTTCCATTTCCAGCTATTGACAAGGGAAGGAATCACAGAGGAAAAAAGAACCTTATAGAGTGCACAGAGACAGAAAGTGTGTGTGGGGGAAGAAAGAGGCACGAGGCGGAGTAAAGAATATTCCGCCATGGTATTTGTCACCCCAAGCTGTGGTCAGTGCTGGCAGAGGGCTGGGTGGAAAAATGTGGCTCGTATTTATTTATTTATGTATTTACTTAAAAAAAAGTTGCACATGTGACATTTTCAGAAAACTCGAGATTTGGCCTTCGGGTTTTTCAAGTCTCATAATCTTTATTTAGTATTGTCTTTTCTGTTACAAAATACCACCGGGTTTATAAGTCGATCAACAGTGTGTCCTAGAGATGACGTAAAGGGTAGGCAGACACGCCCCCTTCTAGGGCGTGGCTTGTTTCCCACAGCACGAGACACTCAGTCTCTAGAGCAGAGGTCTTCAAACTTTTGATGCCGAGACCCCCTTGTAAAACCTTTTTAGGCGTAAGGACCCCCTTACGACAAAAGATTCTAGAAACTGGTACTCCTCATCATCAACTATCGACAACCATAAATGCGCCTGTTAGACCTCATCACATCCATCCATCATTCATCCACCCACACTTTCACACATCCATCCTTCATCCATCCACCCTTTCATCCTTCCATCCATACGTCCATCCTTTACCTATCCACCCATCTATTCATCCACCCACCTTTTCACACATCCATCATTCATCCATGCAACCTTTTACCCATCCATCCATACATCCATCCTTCATCCATCCACCATTTCACCTATCCATCCTTCATCCATCCACCCTTTCATTATTCCATCCATACATCCATCCACCCTTTCATCCATACATCCATCCTTCATCCACCTACCCTTTCATCCATCCATCCACCCATCATTCATCCCCCCACCTTTTCACACATCCATCCATGCATCCATCATTCATCCATCCATGCAACCTTTTATCCACCCATACATCCATCCTTCATCCATCTACCTTTTTGTCCTTCCATCCATACATACATCCTTCATCCATCCACCCTTTCATCCATCCATCCTTCATCCATCCACCTACCCTTTCATCCACCCATCATTCATCCCCCACCTTTTCACACCTCCATCCATTCACCCATCATTCATCCACCCACCTTTTCACACATCCATCATTCATCCATGCAACCTTTTTATCCATCCATACATCCATCCTTCATCCATCTACCTTTTTGTCCTTCCATCCATACATACATCCTTCATCCATCCACCCTTTCATCCATCCATCCACCCACCCTTTCATCCATCCATCCATCATTCATCCATGCAACCTTGTATCCATCCATACATCCATCCTTCATCCATCTACCCTTTTGTCCATCCATCCATACATCCTTCATCCATCCACCCTTTCATGCATCCATCCACCCACCTTTTCACACATCCATCCATCCTTCATCCATCCACCCTTTCATCTTTACATCCCTCCACTCATCATTCATCCACCCACCTTTTCACACATCCATCTATTCATCCTTACATCCACCCATCCATCCTTCATCCTTCCTTCCATCCATCCATCCATCCACCCACCCTTCATCCTTCCATCCACACATACATTCATCCTTCATCCACCCACCTTTTCTGTGCCTCTCTCATGGGGGTGGGGTCAGTATCTCTCTGCTTCTTCTTCCTTCTTCTTCCTCTCTCATGGGAGGGCATCTCTGTGCTTCCCTGCTTGGGGGGAGGGCTAGGGGGGGAGCAGGCAGGCTGTATAAACACCTCACTGTGAAGAACAGTCTCAGGCACATTTCTCCTGCACAGGCGCCAGGTATGAGGGCTCGTGGGACTTGAACCAATGACTCTAATCTCCTTCTGCTGTTTACTATGTGTGTTTGTAAAGCGCTCTGATACCTACGGGTTAAGCTAGCGCTATATAAAACGTACAAAATAAAAATAAACCCCACAGCTAAGTCCATTGATTGAACTCAAAGGGCTACAGCCTCCTCCCCAGACCCACTCCCCAGCACGTGTAAGTGAGCTCGGCTGAAACAGCTTCGGGACACACAGAAAGGCACACCCGAGTACTTCACAGGTCTTCAGAAGACCTTTACTTGTTAATGAGGCGTGAATTAGGCCTCGCCGTGATCACCCGGCCTCAATCAGCCTGACGCCAGGAACTGCTGCACGCTCCAACAAAATCTGCGACCCCCTTCCCAGGACTCCACGACCCCCCTGGGGGTCGCGCCCCACAGATTGAAGACCTCTGCTCTAGAGCACGAAGCAGGTGGCTGGCATTGCCAGCCCGCCCTCTGCTTCGATGGCGCACAGGGCATCAGAACAGCTGGTGTGATCCGAAATTGGCCTATGCATATCTGGGGAGGGTCGAATTTCAAGGAACATTGGGCCCCCTGCGGCTAAGGCTGGGCCTTAATATAACTTGAGGTTCATGGTCGTATGTCAACATGCCCGAGAGACGGAGAAAGGCGGGGCTGGGGGGGAGTACGATGGAGGCGAAGGAAAGAAAGAGTAAGGCATATAAGAAAGAAATGTCTGTCACGTCCTGCAGCACTACTGCTGCTGGAATTACCGAGCACCGCCTAATAAGTGACTGACTCTGTCCTAGACCAGCCATCCTTTCAGAGGTACTGGCCTAACATGTAACTGGCTCTTCCAATAGTCTTGGCCTAACGTAGCATTCATTCCGCTGCAGAAATTGTTTCATTTTGTAAAGAAATAACTGCACATCTAGAAGGGTTGTATGACGTTACAATGCATATTTTTACAACGTATTTTTTACAACGCAACATCCTTTACAACGCATTCCATTACAATGCATGCCATTACAACGAATTGTCTAAAAACTACCTTTACAACGCATTCCATTACAACGCATACTACCTTTACAACGCATACTACCTTTACAACGCATACCATTACATTGCATGTATGGTAAGTATTAGATAGTATAGGGGTAAAAATTACTATTCTAACTCCAGGGGGTGCAACAGTAGGGTAAGTGTTGGTTAGTGTAGGGGTAAACATTACTATTCTAACTCCAGGGGGTGCAACAGTAGGGTAAATTTTGGATAGTGTAAGGGTACTATGCGTTGTGATGGTATGCGTTGTAATGGTATGCGTTATAATGACTGCGTTGTAATGATATGCGTTGTAATGGTATGTGTTGTAGTGTCATGCGATGTAATGGTTGCGTTGTAATGGCATGCGATGTGATGGATCTTGCGTTGTAAAAGTTTTGTTGTACTGGTAGTGCATTGTAAAAGTTGCGTTGTAAAGGTTGTTTCCCATCTAGAAGCCCAGAGTTTGTCAAATGACAGATTTTCCCAATACCAAGCACCCAACCATGTTTGCACTTGATGGCCCTAACCTGCAAGGGAGAGGATGTAGCCTAACAGCTAGGGCGGTCAATTCCAAATCTGGGGAAGTGGGTTCGAGTCTCAGCAATGACGCTCAACAACTTGTGATTCTGGGCAAATCACTAAATCTCCTTGTGCCTAACAAAAATTAATGTGTCCTTGTGTAAGCAACTAGTGCTCACGTAAAGTGCTTAGATACCCAATACCTTTGTGTCACATTAATGCTATATAAATTCCGAGGGGGAAAAAAAAAAAACCTTGTCCTCACCAGTGGCGGCTACAACTATAAAAATTATGGTGGCAATACGACGCCAAACTCGCCATATGCTGCACCCCCGAGTGTGCAACTCTCTGCCTGCTCAGCATCCACAAGCAGTAAAAGCAGGGCTCGAGTCAAGGGTACACGCAGGTACATGATGTCTCCCCACTCTTTTAAAAGGGTGGACGCCGTCCCCCCTGCCAAAAAGCTGGGGCCCACAGAAATATGCTGAATGTACCCGTAAACGTTCAGCATGTGACGTCATGAGGTCATTTGCATATTGTCAGTCTCCCCACTTCTTTTATAGGACTTGTGCCGAGAGTAAAATTGAGGACACCAATGCAGCTAATGAGAGCAGCTCAAGGATTAGTGGGAGAAGGCTAACCCAGCTCTCAATTTGGGGCTGGGGTCCTGTGCCAGCCATCCCCCGGCTGTCTCATAGCCAGGGGATTGCTGGGTTTACAGTGTGCATGTAAGGCTGGCCATAGCAATGGAACCAGCCAACCCGAAATGCGCACTGCAGGGGCAGCTGTAATCCTGCAATTGCAGGATTCTGCCCGCCCACTGCAACATTTAAGTAAAATGGCATTGACATTAGAGTGAAGTTGTGCAGAATACAGTGGAGTAAATTGTTATAATTGCAGTGGTGTATTGTATAGTATAGTGGCATGGAATGCACTAGAGTGGACAGGCGTAGTGTAGAGTTGAATATAGTGTTATAAAGTGGAGTGGCATCTTGTACAGCACAGTGGAGAGGTATGTTGTAGAGTGTTGTAAAGTGTTGTAGTGTGGAGTGCAGTGTTCTACACTAGGTTTTAGGGGCATAACATGGAGTAGAGGGTTGTATAGTGTAGCATAGGGGCACAGAGTGGAGTACAGTGTTGTATAGTGACGCACAATGTAGTAGAATCGTGTAGAGTGGATTTGCATAGAGTGGAATGGAGTGTGGTACATTGAGGCAGTGTAGAGTGGAGAGATGTGTAATGCCATAGAGGGGGGTAAAGTGTCGTGCAGAGGAGTACACTGGAGTGAAGTCCAGTGGAGTGGACTGGAGTAGCATGTTCTACATTAGAGTGGTGTTGAGTTGATTAGAGTGGAATGGCGTAGTTTACAGTGGTGATACGTGTTGTAGCGTGGAGAGGTGTGTGGTACTGTGGAGTGGTGCGTTGTAGAGTGTTGGAAAATGGCATAGAGTGGAGTAGAGTGGAGTAGAGTAGAGTGTCACAGAGTGTATTAAACTGTTGCACAGTTGAGTGAGAGTAGAGTGTAGTACAGTATGGTAGAGTGAAGTGCGATAGACTGTTGTACAGTTGAGTGGCATAGAGTAGCACACAGTGGAGTGGCGTAGAGTGCAGTAGTGGAGTACAGTGGAGTAGTGTCTCATTGAGTAGAGTTTATTAACTAGGGTGGAGCGGGTTAGAGGGAGTTAAGTAGAGTTTTGTAGACTGAAGTACAGTTTTGTAAAGTGCTGTAGAGTAAAGTAGAGTCCTGCACACTGGTATTGACATTAATACATTGTTGTACAGTGTAGTGCTATACTGTGGGGTATAGTGTGGTAGAGTGGAGGGGCGTAGACTGTTTTTGAGTGGCGTATGGTGTTATGTTATAGAAAAGTTCTAAAGCGCACATACACCATCAGGTCTCTCGGCAGCTAAGTTACAAAGTCACAGTTTGTGGAAGTTCTTGTCTAACTACAAGCTTGGGTAAAAATACATGTTTTCAGCTTTTTCCTAAAGCACATGTAGTCAGCTTCTTGTCTCACAGTGGTGGGCAAAACATTTCACAATTGAGGTCCCTGTAATGAGAAACGTGACCCTCCTGTCCGTTTGCATCTACATCTGGGGACCACCAATAGATTCATATGCATAGATCAAAAAGTGAGCTTATGTGAGTATCTATGAATCTTAGAGGATATATATTTGGGGCCTGTGCTATGAATAGCTTTGAAAAGGATGAAGCCTGTTGTGAACATGGATCGTTGCTCCACTGGAAGCCAGTGAAGCTCCTTTATCAATGGCGTGACGTGATATCTTCTGGGTTGTTGGTATATGATTCCAGCAGCTTGATTTTGTATCAGCTGAAGTCGCTATTTCTGATTGCATGGAATGCCTAGATAGATTGCATTCGCATAGTCCATTTTTGACAGGATCATAGCGATAATAATTTGAATGCTGGCATCTCTGCTGAAAAATCTTCTATATTTTCGAAATTTCCGTAGTTGGAAAAAGCAGGAGGAAGTGACCAAGCCTATCTGAGAGCTAATAGATAGATCTGCGTCAATTTGTATGCCTAGGTTCTTTAACGCGTTCTTTGGAATCGGTGCTGAGCCTAGCTCCGAAGGCCAGTGAGCAGGAGTCCAATGTAAAAGTTTATTGTTGGGGGATAATGATCTATTTTTTTCAGAGTTCAGTTTTAGTTGATTCTGGTTCATCTAGTTCCTGATGAACAACATGGTGTTCCTTAGAGACTCCATGGAGTCTGTTGAGTCATCGATAGTAAAAGTCAGCTGCATGTCGTCAGCACAGTTATAGATGTTTAACATCATTTGTTGGAGCGTGTGTATTAGGGGTCGAATATAGATATTGAAAAGGTACGGAGACAGAGAGGAGCCCTGCGGTAATCCACAGTTCATGCTTACAATGGCAGATCTGTGGGGAAGAGCCATACTGATTGCTTTTGATCCTGTAGAAAGGATTTAAACCAATGTAAGACAGCATGTCTAAGACGCGACAGTATCGAAAGCTGCAGATAAATCCAAAAGGATCAAGGCCTGAGCGCAGCCCTGATCAGCCTTTCCTTTTAGGTCATCAATGACGGATAGTATAAAGGATTCAGTGGAATGGGAGTGTCGAAAGCCTGCCAGGTGGGGGTCTAAAAAATTGGTTCCTTCTATGAAGGTGCTGAGAAGTTTGGCTACATGTGTCTCTAAGAGTTTGGCTGGGAAAGGGAGAAAGGATATGGGCCTGTAATTCTCCAACTTCTGAGGGTTTACACCTTGTTTTTATTGTAACAGAATAATCACTGCTTCTCTAAAGGCTAACAGCACAATCCCTTGGGTCGAGGATGAGTTCAGTAGGGAGAGGATAGCCTCAGGGAAGGCTGGAAAGATTTGTTTTTGTGTATGAGGGGACAGACATCTTTAGGGGAGCCTGATTTTACCTTGTTAAGTAGTTCTATACGTTGTTCTTTGTTAAGACAGGATAAAGTGGCCATAGAGTCACAATTGTTGTTTCCTGGTGAGTTTTACATATTCTTGTGGCTGGAATCTATGGATTCTTTAATTTTTTTGATTTTGTCTAGAAAGAAGACATTTAGACAATTGCATAATTTCTTAATAGAGGGGGTCACTCGATTAGGGTTAGATAGCTCCCTTACTGTACGGAAGATGTCCTTTGTTTTATTATTTGAATTTAATACTTTGTTGGTGAAGAAAGTTTTTTTAGCCTCCAAGATGGCTTGTTTGTAGGCTATCAAGCTAAGATTGTATTGTTCTTTGGATTCTTTGAAATAGTTTTTCTGCCATTTCCTTTCGGCCTGACGTGTTCTGAGTTTGGCAGTTTTTAAATTAGCGAAAAACCATTTTGATGCTTCATGACGCCTGGTAAGTAAGGTTTGGGTCTGTAGAGGAGCATGAATCTTATTAGCCTTCAATTGCCAGTTGGCGATTTCTTTCTCTACATTGTTCAGCCCAGCTGGTATCTCAAGTTCAGGGTATCGCAAAGGGATTTCAGGTTTATGCAATTCCAATTTCTGGATGGACCTTTTTGATGTGTCGTGTGTTTGGGCAGAGTAATGTTACTCAGAGTGAAACTGTTTATGTGATAATCTGACCACATACAAGGGTAAATTACTAAATTCTCAAGAGTGAGGTGTGGAACACAGTGGAGTGGCATGGAGTGTAATAGCGTAGTGTGGAGTGGCATAGAGTGGAGTATCATAGAGTGGATTAGTGTACAGTGGAGAGGCGTAGAGTGGAATAGCGTAGAGAGTAATAGCATGGAGTGGTGTGGCATGGATTGGAGTGTCGTAGAGTGGATTAGCGTATAGTCGAATGTTGTAGAGTGTAGTGGCATACAGTGCAATACCATAGAGTGGAGTGGCGTAAAAGTGAATGACATAGAGTGGAGTGACATTCAGTGGAATAGTATACAGTAGACTAGCATACACTGAAATAGCAACCAGTGGAGTAGCTTAGAGCAGAGTGGCATACAGTATAGTGGTGTACACTTGAGTGGCGCAGACTGCAACAGCATATATTGGAATAGCATACAGTGGAGTGGCAGAGAGCGCAGTGGCTTAGAATGGAGTGGGGTATAGTGGAGTAGCATACAGTGGAGTGGGGTAGACTGGAGTGGCATAGAATTAAATAGCATAGAGTTCAGTGGCTTAGAGTGTAGTTGTGTAGCGTGGAATAGCGTATAATGTAGTGGCAAAGAGTGGAGTGGGATACAGTGGAGTGGCGTAGAGTGGAGTGGCGTAGAGTGGAATAGCATATAGTGGAGTGTTGTAGAGTGGAGTAGCATAGAGTGATGTAGCGTATATTAGAATAGGATACAGAGGAATGGTGAACAGTGGAATGCTGTAGTGTGCAGCGGTGTACAGTAGAGTGAGGTATGGTGTAGTGGAACAGATAGCATACCGTAAAGTGGAGTGGCTTAGAGTGAAATAAGAGTTCAGTGGAGTGGCTTAGAGTGGAGTGACATAGAATAGAATAGCTTCTAGTGGAGTGACTTACAGTGGAATGGCATAGAGTCGAATTGCTTACAGTGGAGTGGCGAACTGGAGTTGCGTACAGTGGAATAGCGAAGATTGGAGTAGTGTACAGTGGAGTGGCATAGCCTGAAGTTGCATTAACTTGAGTGGCATAGAGTGGAGTGTCATAGCATGGAGTGGCATAGAATGAGTGTCGTACAGTAGAGTTGCATACAGTGGAATAGTGTAGAGTGGATTGTTGTATAGTGTAGTGGCATACCCTGGAGTGGCGTACACTGGAATGGCGTACAATGGAGTGGCATACAGTTGAACAGTGCAGTATTGACTGGCAGAGAGGAATGGCGTAGAGTGGAATAACGTTGAGTTTACTGAGGTCCATTGTAGTGACGTAGAGTGGAGTGCATATAAAGGAATAGCGTAGAGTGGAGTGGCTTAGACTGGAGTGTCATATAGTGGACTAGCATACAGTATAGTTGCATAAAGCGTACTTGCATATAGTGTAGTGGCGTGGCGTAGATTGGAGTTGCATAGAATGGAGTGGTGTACAGTGTAATAGCATACAGTGGATTGTTGTAGAGTGCAGTGGCGTATAGTGAAGTGGCGTACAGTATAGTAGCGTAGAGTGGCGTCCCTTGGAATAGTGTGCAGTCCAGTGGTGTACACAGACATGGCATACAGTAGAATAGTGTAAAGTGTAGTGTTGTAGAGTGGAGTTGCGTACAGTGGAGTAACATAGTGGAGAGGCATACAGTGTGGGGCCATGGAATAGGGTTGCGTAGAGTGTAATAGCGCATAGTGGTGTGGTGTAGAGTGGCGTGGAATGGAGTGGAGTGTGGTAATGGAAGCAGATGTAGCTTAAAAGCATGTGAACATATGTAAATGTACTGTGGCAGGAATATACATTATGAGGTATAAATGTTTTTTTGGTAGTAGGCGTAAATAGTGTAAGTAGTGTCAAAGTTATAATTTTTGTAATACTTAGTTATATATTGTGCCACGGTATACTACGATAAGTTCGCAATATAATGCGGTACATGCGGAATAGAAGGCAGTATATGATTGGCTAATGACTGTGTTTACCAGACGTAAAAGGCAGCCATGTAGATTTTAGCACAGTTTGTCTGCTTTCTGCATTTCGCTTCTGGGTTAGGGACATAGATATAGGTAAGTAGTAGGTTTTATTGTTGTTCCCTACCTATTACCACTTTGTTAACATGGTAATAGGTGGAGAAATGTATTTATAATTTTCTCTATATTTTTAAAGCAGTTTCGGGGGAACTGTGCATTTTTAAAAAAAAGTACATTCTGCAGTAATTTGTAGGTATTACCGCGATACTCCGTACAATTTCTTGTGCAGATTTAAATATCTCAAAATTACAAAATACACAGTAGTACATTATATTTCTAAAATATAATGTAGTACAGTGTATTTTGACATTTATAACACATTTTGCTTTTTAAAATTTATTTTAAGTATCACGAAACTCCAGAGGAATTACAGCGGTGCTCCATAAATTAAAAAAAAACTATATAGAAACATATAGTTTTCCATACCTATTACAAAGTGATAATAGGTAGGGAAAAAATATTGAATCGAATACTTACCTGTATCTAAAGGCGTAACGCAGAACACAGGCAAAGTGTATCTAAAAACAACATGGCTGCCTTTAACTTTTGTGAAGGCAGTCATTAGCCAATCACATAATGATTTGTCATCGCTATTTACCAGGCTACTTCTGAGAAATACCATGTCATTTCATGAATATTCAGCTGCGCTAAGATATCACTACAATTTTATGCCTTATAACTTAAAAAATACTCAACCTACTTACCTGAAGTAGCAAAAAGCACCATCTACACACCGTAATCTATAATCCTGCCAAATTTCTTTCAATTCTGTCCAGCCGTTTTTGCACTACAAGCGACGCAAAAGTCGGTGAAGAATGTATTGGTGAAAACCCTATTTTAGGACCCACCACTTTTTCTTTGCACTCCCTTAACGAGTCACCTCAAAACTTTGCATCCTACCCCGATGTAGAACAAGCATTTGCAATGCAATCGGTCTCGCATTTGTGAAAGTTAGATCTCTGGGCGTTGAAAATGACAATGGTTTTTACTTTTGTTTGTTTATTTGCAGTGACGTGATTATATTTGAATAGCACTATCGCCATTCGTATGACCTTGCGGTGCTGGAGAATTAGAAAATGTGAAATAGGTAATATGGAAGGGGAGACAAGAGTAATATGCTGCCTGAAGAAAAAAAAGGAACAACATCCTGGAGAAAGCAAGCACATAGAGAATGCAAGATTAAGCAAAGCATGTGAAATGTAAGCAGGAACAACATGGTCACCTTAATGCTTGTACACGTATTATTCAGAAATTAATTAGTGTTTTTGCATGAAAAGTTAAGAACATGACTACAGGGCCCGGAAGGGACCCATTTTCATATCCCTTACTTATATCCTACAAAACACAAGCAGCATGGTTTAAAAAGACCACATACCTGAACAAAGAGCCACAGTACTCATTTACCTGGGAAATAAGACATGGGCACCAAAGTGATGAATAATAAAAATATTATCGTGTGGGGAACCAGTCACTTC
This sequence comes from Lissotriton helveticus, assembly GCF_964261635.1. Classification (NCBI taxonomy): domain Eukaryota; kingdom Metazoa; phylum Chordata; class Amphibia; order Caudata; family Salamandridae; genus Lissotriton; species Lissotriton helveticus. Next base: position 100,038,963 of record NC_136068.1, read on the forward strand.
AGAGAGAGAAGTGTCTGAGATTTCCACAAGATAGATGTTACTGATAAACCAAAGAAAGAAGCGACATTTTGTTTTATGTTGAGGTAGAAACAGAGGTTATGAATTGCACCTCAACTTTTAGCAGTGTGACGGCTAGTAACACTTTCACTGCCAACAAAATCTACCTCCTGGTAGGGTGTGGACTCTGAGCTCCTACCTAGATTAGTTTCCTTAAAATTTTATAAGTTGGGCACGCAAGGGGTGCAGCCAGTTTGCCTCGCAGGGCTAAGCAGACCAGTAGTTGAAGTACATTAAAAATAAGTGATGTACACAGTACATATATCAAAGCAGTACGTTGGTGACAGAATACGCACTTTCACCGTTACCAAATCAGTGCACAAAAAAATCAGTGGGCTCATTTTAGAGCCTTTCAGATAAGCTTGCTAAAAGTATCCGAGTCACCTCTTCCTGTGTCGGGAACGTGGTTTTATAATCTCAGAGAGGACAGAATGTCAATAAAACGGGTTTCCCCCCCTCTGCTACCCAGGTAGGAGCAAAGGCATGCAGTCGCGATCACCCTGGCCCGGCAGTACCTGTATTTATGAAGTGTGTCTAATACGGGTGATGTTGGTGTGGCTTGGGTACGGGGCCTGCGCATAATGACGTGAGGTGTGTAGTAAAGGAAGATACACAGTCCAGCTGTATAGTTAGATAATCCTTTATTGTAGCTCTCTTCTAGGATAGATGAGTAGGAGAAGATAGGAAGTACAGATGTAGCCCCACCAGGAGCAAGCTCCAAGCAGCTCAGCCTGAGTTGACCAACTGACACTGTGAGCCAGAGAGACACCCAGGCATTCTATGATGTCATGGTACATTCTATTCAGTGGAGAACAGTAGAGAAGTAATTTACTACAAGGTGCTGTGAAGTGGCGCTGCGTGTCACTCTGTTGACAGCCCTCCGAAGCAGCAGAAGTTGTTTTGGGCTGTATTGGTGTGCCTCAGTTACAGGGTCCGCGTTTGGCAAAGTGAGAGTCACCCTTTGAGCCGTGCAGTGAAGAATAAAATAAAACGTGCGGCTACCATAATTAAAGATAAAGCGCGGTCTCGGGCATGCCGTGCTGGCAGTGCTCTGTGTGTTACTGAGCATGTCCTGCCTGCAATATTTTTTGGCAAAGTGAAAGTCACCCTGTGAGCAGCGCTGTGGAGAATAAAAGAAAGGTGCGGCCGCCATAGTTAAAGATAAAGCATGGCCTCGGGCATGCTATGCTGGAAGTGCTCTGTTTGTCACTGTGCGTGGCCAGTAGGTAGGACAAAACCATCTAAGAAAATAGTGCTCGAAGGCTGTTATTAAAACCTTCTGAGTAATAACACATGGAACAGGGGGTGTCCTCATGGGAGTTACCATTAGAGAAAAGGTGGTACTAAGGAGGGGACTACTAAGCAAATTGACCAATAAAAAGCCACCATTTACAAAGGACCGTGACAGGACACAATTAAAAAGATGGACGGAAAGTAGGCGGAGCTTCATGCCCATATCCTGAATACGGTTGCCTGTAAAAGGTGCAGACCTATTTCGCAGAATCTGTGGCACTGAACAATATACTAGCTACAGTCGTTCAGGGAAGAATTTTTAAATATAGACAAAGTAGTTATGACCACATACAAAATTAAGATGCAAGTGAAGGTACCCACAGACAAAGTGTTTTTCAAAGCATCTTCGTGTTACTAAAATAACTTATTGCAAGACACAAAAAAGTTCACACGTAGTACAAACATGTACTGTATATGTTGATTATATGTAACATGAGGTTACACATAATCAACATATAAAAACAAAAATTACTGTGTATACAAACAGACACAATGGCAGAGTAATGGTAAACAGCTACATTCACTGTAGCTAGTATATTATACATATCCTGAATACAGCATGTCTCAAAGAGACAGCGCAAGCACTGCCTAGGCGAGACCTAAAAAGAAATAGGTCTGGAAAGTTTTGTGGTGATTCGTCAAATGGGGCAAATATATTAGAATACAAAAAGGCAAGGAATTCCTATCGCTGGGAACCCTAATTATTACTACCGAGTAGCTACCGCCACTCTGTATAAAAATACATATGTTACCACCACTCTGTATAAAAATACACACACACATATATATATATATATATATATATATATATATATATATATATATATATATATATATATATATATATATGTTACGTTACGTTAAAATTATTTATACCGCGCACTTTCACCAGTGGTTTCTTGGCGCTCTTGACAAATGCAGTGATCAAGGATGGGGAAGGTTAGTCATAGGCAGACTGGAAGAGCCGAGTTTTTAGTAAACTACGGAAACAGTCATAACTGGGGCATAGACGAAGTATAGGAGGCAGGGAGTTCCAAGTGACAGGTGCCAAGACAGAAAAGCTCAAACCGCCGTGTTTTTTGCGTTTGAATTTGGGTACCTCAAGGAGGTTAAGTGATGCAGAGCGAAGAGCTCGGAGGGGGATGTAACGAGTCAAGGCGGATGAAATAAAGGCCGGAGCTGCCTCGGAGAGGGCTTTGAAAGTTGAACATGCCAACTTAAAGATGCAGCGCTTAGAGATCGGAAGCCAGTGTAGACTGCGCAAGAGGGGGGTGACGTGCTGGTGTTTAGGCTGGCGGAAAATCAGGCGGGCAGCCTGATTCTGCACCAGCTGCAGCCGATGTAAATGGCATGCCGGAATACCTGCATACAGCGTATTGGCGTAATCGAGCCTGGAGGTGATAAGAGCGATGACGACTTGGATTAAGGCCTCCCTGGTAAGAAACCAACTGATTTTGCGTATCCGCCTAAGATGGAAAAAACAGGATGAGGTGACTGAGTTGATTTGAGGTCTGATCGAAAGGTCTTCAGAGATGATCACCCCCAAACTTTTCACTGTTCTCACCGGAGTGGGTGCCGCCCCCAGGGCGCTTGGCCAGAAGGTGGAATTCCAGGGGTGAGTGGGACCCCCTATGAGTGCAAGTTCTGTTTTTGTGGGGTTCAGTTTTAGTTGACTGTGGTACATCCACTCAGCAATAATCAGCATAGTGGATTGAAAGTTAAAGCGGGTGGACAGAGAAGAGTCGATTGGAAAAATTAACTGAAGATCATCCGCATAGTTGAAAATTGTGCAAGGGGAGTTACGGAGGGACGTGAGTAAAGGTTGAAGATATAAATTAAATAAAAGAGGGGATAGAGCAGAACCTTGGGGAACACCACAGGAGAGAGATGTGAGAGGTGCGGAGAAAGTGGACAAATGAACAGCTTGTGAGCGCTGGTCCAGGAATTATCCGAGCCAGTTGAGGGCCACCCCCTCAATGCCAGCATTGTGGACACGGTCGATCAAGATAGCATGATCGACCGTGTCGAATGCAGCCGAGAGATCTAGAAGGATAAGGGCCTGAGAGATGTTTTTATCGGCACCTTTCCTGAGGGTGTCCATGACTGCTACAATGACCGCCTCAGTTGAGTGGAGGGGTCTGAACCCGGCTTGTTGAGGGTCGAGAAAGGAGGATTTTTCTATGAAGGAGCTCAGGCAGCGGGTGACATAGGTCTCTAAGATCTTGCCTAAGTAGGGCAGGAGGGAAATGGGACGATAATTACTTAAAATTGTGGGGTCCGCATTGTTTTTTTTAAAAATAGGTAGAACAGCTGCTTGTTTGAAGGAACGGGGAACCTCCCCAGTAGCAAGGGAATTATTAAGTAATGCCAGTGGGGGGCCTGGACAAGCAAGAAAAGCTTCTCTCAGGATCAAGGGAGGGCAGCAGTCGTTAGGGGAGCCAGAGCTGACTTTGGACAGAAGGGAAGAAAATTCCTGAAGGGAGATCGGAGGAAACTCCGACAGGGTGTTAGGGTTCCTGGGGGGAAGGGAAGGAGGAAGAGGAGATGCGGGGGTAGGGATATTGTTTTTTATGGTGATGATTTTGTCAATAAAATATGAATTTAGTGAGTCGCACAGGATTTGGGTGGGTTGAGGTTGAGGGGTGACCCTATCGGGCAAAGAGAGCTGATTGACGATTGCAAAAATGTCCTTGGTTTTATTGTGGGAATCCATTATTTTTTGAGAGAAGTAGGCCGTTTTCGCTGTCGTGATCAGCTTTTTATAAACTTTTAGGGAGTTGATATAAGAAAGTTTAAGCTGTGGATCATAATTACGGCGCCACCGGCGTTCGGCTTGCCGCACAGCGAGTTTCTCAGTTTTGAGTTGGTCCGTAAACCAGCGTTGAGCGTCATGAGGGCGCTTGGTTTTGATATTTTTAAAAGGAGCTACTTTGTCGCTGGCAAGACGAAGCCATTCATCCAAATGATCGGCTTGATCATTTAGTGAGTCCAATGGCAAGGGTGCAGTGGAGGCTAAGATGGCATGGAAATCGAGGGAGTTAGATCTTTTCCAATTGCGAGCGAGGAGATTCTTAGCTAGGGGAGGAGGGTGTGATATATGAAGATGCAATTGAAAGGAAACAAAGCTATGATCAGACCATGAGCATGGAAAGACATCTGGGGGGGAGATGTCAAGGTTGGAGGTCCAAACTTGGTCAAGAATGTGACCTTTATGATGAGTAGGGGAATGGACATGCTGGGAAAAATTCATGCTATTTAGTAAATCAGAAAATTCTATAGAAGGTAGACTTTCATGGGCATCAGACGGCCAATAATTGAAATCGCCAACAATCAGAATATTGGCGTGGTTGATCGCAAGTTGGGCAATGAAGTCGCTGAAGAGCTGAGGGAAAAGGGGCATATGTTCAGGGGGCCTGTAAACAATAACACAAATAAAGGAAGACTCATCCGAAGAGAATTTGAGTGCTAAACATTCAGTTTTAGGAATGGCAGTCGCGGTAATCTCCGAAAATTTGTGTTGGGATCTAATGATAGCCGCTACCCCGCCACCCGATTTTCCACCAGGGCGGTTGGCATGCATGATATAGTAACCCGTGGGTATAGCAGCAAGGACATCAGGACCTGAATCCTCCGTGATCCAGGTCTCGGTTAACAAAAGGATATCAATGCTGCTCTGATGTAGTAGTTGAAATATCTCAAGCTGGTGGCGGATAAGGGAGCGGGTATTAAGGAAGTAGATGAGTAATGAGGCAGAAATCGACGACGGTGCTGAAAGGGGGGCCAAAGGGGGGGCGTGTAATGGAGTAAAAGCCTGGACAGCAGAAGGGACAAAAATGCCACAAACCTGGGCCCTCCTAACAGTGCGGGCAGGGATTGGCCCTAATGTATTTAATCTTAGCAAGTCGGTGGAAGAATAAGAGTAGCGTTGAGCATATATATATATATATATATTCACTGAAAAAAACCATAGGTTATAGACCATATATAGTTAGGAATTAGCATTTAAAAAACCTTATTTTACTCACACAAAACCATTGAAATTCCATATATAGTTAGTTGCACTAACTATATATCGCGCACCCGCAATCCACTGCTGATGATGTCACATATTACATCATTCATGACATGGTCAGTGACATCACTGATGACATCACTGATGACATCTCAAATGACATCACTGATGACATCACTGATGACATCATCCAGTGACTGTGTGTTTCTGTAAAGTTTAAATATGTTTTACATATTGAAGAATGAGTAGATGTAGAAGTGTCTGGATGAAGGATTTAGTAGGTGCGTGACTGACTGTATGAGTGAGTGATTAAATGTGTCTCACTGAGTGCATGGGTTAGTGACTAAACTGTCTTAATTTGTGCATCATTATGTCTGTTGTTCTGTAAACTGCTGCATGTGTTGATCAGTAGCTATATGAGTAACTATATGGGTTATTGATTGATTGCCCAAGTATTTGTATGGGAGACTGAGTGTGTGTGTGGCTGGCTGGGAGGTGTGTGACTCTGTGCAGATCAATGTGTACTTGTATCAATGATTGTATAAGAGAGTAATTATGTGTTAGTATATGTTTCAAAATGTAAGGTGCTCTATGTTTAACTGTATAGATTAGAAAATGGAAGTGTGATTGATTCTTTACAGGACTGACTAGGTGTGTGAGTAACTCCATGGATGAGTGGCAGAGTGTGAGAGTCTGTATAGGTGTATGAGTGCATATGATAGTGTTGTAAAGATGAGTGATTGTATGTATGAATGATTGTATGGGTAAATGAGTGAATGTGTGTGTAAACATAGGAATCACTGAGTGCGTATGTAGTAACTAGTATTGGTGTGTCAATGGTTTCAAAAATTATACTCTGTATTTAACACTGGGTGTAACAGAGGTTATATTAAAGTGTGAGGAGATGCATTGTATTGTCACATGAATGATATCATCAGTGATGTGGTTATTGATGTCAAATGAGATGTCATCAGTGATGTCATCAGTGATGTCATTTGAGATGTCATCAGTGATGTCATCAGTGATGTCACTGACCATGTCATGAATGATGTAATATGTGACATCATCAGCAGTGGATTGCGGGTGCGCGATATATAGTTAGTGCAACTAACTATATATGGAATTTCAATGGTTTTGTGTGAGTAAAATAAGGTTTTTTAAATGCTAATTCCTAACTATATATGGTCTATAACCTATGGTTTTTTCAGTGAATTTTCAAGGTTTTGTAAATGCTAATTCCTAACTATATATGGTCTATAACCTATGGTTTTTTCAGTGAATTTTCAAGGTTTTGTAAATGCTAATTCCTAACTATATATGGTCTATAACCTATGGTTTTTTCAGTGAATTTCAATGGTTTTTTAATAGCAAATATCATAAGCTGTCGAATGTCAAGTACGTGGTAAGTATAAACATTTTCGTGTTTATGCACACTGATCTGCTTTGAATGCTGCCCCCCACCCCTCATTTCTATTAGGAGTACTCTCTCTTTGCAGATAGTGAAGGGTAGTTAACGCAGCCCTTTGCCCCCTTTGTAATCCGTCGTGCCTGCTTCTCTCTCCATTTGATTGATTGTTCTCTTTGGTTCATTCTCTATTTACAAACAAGCACAGAGTCGCAATACTCTGTTTAGTCTTTGCAGATAGCGAAAAATCGTGTAAAAAAACAAAAGGAATCGAGCAAAATCAGTAGGCCACTAATGGGATCTCTTTTTGACCTCGCTAAAATAGAAACATTAGGAACAACCTGTTGAAAATAGCAATGCGTATGTATATAAGCGGCGTTCATTTGTGTTCACAGTACCCCTTGTTGATTGTTTCAATCGAGCATTGAATTGTTCGAAGTTAATTCTCTTAAGGATCTTCTCTACCTGCAAACGAGGAAGAATAGGAATATTCTCTCTCCCTTTGCAGATAGTGAAGGGTAGGTAACGCAAGCCTTTAACACGTCGTACCTATTTCATTCCTCATTGATTGATTGATTGTCCGAACATTGACTGTTTGGGAATTAGTTCTTTTTGGAGGTATTCCCTGTTTGCAAATAAACGTAGGAAAATCTTTGCAAGTAGTGAAAGGGTACGTAATGCGGACCGTTCTCCCCCGTTGTAATCTGTCATGCCTATCTACTCCCCACTGATTGATGCACCTTTTTCACCCGGACCATTTACTAGAGATACGTCATCTGGTCCGACCAGAGAGCACCCCTAGTGAAAAGGACATATGCAATAATAACGAAGTGATCACTGTATCCTGTTAACAGAAACTTTACCATGAAACAACCTGGAAAGAAAAAAATAGGAAAACGAAAATCAGTAGGCCACTGATGAACATGAACTTTTATTAAACAACGAACAAAGAAATGATAACATAACGTAATGATAAAACCTATTAATATCCTAGAAACAAGAAAACGTTAAAATATGCCAGTGGTGAGAGACCAGAAAAACAGTAAGAGAAACCAAATCACCCCTCGCTGTCCCACCGCCTGCCACGCCAAAAAAATCGATAGACTAGGGAAAATGCAAGTCAGTAGAACATCCACCCCCACTCTGGAAACTTCCAAGGTGGGGCAGGGTTCCGGCTACGCCCAGCCGGGAGCAGCCCATATAAGGCAGGTCCTGCTGCCACGCCTCGGCCAGGAGATCCTAACGTAGGGTGTAGCCGGAGGAGAGGCCGAGGCCAGTGGGACCCGGCCAGGGGATTGCCTTTACAACGCTGAACAGTTGCAGGGGGGGGGAATGTCTCCTCGACCCTCCCCTCTCTCTCCCAGTCCGGCCGCGGTGGCCCTTGAGAGTTGCAGATAGTCCAGCCACATGCTCTTCCGGTCCGACCACCAACGGTCGGGGGGCCGAGGCCGACGGGATCCGGCTGCAGCCGATAAACCAAGAAACCCGTTCATGGGGCCAGAGCCAGGGGCATCCGGCCGACATCCACCGGAAGCCCGGCCCGAAGACGGACGGGACACTTCTTTCTTTTATAATGGCTGCGACAACACTGGGGGGGGATGTCTTGCACATGCCTCCGACCCCCCCCCCCCTCGTCCTCATCGCCTGGTCCGGCCATAACAAATCTCAAGCGAGACGCCGTGGGGTGCACTGGGAGGGAGAGACGGTGCGAACAGGCCTCTCCCGCCTCCCCAGGTGGAGGCTTCCCAGCTGCACCCTCAGCGCTCCAGGCGCCCGGAAAAGGGTTCTTCCACTGTGGCCATGCTGCAACGTCTCGCCCGGCAGGGTGGAGCCCGTCCGCTCATGTGACCCCGCGATCGCCGGTAGCTGCCGAACTCTCAAAATGGCGGTCGACCTGGCAAGAGCGGGCCCAGCATAAAGAAATGGCCCGGTCACTGGTTGACTCCACCACCGTAGTCCTCCACGACCTTGAAGATTCTAGAGGAGCCGCGGGAGTCTCCGACCCCCGATGGGGAATGACTGCCATGATCGCCCGTGGAGTGACGAAACTGTATCCGCAGGACGTCGGCGCTCCCATGCTGGCGCCAGCCTCACTTTGAATTACTAGAATCCTGCAGACCTCACTTCCGGTGAAAGCACAGTGTGACCCGGTAGGAAAAATTATTGCACCCCCTCCCCTTTTTGACTGATAGTTCAAACCACCGATCCTTTCCTTTGCCCTTTTAACGGAACTTTGGACTGCCTCCCCCTCTTTTACATTTTCTAGAGAAAACAAAACATTAACCACTACATTAGCATAGCAGTTGACACCAGAACTGTTTTCAAATTGAAAACCAACAACATCTTCAACAGAATCCTTTTTGTTTCTGCTGTGACCCTGCTACAGCACAGGCATTGTCCCCAGCAGTAATTCTGCAATGCCGGTAAGAATAGCTGTGGTGCCTACTGGACTCACTCACCCCCGCGGCGCCCCACGCCGTTTTTTGCTGGGCGGCAACTTACTAGACATCACTTTCGTGCCATCTAGATTTCAGCGCGTTCTGCTGCCTTGGAACTATTCGCACAACAGACCGCTACTGACAAGAATATTTCATTATTGGTGCTGTCAATTTCAATAAATCTATTGGATAATTCAAAAGAAATTGCCACGGTCTCTTCGTTGTTTAAATGTTTTTCCTGTTTTTGTTTTCTTGTATATATTTATATGTTATTAAAGTTTTATATTCCTACAACTTTGTTGGAGTGCTATATATTTTTAATGTGACACATAATTGTAAAAACTTTGATGTACAAAGAGTCATTCCTGGAATCTTCCGCTTCAGGCTCGGTCCCCTCCCCAATCACAATACAGGATGGTTTTCAGATAGTAGGAACACGTGTGGTGTGACGGATCTCATCGGGTGTGGGCCTTGATCTACTATAACTCCTTTGAAGAGGGGTGATTCTTTACAGCTGGGGCCATAAACTACATCTGCAGGGCTAGCTGATAGCCTGGACAATCGGACACAGAGAAAGAGGAGTGTCAGAGGGTGCGGTAGTGAATAGGGCGAAAGGGAGGTGTCGGGCGGGCACAGAGTGTGATTCTCAGGGAAGAGCAGCGCAGATGGGGGAGGTTTATTGCCCATGCATAAGACAGAGAGCGGTGGTGACCAGTGCCTAGGGAAGATGCTTGCGTGGGTGAGGAGCCATGCTACGAATCGACAGCGTGCAGAGAGTGGGTCTGGTCAAGACATCTAAAATGGCTGCCGTGCACGACAAAAGTGTGGCATTTCAAAAAAGGCAAGATGGCGCAGACAATGTTTTTCAACACTTCCTCATTTCCTTCGAATCGAACGTTAACAGACGTTGGGGCATATTACCAAAGTTAAGCGATATTTATCGCTAACGATGCTTACCAACCAATTTTTTACCACTAAGCATCGTCAGAAATTATCGAAGATAAACCTTGCTATTATCAAGGTTTATCGCAAATGCGATAATAAACGGCCGCAATGCATGAATATCGCTAAAAACTCAGCGATATTCATGCATTACCGAGCTAATGCTCTTAGCCATGTTATCCACCTCCCATTGGATAACATGGCTAAGAACTGCTCAGGGCAGGTGTTACTTTTTGGAGATATTCGCGCTTAGCGCGAATATCTCCAAAAGTTGGTAATAGGAGATAAATATCTTGCATGTTGTAATGCAAGTTATTGTGGTATATGGAACTCATACCATAATCTCTCAGGAAAGCAGAAACTGATCCTTTTGGGACCGCCTAAAAAGGCCTAGGGGGTGAGGAGTACTCTACTTTGCCCCCTTTTCACGTTCCGAACTATTTTATTTTACTCTCTTCTGTAATTACACAAAATAGCAGCGATAAGATGCATCGGAGACACACAGTGAGAGAAAGGAGGCCGGAGATGAAGAAGAGATGTCAAATACACATTGGAGATAATATAGTGGCAGAAGGGAAGTAAATATGAGTAAACTTACCATGTAACATAAAAATGTTGCACTCTATACTATAAGTCTCATTTTATACTACAATCACTTCGCTACAACCTCATAAATTAAAAATAAAAATGAATAATGTCTCAAACAATTTTTGATTTCTAAATATAAATTTATTCTTCAGAATTTTCTAAATTTGAAAGAACTAGTAACATGTCCTCATCAGCAATGTCCTCATTAAAAGTCCCCAATGATGATTCTTGTAACTCTATGGTCTCCAAACACTCGATAAATTCGCCATCAAGAGATTGATCAAAAAAATCATTCAAGTCATCTCCTCCTTGTGACAATATTTCATTATTGGTGCTGTCAATTTCAATCAATGTAGTGGAATCATTCAAGTCATCTCCTCGTGACAATATTTCATTATTGGTGCTCTCAATTTCAATCAATGTAGTGGAATCATTCAAGTCATCTCCTCCTTGTGACAATATTTCATTATTGGTGCTGTCCATTTCAATCAATCTAATGGAATCATACAAGTCATCTCCTCCTTGTGACAATATTTCATTATTGGTGCTCTCAATTTCAATCAATGTAGTGGACAATTCAAAAGAAATTGCCACGGTCTCTTCATTGTGAGCCATTTTATTTTGAAATTGCTTGCTGTAAATTGCAGAAAAAAATAATCACTTTCATTTATCGTTTTTAGTAATACATAATATAAAACTAACTTTATCAAGTATTTAGTATAACAGAAGGACTGCAAATAAATAACAGAAAACATTTTTCAAATTATCTTCAAGTGTACAACATAGTTCCCCTTACAAATTAACAACTCACCTTTTTAAAAGTAGCAGAAGTGTTAGTACTGTGTAAATCAAACACCAGAAATTCACCACCAAAAATTCCTCACAAATGTACCTCAGACAGTAGTATCACAAAATGGCTGTGGTTTCCTCTCATTTGACATATATACATAACCAATTAACTTTCATCACACACAAATACAAAACCAAAGTAACATTTTAATTGGTTCTAAATTTCAACACTTTCAAATGTGTTTTCCCCATGCAATTTTCCATAGGACATTTACATACGTCTACAGCCTGAATGGCTGAACGGAATTACACCAAACTTGGCAAAATGGAACATCAAACCTAAGAGGTCAGGAAGGATCTACTATGCCCCCTTATGGTCATTTCCCCCTTCGCTTTGGCCTCCTCTTGTCTCTCAATCCTACCGAGAGACAAGATGGCGGCCGCTACGGACTGTTTGGAATGTTGACAGACGCCGGAGAACCAATCAGCTTCGCAAAGCTCCGTAACGCGAAAAGTACGCGAAGCGGAGCGCTGTTACAGATATATATCTTTTTTTGAACGTTAATTTCTCAAAATCCACTGGAGCACATATATTGAGACCTAGCAAAGGCACATCGGGCTACCAGTCCCTAATATTTTGCCAAGTTTCGTGCAAATCCATTCAGCCGTTCGATTATTATTATTTTGTTTTTTTTTTGCCCCGCGGGGCCCTTTTAAAACCTCCACATCAAACCTAGGGGGTCAGCGAGGATCTACTATGCCCCCTTATAGTTATTTCCCCCTTTGTTTTGACCTCCTCTTGTCTCTCGATCCTACCGAGAGACAAGATGGCGGCCGCTACGGACTTTTTGGAATGTTGACAGACGCCGGAGAACCAATCAGCTTCGCTTCACAAAGCTCCGTTGCGCGAAAAGTACGCGTCCTGGGACGCTGCCAGGTCCGCTGTTACAGATATATATCTTTTTTTAAACGTTAATTTCTCAAAATCCACTGGAGCACATATATTGAGACCTACAAAAGGCACATCGGGCTACCAGTCCCTACAATTTTGCCAAGTTTCGTGCAAATCCATTCAGCCGTTCGGGCTAAAAGTGAGGCCAACCGCCCTATGGAAAACTCAATGTTAAAAACACGTTTTGGGACCCCCCTTTTTTCTCGGCCCCCCCTTGACGAACCCCCCCCAAATTTTCAAGGGCTGCTCAGAAACAAAATGTGCCATTTTCCTGAACATTTCAGCCAATTCCGTCCACAAACGCCAAAGTTATTAGACATAGAATTTTCAAAAATCCCATAGAGAAAAAATCCTAACTATATATACCTACTGGCGACCGCCAGTAGGTAATATATATATATATATATATATATATATATATATATATATATATATTTAGAGAAAACTCCAACCTCTGATTTCTCCATGCAGGCAGGCAACGGAGCACTGACCACAAGTGAGTGCAGATTTTAATTTATTTTAGTTCAGAAAAGCACTAGCAGCATTACGCGTTTTGGCTCCAAGGAGCCTTGATCACATTAATTTTTATACTGAGTTGTGGTAGCTAGTCTGTAGTAATAGTTAGGGTTGTCAGAGATAGGAATTCCTTGTATTTTTCAGTGCTAATATATTTGCCCCACATGTGACTATATACATATATATCAAGGAAAAGAATTGCGGTATGTTCCGTGTGAACATTCCAATGGGAAACTTTACTTAGAGACTCTGAAACGTGCGCCCGATATCTTAGTGGGGCTACGAGAGTAATGTATGTTTAACCTTGAGGGACACGTGATTAATTAATCTGATTGGAGTCTCTGAACATACCGGAAGGGCAACACAGCCGTATTATAAGCAGTTTTGTGTCCTTCGTTTTAAAGAAAATGAACTAAGTGGCATGTATTTATTTGAAAACACTTAGCTTGTTCTTTTGCAGCAGAGGACTTAAATTATACTCTTGTCTGGATTTTACAAATGTTGTTGTGGAGGATTTTGGATACAAAAGCAGAATTATTGGTGGCAGGATTAATGCTCAGTGGCACTAGCAGTATGTTAATTTCTAATTAACTTACTTAAGAGTAGACAGCGTTTATAATGCTGAGAAGCTGCAGTAATGTGCTTTTCTGTGTATACATAAATGTCTTAAGCCTCCCCACACAGTACTCTGTTGATGCTGCTACAAGTGTAGTGTGTTGTTTATGTACATTGAGCAACAATATAGCGCATGTTTAGATTGATAAAGCCAGTGCTACTGCTGAAACGCATCTCTCATGCCTTCTTGTTTTCGGGGAATTTGATTAATTAAATGGTCTAATTCCCCTGACTTTATGCTCTCTCTCATATTGGAGTTTTGAGGTATATATATATTTACTGAAAAAAACATAGGTTTCAGGTCATATATAGTTAGGTATTAGCATTTAAAAAACCATTGAAATTCACTCAAAAAACTATAAGTTTTAGTGGTGTTATAGTTAGCTGGACATTTTACTCATACAAAACCATTGAAATTGCTCATATATAGTTAGTTGGACTAACTATATTTCGCGCACCCGCAATCCACTGCTGATGATGTCACATATTACATCATTCATGACATGGTCAGTGACATCACTGATGACATCACTGATGACATCTCAAATGACATCACTGATGACATCACTGATGACATCATCCAGTGACTGTGTGTTTCTGTAAAGTTTAAATATGTTTTACATATTGAAGAATGAGTAGATGTATAAGTGTCTGGATGAAGGATTTAGTAGGTGCGTGACTGACTGTATGAGTGAGTGAGTGATTAAATGTGTCTTACTGAATGCATGGGTTAGTGACTAAACTGTCTGAATGTGTGCATCAGTATGTCTGCTGTTGTGTAAGATGCTGTATGTGTTGATCAGTAGCTATATGAGTGGCTATATGGGTCATTGATTGGTTGCCCAAGTATTTGTATATGAGACTGTGTCTGTGTGTGGGTGACTGGGAGGTGTGGAAACAGCTGTATGGGCGGTTTACTGTGTGCATTGGTGTGTTGGTGAGTGAATGTATATCTCAGTGCTACATGTCCAAGTAAGTACATATGTAAAACACAGTGCATGTGAGAGTTGGTATATATAAATGCCTATACATGAGAGCCAGTGATTATGCAAGTGGCTGTATGGATCAATGTGTACTTGTATCAGTGATTGTTTAAGAGAGTAAGTATGTGTTAGTATATGTTTGAATAAGTAAGGTGTTGTGTGTATAACTGTATAGATGAGGAAATGGGAGTGTGATTGATTATTTGCATGACTGACTAGGTGTGTGAGAAACCCCATGGACGAGTGAAAGTGTGTGAGTGTCTCTATAGGTGTATAAGTGCATATGATAGTATTGCATTGATGAGTGACTGTATGTATGAGTGATTGTATGGGTGAATGAGTGGATGTGTGTGTAGACCTAGGTTATATTAAGGTTATATTAGAGTGTGAGGAGGTGCATCGTATTATCACATGAATAATATCATCAGTAATATGATCAGTGATGTCAAATGAGATGTCATCAGTGATGTCATCAGTGATGTCATTTGAGATGTCATCAGTGATGTCATCAGTGATGTCACTGACCATGTCATGAATGATGTAATATGTGACATCATCAGCAGTGGATTGCGGGTGCGCGAAATATAGTTAGTCCAACTAACTATATATGAGCAATTTCAATGGTTTTGTATGAGTAAAATGTCCAGCTAACTATAACACCACTAAAACTTATAGTTTTTTGAGTGAATTTCATTGGTTTTTTAAATGCTAATACCTAACTATATATGACCTGAAACCTACGGTTTTTTCAGTGAATTTCCAAGGTTTTTTAAATGCTAATACCTAACTATATATGACCTGAAACCTATGGTTTTTTCAGTGAATTTGCAAGGTTTTTTAAATGCTAATTCCTAACTATATATGGCCTGAAAACTATGTTTTTTTCAGTGAATTTCAAAGGTTTTCTAAATGCTAATTCTATTAGCGGATAACGTTTAAATATATTAATATCCTAGCGGGACCACCTGAGCAGCCCTAAGGGGTCAGGGTGTTTCTACCCTGCCCCCTTTTTGTGTTCTACACGTTTGTTTTTCTGCTTTCTTGTACCTAATTCCTAACTATATATGGCCTGAAACCTATGTTTTTTTCAGTGAATTTGCAAGGTTTTTTAAATGCTAATTCCTAACTATATAAGGCCTGAAACCTATGGTTTTTTCAGTGAATTTGCAAGGTTTTTTAAATGCTAATTCTATTAGCGGATAACGTTTTTATATATTCAGACGTTTTTTTAATGCTAATTCCTAACTATATAAGGCCTGAAACCTATGTTTTTTTCAGTGAATTTCAAAGGTTTTTTAAATGCTAATTCCTAACTATATAAGGCCTGAAACCTATGGTTTTTTCAGTGAATTTCAAAGGTTTTTTAAATGCTAATTCCTAACTATATAAGGCCTGAAACCTATGGTTTTTTCAGTGAATTTCAAAGGTTTTTTAAATGCTAATTCCTAACTATATATGGCCTGAAACCTATGGTTTTTTCAGTGAATTTCAAAGGTTTTTTAAATGCTAATTCTATTAGCGGATAACGTTTAAATATATTAATATCCTAGTGGGATCACCTGAGTACCCTAAGGGGTCAGGGTGTTTCTACCCTGCCCCCTTTTTGTGTTCTACACGTTTGTTTTTCTGCTTTTTTGTGCCTCAGTCTATTAAGACCCAAGATGGATGCCAACACTTCCTGGTTAGAAGTGTTGACAGCCAATGAGCATGCAGCTTTCTCGGAAAGGCATGCTGATTGGCTGTCACTGTCTGTCAACACTAGCACAAGATAGATGCCAACACCTCCTGGTTAGAAGTGTTGACAGCCAATGACCATGCAGCTTTCTCGGGAAGGCATGCTGATTGGCTGCCACTGTCTGTCAACACTCAAAACCAGGAAGTGTTGGCAGCCATCTTGTGCCTTGTTAGAACCAAGGCACAAGAAAGCAGTGAAACAAAGTTGTGAAACTCGCAAAGGGGCCACAGTAGAATCACCCTGACCCCCTAGGCCTGCTCAGTGGGTCCCACAAAGACCCCCTGTAAATGTCAGGGTACGCGTACCGTGCGCGTACGGTACGCGTACGGTACGCGTACCCCGCGATTTTTTAAAAAAAAAACAATTTTTTTTTTGCCTTGGGGGTCCTTGTGGGACCCCCTGAGCAGGTCTAGGGGGTCGGGGTGCTTCTACCCTGCCCCTTTTTTGAGTTCTACACGTTTGTTTTTCTGCTTTCCTGTGCCTCAGTCTACCGAGGCACAAGATGGCTGCCAACAGTTTCTGTTTTGGAGTGTTGACAGACATTGGCAGCCAATCAGAATGCAGCTCACGCTATAGAGGTACGCGTACCGTACGCGCACGTACGTGTACCGTAAGCGTACCGGTAAGCTCACGGGTAAGCTGCTATAGATATATAAATTTTTTTGAACCTAAATTACTCAAAATCCACTGGAGCACATATCTTGAGACATAGCAAAGGCACATCGGGCTACCAGTCCCTACAATTTTGCCAAGTTTGGTGAAAATCCATTCAGCCGTTCGAGCTAAAAGTGCGACAGACCGCCCTATGGAAATTAACATGGGGAAAACACGTTTTGGGACCCCCCTTTTATCTCGGCCCCCGCTTGACGGATCCCCCCCAAACTTTCAGGGAAGGACCGGAGCGCCGCGATGCAAAGTTGCTGAAACATTCAGGCTGATTCTTCATCCGGCGCCAAAGTTATTCCCAATAGAATGTTGCGATTTCCCTATGGAAATCAATCCTAACTGTATATACCTACTGGCTATCGCCAGTAGGTAATATATATATATATACATATATTGTTGCCTTAACCCCTTCGTTGCTGCCATTGGCCAACGGCCGTCGCGAGCACTACCTTGGTAGTGCTGCGCATGTCCGTTGGCCGACGCGGCCCCGCCTACACAATAGAACCCCGCACTGCGGCGAAATTATCGCCGCGGTAAAGGGGTTAAGTGGGATGGGCTATAAAGTTTGCTGCAAATATGGCGCCAAACAGATTGACAAAGGCTTCCAGCAAGCCGAAACGCGTCTCCTTTTTAATTTTGGGATTAAGGCTGATCTTATCTAACAAAACAGATACTGTATCTTACCTGCCTCGAAACTGTGTCTTCTTTCATGGATCACTCTGTGGGAGTTGGTTGTTTGTGTTCATCCATTTCAGCGTGATTGGTCAGCACGCTTCTCACTGAACACCAGTCGTTTGTGGCTCTCCCCTTTGACCACATGTTTCTGGAGGAGTACAGGAGTACTAGAGGGGAGCCCCTAGTGTGGTAGCCGGACAGCGGAATGAGGATGACTGCAGAGGGAGACCAGGGACGTAGCGGGGCGGTTCATGTGACTGCCAGCGTGGGATCGACGTTTCCCATGCGAGAAATGCCTTGCCCAGGAGACCAGCGTCACCTGGTGACTGGGCACTGCGGATGGCCTATGCCGATGCGGCGGGTATGTTTGGCGAATTCAACTTTTGTTCATCAGTCCCCCTCAAACCTCGAACTTGTACCTGGTTTGAATCCAATTTTATATGCTACTGCCTATCAGGACATTGAGACTTGCTTCACCTTCTATTGACTATGTACATGGCATAGTTATTCAATTTCAGCATCCTATCGAGTTTGTTAGCTTTTCACAAAATGAACGTTAATTGTGGTCCTTTGCCAGTGAAATTCTGCTAATTTCAGTGTCGACGTGTTGCATTTTGGGAATGGTAGTCCCACTGAGGGCGAAGCATGCGCTGGGGTGCTGACACTTTAGTCAGGTATTCACAATTTGGGGCAGATTTACAAGCCTCTTGCACCACTTTTGCGTCAATTTTCCCATGTTACAAGTGACACAAAAGTGGCACAAGGGGCTTGTAAATCTGACCCTTTGTGTTCAAGTTGAGCCCCCGGAGCAGCTGCCTTCCGTGATTTAGATGTATGTTTCTATTGGAGATTGCAAAGACTGGGCTAAAGTGAACTTTGTTCTCGCAACAGAGGCCAGGAACCACTAGATGGTGGATCTGTTCACAGAGCTGACTATTATGTTGAGTTAAAGGGTACTCGCTGAGGAGCGATACAGCCCCCACCTGTATCCTCGACCCTTCACTTACTTCCCGCCTCGCACTGCCCGGTGCAGCCCGGCCCTGCCTCTAAGTCTGCCAAAAGTATGTTATAGTTCCAGCTATCAGTTCAGTCCTCCTCCTTTGCATTCCTAAGCTACTGAACTGCATCAATAGTTTCCGTCGTTGTCTAGCCTTCTCGTCTCCCTGTTAGAGAAATACTGTATTTAATGGTCATTTAGTATTCTTCATCACGCATTTCATGTAGAATAATGCATGGTCCAGTCTTAGAATCAAGTTAGCCTCTCCCCTCATGACTTCTAGTTTATATCAACATGTTCCCTAAACATTAGATACCAGATAGGGTTTAGGTACATGTCGCTCCGACCCTCCAGACTCTAGTCTCTGCTCCTAGCACAGAGTTCGTAGCCCCCAGCTTCTCCTAGTAACACGTCATTGCCAGTTTTCGCGCACCATTAGGTTAGAGGTCCCGGCTCCTTAGGTAGCCCCCTCCAATGTTTCCGCCCATTCATGACATACTCTGTTACGTTTGCATCACATGTCTAAGTAAACTCCCAGTTACACCACTTATTACTGTTATCTCTCGCGACTGTTACACGTCACGCCTTCTACTCCACCCACTGTTACGCCTACTGCAATGTAATGCTATGTGTTTGCGCTATGTATATAAATGAATGTCTTGTTATTGAATGTTAGCGCGCTCATCCCAGACCAAGCCCCGGCAGCTGCCGGGCCTCTTTTCCCCTGTCATCCTGTTCCTATGCAGGTTGTCCTGATCCTGTCCTTATGCTGTAATAAACCTGCAGAAACTCCTACTACCTCGAATCTTGACTCTTATTTATTGAGCTATCTGTTATTCATTCATTCATCCAAAAATAGGGTATTATTTATTTATTTACCACATAATGGCGCCCGAACAGGGACTTGCCCTTTCCCCACGCGTCGGTGAAGCCACGCCGACCCCCTGACCCTCTGCAGTCGTGACGGAACCATACCGTGCACTGGCAGATATTTCTGCTTCAAGTATCCCTCAGGCCCACGGAGGAGACGGAGGAGGCGGTCCAGCATCCGAACGAGACGGTGGAGGAACGCGGCGAGTCCCGACCAGAGCCCAAGCCGAGAGTCCAAGGTCCGAGGTATCCGGAGGTCCACCCGTAACTGAAGTCCGAAGTCCGAAGTTCGTCGTCGTAGTCCAGTCCCGTCCGAGGCCTTCCGTTCCGTGCTGCCCGGTGAGTACCATTGCTGGGGTAGTGTCTAGACAGGGTCAGTCTAAATTGACTCTGGTCCGTGGGTTGGTGGTACCCAAGCTCACAAACGAAGTGTTCACCTAGGTGGATACGGGTCTTGATGTGTTCCTTTATGGGACCGGTATGTTCCGTACTGTTATAGCAGTGCATCCAGTAACTCTAGTCTGTTCCGTTCTCGAGAATTCTGTTCTGTTTTCAGTATTTTCAGGTAGTATTCTGTTCGAACTGTTATTTATAATGTTGTTTAATGTATTTCCAATGTCGTGGTATGCCTGAATTGTTTCCCCAATTGTTATTGTTTTTCGTGTATTGTATTGTGTTCCGATTCAAGTTTAGAATGCCGCTCTTTTCCAAGTTACGTCAGTTAAAAACTAGAAAGGGTCTGCTGGAAGCAGCAGTTCCTGTTCCGCCTAGGGACAGTCCAGGTCACTTTATGTATCAGAAACATGGCATAAGCGCCATATTGTATCTAGATTTATGGGTAGAGTATACCAAACAGTTAGAAGAAAAGTATAGATGGCCCGTATCGGGTACATGGGATGCCGAATGTATCATGCGAGTAGAAGAAGCATTATGGAAAAAGAAAGCCAGACAGTCACAGAAAGATGCCATCGAGTTATGGCGTAAGGAAGCGCATAGAAGAACGGAAAAGGAAGTCAGAAAGTCAGAGTTAAGTAGAGAATCCCAAGAACGAACCCAAGAAAGAGAATTAATCGAGATAGGTGAACAAGTTAAAGCCGAACAGTCAGACAGACAGAGGCATGCCCTTATTAAGGGTATGTATCCTCTCCTTGCCGAAGGCTCGCCAAAAGCGACCCCAGAGGCACCCAGTAATTTCCCGCCACCATTAGTTCCGACCAAGCTACGTCACAAACCGACCGCAGCTGATATTTTTATTTCGTCCTATTTGGACGACACAGTTCCAGAATATGCAAATCCTGTTCGCGCTCCGCTAGTCCCTGTAAATCAGGCACTTCCCGTTCCTCCAGACACCGGAGTACCTGTTACGGTACCCCCGGGTCAGCCTGCCATACAAGTTCAGCCCACGTTACAATTACCGACCCTGCAAGCACGAAGAATGTCAGTCGACGATTCTAGTCTAGGGGCCGCAGGAGGAGGTCCTCCTCAAACCCCGCCGCCACACAAACGTTTATCAGCACTCGAATTACATGCTCAAGCATCACAGCGTACTCCTAAAAGTAATAAGTCTGTTACAGAAATCAGACAAGCCCTTGCCGAATGTGTTTATGATCCAGTTCCAGGCGAATATAATATGGTTTTATATTCCGTACGCGTAAGAAGGGTGACCGAGTATCTAGTCACCTTACCAAATATGAAAGAAGATCTAGACAGAATATATCGTTTCATCCGTACAGGGGATGATCCAGAAAGTATTGGCGAGATCATGTCTCAAAGGAAAGCCGAGATTCAGCTCATGATATTAAAGTTCCTGATCAATTGTCTAATAAGAGAACAAGATTACCCGTCTAAAGATCCCGCCGAAATGAGAATCCTGACAAGGTGGAGTGATAATATAGCCGAGGGTAAGCACAAGACCATTAGTGCCATGGAAAGTATGTACAAGAAAATTCGTAAAGAAATAGTAAGGTTACACGAACAGCGTAAAGCAGCACAAGTAAGTGAGAAAGAAAGTATCTCTGATCCTGAAGAGGAAGACGAGAATCCCGCCAGAATAGCGTATGTAGGAAAATCCAGATTTCCAGATCGCCATTTACGTCTAGAACCCAAGTCTATTTTTCATCATCCAGCACCAGAACGAGAGCCTTGTTCTCTAGAACAAGTATTTCAAGCTACCGATCACATTCTGAAATCACGAGTCGGTTATAGCGAGTTAAGCACCATGCATGAACAAGAATTAGCCCGATCAGCAGTCCGATGGATTACTGATTCTACCACTTTTCCAGACGAAATAGTGGCACAAATGTTTCTGAAACTGCCCCCAGCCGAGCAACGACTGGTGGGTATGTATATGATCCAGCACCTCATTACTCAGTATGAGGGTCAACACTCTGATCCAGGCCCGTTACACGATATCCTGAACGAGTTACTCCAGTACAGATGGAGAGGTCTAGGTACCGATTTAATTAGTGTTATTCTAGAACAGCGTCACAAGTATAGAACGTTCCTGAACCCGCATTTTGTTCACGTCTCACCCCCAGAAAGTAAACCATTCTACATAGACAGACAGAATCCGTTACGAGAAGTCCACCCAGTCCAAGGGACGGGTGGCGAAATGCACCGAGTGTTTGTATACACTCCGATTTCAAAGATGGAACTCCTCGAGATGAAGAAATTAATTCCCTGTCATGACAAAGATCCAGCAGGGTTCCATAGAGAATTAAAAGACATGCTCCGTATGGGAGAATACACGTACCCAGATGTCATTAAAATGTTAAAGGTTCTGCTACCCGCAGGGGTGTATGAAAAGTTAAAGGAAAAAGAATGGGAGGTGGGAGAGAAAAAGATCGATTGGACAGCTCTAGAAGCTGAAGACAAGGCACGAGTACCAGGTACCGGTCTTGGAGATAAATGTAAAGAATTACCAGAATTATTGATTCAAGTTTTACCCAGATTATTGACAACTAGAAAAGAAGACTGGGATGCCATCTCAGCCTGTAAACAGAAACAAGATGAAGACATTAGTGATTTTTATTCTAGATTTGAGAAATGTTTCAGTATTAATAGTGGTCTCAAGACAAGTAGTGAGTCATACCCTCATCTTTTCGTTACCAAATTAGTCGAGAATTCAAGTCCACAAATTAAAAACCGAGTTTTGAAAGTCGAAAGCACCTGGCAAGCAAATACTCCGTCCCAGATGCTCCAGATGCTCCAGTATCACCAGAATAGAATTAGAGAAGAGCAAGAACACGAAAGAAAACGTATGAAAGACACGAAAATGAAAGTGCTAGTTGCACAATCTATTCCTCAAGACAGTCAGAAGAGGGGTCCGATTCAAGCCAGTCATCCTGCAGCTCCCGTTAAAGGGAACTGCAATTATTGTAAACAGCCAGGTCATTTTATAAACGAGTGTGCAGTTCTGAAACACAACATAGCTACTGGTAAGACTAAAGAAAGACCACGTCCGCCGAGACAAGAACAAGTTTCACAGATTCCTCAGTCACAGAATGCACAACAGACAGTTACAGTACCGCAGCCTATTGCTGCAACACAGCACGTTACATCGCAGATGTACCAGTATGCACAGTCTGAGTATCCAGAGTACCAGTCATATTCATGAAACAGCCTAGAGAGGGAGGTAGGCTTGCCTCTCATCGAGATACCTGTAGACCAAGAAGGTCCCTATGTACACAGTCAAGTATTAGGGAAAGACAGAAAGTTTCTGATCGATACAGGGGCAAGTAGGACCACAATTAGTCACGCCGAAGTTCCAGGGGCTCCGCTCTCAGGCTCAAGAAATGTTTCCCTTGGATTTTCAGGAAAACCCATAGTTAATGAAATATCTCAGCCAGTTACTCTAGAAGTAGGTCCATTGTCCCGTACTACTGATCTGTTACTTACTAAGGCATGTCCAGAAAATCTGTTAGGTATTAAGACACTGAAAGAGTTAGGTGCAGTTATTTGCTGTTCCCCAGAGGGAATACGTCTGTTCCTACGTGACTTTAAGGGTCACTATGTATTACGAGATTTTGATTCCAGATTGTCTAATGTTCCGCAGCATTTATGGGCGCAAGGTCCAACTGATGTAGGTTACATGCAAATCACACCCTATCGTGTGACTCTCAAACCAGGTGTAGTGTTACCCCGAATCAGACAGTACAGATTGCCACCTGAGGCTGTAGCAGCCTTATCCAAAATTATTGACGAGCTCATGGCTCAAGGAGTAGTTGTAGAAACTGACTCCAATGTATGCAATTCTCCGATCATTCCAGTCATGAAACGTACTGATCCAAATGCACCCCCAGTATATCGATTAGTGATTGATTTACGAGAGCTTAATAAATGTATTATTCCTCAGTATCCAGTTGTTCCAGACATTTCTTCCCTGTTAACTGCCATTGATTCCGAAGCCATGTTTTTCACTGTTATTGACCTCAAGAATGCATTTTTTAGTGTTCCAATTCATCCAGACAGCCAGTTTCTTTTCGGATTTTGTTTAAATGGAAGGAGCTATATGTTTACACGCGCTCCTCAAGGTTTCACAGAAAGCCCTAGTATTTACAGTCAAGCACTCAAGAGACAACTAGACAATATTCACATGCCAACTGACACTGCCCTGCTCCAGTATGTCGATGATCTACTGATCACAGCCCGTTCTGAACGTGCTTGCGAGCGAGCATCACTTACAGTTCTGTATTTTCTAGCCGAGATGGGGCACAAGGTGTCACCTTCAAAGCTTCAATTCTGTGTCCAGCAAGTGGTATACTTAGGACACTTGCTGTCCAAGAGGGGTAGGCAGTTGACACCCGACCGTATCCAGTTAATAGCGAATCTTCTCCAGCCCAGAACCCAGAAGGAGGTACGTGCTTTTATCGGCCTTACTTCTTATTGTAGACAATGGATTCCCCAGTATGCATTTCTAGCCAAGCCACTGATACAGTTAACGACACAGGAGGCAGCCGTATCGACTGTCCTCCCTTGGACATCTGAACATACACTTAGTTTCAACGAGTTAAAGAAAGCCCTATGCCAAGCTCCAGTTCTAGCTACACCGAACTACAGTAAGCCTTTTACACTTTTCGTTACAGAACGCGAAGGTACAGCATTATCTGTTCTCACACAAGATCAAGCAGGTCAATACAAGCCCTGTGCTTATTTTTCAAGCACATTAGATCCAGTCGCCCAGGCGTTGCCTGCGTGCCTCAAGTCAGTTGCAGCCACAGCACTAGCTATCAGACAAAGTGATTCCATAGTTTTAGGACATTCCCTGACAGTACAAGTTCCACATTCAGTAGAAGTTCTTTTAAACCGAACACAAACTCAACACTTGACAATTGCACGTTTAACAGGTTATGAATTGACACTGTTCCAGCCACACATAGAAATTAGACGCTGCAATGTCCTGAATCCTGCTACACTGTTACCATCAGTTAATTCAAATCCAGACACACATGACTGTGTGGAAGTAGTTAACGTTACGACAAAGCCAAGACAAGACCTGACAGACATTCCGTTACCAGATCCTGACCTGACACTTTATGTGGATGGTTCATGTATGAGAACTAGTACAGGAGAACTAGTCGCCGCATATGCAGTGACTACTGACACTGAAGTTATTGAAACACACCGTATTGATACTCTGTCCGCTCAAGCAGCAGAGCTAGTTGCTCTGACACAAGCCTGTATACACGCCAAGAACCTGAAGGTTAATGTTTACACAGATTCACGTTACGCATTCGGAGTTGTACACGACTTCGGAGTGCTCTGGCAGGAGAGAGGTTTTATGACTTCTCATGGAACCAAGATTCAGCATGGTCTCCTTATTCAAGCTCTGTTAGATGCCATACATTTACCGACATCTATTGCTATCATGAAGTGCAAAGCACATACGAAAGTTACTGACATTATTTCCCAAGGTAATGATCTAGCAGACCGCACAGCCAAGCTTACAGCACAGACACCAGACATTCCAGTAAACATGACACATACTCCAGATCTGATTACATGCATGACAGTTAAGGACCCTACACAAGATGTCATAGATATTCAGTTACATGCTACTCCCGATGAAATCAAGAAATGGTCTGTACAAGGAGGGGTCCAGACAGATCAAGGATGGTTAACGAAGGGTAGAGCCACATGGTTTCTCCCCGATTCTATGGTTCAAGTCATTATCAATACCGCACATAGTCCAGCACATTTAGGAGAAAAAGCTATGTTAGACAGTATCCAGAACATTTGGTTCAACAAGCATTTACGAGCTGCAGCCAAGCAGAAAGTCCGTACCTGTATGATATGTTGCCAGTTTAATCCAGGTAAAAGTGTCCCGGTGGAACAAGGTGGTTTCCAGCCCCCTGACCACCCTTTTGAGGTCCTCCAGATGGATTATATTCAGATGGAGCGATGTCGAGGTTTCAAGTATGTCCTTGTAGTTGTATGCGCTTTGTCCAGGTGGACAGAAGCATATCCAGTCCCAGATTACACAGCCGCGACCACTGCCAAGCAGTTGGTTCGTGAATTTTTCCCTAGATATGGACTCCCTAGAGTCGTATATTCTGATAACGGTCAGCCATTCTCATCAGAACTCATGAGACACGTTTCCCTGTTGTTAGGGTACCAGTGGAAGTTCCATTGTGTACGCCATCCAGAAGCAGCTGGACTAGTCGAGAGACATAATCAGACTCTGAAAATCCGTATAGCAAAAATCTGTAAAGACAAGGGTGTGGACTGGTTAGTAGCTTTGCCAGTCGCTCTATTTTACATGCGTATGGTCGCACATTCCAGATCAGGTCTGTCCCCGTATGAGGTCGTATTCGGCCGCCCCCCTAACATGTGGGGTACTCCTAGACCCCGAAGTATTACCGATGTTTCATGTAATATGCTGACAGATTACCTAGCTTCCTTGATGTCTGCCCTCAACTCATGTCGTTCACAGGTTGCCGCCGCATTTCCAGACAATACAGAGGTGGCACCGCACGAGATCGTTCCAGGATCCTTGGTGATGGTCCGTAATTTTGACAGATCAAGTCCGCTGGAACCACGTTGGAAGGAGCCACGTCAGGTCCTCTTGACCACCCGAACTGCCGTCAAGTTAGAAGGCAGGAAGGGGTGGGTCCACCTCTCTCATGTAAAACTTTTCAAAGGACCAAAGCCAGACTTCAAAGACATTGCCAAGAACATTTCCCCGGATTCGAAGGATTGCCAGAACATTGTTTTAAAGGACTGTCCCGCACCAGACTTTATTACAACCCCTCCCTTGGTAGAGAAAACTCCGCAGCAGGAGTATAAGTTAAAGCTCAGGTCTAATAAGTCAGCCAGTTTGATTGTATAAGTCCTCCCCTAGGTGAAACGGTTAGACTGTTTCTGACATGTATAAAATAGACCCCCATAGTGAGAGAGTCAGTCAAGGTTCACTCAAATGCATCGTTTTTCTGAGTTTCATACTATTCATCAGCATAATGATTTCCTGCACCAGTTATGCTTTCTATCTGTGTTTTCCAGTTCCTCATGTAAATATGTCTGCTCATGCTACAGTAGAGCACACGTTTAGTGATCTGCCTCCTCACGAATATTCATACCGCCTCGCCATGCGTAATAACACATTCATCCGTATGTTACATTATTCACACCAGACCAGCAATGCCACTAATTGTTGGGTGTGTGGTCGACTCCCCCCTTTCCAGACATCGAAGGGAGTTCTGCCACTGTTTCCTTATCCATTTTCACACAATGGTTCGTGTGGAGCATGGTCCACGCTAACGTCATCCTCAACAGATATGTCTTTCCTTAACAGTACATGTTTCCCAGACAAGCAAGGTTTCCCCCATAGAACAGGTTTAGATCTAGAAAATGAAGTATATAATTTAGGAAATTATTCGTCGAATTTCATGGTTCTGAATGTTCAGTCTGATACTACTCCAGACTCACCCGCTATTTCAGTACTACCAGTCAAAGGCGAATTATGTGTCCGTAGTTATGGTTCTGTACATATAGGTCATAGTGAATGTACTACTGTTATCCAGTATAGTGACAGTAGGAAATCTATTTTTAAAGCTTCACGTCATTCTTATTTTGTTTGTGGTCAAACTGCATATGTCCGTCTGCCCCTCGATTGGGAGGGAACCTGTTACATTGCTTTCCTACTGCCACCTGTTTTTCTAGCCCCACCTGATTATCATAGGAATTCTTTCTTAGTACACACTAGACACAAGAGAAATCTCCCGATTGTCGATTATACTGAAACCGCCGCAGAGCAATTCATTGATATAGATAAAGGTGTTTTCCCTTATTTAGGTACAGTTGTAAATAGTAAGTTAATTCGTAGGTTAACAAGAACCCTTGAAGCTGTAGTAGATGAGACTGCCTCTGCTCTAGGTAACTTAACTGAAGAACAATCCTTTATGAGAATTGTCGTTTTACAGAATCGTCTCGTCCTTGACGTCATACTGGCCGATAGGGGCGGGGCCTGTAGAATTCTCGGATCCAGTTGTTGCATTTTCATTCCAAATAACGCGCCGTCTGTTTATTCAGCTATAACCAGACTCCATAAAATTGCCCATCTGTTACATCAAGATCCAGGCACCTGGACATGGTCCGGTTGGTTCTGGAATGTAATTTCCGCATGGGGATGGAAAGTCCTGTCCTTTCTAGGTATTGCAGTAGCGATCATATTTAGCTGCTGCCTCTGTATACAATGTGGCCCTGCGATTTGCAGCATGTTTGCTACCTCTTGTATTCCTAGTCCCAAGCCCCGTTCTAAATCCCGTTCCAAGACAATTCGAGACGAGCAAATGGTACTGTATGAAATGATAGACGGTATCATGAATATTGATGTTTCCTGATGGAAACGTAGTGACAAGGAGGGAATGTGGAAAAGTAAATTTTGCCATGTTCTGTGTCCCTACGCCCCATCCATCATATGTTATGTATGCATGACCAATATGCGTATGTTATTCCCCATTTCTGACTAAAGACGCAATTACAGTTGTGTCCACCTCTGGTATGTTAGTTTCCAGTCCTCGTGAATACTACGAATATCAGGCCTATGTAAAGTAATGTTGCCACGTTTCTCAGTGTGCACGTTATTCAATTATAAAGTCCCCGTTTCCAGGCCTCAAAAGGGCCCGGACCACAGATTCAGCTCCTGTCTCCTGAAAGCCTCGCTGAGGAGCGATACAGCCCCCACCTGTATCCTCGACCCTTCACTTACTTCCCGCCTCGCACTGCCCGGTGCAGCCCGGCCCTGCCTCTAAGTCTGCCAAAAGTATGTTATAGTTCCAGCTATCAGTTCAGTCCTCCTCCTTTGCATTCCTAAGCTACTGAACTGCATCAATAGTTTCCGTCGTTGTCTAGCCTTCTCGTCTCCCTGTTAGAGAAATACTGTATTTAATGGTCATTTAGTATTCTTCATCACGCATTTCATGTAGAATAATGCATGGTCCAGTCTTAGAATCAAGTTAGCCTCTCCCCTCATGACTTCTAGTTTATATCAACATGTTCCCTAAACATTAGATACCAGATAGGGTTTAGGTACATGTCGCTCCGACCCTCCAGACTCTAGTCTCTGCTCCTAGCACAGAGTTCGTAGCCCCCAGCTTCTCCTAGTAACACGTCATTGCCAGTTTTCGCGCACCATTAGGTTAGAGGTCCCGGCTCCTTAGGTAGCCCCCTCCAATGTTTCCGCCCATTCATGACATACTCTGTTACGTTTGCATCACATGTCTAAGTAAACTCCCAGTTACACCACTTATTACTGTTATCTCTCGCGACTGTTACACGTCACGCCTTCTACTCCACCCACTGTTACGCCTACTGCAATGTAATGCTATGTGTTTGCGCTATGTATATAAATGAATGTCTTGTTATTGAATGTTAGCGCGCTCATCCCAGACCAAGCCCCGGCAGCTGCCGGGCCTCTTTTCCCCTGTCATCCTGTTCCTATGCAGGTTGTCCTGATCCTGTCCTTATGCTGTAATAAACCTGCAGAAACTCCTACTACCTCGAATCTTGACTCTTATTTATTGAGCTATCTGTTATTCATTCATTCATCCAAAAATAGGGTATTATTTATTTATTTACCACAAGGAGACCAGCGTCACCTGGTGACTGGGCACTGCGGATGGCCTATGCCGATGCGGCGGGTATGTTTGGCGAATTCAACTTTTGTTCATCAGTCCCCCTCAAACCTCGAACTTGTACCTGGTTTGAATCCAATTTTATATGCTACTGCCTATCAGGACATTGAGACTTGCTTCACCTTCTATTGACTATGTACATGGCATAGTTATTCAATTTCAGCATCCTATCGAGTTTGTTAGCTTTTCACAAAATGAACGTTAATTGTGGTCCTTTGCCAGTGAAATTCTGCTAATTTCAGTGTCGACGTGTTGCATTTTGGGAATGGTAGTCCCACTGAGGGCGAAGCATGCGCTGGGGTGCTGACACTTTAGTCAGGTATTCACAATTTGGGGCAGATTTACAAGCCTCTTGCACCACTTTTGCGTCAATTTTCCCATGTTACAAGTGACACAAAAGTGGCACAAGGGGCTTGTAAATCTGACCCTTTGTGTTCAAGTTGAGCCCCCGGAGCAGCTGCCTTCCGTGATTTAGATGTATGTTTCTATTGGAGATTGCAAAGACTGGGCTAAAGTGAACTTTGTTCTCGCAACAGAGGCCAGGAACCACTAGATGGTGGATCTGTTCACAGAGCTGACTATTATGTTGAGTTAAAGGGTACTGTTAAGTGATTATTTTACTGGGAAACTCAACAGCATGATGATTTTTTTTTAAAAACACGCAATACAATTTGCTTTTTATTTCTCAGGCGACACGTAATGGAGGTTTGGCGGCACAATGTATATGTAACACAATTTCCAACCAGGGCGGAGGGCTTATTCATTATTCTATAAATTTTTATATGCAGGTAAATCAAATCGGTTGAATATTTGCACGATGCAATTCAGAATTCACTGAATTATTTTTTGCTTGTTACATTCACATATAGAAATCCTGTATATTCATTAGGGGGTTTCTATTGAGATTTCGAGACTCTCAGTATGCTCTCTATTTTCATTGTTGCCTTAAGTGGGATGGGCTATAAAGATTGCTGCAAATATGGCCCCAAACAGATTGACAAAGGCTCCCAGCAAGCCGAAACGTGTTTCTTTTTTAATTTTGGGATTGAGGCTGATCTGATCGAATAAAACAGATTCCGTATCTTACCTGCCTCAAGTCTGTGTCTTCTTCCATGGATCACTCTGTGGGGGTTGGTTGTTTGTGTTTATATATATATATATATATATATCTATATATATATATATATATATATATATATATAGATATATATATATATATATATACAAATATATGAGCACTGATAATGTATATATATATATATATATATATCCATACTAATATAATAAAGAGAGAGCCCAAACCTTTGAGGCGGGTAATCTCAGGAACCACAGCACTAATCACAACACCCAGTACAGCGTTGGAAAGGGCAGTTGAAGCAGAAGGACATAGGCTATGCAGACGCCCACCATATACATTTAAAAGGACCGTGCCAGCAAAGTAGTCCCTTGTGGGCGTGTCTGCGTTGTGCTGTGGGCGTGTGCTGGAGGCGTGACAAACGCTTGGGGCATGTGGTACGTTCCGCCCTTCATACCATGTCTCATATCGTGTGCTGTGGGCGTGTGCTGGGGAAGTGGGAGTGTGCGGGGCGCGGGATTACGGAGAAAAAAAAGCAAGCGTTGTGCCCAATATTTCATTGTTTTATCTTCCCAGGTTCTGTACATTCCATCTCCGGGTGTCCATCCTGCTCCCATTAAATACCCCTGCACCCCATAATCATAACCCACCCTTACTCCTTAAAATACCCCAACACCCTTAAACACTAACCCATCTTAACCCTATAAATATACCGTGTCCCCCAAAACCCAAACCTATCCCTAAACCCTAAAAAAACTTGTACCCCAACACCCAAACCTAGCCCTGAACCCTATAAATACCCCTATACCTCAAAACCCAAACCTACCCCTGATCCCTAAAAATACCCCTGTACTCCAAAACCCAAACCTAGCCCTGAACCCTAAAAATACCCCTGTACCCCAAAACCCAAACCTACCCCTGAACCCCAAAATACTCCTGTACCCCAAAACCCAAACCTAGCCCTGAACCCTTAAAATACCCCTGTACCCCAAAACCCAAACCTACACCTGAACCCTAAAAATACCCCAGTACCCCAAAACCCAAACCTAGCCCTGAACCCTAAAAAAAACCTGTACCCCAACACCCAAACCTAGCCCTGAACCCTATAAATACCCCTGTACCTCAAAACCCAAACCTACCCCTGAACCCTAAAAATACCACTGTACTCCAAAACCCAAACCTAGCCCTGAACCCTAAAAATACCCCTGTACCCCAAAACCCAAACCTACCTCTGAATTCTAAAATACCCCTGTACCCCAAAACCCAAACCTAGCCCTGAACCCTAAAAATACCCCTGTACCCCAAAACCCAAACCTAGCCCATAACCCTTAAAATACCCCTGTACTCCAAAACCCAAACCTATCCCTGAACCCTAAAAATACCCCTATACCCCAAAACCCAAACCTAGCCCTGAACCCTAAAAATACCCCTGTACCCCAAAACCCATACCTATCCATAAACCCTAAAACTACCCCTGTACCCCATAACCCAAAACTATATCTGAACCCTTAAAGTACCCAAACACGCCAAAACATATACCTCAGTACCCCAAAACATATACCCCTATACCCATACTTACCTTACCCAAACATTAAAAAAAAACATGCTTTTACCATTCAAGCATTTACAACGAATTTCGTTGTAAATGTATGCGTGGTAAAAGCATATAAAATGTAATGCCATGCGTTATAATGGCATTGCGGAGTCATGGTACTTTCGTTATGAAAGTATGCGGAGTGATGGTTTGCGGAAAGAAAGTTGCGGAAATAATGGGAGTTTACCCTCCCCGGTAAGTACATTGGTGGCACGGCGGCCCACATCTCCAGCAACATACTCATATTTTTTCACCACCGATTTGAAAAATGCACAGGTCTCTCTCATTGATGGCCAGCACCGACATACACTTTTAGACACACCTCCCGCCACAAGTTCTAGAATTGCGAACTTTAGAGCTGGGGAGCTACGTTCGAATCTCGGCATCAGCTCAACATCCTGTGACTCCAGGCAAATCGCTTTGTCTCCCCGTGCCTACCACAAATGAATGTGTTCTTCTGTAATGTAAATTGTGCTCATGCCATGTTGTCGAGTTCGCGCTATATAATATTGCAAGGAAAAATAAAGTAGGGAAACTCGAGTTCACACACTACTGAACGCGCACTCTTAAGTGCATCAGCAGTGCACTGTGAATCGGAGCGTTTCACAGGCCTGTCACAGATAAGAAATGCTATCAAAACGAAATCCTACAAAACAATATACTACTGGCCGGCAGCAATACATACCCGGACAATGTCGGGACGGGCTGCTAGTATATATATATATATATGTATATATCCATGTGCTTCAAGGTACAGCGTCATGTGCCTGTCTGCTCAGTTGCAGTACAGCTGCTGACATGGGACTGATATCGGTGAACTACAACATGAATGCTTATCACAAAATTGCAAGTCAATTCCCTTTGTTGTTTCATGGTTTAGGAAAATGTAAGATTTTGAAAGTAAAGCTGTATATTAATGAGGATTTCCATCCTGTTGCTCAGAAACATATAGAAATTGCTTTTAATTGACACCAAACTGTTGAAAAAGTACTTGAATTGTTACTTAAGTATGACATTATTGGGCGTTTAACTGGTCCAATGCCATGGGTTTCTCTCATATGGTG
The DNA here is from genome assembly GCF_964261635.1 of Lissotriton helveticus. Classification (NCBI taxonomy): domain Eukaryota; kingdom Metazoa; phylum Chordata; class Amphibia; order Caudata; family Salamandridae; genus Lissotriton; species Lissotriton helveticus. The sequence goes on from NC_136068.1 coordinate 100,072,359, forward strand.
AGGCTCAAAAAGGACAGTGAAGGAGCTGTATGCATGTGCGTTGACATGCGTCAAAGAAACTGAACGAGAACGGCATCCATGTCCACACATTGCTGACATGATAATGCAATTGAATGGTGTAAAGGTCTTCTCTCACCTTGATTTAAATAAAGGTTATTATCAGTTAGAACTAGAAGAAAGTTGCAGGTACATTACAATCTTTTCTACACATGTTGGTCTGTTTTGGTACAAGAGACTCAGTTTTATTGTGTCATCGTCTGCAGCACTTTTCCAACACATCATTCGAAATGTCATACAACCTGTTGTAAATGCATTCAATCATACCGATGACCTATTGATTTTTGGAGCTATACAGAAGGAGCATGATAAAGTTCTCACACAAGTATGTTGTTAACTTACTGATGCAGGGTTGACTTTGAATGCAGGCAAGTGTGAGTTCCACAAGACAAAGTTAAAGTTCTTTGGCCACATCTTTTAAGGTGGGGGTAAGACACCTGATCCTGCAAAAATTCAAGCAATGTCAAATGTTGATCCCCCTTAAGATGTTTCTATGATACATTCATTTCTTGGCATGGCTAGTTACTGTTCAAGATATATACGAGACTTTGCTACTATAAGTGCTCTATTAGAAGAGGAAACAAAGAAAAATATTTCATTAAAGTGGTCACAAGTACGTGAGAGAAACTTTAAGAAAATCAAACAAGCCATTGAAACTGCTGCCGAAATGGCCTACTTCAATTCAAAGCTGCACACAATGCTTGTTGTTGATACTAATTCAGTCGGGTTAGGCGCTATCCTGGCACAGCACAACGGACACTCAAATGCTAGAAGGTATACTGTGGAATATGCTTGTAGAAGTTTGTCCCAGACAGACACACTTACTCTCAACCTGAGAAAGAAAAGTTTAGCCATGGTATGGGCTTGTGAACATTTCTGTGTATTCCCGTAGTGATTACCTTTTACACTGGTAACTGTTTATCAAGCTTTACTGACTATATTTGGCAATCCAAAAGCGAGGATGCCTCCTCGCAGTGAAAGGTGGGGACTACGATTATTAGAGTACAATTATAGCAAATATATGACGTTACAACGCACGCAATTACAATGCATGCTTTTACAATGCAATTTTTGACATATTCCTGTGCCTTTTCTTCTTACCTGACCATACAATAAAGAGGTTGTTAATGTACCTGGTCTAAATTAGGATACTATCCAAGTACTCCTGATTGGTTTCTGCTCATGCCACCGGCTTCTCCCACCAGCCCATCAACAGATTGGCAAAGCTGGGGGCAAATCAGGTGCCCATCGCAGTCCCCATGATTAGGAGGGAAAAAATGCCATCATGGAAGAAAATGTTCACTTTTAGGCAATAGCGAATCATCTCAATCAACATTTTATTATGCTCAGTGAAACAAGCCGGTCTAGTTATTAAGTAGGACTCACATGATTTTACTCCAAAAGCATGGTCAATGCAGGTGTACAAACTCACCACATCAGTAGTAATCATCAGGTAAGTATCGGTCCAAGTAAAACTCTCGATTTTAGTTAGAAAATCTCCACTGTCCCTACAATATGAAGGGCGTGCAACTATGTAAGGAGAGATAAATGACTTTATGTAAATTGCTGCATTTTCCCCAAAAACATTATTAGAAGACAGTGGACTAGGGGTAGGTGCGGACCGGAATAACAGGCGTGGAGGCCGGATGTATTGCGCTATTGTAGATGTTTTATTATTGTTCGGTATCAGGGTAGTCAAAAAGGGGTTGAAGAGGGTGTGAGCCTGGATGCTTTAAAGTCTTTTCCCGAAGCGTCGGCTGGACAGGGTTGCTCTCGACTGGGTGGGCCGTCCGAGGGAAGAGGTCTTCGGGATGTCTTCTGGTCGTCAGACGGAATCCGGTTTTGCCTCGGAGGGGAATGAAAGAGAGAACAGGGCGGTTAGTCCTTTTGGTTTGGACTGTCGGAGTACTATCGCCAACACCCGGGTTGTGAGTGGGCCAAAGAGAACGTGAGGACGGGGACGGTAAGGGAGGGCCCAGAGAAGGGGGACAAAGAAAGGGGAAGGGGAAGAGCGTGCCGAGGTGAGGGAGGAGTGCAGGGGCTATGGTACAAAGCGTTAGGTGAAGTGACACGACTAACTATTATATACAGTGCCTTGGTGATCTGTCAGTGGTAAATACTTATGTACAGCTATATTTACATCTATCTAGAGAGAGGCACGGAGAAAAGATAACAGTGTACTCACGTGCCCCGCCGCAACTCTCCAGCGAGTCGCGGCCGCTCTCCAGCAACCTCCTAAGGACTCCACCAATCTTCGGTCCAGACGTCCTCCTCTTCTTCGTCGTCGCTCCTCACACTCCTTCCGCTCTCCTCCTCCGGTTCTCTGCACGCTGTCTCCTGCCACGAGTCCGCCGCCTGGAACGCTCTCCTCTCTTCGTCGTCGGCTTTTCTGTGTGTCGGGCCGGAGATGGGGGCGGGACTTCCGGGGCCACAGGAGATTGCTTCCGATTCGTTGCGCGACCCCGCTGGTTGCTCCGCTTCCTGTAGGGAAAGAGAGAGAGGAGTAGTCCTGGTCGTCAGGGACGCGGGAGGGACGGGATCAGAGGCCATGGAATCCCTGCTTGGGCGCCGCCCTGTTGAGGTGAGAGGCGCTCCCTTTCCACAAAGACACAATTGGTCTACCAGGGAGATCAATTCAAATTTTATGCACCTTTTGTAGTATATAAAAGGCTGGTACCCTTTGAAAATTAGGTCTTAAAAAGTCAAATTCATCGTGATTGATAATGCCCCTGTCTCGCCACAAAATCAAACTCTGATGGAACCTCTCTACTGAGTCCTTGTAGGTCACCATGTCAATCACCTCATAGCAATCTTCCTCATACCAGGGGGCATCCATGATAACTAGATTGCCTCCGTTGTCAGAGCTTTTTATGACAATAGTTTTGTAATTTTTTAGATTGATAATAGCTTGACATTGGGATTGAGACAAGTTGTTAACTTTATGTGGGCTATTATCCCGCATGTATATAGGTTCTGGGGTGACCATCTTATGAAACACATCTATGTTATCCTGGGGTAATATCGGGATAACCCATGAAGGTTGCTTAAAGCCACTCCCACTGGGGATGTTAGCCTCAATGACGAAGGTGTTTAACATCGATTCCATGTTTATATCTGTGTCATCACATTCACTCTCCATTAGTGGCATTTCTAGAGCCAACAGGCCTTCTGCTTCTCCAATCTGTAAGTCAGAAGCAGGTTAATTTATATGATCAGTACTAATAGAATTTTTCATCATTTTGTGAATTGTATCTAGTTTCAGTATTCGTACATAAAAAGGTAGAAGTCAATACATGCTTGTGCATGATTAAAGCCTGTAAATGGACAGAACGATAAACCCAGTTCCAACAATGAGATTTTCTCCTCAGTTACCTCTCTTTTAGATAAGTTCAAAACAGTCAATTTTGAGCTCACTTCTTCTTTGTTGATCATCTAGTCCTGCCGGTGGTTGTTAGTTCTTCCTCCAGTCCCTCTTCTGATCTAATGTCTTTGTTGGCGCATTTTCCACAACCCCTTCGTCTTACTTTTCCTCTTGGAGGTTGGCGGTCTAGTTTGGGTTTCTCTGCTTGTTTCAAGATGCGGTACTCATTGTGAAACCCCAAAGCGTGAACCCTTCATGTTGGTTCCCCTGCATCCCCATTATCAGTGCTCAGGTGCGAGCTGGATTCGGTTAATACAACATGCTGCCTTTTCTGCATGTCCTCGCAGTTAATTTCTTGTCTACAAATGTCATAATTTCTTGCAAAGGTTAGCACTCGCCCTTTGGCATAATCACATTTATCTCGCTGAAATTTCTGATGGTTTTTTGCGCTCACATCATTTCATGCCTTGCAAGTCTCCCATTCATTTTTATGCACAAGTACTTCAGGGGCCTCCTTATCATATGCATTCTGCACCTCCGATTGAGGTACATTAAGTTCATTACGTATTCTTGTAAAATCCAATTTGGCATATTTGATGAGGATCTACAACATCTCTTGGCTCGATTTAGCAGTATGGTCTGCCCATTCCTTCAAGAGACCTGGATATAGTGTTTCAGATGTGGGGACCGTAAATATTCGGAATCCACGTGGAACCTGATTGACTGCTTTATACCGTGTCAGCAACAACAATTCCCACCACTTACTGATTTCTTTTTTACCCAATCTTTCTATGTTAACCATTTTCTGTTTCAGGGATGCCGTTCCTATGTTGCCAAGCCCCGCTTCAGTGACACTGTTCCCAGTCTCAAGAGTGTCGCTCAAAATCTCTTTTGCTGCTGCCATCCTTAACGAGTCACTTTCCGTTAAATCCATTGACTCGCTAATAACAAAGAATAGTGGGGCATATTATCAAGGGAGTTTATCTCTGCTTTTTTGGCTTTAAAAGCCAAGAAAGCGGAGATAAAATTATCTCCCTCTTACCTAGCTGTCGGTAACACCAGTTAGCGACAGCTAGTAGGAGATAGCGACCATCTTGGGCCCCACTTTGCATGTCAGAGATATTTATCACTAATGACATGTAAAGTGGGCGTGCCAAGATGTTAGCGACTGGAAACAGTCGCTAACATCGCTATCTCCTATTACCAACTTTTGGAGATATTCGCGCTAAGCGCGAATATCTCCAAAAGTTAACACTTGCCCTGAGCAGTTCTTAGCCATGTTATCCAATGGGAGGTGGATAACATGGCTAAGAGCATTAGCTCGGTAATGCATGAATATCGCTGACTTTTCAGCGATATTCATGCATTGCGGCCGTTTTTTATTGCATTTGCGATAAACCTTGGTAATACCAAGGTTTATCTGCGATAAAAATCGCCGCAGCTCAGCGGTAAAATTTTGTCTCTAACCAAGCAATAGCGATAATTATCGCTATTGTTTGGTAATATGCCCCAGTGTTGCTCCTCCGCGTTAACCAGTACGTGTCAGTTATCGGTTGTGGGCACTACCGCTGTACTCTGGGTGATATTGGGAGTGACGAAGGGCCTCAAACAGGGGAACGATTCAATCCAAATCGGTCACCTCAAATACGTGGTTCCCAAGTCTTCTCAGTGTAGCTGTTGAGGTGCGGCGACAGGGACTACTTCGTCCACAGAAAAACACAGCAATTACTGCGGTAGTTGTTGCATCCACCAGCGTGCGGGTACACTGTAGCTGTCATGGTGTTCAGCTTAAACATGCTCCAAATTCCGACATAAACGTTGAATCCAAGGCAGGCACTCCAGGATGCGAAAAAGAAAAAGTTTATTTCACACGGACACACTGACGTGTTTCGGTCAGAGCCTTTCTCAAAGTGCAAACCACTCCATCTTTGTTTTTTGACGTTTAAATAATGCGCGTCATAATACACATAGAAGGAATCCATGTACCTCTTGCAACATATAATATCATTACATATAAACTTCAAATTACACCAATAAATTACAATTATACAAAACAGCAGATTAAATTACTGTTTCATCACCATTAAAGTGCATTGCAAACAAAGGGGACATGCTAGCTTCTTCTATCTTATTCCAAATACATTAATTTTCATGATTGTGGATGATAATATCGATTTTTTAATCTTTAAATTTTTTTTAATCATTCCTCTAACTGTATAGCCTGAGTACTCCTGCTAAAAATAAATATTCCCTTCATAGTAGCCTAACACCCAACAGTCATGACATTTCTATCTACATGGGAATGATAAATCAATTAAAGGAATGAAGCTGCACTGGTCCCATGAGTGGTGTGAGTGACTCAAAAAAAGGAGGAAATAGGGGAAACAGCAAAAATAATTATAATCACGTGCTCCTGGAAAGTGGCAGCAACATTGGGATGATATATGTATATATATATATATATATATATATATATATATATATATATATATATATATATATATATATATATTACCTACTGGCGGTCGCCAGTAGGTATATATAGTTAGGATTTTTTCCCTATGGGATTTTTGAAAATTCTATGTCTAATAACTTTGGCGTTTGTGGACGGAATTGGCTGAAATTTTCTGGAAAATGGAACATTTTGTTTCTGAGCAGCCCTTGGAAATTTGGGGGGGTTTCGTCAAGGGGGGGCCGAGAAAAAAGGGGGGTCCCAAAACGTGTTTTTAACATTGAGTTTTCCATAGGGCGGTTGGCCTCACTTTTAGCCCGAACGGCTGAATGGATTTCCATGAAACTTGGCAAAATTGTAGGGACTGGTAGCCCGATGTGCCTTTTCTATGTCTCAATATATGTGCTCCAGTGGATTTTGAGAAATTAACGTTTAAAAAAAGATATATATCTGTAAGCGCGCTCCGGGCAGCGCTCCGGTCCGCGGACCTTAAGCGTACCGGAACTTCACGTAGCTAAGCTGATTGGCTCTCCGGTGTCTGTCAACATTCTAAACAGTCCGGAGCGGCCGCCATCTTGTCTCTCGGTAGGATTGAGAGACAAGAGGAAGCCAAAACAAAAGCAAAAATGACCATAAGGGGGCATACTAGATCCTCCCTGACCCCCTAGGTTTAATGTGGAGGTTTTAAAAGGGCCCCGCGGGGCAAAAAAAACAAAAAAACATTTTTGTTTTTTTTTGCGTGGGGAGCGCCCGGTCCGCGAACCGGGAAGCGTTCTGGGCAGCGTACTGCAATGAAAAATGAATGATAGACTTTTCAAATGCTGTATGTTAATTGATTGTTGTTTTTGTTGATTATTTTTTATTTTTTTTATTTTTTAAGCATTTTTTTTATTGTGATTGTGTTTCATAATTTATTAAAGTTTCTAACATTTCATTGTCAGAAATTTCATAATTATCATGGAATATACATTGTAGTCTCTGAGGGTGTAAAATGTCCTCATTTGCAAGGAGGTTATCTACTGCTTGTACACATTGCAGTAGTTCATTGTCCCAAGTTTCATCGAAAAATTCAATGTCAATTTGATCAATTGTATCAATCAATTCTTGGCTGCTCTCTTGCAGGTCCATTTCAAAAGAAACTTGGTTTTCGCCTTCCATTTTGCCTGAAATTTGGATTAAAAAAATATATATTAGTAGAGATAGGGCAATGTTGGGAATAATTTTAAATAGGCAATTTTTATCAGTGAATTTATCTTTGGGCAGTGTATAGTATCAGAGTGGAAGTAGGAATATAAAAAAGTGTATGTGATTTAACATAAGTAAATTCATAATTATACAAGAGAAGCCTAACTCCATCCATAACTAAAACAGAGAAGTCTCTCTAAATCTATAACTACTACAGAGGGATAGTATATATCTATCAGAAAAAGTTTACCATATTAACTTATAGTGCACAATATACTTCAGTTTTAAAAATAAAAACTTACCTTTAGAAAGAAGTTGAAGGAATTAGTGAAAATACTATTGAAATGTACAGCAAGAAGTAGTAGTCAAAATGGCTGTGTTTTCTTCTCTTCCTTTATATATATTCAGGTATATAACCAATGAAATGTCAGGTAAAAAAAGTAGAAAATGAAAGTAACATTTTCATTGGTTTTCAATTCCAACACTTCAGATGTGTTTTGTGAAGTAATTTACCTCAGGGTATTTAGAGAGGTCTACAGGCTAAATGACTAAATGGAATTCCAATCAAATTTGTGAAAATGGTAGGGATTGGTATGTAGTATGAGCTAATCTATATTTGGTGAAATTGTCTCCAGTGGCTATTCTGTGAACTACTTTCCCACCTTTTTTGATGGTGCGCTTCCCAGGGAGCGACCCGGTACGCGTACCGTTGAGCGCCCCGGTTCGCGAACCTTAAGCGTTCCGGGAGTCCACCATTTTGTGTTTCGGTCGAATTAAGATACAAGATGGAGGGCAAATAATGTTCAGAATGGGTAGAAGGGGGCACGGTAGAGTTATCTTGACCCCCTAGGTTTTCTGAGGGTGGCTGAGGAGGCTTATATGTGCGGAAAAAAAAAAATTTGTAAAAAAATTTCGCGAGGTTAGCTCCCGGTTCGCGTACCGGGTAGCGCCCCAGGGAGCGTACTTTGTTGGAAATTAGTGAAAAATGTTAGAGTAAAATAATAATTGTGAGTGATCAGATGTAGGGTAGCTCTGAGAAGAGCTTTTGGGTTTATGGTACATTTAGGTACTTATAAGTAGGTACCAATGCACATTCTTAAATTCAGAGTGAAAACTCTGTTGCCCTCATCTGAGAAGTGAACTCCATCTCCTCTGTAGATATCTTGCATGTAGTAACGCAAGTTATTGTTGTACAGGGAGCCCATTCCATGGTCTCTCATGTAAGTTGAAACAGATTTGTTTACATGCTTCCTCGACTTCTCAATTTGTGGACAAAATTGGTTTGACCACCTCCATTTCTGTCTTTGGCATATATTTGAATATACCAAGGCAGTCTGAGGAAAAAGTGCCATCAATTGCTCAAAGGTGTCCTTTAAAAGCATTTCCAGACCTACACCAGTCAAAGTGCCCAAGTCATTACCTCCACAGTGCACAATTAACAGGTCAGGTTTGGGCAAATGCATAAAGGTTTTCACCAATGGTATCAATTGGTGACATTTTAATCCTCTGTGGCCAAACCACTTAATTTCCACATCTTGTAAATTGAGGTTAGGTAATTTCCTGTTTTCAACGTACCTTTGAGCCCAGTGAATATAACTATGTCCAACAATCCAGACAGAAAACATGGTGAGAGAAGGTTCTCCTGCAGTCAGATGAAGTGTGGCAATGAAATGGCAGTTGAAAAAATGAGAGTTTAAAATGAAAAAAACTGTGGAGTTTCTGTGTTCATGAAGCAGTAACAGTGATTGGTGGATTTTGATTGCTGAAAACAGAAAGTTAGGGTGCACGGATGTGTTCTTTGAAAGATGTATTTTGAATGGTCAATAAAAAATCATTAAATGAAAGAATGCACTGGATATGCAGGTGCACTGAGAGTTCAGAGTTCAATTGCAACAAAGTTGTGTGAACTTGCAAACACCAGAAGTCTTCCAAGAGGTGGTTGCCATGCAGAAAAGGCAGAAAGGGCAGAGGGGGGAAGGGTTTTCATTTGAAAAAAAGTGAGGGAAGAGTTTTGATTGGGTGACATGAGAGATATGTGTGAAGAATTACAGCATTTCTGTGCTTTTGATAGCTGCAGACTCTGGAGTGCATACCTTTTGCTCTGCTGAAGACAAATTGGTGTGTTTCTGAGACTGTTTTCAAACTCAAAGTATTTGCTAAGGTGAGAAAATATTTCTTTAATTTAGATAGAGAATAGTGTGCTTTTAGGAGAAAATTATGAATTATGTGGCGCAAATTGCTTGTAAATATGCTCCCACATGTGCATGGAAAATTTAGATTTTGAATGTTGGTGTTACATAGCCATGTTAAAAGTGATACAAACATGCTGCAAAGGCAATCAAAAAACGCTTTTATGTGTCTTAAGGACATTTTAAGTAATTTTCCCATGTGCAGTGTTTTGAAATTATGATTTGAAAATCGTTTTTGGGGAAAAGGAATTGTTTTTAAATTTATGACAAGGACATAATGGTGTATGCTTCTTTATACGGCAATTGACTGTCCCTGATGTTATTTTTCCCATTTTAATGTAAGACCTTTCTCTGTGGCGCAAGTTGCTTGTAAATATGCTACGACCTGTGCATGGGAAATTTAGATTTTAAATGTTTGTGTTACATAGCCATGTTAAAAGTGACCCAACCATGCTGGAAAGGCAATAAAAAAACACTTTCATGTGTCTTAAGGACATTTTAAGTAATTTCCCTGTGGGCAGTGTTTTCAAATTATGAATTGAAAATAGTTTTTGAGGTAAAGGAATGTTGTTAAAATTTATGTGTGCCATATGTCCACAAATTTCGTTTTCAGGGGTGCAGCAGGGTGTTCTTGAGACACCCCTGCACCTTTGGAAAAATTCCTAATTTGCGATGAGCTAATTGCTAATCGCAAATTGCACCTTCATTCTTATGGGCCTCCTGCTCCATGGAAATGAATGGGTAATTTGCAATTAGCAATTTGCTCATCGCAAATTAGGAATGGTAAAGAATTGCTATTTATTCCTTAAAATTCGCTATTTTGGAAATGCAAAATAGTTATATGATACATATGGCGGTTGATGTCTAACAAGATAAGAAGCTTAGGGATACATTTATGATGACTGGCGCAATGAAGTGGACATCACTTACTTCATTGGTAGAGCTTTACATGTATTATGTCCTCTGTATTCTTCATCAAGCGTAACTTTAATCTGCAATCCTGAGTAGGCCTCACCTTAAACAAACCTCTGGATAGGCCACACCTTATCGTCATCCTGAATTAATCATTTAAAATGCTAGGGACAGATTTATGATAGGTGTATGCCTCTTTTGCGCCACTTACAAAACACTGTCCACGGGGAAATGACTTAAAATGTCCTTAAGACACATGAATGTGTTTTTTTAAAGCGTTTGCAATTTTTTGGGGTGACTTTTAACATGGCTATGTGACTCAAACAGTCAAAATCTAAATTCACCATGCACAGGTGGGAGCATATTTACAAGGAATGTGCTCCATGGGGAAAGGTCTTATAATGTAATATGGGAAAAATGACATCAGAGACACTGAAATGCCTTATAGAGAAGCATACACCATTATGTCCTTGTCATAAATTTGCAAACCATTACTTTTCCCCAAAAACGATTTTCAAATCATAATTTGAAAACACTGCACATGTGGAAATTACTTAAAATGTCCTTAATTCAAAATTTGCTATTCCTTATTTTGCGATTGCACTGAAGGATTTGCAAATTTTGCGATTCCTTAAATGCAATGTATCAAACAAAAAATATGTAAAAAATGATATTAAGGATTTGGAAACTACCACCAACTTCTAGTTTGTGGTAATTTGCGAATTCTTTTCAAAAAGCATTTTTTTCCAAAAAACAAAAGGTGCCATATGACGCCTATACATGTCCTTAGGGCATGTATGTGTGCCATATGCCCCCAAATTTCTTTTTCAGGGGTGTAGCAGGGTGTTCTTGAGATACCCCTGCACGCTTGAAAAAATTCCTATTTTGTGATGAGCTAATTGCTAATCGCAAATTGCAACCTTCATTCCTATGAGCCTCCTAGCCCATGGAAGTGAATGGGTAACTTGCAATTAGCAATTTGCTCATTGCAAATTAGGAATGGTAAAGAATTGCTATTTATTCCTTAAAATTTGCTATTTAGGAAATGCAAAATAGTTTGATGGTACATATGGTGGTTCATCTGTAACAAGATAATAAGATTAGGGATACATTTATGATGACTGGCGCAATAAAGTGCACATTACTTACTTCATTGGTAGGCCTTTACATGTATTATCTCCTCTGTATTCTTCATCAAGCGTAACTTTAATCTGCAATCCTGAGTAGGCCTCACCTTAAACAAACCTCTGGATAGGCCACACCTTATCGTCATCCTGGATTAATCTTTTAAAATGCTAGGGACAGATTTATGATAGGTGTATGCCTCTTTTGTGCCACTGTGCGTCACTTTTATGATGCAGCGGCGGTGCAAAAGATTTGCTATGAGGCGACAACATTACAAATTGATGCATTTAGGCAGATATGTCATGGTGTAAAAAAAAGTACCACATGAAACCGATGCAGCAGTGATGCAAAAGATGCACCATGGCGCAAGACAGGCCTCACTTGGGGCCATATGTATTAAGCTAATTAGCATTCGCAAAGATCAAAATTCTACGAATTTCGGCCTTTGCAAATGTTAATTAGACAAATGGTATGTATTAAACAAGTTTGATGCAAAATAAGGAGTAGCAAAATTTGCTATTCCTTATTTTGCAATTGCACTGAAGGATTTGCAAATTTTGTGACTACTTAAATGCAATGTATCAAACAAAAAATATGTAAAAAATGACATTAAGGATTTGGAAACTATTGTGGTAAATTGGTGGTAATTTGTGAATTCTTTTCAAAAAGCTTTTTTTCAAAAAAACAAAAGGTGCCATATGACGCCAACACATGCCCTTAGGGCATGTATGTGTGCCATATGCCCCCAAATTTATTTTTCAGGGGTGCAGCAGGGTGTTCTTGAGACACCCCTGCACCCTTGGAAAAATTCCTAATTTGTGATGAGCAAATTGCTAATCGCAAATTAAACCTTCATTCCTATGAGCCTCCTAGCCCATGGAAATGAATGGGTAACTTGAAATTAGCAATTTGCTCATTGCAAATTAGGAATGGTAAAGAATTGCTATTTATTCCTTAAAATTCGCTATTTAGGAAATGCAAAATAGTTTCATGCTACATATGGCGGTTCATCTGTAACAAGATAAGAAGCTTAGGGATAGATTTATGATGACTGGTGCATCACCAGGGATGTGTCAGTCATCCTGCGCCGCTGTTCCGCCACCCATGGTGTGCTGCATTTAGAATACGGGGCATCATGGGGCAAAAATGGCACAGATGCGTGACGTATCTGTGCTGTAAAGGTAGTGATTGCTGGAGTTGTATCGCAAGTGCGATGCAGCTCAAGCAAGGCTCAGGGGTGCCCCATCTCCACAATGTTGCGTCAAGACCTATGCCTGCTTAAAGCAGGCGCAGGGTTTTGACGAAGCTTTCTCCTATCTGATTGTAAATACGGCACACCATGGGTGGCAGAGTAGTGGTGCACGTTAACTGGTGCATGCCTGGGGATGTGCCATTTAACATAAATCTGCCCCTTTACATTTAAGTATGTGCAGGACACACAGAGTCGGTGAGGCTTATCCAAGGTTAAGAAGAGATGAGTCCTGTTCACTGAAAATTTAGACATAGTCTTCACCTGCTCAGCATTGCTGGACATGGCTAAATAATAGCTGCAAAATATTACTCTTGTTAAACAATTTTACTATTATAATCTCTGAGATTTGTCTCTTACTCTGCAACATCTCATTGTTGTTATCTTTCTTTAAAGATAAAGACAACCTCAACATGAGCGACAATCTGCAATCAGTTGATTTTGACCTCATCATTGAACTTGTAATTGAAACATCAGTGGATGTTGATCCCTTGGATGATTTAAATCCTGAGGATGAAGAAGAGCGTGATGAGGATGCAGATTTGTCCGAATTATATGACATAGGATGGGAAGCTGACCTGCTTGAGCCTATGGAAATATAAACATTTATTTTTAAAATTTATAGTTAATAAAAAGTAAAAAGGTAAACCGTTTAATTTAAAAATAAAGACACCTTCAAAAGCAGGTTATGTGTAGTGTCTTCAATAAAATATTAAAATATGCTCATAAAATTAGATCAGATTCACATATAAAATAGCACAGGTAACATAAATATAAATGTCATTTCTTTTCTCCTATTTCTGTATTGTAAATTTGCAAGGACTAAAAAATCTTCTATTTAAAATGTCAAGTAGTGTGTTAAGTTTTTGATCACTGTTATTGTTTTACTGTTTGGTAATAATGGTTAATAACATTTTTTATTATATTTTACCACAGATTCAACTGCAGATCATTTCAAGATTTCACCATGCCAACAATAGAAAGACAGAGAAAGGCTGCAAAACGTCAAAGACAGCAGGTGAAAGAAAATAAGCAGCAGTCCTCTAACAAAAAGATTTGTCAAGTCACGAAGAAAGCACCGGGTAAGAGCACAAAATATTTCATAAGAAATATGTGTAGTAAAAAAAATATTACTACAGAAAATGTTTCAGTCCATAAAACGAGAAGGAATTCAAATGGAAAGGAAAGGCCAATTAAAAATGTTACTGCTAGAGCAAGAGATAACTCTGTGCATGATAGTAGAAGGAAACAACAGTTTAGGGAGATTCGTAAACGAATGTTCCGCAACAGGATAATTGGCAATTTGTTAAAAAATATTAAGAAAGGTCAACAGAAACTGGTTTTTTATAAGAGAAAAAAAAAAGTTGAGAAAGTTATTGATCAGGCATTTGAAATTAAACGTAAGTTATTTATTTTGATAATCAATAGAATTAGGAAGCTAAACAAGGCAATTTATGATTTCAAAAGAAATAGTAGATGGAAGAGAATAGTTAATCGTAGTAATTTTTGTGAAGTTTTTTCTGGAGAATGGATGCATAGTTCAAGCTGTGAGGCATTTTTTAATGAGGAGAGTTATTTCCAGGATAATGATTTGGTGCATGCAGTTGACACCAGTGGTCGTGCTTATGAAGTGAAAGATGGTTGTCCAGTTGAAAAAGAAAAACTTGTGACAACAGAGGCAGAAGAGGTGTTAGGTAATGAGGTTTTAGGAAGATGTGCTAAGGGTCCTGTGTACACCTGGAAGTGTAGTAGTATTTGCAGTGTGCGACAGGATTCCATCAATTTGCTTTGTGATTTTGTACGGTCATTTAATAAGAAAAGTTTGAAGCAGAAAATAAGGTTGTTGCAAGAATTAGATCCTTGCAGAGTAAGAGAAGTGACAGGTTTGCATGGTCATTCACTGGCTTGTCTTTCCAGGAGAGTATGCCAGAGTGTTTTTCATCATTTCAGGATGCTAGCAGTGCATCATAATAAAGTGAGGAAATTAGTTAGAATGTTGTATTATGCTAAGAGTCCAGCAATTATGCTTAAACAATTATGCGCTTCTCTTTTGCATGGTTCTGAAATAGATGTGAAGAATATATGTGAAGAAATTGAGTTTTGTTACTTTGGAAGTAAAGAGGAGAATGTTGAAATTGAGCAAGAAGAAGAGGGTCATGTGGAAGATAGTGTACAGGTTTCCAGTACAGATAATTTCCAGAGGGAAATTGCGACGTTTGAGGTGAAATCAAGTGAGAGGCCTAATTTCACTTGTGTGTGTTGTCGACGCACTTATTATAAGAATCAGACTAAGTTAGTGGATTTATATGCAAAAAGTGAAAGGGAAAATAATAGTGAATGGAAGGATTTCGCAACATACTTGATGGTAGAAAATTGTTTTGATTTGGGATTGGATCAACGTGTGTGTACTTATTGTTGTTGCAAATTAAATCAAAACCAGATGCCTGCTAGAGCAGTTCATAATAATCTGGAATTGGTTGAGATTCCTTCTGAATTGAAGGATTTAAATACTTATGAATCTATTTTGATTCAAAGTATCCATCCCTTTCAGGCTATTGTAAGAATGGAGCCAAAGACAGGGAAATTGCCTCCATCAGATTTACAGAGAGGATTAAAGGGAAGAGTTGTTTATTTGCCTCTAGATTTGAAGAAAAACATTAACACAATTGGAGTAGAAAAAGTGGAAGAGGAACCTCTGGTTATCTTAGTTAATGGGGTTCCGACAAAGAATAAGAAAATATGGCAAGATTTAGTAGATGTTAGGAAAGTTAAAAAGGCAACATTGTATTTGAAAAAAAAAAAAAATACTATAAGAATGTATATGTTGCAGAAGAGGAAGTAAGTGAGGAAGAGGATAGCGATTTGTGTGCTGGTCAAATTGAGAAAGTAGAACCCTCTACTAGTGAAGAAATATATGAACATTATAGTGTTCATCCTTTGCATTCCAAGGAAGTCATGTGGAATGCTATTGAGTTGTTTCAAATGAAACAAGCCAAAGGGAGTCCCATTAGTGTTTGGGAGGAAAGTTTGGAAGCTCGGTGTTTCCCACAGCTTTTTCCAACAGGTCAGGGAGGAAGATATGATGAGCGACCTCATCAAATTCCTGCTTCTGAATACCGGACTTTGCGATTGTATGCAGGAGATGCTAGGTTTCGACAATGCATTCCCTATTTGTTTCATCTCCTGTTTGAAAGCGATCTGTCTGGACTGTCATATGCAGTGAACCACATCTTGAAAAGTGGTATACACATGCAAAACATCTCGGCAAGTGACTTTATGGATAAAGTCAATGTCCAAGACAGTATTTTGGATTCTCACCTGATTAATCTCATGGCGTGTCAGCGTGGTACTAATGAGTACTGGTACCGTCGTCATGGTGATTTAAAATGTATGCTGAGGAACTTAGGTACTCCCACATGGTTCCTCACTCTGAGCTGTGCCGAGTATGGCTGGGAAGACTTACTTGAATTTCTACGAGAGGCAAATGCTAACGTAGATAACATCGAATTCAAGACACCCGGAGAACTGTGCTCTTTGGATCCAGTCAATGTATGTAGGTACTTCAATCATAGATTTGAAGCTATGATGTCTTTCATCATGAATAAGAAGAATCCACCTCTTGGAGAGGTGTTGGATTTCTTCTGGAGAAAGGAGTACCAAGCAAGAGGTGCTCCTCATATACATATGTTGCTGTGGATCAAGGATGCACCTAAATTTGGAACGGATCCAGAAGACTCAGTGATGAGTTTCATCCAACAGTATTCTACGTGTGCTGTTCCAAACGCAAAGGAGAAGAAAAGCCTAAGAGAAAAAGTTCTGCGTTTCCAAAGCCATCGATGTGGAAAGTACTGCCGTCGTAAATTCCGAAACAAGGACAAGTTCTACACCAAATGTCGTTTCGGTTTTCCACGACCGGTGATTTCTAAAGGAAAAGTAAACAGTTTGATGTCTTCGCTGCGACATAATGTCATGAAGAAATCACCTAAAAACACATACAATTTGAAGAGGAACGAAGAGTCCAAGTACATCAACGACTACAACCCTGTGATTTTGTCCATGTGGAATGCTAACATGGATATACAGTTTGTGGCTGATAACTGTATGGCTGTGGCTCGGTATGTGATGTCTTACATCACCAAAAAAGAGAAGACAGAATTGAAGGATATGTGGGAGGACATTTCCCATGAAAAGAGCCTCAGCAAGAAGTTGTACAGTTTCAGTCTGAAGATGTTGTCGCATTGAGAAATTGGAGCTTACGAATGCTCTGACCGGTTGTCTTCAGCAAGTCTCTATGCCAAGTCCAGGAGTATCGTTTGGGCGAGTCTTGGTCTTGCTGCAACGCGTAATCGAGTTCTCAAACCTCTGCGGGAAATTGAGTATTTGGCGGAAAAGGAGCCAAACAGTACCGACATTTTGAAGACCAACATGTTGGATACATATTATCCAAATAGAAGCAGTCACCTCGACAATGTTTGTCTGTATGAGGTTCTTCAAAATTACATATTCAAGAGGAACATCAAAGAAGATACTGAGAAAGGAGTGTATGCTGTAATAGGAAGTGAGGGATGTCTGGTCAAGCAAAGAAAATGCCACTTGGTAAACCATCGAAAATTGAGTGGCGAATCTCCTGAAAAAAAGGAGTTTTTCTATTTAGCACTTTTGCAACTTTTCAAGCCTTGGCCTGCAGAAGAGGAACTGCTTGGAGATTTCCTCTGTTACGAAGACTCTTTCAATGCCGCCAAGGAGACCATAGAATGTCCTGCTTTTCCCAAATATGTAGAAATGTTGAATGCGGAAATTGAGCAGGAAGCAACGATTGCAGCCGAGATTGCCAGAGACAGTTCTCAGGACAGTCAGAGTTCTGCTTCATTGAGTCAGGATCCACTAGGAGGACCTGTTATCGAAAATGAAGCTGCCACTGCCATGAATGAAGTGGAAAGAGCCATGGCACATGCTCAGGAGGATGCGGTTAACTTAGAAGAGTTGGAAAGACAACTCAACGTTGAGCAGAGGAAAATATATGACGAAGTTACCATGCAAATTGATCATGGATTAAGTCATGACAAGAAAGAATGCTCATGTACGTCGTTGAAGCCTGTCCGACTGTACGTGAGTGGAGAAGCGGGAACTGGAAAAAGTTTCCTCATTAAAGCAATTTCATGCTATTTGCAGGAAAGGACAGAGTCATCGCTGTCTTGTGTTGTCACCGCTCCAACTGGACTGGCAGCACATAACATTAAAGGGATTACTTTACATCGTTTACTGATGCTGCCAGTGGAGCATGACAACAAATTACAATATCACAAGCTATCTGGAGATGCTTGTTTTGAAGTTTCAAGAATCTTGAGGAAAATGAAACTTCTTATCATTGACGAAGTAAGCATGGTTTCCAATGTCATGCTTGCCTTTGTGCATTTGAGGATGCAAGAAGTTCTCAAAACAGAGTATGATGTGTTATTTGGTGGCAAACACATCATTGTTTTCGGAGATCTTCTGCAGCTGACACCAGTGAAAGGGCAACCTGTGTTCAAAATGCTCACGCATGAAGATACCAGGAAGTGCCTAGGCAGCATTGGCAACGTCAATATATGGTTAAACTTCAATTATGCTGAACTGCATGAAAATATGCGTCAGGCGAAGGATGAAGTTTACAAGACTATTCTACAAGATGTTAGAATTGGAAAAGTGACCGAGCATGGGAAAGAAGCTTTACATGCACGATTACTGTCAAATTTATATCCAGAACAAGATGTTGTGCCTGAGAATATTTTTCAGAAAATTACTGATAAGAAATCTGGAATATGTTTGATGCCAACTCTTGCAGAATGTGCCAAATTCAACAACAAAATGTTGCATTTAGAAAAGCAAGAGATTGTGAAACTGGAAGCTATTGACAGAGTAGAGCATATGGGATCAACAATTATTTTGTCTGAGAATCTGAAAACAAAATTGGATTCATTAGAGAAGAGTATATCTAAAACTGCAGGTTTTGAAAAGACTCTGAATGTGTGCTTGAACTGCCGTATAATTTTAAGAAGGAATTTACATGTTGAAAGAGGTCTGGTAAATGGATCAATGGGTAATGTTGTTGATTTTGTAAAATACAGAAATAGAGATGGAATTGAATTTTTAAAAATTACATTTGATGGCATTGAGGAAGTACAGCTAATTGGTCGTTGCTCTGCTAGATTTTTGCTTGTAAAAGACTTATATGTTCGCCGTAAGCAGTTTCCTGTTTGCTTGGCATATGCGGTGACAATCCATAAATCGCAAGGTTTAAGTGTAGACTGTGCATTGGTGAATATTGGCAGTTCTGTGTTCAAGGAGGGTATGGCATACGTGGCATTGTCACGAGTTAGAACTTTATCGGGATTGTACTTGATTGAGTGTGATGTCACAAACATTTGTGCGGATCTAGATTGTGTTAAGGAATACAATAGGTTAAGAAGAGAGTATGCGTCACATTTGCCTCAGTATCCTTTGTTTGAGAAACGTGTGGTAGGCCGGAAACGAACAAATGTGACCAATACTGGGGAGGTTGTAGCAAAAAGACGAAAAGTCGATGAACCTAAAATTACAAGCAGAAACAAAAAGGATTCTGTTGAAGATGTTGTTGGTTTTCAATTTGAAAACAGTTCTGGTGTCAACTGCTATGCTAATGTAGTGGTTAATGTTTTGTTTTCTCTAGAAAATGTAAAAGAAGAGATTGTGGTCAATTCTGATCAAAGATTTTGCAGTTTGTTAAATTCTGTGTTAGAGAAATGTAGCACTGATAGAAGAAACATAGAAAGTGTGTCTGAAATTCGAAATCTGTTAGACAGATGTTCAGGCCAAACACAATTCTCTCAAAATATTCAGCAAGATTGTCAGGAGTTTTTAATGTATATGCTTGATGTATTGCATGCTGAAGGTGTAGATGTAGATCAGCTGTTTGGGCTTTCTTATCAATGGCAGCATGACTGCGAGAACTGTATGGTATCAAGTACTACTAGTGTAGACTCAGAAAGATTTATATATTTAACTTTGCCAGACAGTAAATCAGTCTCCTTTAATAAGCTAGTAAAAGCAGCTGATCACAACATGGAGTGTAGCCAATGTAAATCTGAAATGATGTCAACATTATTTATACGAACATATGGCCAGTATGTCATTTTAATGTTCCAACGATGTAGGCCTGATGGAACAAAATTGACAACTTTAATTAAAAATTTTGTAGCTTCGCAGTTGTCAATATCAGGAAGGACTTTTGTAACTGCAGCAATTATATATCATGACGGCCCTTCAATAACATCAGGACATTACACAGCTTATTTAAAGTCTAGAAATGGCTGGTCATTCTGCAACGATTCTGTTTTAATTTTCAAAAAAAAATTGCCGTATGACCTTAAAAACTCTTACCTGGTGTTTTTAAAACCAAAATTTTAGGGAAATAATCTTGGGATGTGCTCTGTGGAATTTCAAGAGGTTCTAATGGCTCCTACACGATTTGGCCTTGAGGATAAGTGTAGTACAGAGACATAACGTTTTACCATAACACTGGACGTCATGGAGAAATACATGCACTTTGAACGAGTTCAGAAAAACTATTTCTTTTTATAAGCTAATTGAAGCAGCCAATCAAAACATAGAGTAGAGGGAATGTAAGTCTGCAACGCTGTCTACTGTTTTACATTGCTTTGTGATTGAAAGTGATGTAGAGAATTAAATAATTGTAGTAGTCATAGAGGTAGTGTAAGTCTGCTTCATAGTAAGCAGTATCAGTGTCATAGGAAATGTAGAACATGACTGAGCAAGAAGGGGAAGATATTACTATTCCAGGATTGTGAAAATGATCTTCAACATTTTAATTCTGAAAGTTGCGGAAATGCCAAATGACGGGATTGGCTTACAAGAAATCCAAGAGTTATAAATGGCTCTGACCAGATTTGGCCTTGTGGAAACTTGTGGTAGAGAGCAAGAAGTCATTTATTGCATGTAACGTGTTTTTAAAAACGATGGAGATTTTCTTTCAGAAAGTGGCGGGCTGAAAGTAATAACAGCACAAAAGAGTGTAAGCTGTTCATAGGACATCCTTGGACGTCATGGAAAGTAAGTTAACTTTAAGGAGTTCTGAATTTTGATTTCTTATGTTGTATGGGTTTTTTAAACACAATCATTTTGATTGTGTTTTTTTTCCCCGCTGTTATATGATGAATACCTTCAAGTCACTGTTTTTAGTGAATTTTGATACATTCTGAGAACAGCAAAAATAAACCATTTAACATGTATAATTAATTCTGTACTGTTTGCATTTATGATGTATATGTAGAACTGTGTAGGAGGCATGGAGAAGGTGAGGCTTCTGTAAGTGTCAAAGTTGTTGCATGCAGTGCTGCACTTCTGCGTATTCTTTCATATGCTGGACTACATCTGCACAATGAGATACCTAAGCAAAGGAAACACAAGTGATGTGATTGTGAAATGAGCAAAATAAATTGCACGTATTTCATTTACATCACCTGTGTTTCCTATCATTACGAATCACATTGTGCAGATCAAGTTTAGGTCTGTCCAGGGAAACATAGGAGGTTTGGACTTTGTTCAAGAGTGCAGTGGACATGACTCACTTCATTGGTAGACCTTCACATGTATTATCTCCTCTGTACTCTTCAACAAGTGTAAATCTCATCTGCAACCCTGAGTAGGCCTCACCTCAAACAAACCTCTGGATAGTAGACATCTTATTGGCATCCTGAAGCAATTATTTAAAATTTTAGTGTCTTGCGACACTTTTCTGAAACAACAGCAATGCAAAAGATGCACCATGTTTTAAGATAGGCCTCACTTCATCTGCATCAAGATACTGTTAGTTTAAAATGTATATCTTTAGGACTGTGTAGGGGGCCTGGAGAAGCAGAAGCTTCTGTAAGTGTCAAAGTTGTTGAAAAACTGTTTGTCCTTCAATCTTTTCCCTTGTCTTTTCTAATTTTTAAATACATGTTTTAATATTTTTCAAATGTTTGTTCTCTCTTTCACAGATTGAAAGTATAAAAACAAAAAGTGAGTAATTTAACGACAATTATAAGGTAAATGTTTTGTATTCTTTTCGTTACATTTCTATCACATTCACCTACTATTAGTTCCACAGCTTCATTTCTTTAACCCTCAGTTTCCTGCCTTTGCTACTTTCCTCATTCCTTTCTCTATTACCTACTTACTCAACTCCTTCCACTCTTTTCCTCAGTCCCTCTCTTCTCATAGTTCCTCACTCTTGTTCACTCACTCCGTCTCTATTACTCTTAGTGTCTTTGACTGATCACTCTATCACTACTTGTTCATAATGCTTTCTCTGTGTAGTTGAAGCACACTAAGGGGAATATTATGAACACAGCCAATAAAATTATTGCTCTTTTTATTGGCAGAAAACTGGTGCAAAAGTGGTTTTAGCGGCAGTTTTCTGCCACAAAAGCAGCTTTAGCGACACATTTCTGCCAATAAAAGCTGCAAAACTTTTATTGCCTATGTTGATGATATGGCTCTATGTTACTTACATTTCTTTGCTGTTTCAATTAATCTTTTTCTGTTATTTTTTGTTTTCTGTTTTCTATTTTTTCTCTCTGTTATTCCTCATGTTTTAATCTTATTTTGAACATTCACTCACATTCTCCAAGAAACTCTTCTTTGTTAATGTTATACTCTCTTTTTTTTTCTTTCACTTCGTTATCTATTTTGTTTTTCACAATTATACCCTCTTCTGTCTTTTCTTCAGTAAATAGATCTATTAAACAGTATCTCTTCTTTACTCCCTATAGCTGTCTTTCTTTTAACATCACTCTCTGTTTACTTTCCTTATACTTACACTTTTTTTTTTTTTTTTTTTTTTTGGTTAGCTCCCGGTCCGCGTACCGGGAAGCTAACCCGGGAGCGAACCAAAAGAAATAGAGCTTGCCAGAGTGCTAAACATTCTAGCAATTTTTTTTGAAAGGGAAGGTAGTTCTGAAAAGAACTTTTTTAAAAATATTTTTGTTGTTTTATATATTTTTTTTATTTTTTGAACATTTTTTGTTTTTTTTGTATTTTTTGAACGATTTTATATTTTTTTTGTTTTTTCTTTGGGGGGGGGGAACAACAAAAAACAGGCGTTGAAAAGGGCTCAACAGGAGCAAAAAAAAATTACTGGGGGCGGTTAGGGCAATCATGGTGTTCATACGCCAGGTTGAGTGCATTGATGCTCATGTTGCCACAAGCTAATAATGCACGACAGTGCATACATAAGTGAATCATGTGCCCAAAATTTTCTTGAATATTTGGCACAGTTTCCCGTGCCTCTTCTGGTGTTAGAGAAATCGGTATTGTTGGTCTGGCCACAGGAGTTGGTCTTGGATTGTCAAGCATATCCCTTATTTCCGCCCGGCTGTAATTTAGTGGATGCTTCCTTGTCATGTGCCTGTGCATTGTGTGATTTCCATAGCTATATTTTTTGTCCGTCCCTCTGGACAATTGTTCTTTGCATATGCGGCAGGTGACATACCTCGCATTGACTTTTTTTGGGCCACGAGGGATCGAATAAAACTGCCAGATGAAACTGGCTTTCTTTCTGGAAACCCGTTCACCTCTTCTAAGAACTGTGGTTCTTCTCCCTCCTCATCCATTTCTTCATCTTCCTCCTCAGTGTTGGTAATGACCTGGGGAGGTGGTCCTCTCTTCCCATGAGGAGGTGGAGGTGGTGGTGGGGGTGCACCAGCTGAAGCTACCAATGAAGCCATTTTCCAACAAGCAAAATAGGTCTTCCTCTCACAATGATGAAAGTCAGAGTGAGGAAAGAAGGAGGGGTTTTCATCATTTGGGAAAAACAATACTTCTCAACCAATGAAAAGTGTTATTTTTAGGTCACCTGACCTAGCCTTACATCATTATGAAACCAAAAGTGAAATGAACCAATGAAAAGTTTTATTAACAAGTCACATGACCTCTCACGCTCATGTTACGCGCTGCGGAACGCGCCCCGGTTAGCTTCCGGGTCGCTAAGCTTCGCGCCCCGGTCCGCGTCCCGGGACACTTCCGGGTGCGCTAACGCGGTACGTCACAAGACGCATTACGCGGCAACGCGATACGTCGCGTTTTCGCGAAGCGCCGCGGATCGCTTCCGGGGAGCTGCGTTTCGCGCCTCGGTCCGCGCCCCGGGGCACTTCCGGGTGCGCTAACGCAGTACGTCATAAGACGCATTACGCGGCAACGCGATACCGTCACTATGTTGATTTTTTACCGGTTCGCGGACCGGGTCGCGGCATCAAATTGAGCTAACGGGAAGCTTCCCGGTCCGCGGACCGGGAGCGAAACAAAAAAAATATTTTAAAAAAATTATTAATAAACATATAAAATATATTTTTGGATTTAAATAAGAATACATTTTACAGCTATAGATATTTGCTATTAAAAAACCATTGAAATTCACTGAAAAAACCATAGGTTATAAACCATATATAGTTAGGAATTAGCATTTACAAAACCTTGAAAATTCACTGAAAAAACCATAGGTTATACACCATATATAGTTAGGAATTAGCATTTAAAAAACCTTATTTTACTCACACAAAACCATTGAAATTCCATATATAGTTAGTTGCACTAACTATATATCGCGCACCCGCAATCCACTGCTGATGATGTCACATATTACATCATTCATGACATGGTCAGTGACATCACTGATGACATCACTGATGACATCTCAAATGACATCACTGATGACTCCACTGATGACATCTCATTTGACATCAATGACCACATCACTGATGATATCATTCATGTGACAATACAATGCATCTCCTCACATTTTAATATAACCTCTGTTTCACCCAGTGTTAAATACAGAGTATAATTTTTGAAACCATTGACACACCAATACTAGTTACTACATATGTACTCACTGATTCCTACGTCTACACACACATTCACTCATTCACCCATACAATCATTCATACATACAATCACTCATCTTTACAACACTATCATATGCACTCATACACCTATACAGACACTCACACTCTGCCACTCATCCATGGAGTTACTCACACACCTAGTCAGTCCTGTAAAGAATCAATCACACTTCCATTTTCTTGTCTATACAGTTAAACATAGAGCACCTTACATTTTCAAACATATACTAACACATACTTACCTTGCTATACAATCATTGATATAAGTACACATTGATCTGCACAGAGTCACACACCTCCCAGCCAGCCACACACACACTCAGTCTCCCATACAAATACTTGGACAATCAATCAATAACCCATATAGTTACTCATATAGCTACTGATCAACACATGCAGCAGTTTACAGAACAACAGACATAATGATGCACAAATTAAGACAGTTTAGTCACTAACCCATGCACTCAGTGAGATACATTTAATCACTCACTCATACAGTCAGTCATGCACCTACTAAATCCTTCATCCAGACACTTATACATCCACTCATTCTTCAATATGTAAGACATATTTAAACTTTACAGAAACATAAAATCACTGGATGTTGTTATCAGTGATGTCATCAGTGATGTCATTTGAGATGTCATCAGTGATGTCATCAGTGATGTCACTGACCATGTCATGAATGATGTAATATGTGACATCATCAGCAGTGGATTGCGGGTGCGCGATATATAGTTAGTGCAACTAACTATATATGGAATTTCAATGGTTTTGTGTGAGTAAAATAAGGTTTTTTAAATGCTAATTCCTAACTATATATGGTGTATAACCTATGGTTTTTTCAGTGAATATATATATATATATATATATATATATATATATATATATATATATATATATATATATATATATATATATATACAGAAACAGAATCCAGGTAAATGAATCCAAACAAGCCCGTAGTGCATCCGAAAAGATCTTTTATTCGGCAAAAGCAAATGTCGAGGGATATATATATATATATATATACAACAGGTGTGCCGATTGCATCAGGGGGAGGAGATTATGGTGCAAGCACACATTTAGAAGCAGGATGGAGCAGTTGGGAGAAGAACTCATTACAGTGCAGGGCGCTGAAGAAGGCAGTTTGCCGAAATGCATTCGCTGCCACTGGGACATTTTAATAAAGCAAGTTACCTGCCTTGAAACCCCCTCTGGCCTCTGATTTCTTCAACCGAAGGGATGTGACGCGATATATATATATATATATATATATATATATATATATATATATATATATATACTGATTTGTAAAAAAATTATAATTGTTATTTAACAGAGGAGGAGATGTAGTTTCTGGTGAGTTTTATGACGGAGCCCTTTTGGCTCTTAAGGGGCTCCGTAGAGTTATGAGATAGGCATCAGAGTGGAATGGAATGAAAGCTTGTTTTAGAATGTTGAGCTCACAGTTACACGCAGACGAATAAAGACATGTAATATTAAGCTCCATGTGTGGCGTAGTCATTGGCGGGTACCCAGGCAGGGGAGGACGTTACACAATGTAGGAGACTAACACAAAAATATTTTTACAAGTTATCAAAAGGAAGAAATATAATGGGAAGAAAACATACGGGAGCATGTGACCCCTAGTGATCCCTAATTTACGTCATCTCCCTAACTGCTGTTACCAGCCAAATCTAAATTACCGGTCAGTTCGTAATATGGCCTAATAGACACCAAATTGATTAGTAAGTGTTGTGGCCTTGGTGTTGGTTCCTAAACTTCCCCTGAATAAGTTGAATACTGAATCCTCTAGGTAGTTAAAGGGCAAAATGAACTGCAATCACCTCAGGCTCCCGGCAGGCAGACATGTTGTGTAGACCTCGCGATTTTCAGGCTCAGTTGGAAATTTCGCAGCAATAGAGTGATCGAAGCCAACATTTGTTGCTCGAGAAGCCCTCAGCTGTGCTAGTATTGAGGAAGAAAAAGGGGTTATTAAGGAAAAAACCCTTGCTATTCAATCCAGAAAAAAATATACTTTCTCAAAATGATCACAAAGTTAAATTCTTTCTGTGTAAGCTTAAATCGACCAGAGGTCACAGCACACTGACAAGAAAACTGTGCCATAAAAGGATTGGGTACTGTCTCCGTTGTAACAAGGGCAGAATGCTTTTCAATGATCTGTTTTGAAGCCCTGGGCATGTCTCTGAATAATTCATAGATGTTAGAAGAAGCATCAGAAGTTGTTTGTAACAGCTGTCTCACCATGCCTTTCCTTTTTGCTTTATTTCTCTGAAAATTACCTTATTCAGCTTTTTATGCCCTGTAGTCTCTGAACCTCAGAGACTAAAGTCACATAAAGTGTCCTGCTTGACAATCAGAGCTCTAGGCACATGCCAGCTGATGGGACCAGGTAAAGCATTTACTACCAGACAGTGGGGTCACATCCTATTAGGAACTACAAACAGAATGTGACACGAAGAACTCACAACAGTTGGAATACTGTTAACCAGTAGACCGCAAAGTTCAAAGGGTGTAGACCGCATAGGCCCTACAATCTTCACTATCTGTGCATCGCCAGGTTTGCGGCCAGCATACAGACTCAGTTAAAGGGCTTATGACAAAGTCATTCACACCACCCCAAGACTCATACTCGACCTCCCACGCCACACCCACATCACACTGCACCTCAGGAAGCTTCACTGGGTCCTCATTCACAAGTGCAGGCAATTCAAACTTCTCACACACACATACAAAGCCCTACACAACACAGGAACAGAATACCCAAGCAGTCATAGACACTTTCTCTGACTCACCAGACACCTATGCTCTGCCTCACTCTCACTCGCACACACTCCCCACACCTACAGACTTGCCCAAGTGCCTGGATACCCTCCCAGGTGATTAGTGCGCTATACAAATTAACATAACATAAGATAACAAGGTCAGACTGAAGTTTTTTTTCTTTTCTAAATTCATACCTAGATGCACTGGACACCAGCACACGTGAAACGAGCAAGTCTCCCCAGGGAAGAGTTCTGCTTCTGTTCTAGGAGAAGGTATCCCGATTGTCACACACACAGTTCAAGTGCTGCAGCCCTGCACTATGCTGGGTGTTTTTGTGGTCGAAGAACTGAGTGGACACCAGCAACCACATTTCTCAAGTGAATGTTTGATTGGTCTTGAAAGGCATCGCTGACATTGTTGGTGCACCTCCACCCCCCTCCCCCTGAACAACTCAGCTGGAAACTTTTCAAAGGAAGTATCATTGCACCTTTCCAGGATCACTGGTCTGATTCGCGCTTTGCGATATTTTTGTCATCTTACCTAATGAATCTCCCTTCTACCTCCCATCTTTCTGCAGCTCTCCATTTCCACTTTTTTTCCTGGTCTATATACACATTTGTTCCTTTGGGGAAGTGTGTATTATATCTGGACAGAATGTTCACGGGTAGAATGCACATAGATTTTGGTTTATTTAAGAGAAATGGCTCTTGTTTTTCAGTGTACACTGTTTACTATATTTGGAAAACACGAATTTAGAACCGAATAAAAAATATCTGTCTCTGAACAGTGGATATGATAGGAATGTTAAGGACCCTAAGTAAGTACTGTGGTAGGCCCAGATCTTGAAGTAGCTTCCACAGTTTACTTCTAGGGATTCGACCTAGTACCTAGAAGTAAACTGTGGAAGGTACTTCAAGTCCTGGGCCTACCACAGTACTTACTTAGGGTCCTGGTGAGTCTCCATACTGACACTTATGCCCGGGTAAGGTGTGGGAAACAGGGAGTCCTGTCAGGTCACTTTCCGGTGAACCAAGGGGTGCGCCAGGGCTGTGTAATGGCCTCTACCCTCTTTTCCCTCTATATAAATGGTTTGGTTGACCATCTTCTTGGAGAATGTAACATCGATGCCACAAGATTAGCCACCGGTAGGGTGCCCGCTCTGATGTTCGCGGACAACACTTTGTTGTTGTCCAAGACATCAACGGGCATCCAACGTATCCTTGATGGCTTTGCCAACTTTTGCGTACTGAGGGGGCTGGAGATCAACCTGGATAAAACCAAGTTCATGATCTTCAACCCACCGAGACAGAAACGCCCCAATCCCCTCCTAGGTGGAACCCCATTGGAGAGAGTGAAGACGTTCGAATACTTAGGTATCACTCTGGGAGAACACCTGGAATGGGACCCGCAGCTGGCTAAAGCCGCACTCAAGCTAACGAAGGTGGTGGGGGGTATCCAGCGGATGCATAGAATGTCCGAATTTAAACTTGCGGCCCCAGTAATTGAAATTTACGGTGTACAGGCTAGAGCGGCAGCCCTCTATGGGGCCGAGCTTTGGGGGCACGAGAAATCTCAAAATCTAGTCAGGGTAGAGCATGCATTTGTTAGGAACCTACTGGTTCTTCCTGTAAGTACCCCTCTGGTACCACTGCGTATGGACCTAGGGCTACTCCCTATTGAGGAAGTTATGCCTTTACATCCTCTATTATATTGGAAAAGACTGTGGTCCTCCTATAAAAATGAATTTGTGGAAATTTGGGGCGCATTAAGAAGCAAGAATATTAGGTGGCTCGCCCACATAAAGTTAACAATTTACATGCTAGGCATACCGAATCTTTGGGAAACACCGGAAGTTGCTTGCCCGGAGATATCTAAAGCCGACCTGAAACGCCACTACAAGAACTATAACCTAGCTTCCCTGCAAGAGAGAACTACGGGGGGAGACTGACCATTGAGTTCCTCCAGGTCAAAGAAGATTACAAAAGGGAGGAATTCCTAGACTTGATATTCCCCGCAGTAGCACGTAAATTGTATATGCAATTCAGACTTGGCACTCTCCCACTCAGAGCACTTACAAGCAAATGGGATAGAGCCATGAGTGGGGAGTGCCCTGCGTGTGGCTCTGGTCTAGAGGATGAAATACACGTATTTTTCTCCTGCCCAGCGTATCAGGGTCCACGCAAGCACTGGCTTATTGCAATTTTCAGAAATCTAGGTTTTCGTCAGTGTGCACATGCATTTAGGGTGTTAAAATACGATACCCATCCCCCAATAGTTTTTGCAGTTTCCCGTTTTTTAAACGCAATGTGGCACAAACGCAGGAAATTAATTATTGTTCCTAGTGTGTAGCATGAGATTGCTTTTCTTTTATATCTATGAAGTTCAATAATGAGAAGTAGTTTAAGCTTGTTTTATACTCTGTACGTTATTGTATGTATTTGTATATCTCTATACACAATGTACTTTTAATTGTTTTTTCTATTTATTGTCTTAAACTTTGTATTATATGTATGAACTTTTATGGTCCTTGGCGGCCGAAATAAAGTTATCGAACAAACAATAAGAATGTTACAAATGATGCTTCGTCCATGCTCTTTATGTGGAGGTACCAATCATGAATATGCTCACATAGCCACTCAATATTCAGAACATTCTCTAAAAACCCAATACCTATTAGACAACCTTTGATTATGTGTATGTAATACCAATCTCTCTTTTACTGTACAAACAGTAAAATGTGGTTGTATTCAATGATAATGCATGAAAATCAGCACTTTTGACTTTTTATGTTAATTACAATTTGAAAAGAAAGCTATATCATTAATTTAAGTATATTAATTTACATAGATTTTCTGAATATGTAGCACAAAACCTATTAAAGGATTAAAATCAAGAGTACTCGGACCCTACCTTAAGATGTTGAGGTACCCTAGGCTTCTGTTAGCGTTTTTGGGGGGGGGGAGAAAATCTTACAATTCCATGCCTTACATTTTGGGAGTGAAGGGATTGACTGCGGAAGTTACAGTTGGGGAAACAAATTGTATGTTGCCCAGATTAAGAATACTTATGAGACTTCAAAATAAAAATTTATGATTAACAGAAATTGCATGTTGACCAGATTAAGAATATTTATAAGACTTCAAAATTACAATTATTGATGAAAAAATTGCATGTTGGCCAGATTAAGAATACTTATGAGACTTCAAAATGTACATTTATGATTAACAACATTTGTGATCTAAGAAAATCTTTAAAGTCCTAGCACATAGTTTTTTTTAATTTGATTTAAGACCATTTTTTCATTCTGTTTTCTCTCTTTCTTTAGGGAGTCCATCTACATCACATTTGGAAATAGACCAAGCAAAATATCAGTCTCTTTCTACACCGAAGATTATTGTACATTAGAGAATCTCGATAATCATAGAACCTCTATTGCAGACAAAATGAAAGTGAGAGAAAAGCTAAGAAGAACTACAGGGAAAATACATGATGAAGAATCAAGATGTTAAAAGAAGAGGTCAGCATAGCGTAGAAACATAGTAGTACTCAACTAGAAAGATATATAATTATAAAGATATATTTATACAGATATATTTCAACAAACTGAAAAAAGCAAGACCAGGTCAACAAAAAAGAGGCATAGACCTTGACAAAGCTGATAAAAAACATACAGTAAGGAAACAACTGGATTCGGAGATGGGTGGGAGTGGAAAATACCCCAATTACTGGAGTAATTCTGAAATTCAGAGAAAAATCCGCTGGCGAAATTCCTCCACCATAAGAGGGGCGGATAGATCAGGGCAGTGAGAATTGTTACTGTATGTTGACTCATTCAAATGCAGCATTATATCCAGGCAGTAGATAGTGATGGTCACACTCCACAGATCTACACTAATATTTTTAAAAAAACACATTTCTTGTGCCTTTTGGCATCTTTGAGTCTGGCCTGGGACTGCCAGCATCCTTAAAAATATCCAAGCAATAATTAGCTAGAATTAAAACAAGAGAGAGGTCCAGGGTTTTGCACAACACCAATGTTTGATTTTCGACCATAAAAAACTCTAGCCTACTGCCTCAAATTCACAAGTCCTGATGATGACCTTAAAATGTATTGGCAGGGTTGCTGGCAATGAATCCCCATGTCATTCGTACTCTCTTATAACTACACTTATGTTTACATTTGTACACTTTTATGTGATTTCACAGAACTACCTCACATTGGCCTTCTATTGGTTAAAGATATGCAATTAAATGATGTATTAACCATTTCTAGACATCTTATGGGCCTGCTTTCAGAACTATTGTGTGCAAGTTATTATTGCATTGTGTGAATTATGTGGTGTTGTTATGAAAATTATAAGATCAATGCTCAGTACGTGGTTGAAAACAGATTCCGTTTGAACCATTTTCAACTAATTTTAAATAGTCTTATAGTATCCAAAAAATGCTTGATTAAAGAAGTCTTCCAAAAGCTCTTTTTTTATATACAATTAGCTATTTGGGTTCTGTACAGATCTGTTGGCTAGCCCTAGTTTATGATAGAGATTTGTAGTTTGACCGCTGTAAAACATCAAAGAAGAAGAAATACAAAAAACAAGATACACAAACGTTAAATATTTCGAAATACAACACATTTGGCATTTGATTTCGTGCTAACAATGGGTATACACATTTTCGTATCAGTTGTCAATAATAATTCTACAGTAGGGATAGCATGGTGGAGTGTGAAACTCCAGACCTAAATGTTATCATTGCTGTATGGTCCCAAGAAAAGTTATGTGACAATAGATTTGTTGAAATAGATGTTGTGTCCACGGTAAGAAATACAAGGAAGTATGTCAGCAGCACCATGTGTATGGGACAAGAACCGGTGCAGGTTTCTCATGAAGGTTGGCCGTCTCTTCATGGAGTATGGGCGGTTTGGCTAAAGAGTTGTTTTTGGATGGCGAATGGTTAAAAGAGAGGGAAGATTTGTTCTGGCAGCTGAATTAAGAATGTAGCTTATGAAAGCCCATGTAGAGCATGCAGAAATGTCATCTCCTCTAAGACTGGTTATGGGGAGCTTCTGGTATCCAGATATGGATAGTTGTATTGACAGATTTGTAAGCGGGTGATGGATGATTTTAGTGACAGGTTTTTGAAGGTGTCCACATCTCCAATGGGCTGGTGTTGTGGCCTCCTAATCCATGGTAAAAATAGCCCTGGATATTATGGATCCATTTAAATTTTCCCTGAAAGGGAGATTTGGCCAATTTGATATTCAACAAAGGAGTCCCGTGAGGTAGTGTCTGATATTCTAAATGTGTTGACCAAGTTACCTTGAAATACCAATCAGCTCTTGTGCATTATTAGCCTTGTAATTGTAATTTGGATTTATAAAAGCGCATTAAACCTGAAGGCATCAAATCGCTGAACCGAATAAGAACCGTCAGGAAGGCGGGGACCGAAACAGAGTAAGGCAGAAATGGCCAAGCATCTCTCAAGGAAATCTAAAAGGAAATAACCACGTTTTCTCCTGCCTATGGAAAATCAAGTACGAGTTTAAGCTCCTGTTATGTACGTGGCCGCTGCCACGTAAAGCTCTTTCCTTCTATCTAACCTTTCTGCACCTAGGAACTATCACCTTACTCTGTCCTGCCGATCTCAAATGTCTGCTTGGGACATGCCAGTTGAAGGCAGTCCTAAGATACCAAGAGCCCTGCAGATGGAGAACCTTTTAAACCAGGTAGGCTTTAAAATGCACCTGCCTCTTCACTGGCAGCCAGTGGAGAGTTCTCAAGCCCTCCCGGACTGAGCTGTACTTTTGCAGACCCAGAACCAGTTGAGCCGCTGTGATTTCGATGACTTGTAGCTTATTCAAGGAATATTGAATAGCATTTAGGTAAAGGGCATTACAGTGGTCCAAGCGAGATGTGATAAGCGCAATGACCACTGACACCATAAACTACTTCAGGAGAGAAGAAATAAAAAAAATTCTGAGTCTTACTAATCAAAAAACAAGAGCTCACCGTTCTACTGATCTGGGTGTCGGAGATCATCCTCAGATTTTTTACCAGGGCCACCGGAACAGGTAAGGTGCTACAAGTTTCTGACACCAACAGTTGCTTCAGATTGAGTTTTCAGCTCCAAAAAAACACTGGGGCATATTATCAAGGGGGTTTATCTCCGCTTTTTTGGCTTTAAAAGCCAAGAAAGCGGAGATACAATTATCTCCCTATTACCCAGCTGTCGCTAACACCAGTTAGCGACAGCTAGTAGGAGATAGCGACCATCGTGGGCCCCACTTTGCATGTCAGAGAAATTTATCACTAATGACATGCAAAGTGGGCGTGCCAAGATGTTAGCGACTGGAAACAGTCGCTAACATCGCTATCTCCTATTACCAACTTTTGGAGATATTCGCGCTAAGCGCGAATATCTCCAAAAGCTAACACCTGCCCTGAGCAGTTCTTAGCCATGTTATCCAATGGGAGGTGGATAACATGGCTAAGAGCATTAGCTCGGTAATGCATGAATATCGCTGACTTTTCAGCGATATTCATGCATTGCGGCCGATTTTTATCGCATTTGCGATAAACCTTGGTAATATAAAGGTTTATCTGCGATAAAAATCGCCGCAGGTCGGCGATACATTTTTGTCTCTAACCAAGCAATAGCGATAATTATCGCTATTGTTTGGTAATATGCCCCACAATTTTCCCGTTCATTTTAAGCCAGTTCTCCCCCATCCAAGTGCAGATTTCTGTTATACAGGCCCTAAACTTGTCCACCACCCCTTCCCAGTCATCGGAGATGGAAACGATGATGTGGGTGTCATCCTCGTAGGACGATACCTGGAAACCAAAGGAGCACACTAATTTCACCAAAGGGGGGACATACAAGTTGAATAAAGTAGGCTGAGGGAGGACCCCTGCGGAACCCCACACGAAAGCTGAAAAGGCTTGGCTCTAAAATCCCCACAGCTGACAGTGAGAGTTCATCGAAGTAAACCACGTCCTGGACATCTCTCAATCTGACTTCCGAAGCAACCACAACACGGAGACCACACTCATCGCTGCTTCTGATGGCATTCGCTCCCTCCTCAGCCGGGGCAAGACTGCAGCCCTTCTACTCAACTAAATTTCTAAAATCAACAAGTAACCGCTCTTTACTGTAATTTTCATTCATCACCTGCTAAACATTTCCTGGGAATTTCCAGACAACATTAAACAATATACAAACAAAGTTAATATTTAAATCTATAACCAATAATCACCAAACTAATCAATAATAAGCATGCCTCTGCTACCAGCAAAGTGATCCAGCGGGACACCCACCTGCGACAAGTATTACTAAAATACACACATTCTGGCCCATTAACCACTCTCACTTACAGTATCCAGTTGATGAAAATCCCACCGGGAATCAATTTAGGGATTCTTTATATGTCTGTCTATTTATTTACTAAGCCCTTCCTTACTCATGGATCTATTAGTTGATTTAGAGATGGTAATTAAAAACATTAAACATTTACCTAATGTATTAATTAAATAACCACAGACTCAGTTTTAAGTTTAAAGTTTTATCTGAAAATATTTTAGTGAATCAAATAAAAATTAGAGTGTTAACTCCATCATTCTGGAAAGGTAAGATTCAGTTGCCTAAATTAGTTTATAGATTTAATGACGAGTACCTCAGGAAGAGAGGACAGAGAGAAAGGCATATGGACACAATACATTTATATTTACCTAGGATGGTGTGAGATCAGACCCCTCTGGCCAACAGTTTGGACCCCACGAATTACCAGGTAACAGCTCAGGACACGATTAAGACAGGACATATCACCTCTTCTGGATTCAACGCCAACGTCAAACCCCTCTCAGATACTAGTTCCCTCCTCGACTATCCTCCGCACCTCGTTCCTAGTCCCCCGGTTCCTCGGTCCTCTTCCTTACTCTCGTTCCTAATTTTATTTGAAAATTCTAAGTCTGCTTTAGGTAAATTGATCAGCAATCGGACAGCATCTCTATCTCTCAGCGTTCTAGCAGCGATCAGCTTTTCAATTTGCTAACTATCCCAATTATACCTTCTGGTGGCATGATCCACCTCCAAATGTTTTGAACTTGTGTAAATTGTGTATTCTGATTGGACAAACCAAGGGGATGATCGTCACACCATACTAAATGTAATACTTTTCTAAAGAGCATTGTCTTATGTTCCCGCCCATTTAATTTGTTTCTCCCAAGCTTTATTCCCACCCGTTTTCTCATATTAAATTAAAACATTGTATTACATTTATTCATTTGTTCATTGAGTCTTCAGGCTGTTCAGTCACTTTCTCCCATGAGAAAACATCGTCCTTGACCATGTTCCAATGCTCGGAATCACTACTCCAGGGTCACTTTCTACTGAGACTGCACACGTTACCCACGTAAGTTTAAGCCTCATCTCTTGATTTAGTCCCAATAGCGAACTAATGAAGAAGTCAAAAAGACAAGATGTTTGACTCAAATAAAATGGTTTCACTGTATACCACTTATGTCTACTCTAATCCCATTTAATTAAAATAATTATTTATGCATTAGCACTTAGTTTAAAATGCAGTTTAGTTTTGAGCAAAGCAGATGCTTAGCATGTGAGTTCTGAAGCGGCCATCTTGCACATTAGTGCACAGAAGCAAAGCTTTTCCCTCCAAGCGTTTTGTAATCATGCAGTTGGCGCATGTGCAATTCGTTTCCCACGTTTTTAGCGGCCATTTTCGTCTCATTCAATTACTTGTTAGTAGACACATAGGCAAGCTTCCACTGTTTCTACATTGTATACGAAATTCGTATAAATTAATATAACAGACATTTATTAATACTTTATTATGATTATATGAGAGGATTCATCCAGCAAGTTGCTTATATGCAAATCCTTGCTCCATCAGTTCATCAAAGTGAACCACGTCCTGGACACCTCTCAATCTGACTTCGGAAGCAACCACAGCAAGGAGACCACACTCATCGCCGCTACCGATGGCATTCGCTCCTTCCTCAACCGGGGCAAGACTGCAGCCCTCATTCTAATAAACCTCTCGGCCTGCTTCGACACTGTCTCCCACCTGACCTTAATCACAACACTCCACGACACCGACATCTGTGACAGGGCTCCGTACTGGATCCACTCCGTCCTCACCGGCTGGACCCAGTGAGTCAGACTATCACTGTTGCTCTCGAAACCCACAGAGATCAGCTGTGGAGTGCCCCAGGGTTCATCCCTGAGCCCCACCCTCTTCAACGTGCATGGCCCCCCTCACAGCCATCATCAGAAGACATAGACTGAACATCATCTCATAGGCTGATGACACCCAGCTGATCCTCCCCCTCACCAACGAACCCACAACCATCAGAACCAACTTCCACAGTGGAATGAAGGACTGCATGAAAGACAGATGCCTCAAGCTCAACTTGATTCAGAAAAGGGGGTGGTGATGAACAGAGTGTCTGAATTAAGCAGACCACTCTTACCCAGTCCAAAGATCAGGGCTTGATCCATCACCGTTATTTAGCTCACTGCCCCATCCCAGCTCGGAACCTGGCTATATGCAAATTAGTCTGTCCCTGGCCCAGTGCATCATGGGAACAGGGCAGACCAAACTACCAAGCCAATTCTTCACCAGAAAGGAGACAAGCTTCCGGGGACCGGTTTCTGCCATTTCAGGCGTCGTTGGCCCGGCTTGCTTGAATCCTGATGGAGCAGTGAGCAAGGGACTCATGTCTGAGTATACCCTTCCACGCTTATGGTGGACAAAATGATTCAGAAAAGGGGGTGGTGATGAACAGAGTGTCTGAATTAAGCAGACCACTCTTACCCAGTCCAAAGATCAGGGCTTGATCCATCACCGTTATTTAGCTCACTGCCCCATCCCAGCTCAGAACCTGGCTATATGCAAATTAGTCTGTCCCTGGCCCAGTGCATCATGGGAACAGGGCAGACCAAACTACCAAGCCAATTCTTCACCAGAAAGGAGACAAGCTTCCGGGGACCGGTTTCTGCCATTTCAGGCGGCGTCGGCCCGGCTTGCTTGAATCCTGATGGAGCAGTGAGCAAGGTACTCATGTCTGAGTATACCCTTCCACGCTTATGGTGGACAAAATGATTCAGAAAAGGGGGTGGTGATGAACAGAGTGTCTGAATTAAGCAGACCACTCTTACCCAGTCCAAAGATCAGGGCTTGATCCATCACCGTTATTTAGCTCACTGCCCCATCCCAGCTCAGAACCTGGCTATATGCAAATTAGTCTGTCCCTGGCCCAGTGCATCATGGGTACAGGGCAGACCAAATTACCAAGCCAATTCTTCACCAGAAAGGAGACAAGCTTCCGGGGACCGGTTTCTGCCATTTCAGGCGTCGTCGGCCCGGCTTGCTTGAATCCTGATGGAGCAGTGAGCAAGGGACTCATGTCTGAGTATACCCTTCCACGCTTATGGTGGACAAAATGATTCAGAAAAGGGGGTGGTGATGAACAGAGTGTCTGAATTAAGCAGACCACTCTTACCCAGTCCAAAGATCAGGGCTTGATCCATCACCGTTATTTAGCTCACTGCCCCATCCCAGCTCAGAACCTGGCTATATGCAAATTAGTCTGTCCCTGGCCCAGTGCATCATGGGAACAGGGCAGACCAAACTACCAAGCCAATTCTTCACCAGAAAGGAGACAAGCTTCCGGGGACCGGTTTCTGCCATTTCAGGCGTCGTCGGCCCGGCTTGCTTGAATCCTGATGGAGCAGTGAGCAAGGGACTCATGTCTGAGTATACCCTTCCACGCTTATGGTGGACAAAATGATTCAGAAAAGGGGGTGGTGATGAACAGAGTGTCTGAATTAAGCAGACCACTCTTACCCAGTCCAAAGATCAGGGCTTGATCCATCACCGTTATTTAGCTCACTGCCCCATCCCAGCTCAGAACCTGGCTATATGCAAATTAGTCTGTCCCTGGCCCAGTGCATCATGGGAACAGGGCAGACCAAACTACCAAGCCAATTCTTCACCAGAAAGGAGACAAGCTTCCGGGGACCGGTTTCTGCCATTTCAGGCGGCGTCGGCCCGGCTTGCTTGAATCCTGATGGAGCAGTGAGCAAGGTACTCATGTCTGAGTATACCCTTCCACGCTTATGGTGGACAAAATGATTCAGAAAAGGGGGTGGTGATGAACAGAGTGTCTGAATTAAGCAGACCACTCTTACCCAGTCCAAAGATCAGGGCTTGATCCATCACCGTTATTTAGCTCACTGCCCCATCCCAGCTCAGAACCTGGCTATATGCAAATTAGTCTGTCCCTGGCCCAGTGCATCATGGGTACAGGGCAGACCAAATTACCAAGCCAATTCTTCACCAGAAAGGAGACAAGCTTCCGGGGACCGGTTTCTGCCATTTCAGGCGTCGTCGGCCCGGCTTGCTTGAATCCTGATGGAGCAGTGAGCAAGGGACTCATGTCTGAGTATACCCTTCCACGCTTATGGTGGACAAAATGATTCAGAAAAGGGGGTGGTGATGAACAGAGTGTCTGAATTAAGCAGACCACTCTTACCCAGTCCAAAGATCAGGGCTTGATCCATCACCGTTATTTAGCTCACTGCCCCATCCCAGCTCAGAACCTGGCTATATGCAAATTAGTCTGTCCCTGGCCCAGTGCATCATGGGAACAGGGCAGACCAAACTACCAAGCCAATTCTTCACCAGAAAGGAGACAAGCTTCCGGGGACCGGTTTCTGCCATTTCAGGCGTCGTCGGCCCGGCTTGCTTGAATCCTGATGGAGCAGTGAGCAAGGGACTCATGTCTGAGTATACCCTTCCACGCTTATGGTGGACAAAATGATTCAGAAAAGGGGGTGGTGATGAACAGAGTGTCTGAATTAAGCAGACCACTCTTACCCAGTCCAAAGATCAGGGCTTGATCCATCACCGTTATTTAGCTCACTGCCCCATCCCAGCTCAGAACCTGGCTATATGCAAATTAGTCTGTCCCTGGCCCAGTGCATCATGGGAACAGGGCAGACCAAACTACCTAGCCAATTCTTCACCAGAAAGGAGACAAGCTTCCGGGGACCGGTTTCTACCATTTCAGGCGTCGTCGGCCCGGCTTGCTTGAATCCTGATGGAGCAGTGAGCAAGGGACTCATGTCTGAGTATACCCTTCCACGCTTATGGTGGACAAAATGATTCAGAAAAGGGGGTGGTGATGAACAGAGTGTCTGAATTAAGCAGACCACTCTTACCCAGTCCAAAGATCAGGGCTTGATCCATCACCGTTATTTAGCTCACTGCCCCATCCCAGCTCAGAACCTGGCTATATGCAAATTAGTCTGTCCCTGGCCCGGTGCATCATGGGAACAGGGCAGACCAAACTACCAAGCCAATTCTTCACCAGAAAGGAGACAAGCTTACGGGGACCGGTTTCTGCCATTTCAGGCGTCGTCGGCCCGGCTTGCTTGAATCCTGATGGAGCAGTGAGCAAGGGACTCATGTCTGAGTATACCCTTCCACGCTTATTGTGGACAAAATGATTCAGAAAAGGGGGTGGTGATGAACAGAGTGTCTGAATTAAGCAGACCACTCTTACCCAGTCCAAAGATCAGGGCTTGATCCATCACCGTTATTTAGCTCACTGCCCCATCCCAGCTCAGAACCTGGCTATATGCAAATTAGTCTGTCCCTGGCCCAGTGCATCATGGGAACAGGGCAGACCAAACTACCAAGCCAATTCTTAACCAGAAAGGAGACAAGCTTCCGGGGACCGGTTTCTGCCATTTCAGGCGTCGTCGGCCCGGCTTGCTTGAATCCTGATGGAGCAGTGAGCAAGGGACTCATGTCTGAGTATACCCTTCCACGCTTATGGTGGACAAAATGATTCAGAAAAGGGGGTGGTGATGAACAGAGTGTCTGAATTAAGCAGACCACTCTTACCCAGTCCAAAGAACAGGGCTTGATCCATCACCGTTATTTAGCTCACTGCCCCATCCCAGCTCAGAACCTGGCTATATGCAAATTAGTCTGTCCCTGGCCCAGTGCATCATGGGAACAGGGCAGACCAAACTACCAAGCCAATTCTTCACCAGAAAGGAGACAAGCTTCCGGGGACCGGTTTCTGCCATTTCAGGCGGCCTCGGCCCGGCTTGCTTGAATCCTGATGGAGCAGTGAGCAAGGTACTCATGTCTGAGTATTCCCTTCCACGCTTATGGTGAACAAAATGATTCAGAAAAGGGGGTGGTGATGAACAGAGTGTCTGAATTAAGCAGACCACTCTTACCCAGTCCAAAGATCAGGGCTTGATCCATCACCGTTATTTAGCTCACTGCCCCATCCCAGCTCAGAACCTGGCTATATGCAAATTAGTCTGTCCCTGGCCCAGTGCATCATGGGAACAGGGCAGACCAAATTACCAAGCCAATTCTTCACCAGAAAGGAGACAAGCTTCCGGGGACCGGTTTCTGCCATTTCAGGCGTCGTCGGCCCGGCTTGCTTGAATCCTGATGGAGCGGTGAGCAAGGTACTCATGTCTGAGTATACCCTTCCACGCTTATGGTGGACAAAATGATTCAGAAAAGGGGGTGGTGATGAACAGAGTGTCTGAATTAAGCAGACCACTCTTACCCAGTCCAAAGATCAGGGCTTGATCCATCACCGTTATTTAGCTCACTGCCCCATCCCAGCTCAGAACCTGGCTATATGCAAATTAGTCCGTCCCTGGCCCAGTGCATCATGGGAACAGGGCAGACCAAATTACCAAGCCAATTCTTCACCAGAAAGGAGACAAGCTTCCGGGGACCGGTTTCTGCCATTTCAGGCGTCGTCGGCCCGGCTTGCTTGAATCCTGATGGAGCAGTGAGCAAGGGACTCATGTCTGAGTATACCCTTCCACGCTTATGGTGGACAAAATGATTCAGAAAAGGGGGTGGTGATGAACAGAGTGTCTGAATTAAGCAGACCACTCTTACCCAGTCCAAAGATCAGGGCTTGATCCATCACCGTTATTTAGCTCACTGCCCCATCCCAGCTCAGAACCTGGCTATATGCAAATTAGTCTGTCCCTGGCCCAGTGCATCATGGGAACAGGGCAGACCAAACTACCAAGCCAATTCTTCACCAGAAAGGAGACAAGCTTCCGGGGACCGGTTTCTGCCATTTCAGGCGTCGTCGGCCCGGCTTGCTTGAATCCTGATGGAGCAGTGAGCAAGGGACTCATGTCTGAGTATACCCTTCCACGCTTATGGTGGACAAAATGATTCAGAAAAGGGGGTGGTGATGAACAGAGTGTCTGAATTAAGCAGACCACTCTTACCCAGTCCAAAGATCAGGGCTTGATCCATCACCGTTATTTAGCTCACTGCCCCATCCCAGCTCAGAACCTGGCTATATGCAAATTAGTCTGTCCCTGGCCCGGTGCATCATGGGAACAGGGCAGACCAAACTACCAAGCCAATTCTTCACCAGAAAGGAGACAAGCTTACGGGGACCGGTTTCTGCCATTTCAGGCGTCGTCGGCCCGGCTTGCTTGAATCCTGATGGAGCAGTGAGCAAGGGACTCATGTCTGAGTATACCCTTCCACGCTTATTGTGGACAAAATGATTCAGAAAAGGGGGTGGTGATGAACAGAGTGTCTGAATTAAGCAGACCACTCTTACCCAGTCCAAAGATCAGGGCTTGATCCATCACCGTTATTTAGCTCACTGCCCCATCCCAGCTCAGAACCTGGCTATATGCAAATTAGTCTGTCCCTGGCCCGGTGCATCATGGGAACAGGGCAGACCAAACTACCAAGCCAATTCTTCACCAGAAAGGAGACAAGCTTACGGGGACCGGTTTCTGCCATTTCAGGCGTCGTCGGCCCGGCTTGCTTGAATCCTGATGGAGCAGTGAGCAAGGGACTCATGTCTGAGTATACCCTTCCACGCTTATGGTGGACAAAATGATTCAGAAAAGGGGGTGGTGATGAACAGAGTGTCTGAATTAAGCAGACCACTCTTACCCAGTCCAAAGAACAGGGCTTGATCCATCACCGTTATTTAGCTCACTGCCCCATCCCAGCTCAGAACCTGGCTATATGCAAATTAGTCTGTCCCTGGCCCAGTGCATCATGGGAACAGGGCAGACCAAACTACCAAGCCAATTCTTCACCAGAAAGGAGACAAGCTTCCGGGGACCGGTTTCTGCCATTTCAGGCGGCCTCGGCCCGGCTTGCTTGAATCCTGATGGAGCAGTGAGCAAGGTACTCATGTCTGAGTATTCCCTTCCATGCTTATGGTGGACAAAATGATTCAGAAAAGGGGGTGGTGATGAACAGAGTGTCTGAATTAAGCAGACCACTCTTACCCAGTCCAAAGATCAGGGCTTGATCCATCACCGTTATTTAGCTCACTGCCCCATCCCAGCTCAGAACCTGGCTATATGCAAATTAGTCTGTCCCTGGCCCAGTGCATCATGGGAACAGGGCAGACCAAATTACCAAGCCAATTCTTCACCAGAAAGGAGACAAGCTTCCGGGGACCGGTTTCTGCCATTTCAGGCGTCGTCGGCCCGGCTTGCTTGAATCCTGATGGAGCAGTGAGCAAGGTACTCATGTCTGAGTATACCCTTCCACGCTTATGGTGGACAAAATGATTCAGAAAAGGGGGTGGTGATGAACAGAGTGTCTGAATTAAGCAGACCACTCTTACCCAGTCCAAAGATCAGGGCTTGATCCATCACCGTTATTTAGCTCACTGCCCCATCCCAGCTCAGAACCTGGCTATATGCAAATTAGTCTGTCCCTGGCCCAGTGCATCATGGGAACAGGGCAGACCAAATTACCAAGCCAATTCTTCACCAGAAAGGAGACAAGCTTCCGGGGACCGGTTTCTGCCATTTCAGGCGTCGTCGGCCCGGCTTGCTTGAATCCTGATGGAGCAGTGAGCAAGGGACTCATGTCTGAGTATACCCTTCCACGCTTATGGTGGACAAAATGATTCAGAAAAGGGGGTGGTGATGAACAGAGTGTCTGAATTAAGCAGACCACTCTTACCCAGTCCAAAGATCAGGGCTTGATCCATCACCGTTATTTAGCTCACTGCCCCATCCCAGCTCAGAACCTGGCTATATGCAAATTAGTCTGTCCCTGGCCCAGTGCATCATGGGAACAGGGCAGACCAAACTACCAAGCCAATTCTTCACCAGAAAGGAGACAAGCTTCCGGGGACCGGTTTCTGCCATTTCAGGCGTCGTCGGCCCGGCTTGCTTGAATCCTGATGGAGCAGTGAGCAAGGGACTCATGTCTGAGTATACCCTTCCACGCTTATGGTGGACAAAATGATTCAGAAAAGGGGGTGGTGATGAACAGAGTGTCTGAATTAAGCAGACCACTCTTACCCAGTCCAAAGATCAGGGCTTGATCCATCACCGTTATTTAGCTCACTGCCCCATCCCAGCTCAGAACCTGGCTATATGCAAATTAGTCTGTCCCTGGCCCAGTGCATCATGGGAACAGGGCAGACCAAACTACCAAGCCAATTCTTCACCAGAAAGGAGACAAGCTTATGGGGACCGGTTTCTGCCATTTCAGGCGTCGTCGGCCCGGCTTGCTTGAATCCTGATGGAGCAGTGAGCAAGGGACTCATGTCTGAGTATACCCTTCCACGCTTATGGTGGACAAAATGATTCAGAAAAGGGGGTGGTGATGAACAGAGTGTCTGAATTAAGCAGACCACTCTTACCCAGTCCAAAGATCAGGGCTTGATCCATCACCGTTATTTAGCTCACTGCCCCATCCCAGCTCAGAACCTGGCTATATGCAAATTAGTCTGTCCCTGGCCCAGTGCATCATGGGAACAGGGCAGACCAAACTACCAAGCCAATTCTTCACCAGAAAGGAGACAAGCTTCCGGGGACCGGTTTCTGCCATTTCAGGCGTCGTCGGCCCGGCTTGCTTGAATCCTAATGGAGCAGTGAGCAAGGGACTCATGTCTGAGTATACCCTTTCACGCTTATGGTGGACAAAATGATTCAGAAAAAGGGGTGGTGATGAACAGAGTGTCTGAATTAAGCAGACCACTCTTACCCAGTCCAAAGATCAGGGCTTGATCCATCACCGTCATCCCCGGAAGCTTGTTTCCTTCCCAGTATAAGAATTGGCTTGGTAGTTTGGTTTGCCCTGTTCCCATCATGCACTGGGACAGGAACAGACTCATTTGCATATAGCCAAGTTCTGAGCTGGGATGGTGCAGTGAGCTAAAAAACGGTGATGGATCAAGCCCTGATCTTTGGACTGGGTAAGAGTGGTCTGCTTAATTCAGGCACTCTGTTCATCACCACCCCCTTTTCTGAATCATTTTGTCCACCATAAGCGTGGAAGGGTATACTCAGATGTGAGTCCCTTGCTCATTGCACCATCAGGATTCAAGCAAGCCGGGCCGACGACGCCTGAAATGGCAGAAACCGGTCCCCGGAAGCTTGTTTCCTTCCCAGTATAAGAATTTG
Source organism: Lissotriton helveticus (assembly GCF_964261635.1). Lineage (NCBI taxonomy): Eukaryota > Metazoa > Chordata > Amphibia > Caudata > Salamandridae > Lissotriton > Lissotriton helveticus. Next base: position 100,117,072 of record NC_136068.1, read on the forward strand.
CTTGGTAGTTTGGTTTGCCCTGTTCCCATCATGCACTGGGACAGGAACAGACTAATTTGCATATAGCCAAGTTCTGAGCTGGGATGGTGCAGTGAGCTAAAAAACGGTGATGGATCAAGCCCTGATCTTTGGACTGGGTAAGAGTGGTCTGCTTAATTCAGGCACTCTGTTCATCACCACCCCCTTTTCTGAATCAAGCTCAACTTGTACAAGACCGAAGCACGCATCCTGGGTCCCACCCGTTTAGCTTGGGAAAACTTCTGGTGACCAGCCGTTCTAGGATCTCCTCCCACCCCGACGGACCACGCAGGCAACCGTGGCATCATACTGGACTCATTGCTCACCATGAACTGCCAACTCAACGCAGTTTCCTCAGCTTGCTTCTACACATTCCGCCTGCTTCGAAAGACATTCAGATGGATCCCCGCAGAGTCCAGAAAGACTGTCAACCACACACTCGACCGGTCATGGGAGCCCAGGGGGTGCTAGTAAAACGTACCGCTACTGCTTTTGTTACAGGGTGCTGAAATTGCAGCACTGCTGCAAAACTGGCCCCCAGTGACAAAACCGGCCCCCACAGCAGAAAACTATCCCCCGCCCACTGGCCCACCGGGGGAACACCGGGTGGCAACTATGGCCAGTTTGGCCTGCCAGCAGACTTGACTACGGCAACACACTCTATGCCAACATCACCCAGAAACAGCTCAAGAAACTACAGAACGTCCACAACACCGCAGCCAGACTGGTACTCAACATTCCCAGGCACAGCCACATCACGCAACACCTCCAACAATCCCACTGGCTCCCAGTCAACAAGAGAATCACTTTCAAGCTTATCACTCATGCCTACAGAGCTCTACATGACGAAGGACCAGCATACCTGACCCACTGCCTTACTTTCCACATACCCACCAGACAACTCCGATCCTCCCAACTCGCCCTTGCCTTTATCCCCAGGATCCCCAAGGCCAGAATCGGAGGAAGGTCATTCTCCTACTTTGGTGCCATGACCTGGAACACCCTGCCCCTCCACCTCAGGCTATCCGTGTCACTGACCCAATTCTGGAAGGACTTCAAGACCTGGCTCTTTGAATGATCCTTCATCCAGTCCGACCAGCAGCCCCCTCCCCCAGGGCCGTGAGAACCTTACTGGTGATTAGCCAGGCCATACAAATCCCTGATTGACTAATTGATTGAGTCCTATTCATAAAAAAGGACTCTAGTAAGTTGAGGGCAACATCCCTAAGCCCAGCCTGCCACAGCCTTTGCACCAACAAAGATAAAGATATGGTGTCAAAGGCTATGGACAGATCTAGCATAACTAGAATGGCCGCACCTCCCTGGTCGACTTGCCTGTGAATTGAATCAGCTGCCACAAGAAGCACCAATTCAGTGCTATGATACTTCTTAAACCCATTTTGAGATGGGTCCAAGAGTTCATGGTGGGTGAAAAACTGGGACAATTCCTGCTTGATGTGCTTCTCCAGGATATTAGCTGGAGCAGGCAGCAGAGAGATTGAGTGTAGATTTTTTAGATCACCTGAGTCACTGTCAGACTTTTTCCTAATTGGGATGACAATCTCCTCCTTTCAACACTGAGGGTACACCCCAGACTCCAATACCTGTAGTCAGGGTCCAACTGCAGTACCCTGAGAGGGCAAGGGTCATCTGATGAGCCCAATGTGGTTTGTCCTAGAAGAGTTTGAATTTTTGCCACAGAGATCGGGGAGAACCTGGCAAAGTGCAATGAGTAGACTATCTAAGAGTAAGCCCTTTCACATCAGTAGTGATAGGCCTATCATTAAGTTCTTCCATCCAGGAGGCAACTGGCTTATCATAGGGTTCTAGATAGTCAGCAAAAATCTTGATTAGTTTGTCTCTAAAGAACACAGCCACCTTGTTACGACAATCAATGGCAAACAACCCAATGAGCCTTGAGAATCAGGAGCCAGTGTCACCGCAGTTGGCAGGAGACATATCAACCCCAGTAGATATTTTATGCTGCAGAACATCAACATAAGAACACAAGAAGACAAGAAGTACTTCAATTTCCTCAGACTGCATGCATTGGAAATCTATCCTTTCTATGTGGTCAACTTTTCCTGAACCTTTTTTTTAATAGTTTTAGAACTCTTTGCACTTTACCTCTCCTCACTATTAGTACGTGCTTGTGCTCCCCCTTTCAAAATTAGCCGAATTGGCATACTCCTAATTGGTATATTCACTTACTTATAAGTCCCTAGAAGGTGGTACAAAGTGTACTCAGTGCCAATAAGTAAAATTTCCGTGGAGGACTACAGCACATATTGTGCTATCCACTACAGTGACAGTGTGAAACATTTAATCAGGCCTGACTTTAGTGATGCAAAAACTGCAACTCAACATGTCAAAATAATCCTTTTTGGCAGGACAAAACCCCCCATTTAAATATTAGTAAGTAACCCCTATGTAGGCCTTGTTGCCCACATTTAAAATTAGGACACGTAGAAATGTAATGTTAACATGTCCTTACAATGGTTAGCAAAACAACTATTTTCACTGTGACAGGCCTATGTAGAAAACCAAAAGTACAGATTGAATTACTAGTAATTTATCTCAGGAAAGGGCCCAGCTAGAACAATAATTAACCAGCTATTTTTAGTAGTAATTAAACATCAAATTCAATTAGGAAGTCGGACTTTTAATTAGTATTAAGGAACTGTAACTTTTAGAAAGGTACCTTTTTCCTACCTGAAGTTCCTGAGGAGTAATTTGCATATTCTCTCCAACTTCTCCCAACCAGTTATTAGCCTTGAATAGGTGGGAAATGCCTCCCAGGAGCAAACAACAGGCTGGCCTGAATGGGCAAAGATGACTCCTCTGAACTCCACAGAATATGTAGAGAAAATGCAAGATTGTGCTGCCCTCTTGAAATAACTGTAATTTGATGGAGTATCTGTTTTGTAACATATATTTGCATGACTGATGCAGGAACTACCCAGTTTGAATTACATTATATAGGTCAGGATTACCTTTGTGCTGCAGTCAAAAGTCTTTTCCCAATTTATCAACTGGACATTAGTAGTGGTTGGACAAAAGACTCCTCTCATTAATACCAGTATAACACGGCAGTATAGCAATGAGCGACTGAAAGGTGGCCAAATAACAAAGGGCCTTAACCCATTCCGCGCTGCATGATTTTTCGCGATGTGCAGGGGTTTTATTGAGTTGGCGGATTCGGATAGCCCCTGGCCGTCGTCAGCACACGCCCACCGTGACGTTGGACGACCGGGGGCCGTCCAAAGCACACAAGGGGTTAAACTATGCAGCAGCACAATAGATGTCATTTAGGGGTGACCAGAGGTCACAGCTGTGACCCTGGCAAGCTCCTTGTAACCCTTCATATTCTTTTCTTGTGACCGCTGTCCTCACAGGCTAGAAAAAAGTACTATGATGGGAAGGTATAAGAGGCTCTGAAAATTATGTTTACTTTCTACAGTGACCACCATTGCCGGGACCCTTATATCTCAGAAAAATGTTGCTATAGATGCATCAGTAATGCTCAGTCATTGTAGTTGGGACTTCCCTGTGCATGGTAATCTTGCTCTTCGAGCTGTTTTGCACATAACTGTGGCCCTACTGCTGATGGTTTTTAGGTTTTTTTGCAGTTTTTTATAGCACAAACTTGACCTAAAGGTATTGGAGCACTTTACATGAGCATCGGTTACATTACAGAACATTCATTTCCAGTAGGCAAGGGGAGATTAAGGGTTTTGCCTAGAATCACAGGATGTTGAGCCAACACCGAGACTCGAACTTGGTTACTCCGCTCCAAAGTTTGCAGCTCTGGCCATTAAGCCACATCCTCAGGGCTCATGGAAGAGTGACTCAGGTGATGAAGATGGAAGGCCGCTGGGCGGGAAATGCATTTTCTGTTGTTTTCAAAGGTTCATGTGGTGCATTTGAAGAAGAAATGTTGCTCAACTAAACAAATCCAAGACTCTGGGCCAAAAAAGACATTCCAAAGAAAACGTCAAAATATGTATTAAGTGATGTAATTTCTGCTACCTCTTTGTTTTGGGTGAATTCACATGAATGGCAGCATGTCTGTTTCTTTTTACTCACGTTTGATCCCCTTGAGTGAAAAACAATGTTTGGTTGTAATGTGAAAGAGCAAGTGTGTGGTCAGAATAGCAATTTCATAATTACGCAAAAAGCAACCACCCCTAATCCTCACAATTCCAGGATCCTGGACAGTGATGGACTTTCCCATGCAGAGAATTTGCATGATCCCATTCATAAAAACAGTAATGCTGCTTTCCTTTAAATACAACAAAATGTGTTAAATTCAAGGACACCCACTTTCTGTACTTTCAAGATGATTGTTTACACCTGTTGGCAATCTCTAAATAAAAGAGAAGGTGATTTAAAATGCAAAACTAGTCAACCTATAAAATGTTAACATAGTTCCGGAGAACTGTTGGTCGTAGCCCATGGATCTGTAGTAAAATTCTTTACCACCGTCTTCCTCAGGACAAATACATGAACCGAAAGACATGTTGGCTTCTGACAGCAACTGAAATGTATAGGTGAAACTCCAAGGATAAATGAAGAATTACCTGGGAAGGGTGGTGTGTTATTTTCAACCTAGAGTTAGCTGTGCTCATTGTATGGGTATCTCAAGGTGGAAATACTGGGCCAGTTACCTGGGCCCTAATAATGCAGCTGAAAACATCTTCTCTTGAGACTTCTGTTGTCTATATCAGGCAACTACTTCTATGCAGTTGAACAGTGAAGAGCTACATAATCTTTACTGGCAAGTGGCAGTGTACCATGTGTGACACACTCAGTCATTTGCAACTTTTCAGACAACAACAGTTTGGATGCCAGAATTCAGCATGTTGCTAACAAACAAGAAACAACTGTCTGAAAGTATCACGCATGGCATGCTACCCGTAGGCATCTATACGAAGACTGTAAGGGAGGGGTGGCTATATAATTATAAGAAATTACTATATTTGTTACTTTTAATTACTCATACTCTGAACCATTAAGCATATTCAAATCAATATTATGGCATAGCCCTGAGGCTTGGCCCCTGGAATTATGTGATTTAGCGACTGCTGCGTTTTATGCATATTTATGGGTTTGCCGCTTTTGCCACATAATCCTTAATCAGCTGCAAATCTGCCAATGTTTAAAAAAACTGTATCTCAAATGGATCAAAAGTTACTAAAACATAGCATCACATGTTGCCGCACCGTGGAAGGTCATTTGCAGCGCTGACTGGTCCCCTTTCTGTTGCTAATTGGTGTACTTGGGTGCCATTCTGGTACTAATGAAATTAAACATTTGTTTAGTGCTAATCTTTGTAAAAATGACAAAACAATGAAGTTATACTATCACAAAATGTGAAGCATTACGCCACATAATTTGACTTTTTCTGCAGTATAATTTATTCAGCTCTGCTGCATAATTTGGTCTTCCTCTGCCGCAGTGCTTAATTTGAGCCTGTGGTTTCAGGTGCTTGGCACCGGCACGTAATTGTCAACTCCATCCCTTATTACAGTCTACCACATGGTGGCACTGTTTGTGCAACTAAGAGATGGGCAAAACAACAGTTGTTAATTAATTCAATGTACATCAGAAATTACTAATAAATGCCACTCAAACCATTCTCGTAGTTGTTGGGGCCTGGAAAAGTCTGAATTGTCATACTTATAGCAGTGTGATTGTTAGTAGTTTTGTCATTGACGGTGCTGCCATGGGCAAGGGTGGTGCAAGCTGTAGTGGCCCACTGATGACAGCCCTGGCACTTAATATTTTACTAATTAAGCACTGCTCTGCCCCATATTTCCAGTGTCCCTGTCCTAAGGTTACTCAATGTCTCCATTTCATGAAAGACACCATGTTCCAGGTCGGTCTGATCTTTTATTTACCAACCCAGTGCATCCTGGGAATATGTCCTGGTTGATCTTAACCCCTTCCATGCTGATGACGGCCCTCGTCCGTCATGACCCACGGTGGGCGTGTGCTGATGATGGCTGGGGGCTGTCATGATCCCGCCCACTCTTTAAAACCGCCGCACAGCGCGAAAATTCACGCCGCATGCAAGGGATTAATTAAACCACTACATGAAAAGTTCTTGATTTCAATGCCTTATTTTGAGAAAATCTAAACCTGACTGTGGTCTTCCTGAGGACATGGAGTCATTTACAAACCAACCTAACCTTGGCCAGAAAAAAAGCAATAGGAAAATCGTGCTTCCCAAACAGATTGGCATCTCTTTAATGCTGGAAGGACTTAGACCAGTGATACTCAAAGTACAGCACAGTGCCGCATGCGGCCCTCCTGACCTTTAAATGCGGCTCCCTGATGAGTGGCAGCACTGGGCTGCTGTTCACCTCACTCAGCACTAACATTAAAACGATGTTAAATATACATGCAAGCCTATATAAAGGTTAATTGAAGTTAAATCAAGGAAGTAACTAGTTTGTCCTGCACCACTTAACTTTAAGAACACCTTCATTTTCAAAGTCATCTTGCAGCAAAAGTGTAAAAATATGATAAGGTTTCTTCAAAAGTTCAAAAAGCGTATTTCATTAACATGCAGAACCATTTCACATTAGTATATCAGATTATATCAGTGCATTGAGAAATATATTTTTAAGTGATAGTATACAAATATGAATGTGGAAACATACATTCTTCCTCCCATACTGACAACAATACCAATAGTGAACTAAGAGGTAAGTCAGTTGCTATCACCTAGATTCATGAAAGAAAAATCGGCTCGCAAAGGGCCAGATTCTCAGAATCTGGCCCTTTGCGAGCGCAATTTTTGCATTTGGGATTCATCCCAAATGCAAAAATCGCTATTACAGAATTCGCATTTTAGCGAGGAATTGCATTTAAGGAATCTCTATTTGAGATTCCTTAAATGCAATTCATGAACCTATTTTAAATTGCGAATTCGCAATATTTGGCCGCTATTTACCACGAAGTCAGACTTCGTGGTAAATAGCGAAAAAAATAGAAAAAAGCACTTTAGTGCATTATTCTCTGTTGCATGTTACACACACACATGTCCTTTGGACATGTGTGTGCGCAACACCTGTGTAATGTTGCATTTCAGTGGTGTTACATGGTGTCCTCTGGACACCCCTGGCACCCTTGAAATCGCATCCTTATTTGCGATTAGCTAATTGCTAATCGCAAATAAGGAATAACTCCCCATGCATTCCTATGGGCCTGTAGGCCCATAGGAATGCATGAGGAGTTATTCCTTATTTGCGATTAGCAATTAGCTAATCGCAAATAAGGAACATGTAGGAATCGCAATATTTTTTGCAATTCCTACATGAATCCCGTTTTGCAAGTCCTTAATAGCGATTCCTTATGAATCGCTATTAAAGACTCGCAAAACGGGTCTTTGATGAATCTAGCTGTATGTGCACTATTAGAGTGGCATGGGTTCCTATTATACATGAACAACATTATAGGTTATTAAATCAAACATAGGAGAAGGTTTTGTGAGGCGCACATCCTCAAGTCATGTATTTCGAGGTCCTCTCATATGTGATAATAAAAGAAAAAGGAGGGAAAGTGAAATTAAACAATTGCCTGGGATCACACAATTTGGTAATGTGGGGAAGCTGGGATTAATCCAAGGATTTCTTGTTTCACAATCTGCAATTCAGCCACTAGATGTATATGTTTAGCTTCCTCTTAACCCACCTCACTGCATGCCTCTACTTCCCTCCCCTGGTCGCCACCCTGCTGGCATCGAGGCAACCCTCAGTCACATTGCAGACCAAACGTTGCGGCCCTTGGGAAAATGTTTGTGAGTGCCTATGCCTTAGATAGTGGCATGCCGGTCTTTGGCGACAGCTCTTCAAGACATTAGTATTGCTGATTAGACCAAGTGGGCATTCCTAGGTCTTTCTGTCACAAATCTTTGTTTCCATCTGTGTCCATCTTCTTCCTTCAACAGTTGCAATGCATAACTACAATTTACAGAACACAATAGGTTGTCCTGTGAAAACCTAGAGGCGGAACCCTGCTGTTCTGAAGACATGGAGCTAGGTGGCAACTCTACCTGCAATAGCACTAAGCCTTAGCCTTGCCTTACTTTTAGAGATGCTAGAATGTTGGAAAATAAGCAGATTTCTCAACAGATTAGTCTGCTTCTGCTAGGATGTACCTTCACCACTCTGTCCTAAACAAGGATAGACCCAGGTGCTCTCAGAGGTGGGGGTATCACTGCCCAAAATGTGCCTGTGGGTGTTCCCCTGCCCTCTTTCTGACTCAAGAGCTTTGCTCACTGTGAGAAGTCATTACACAGCAAGCTCCCAGATGAGTGTTAATTAGCAATTAATCAATCCATTGAATAATTAAACATTTCTGGATTACCTTTCCTGCAAGAGAAGCAAAATAAGAATGATCCTATCTCTCAATCATTGATGTGCAGGACCCTTAAACTATGATAAAGCAAAAACATTGAACTTCCCAATGTCAGGGCATGGACAGCATGTCTACACTACTAGAAGCCAACAGTGTTCAGGATGCTGAGACCTATAGTTGTACACGTCCGGTAATGGGAATAGGGGATACTGGGCCAAAGTTTAGCAAGGTGTCGGGGCTGAGGCTCAAAAGCGTAAAGTTGCTCAAACTACAGCGTCGCTTAACTTTTAGTAACCAAAGCCTTTCTGTGCTGAAAGTTGTTGTGAGACACTGTGCCTTATTTATAACTGGAAAAATACAGTCCTTTGTTTTTAAAATGGAGAAATTTTAAGAGATGACAAATATTTCTAGGGAACATTAGATCTCAATGTTTTTTCTCCACTTTCAATTAAGCCGATTACGTCTTAATGTTTTATGAAGCATGTTTCTTCACTGTAAATTCCTCACATTTAAACAATATTTTAATTTTTATATTATAAATATGACACCGTATCTACAGGCCACTGGCAGCAAGATGCCTCCTGTTTGTAAGTGCGACACTTAGAAATAGTAGAACATTTAAATGATTAGTTTGTGGAATCCATACAAACATAAAGTTAACTCTTCAGTTTAACTTTCTCCCATTTCAAAGTGTCACCTTTACACACAGCAGGCATTGTGCTCCCCATGGCTAATAGACACAGTGTCATATATATAACTGAAAAAATACAGCCATTATTTTGAGTGGGAAAAATTTTAAGTGCAGAAAAATGTTCTATGTGAGGATCATGTTTGCAGAAATGTTTCTGCACTTTAAATTGCTCCAATTAAAAAAATTGGTTATATGTTTTTGCTATACAAGTAACTGTGCCACGTATGATGAATGGTACGTGCTGGGCCACAAGTACCTACCACGTAGGCTCTCAGTCACCCGTACACATATATCCCACTCATATGCACACACAAGCAAACATCCCCAAGACCACGCTCTCATTGATACATATGGCAGCCCTGTCATACTGTCCCTCATCAAAGTATTTTGTTCAAACCATAGTATCTGGCTCCATGGACTTTAGGCTTAAGGTCAATGAATCTGGGCGTGGGGGTGTCTGGTAACAATGCGCGAGTTGCTTAGCCCTCAGTAGGTCACAATGATATACATTGATCAGAAGCAGCTCTCACTTCAGAAGAGGTTGGAGACCCTTGCTATAGTGCATGCAGAGTGGGTGTTATGGGACAGGAACAGTGCAAAGATGAACCCCCATCCAAACTAACCCATATATACCAAAAAGAAAAATACCACAATGGAGTGACACTCTAATTGCATTAGAAAACGCAGGGTATGAATGCTGCTGCAAACATTTCTCACAATTTTTAAAATAACATAAAAGATATCTGAAGCTAGTATGGGGGCACGAATTATAGTTACCTTAGGGCACAAGTTATGGGGCCTGACTAGGATGGTCGGCGGACTCATGTCCACCCTCCACCCTAACGGAGATGGGGACCGCCCGCTATAGTGTCGGGGGTCCCACAGGCCATATTACAATGCGACTGCCACAGTGGCGGTTGCATTGCACATGTTTTCCATTGCGGCAAATGCTGCTGGCTGTTTTATATATCCCTGTACTACTGTACTATGTGGTGCCTGTCACTTGGTACAGGGATATATAGGAGGGTACCATAGGTGCCCTCCAACATCCAAAGGAATGGGCCAAGAATGAAGAGAAGCCTCTACAGGCCCCCAATGTCCATCCCTGCCAGACTTTTAATGGCAGGTGAATGGCCATGGAAAGGCTGGCAGATCCCTATGGCGGTGCCTGGAAGGCACTACCACCATAGTAGGGATTGGGAGGCCCTTTGCTGGCCGATGGGCTCCTTGAGCCCCACCCCTCCACCAGCCCACCATCCAAATGTGTCGGGTGGTAAAGCTGCTTAGGATGTTGGCTAGACTGCCACTAACAGCCTGTTGGTGGTGTTCTCCCCACCATCCTAATCAGTCCCATAGTTACTAGACTTATTAATGACTGGTGAACTTCACTAGAGCGTTGTCACTGAAATTTTCACCTAACTATAATATAGAAAGATAGATAGATAGATAGGTAGGTAGATAGCTAGATAGATAGATAGATAGATAGATAGATAGATAGATAGATAGATAGATAGATAGATAGATAGATAGATAGATAGATATTGAAAGTTGCCACTGTATAGGACCATGTTTCTGTATGAAATAGATTTTTTGGGCTTGCTAATAACTTTGGCACTATTTGATGAATTTTAAAAAAATTTACCAAACAGAAGGTACATTAACCTCAGTTCCTTTCTAGAAAATTTCAGGATTATCCATCATGTGGGGGTTGAGAAAATGTTGGGGTCCCAAATCACATTTACCCCATCCGTTTCCCATAAGAACTTTAGACACAGCTGCAGCCGGAATGGCTTAATGAAATTTCACTACATTTGGCAGAAAGCTAGATCTTTACCCAGAAAGTGTGCTTTTTTGATTTGGTGTAAATCCATCTGGTAGTTTATGAGAAACTGAGTTTTGAAATTTATAGCTACCTCTATAGACGTCTATACGCAGAAGTACCGCACGACTGGCATATCAAAAGATGAGAACTGATAGGCTGCCTCACATCAACAAAGATGGATAGCAGCCATTTTAGGACTCAGGGACTCAGTCCCTGCATCCTGAAAAAAAAAACATAAAGAGGGGGCAGGGTAGGGATAAGCTGACTCCCTAGGCTTTATGGGGAGGTACCAGAGCAACTCCTTTGGGGCCCAAAACTTGATTCTTTAGAGTGGTAAAATAAATAAATACAGAAAACAGCACTTTTTCAATTTGCATCCCCTAGGGTAGGTCAGGGTCAAAGCCATATGATTTATATGATTTATATTAGGAGAGGGAGCATGCGCCCGCCCCCCTTCGACCCCATCCCCAGGGACTCATTGATAATTTTGTTGTTTTCGGTGGGGGCCATGCAACCCCCCACCCCCACTTCAGGGAATTAATGGTCTCTGAGATCCTGTTCCCTTGGTCCAGATGTAATATTTATTTCAGAAGTGGTGCAAAGCACACCCTCCCAGATCAATGTAATGGCCACATGGACCCCATCCCCCAGGGTCTGATTCTAGGCAGTGTCCCAGTGAAGAACTGATATCTTCATTCTCAGGGAATACTTACTTAATAAAAAAAGAACTTGGCAGAGAAGCTGAAAATATGAAGACATCTTTATTAAATTTAATAAGTGAGCCCACGTCACACAGAAGCCGTAGCAACTGAATGAGGTAGTCTGAGGAATACAGAAAACAGAGGCCTTTTATATGCTTAGGCTTACAAACTTCAGCATACAAGTAAGGGGCAGTCCTAGCTTTTGCAAGCATGCAAAAAAAATGCCTAACATGGACATGCAAGGTCTGCCAAACGACAAACCCATTTTACAGTTGTCCGGCCCATAATCAATCATTGAATAAACCCAACATTCTTCTTTAGACAAGCCGGACAAACCCATAATAAAAGGACCACAACCCATATCATAAAGAGACCATAAAAGAAGGAACAGAAAGCAGGATAAGGGCTGTGTGTGTGTGCATACCAAACTCTACAATGTCCAGTGCTTTGATTCTCAATTTTGATCAGCTAAAGGGCAGGAACTGGTTTAATAAGGTCAGCTTCAGGCAACAGGGTCAGTTCACTCAGGTCAAACAGGAGTCAGCATGAACTCGAGCTAAGGTGTACATGTCCTCAAAAGACTAGTTTCAGCCACAATCATGGCCTATGTGAGGGCAACCACAAAATGGCTGCCATACACAAAATGGAACCCACGTGTTCAGAATTCACAGAACCTCAGACCCTCCTTTTGCCCTTACATAGGCAATCACTCGGTCTGTATCTGAATCGATGTCAATATTATCCGTTATTCCCTTCTCTAAGACATTATTACTCAAATTATCTTTCATGGAACGCAAGGGATAAACTTCGTTGGCATAAATAAACATCATCTGATATGCCCATACAGACCCATTGTAACTAAATGACAGAAACAAATAGGGAATACCTCTATCTGTAGTATGTGGCATAAGACCACACACCCAACAATTAGTGGTGTTCATTACTAACTGGTATTGATGCTGAAACTTTACAAAGAAATTATTCACAAATTCCGACCTTCTAATCTGCTCGTGTTCAGGTAAGATATGAAAAGAATGCAAAGAAGTAGTAGTAGGAAAAGACATAGGTTGGGAGGTGGGTGCAGAAGTCAATTGGGTAGTGAAAACAATCCAACCCACAAAAGACAACGTCATGCTTAAAAATACTATAAACATGTTATTAAGAACATATGGACAACAGGAGAAAGTAATGACCACTATTACAAACAAAATTATAATTTTTCACAACTCTAAGCAGAAAGCAAATCCTAAAATTATCTAGTAACATTTTTTATGGCTCCTATGCATTTCAGTAACTTATTACATGTTCAGGTGAAACAGTGGTGATCCTTATTAATGCTCTCAGATGAAAAGGGATACTCTTCGACAGAGAATGGACTTTATTATGCTTTTACTAAACAGAATACTACTTTAAAACAATGCCAGCAAAACAGCAAAAATTAGTCTCCTAACACCCATTTTATGCAATCGCACGGGAAATACCCAGAGTCCGTCCAAGCCTCTCCGGCAGGCTTCTATTGTTCATCAAGTCCTCTTGTGTTGTTTTCTTCCGCATGGGCCTCTTCATTCAGGTCTTTCATGAAAATGGTCCTTCTCAGTATCCGTTGGAGTGCCCTCCTGGCAAACACTCGCAGCTTATTTGAAAGTCTCAATGTCTCAAGGCAGTGCACCAATATCTCTCCTCTGCGGCAGGCACTACAGATAGTGTGCTCTCCATTGATCATGGGCACAGATCATCTCAGGCAGACCCAAGTACTATTAAACAGGAAAGAGCAACAGGCTTTCAAACTCAGCAACACTTTCAGACTCCAACACTCGCTTTTCAGTGTCAGAGGATGCTCGGGCTGCTCTTCCATTTAATCATAGGTACCACAATGTAGTGCTTTTTCCAATCCTGGATCCTCTGGTGCACTGCCTTTCCGTTGGAGCAAAGAAAAGGGGGGGGGGGGTGGCCAAAACTCAGGTCAAGGGGCTCAATGGAATGTCTACTGTCAGAGGATACGAGCACATGACAGGTGAGAAACTAAAAATTTAAAATAACTGGAATCCTTCTCTTTCGCTCTTTTGCACTGAAACTCTGGTTCTGTGGCAAAACCAGCTCCTCCTTCTTTTCTGATGTTCAACGCCTTCTGATGAAGCAAGTACAAAACGTTGGAGATACCACTGATGACACATTGGTGATCGCTGTCTGGGTGCTGGGACTGTCACTGATGGGAATTAGCTTTTCATCAAAGGTCCGCAGGTTATTATGACTTAATCCCGCAGAACCTAGTGACGTAGGAAATGGGACACATTTGTTATTTTCCTTCAATTTAGTACAAAAACAGTTTGTTTTTAACAAGAGGATTGCAAGCAGGTGGCCTGCAATCTGCGAGGGAGTGGCCATACGCCATGAGACAATTCTGGTCTAGAACACACTGTCATTCTCATAGAATGCAAAGACAAAGGCAATAAGCAAAACAGTGCCTCTAATTTCTTCAATTGGGTTTCTATGTGAGAGCATATCCTCTACCATCTAAGGGTAGATAACTATATGAGAATTTTATCTAAATGGATGTCCTCACACATAGTGACATCGTCTAAAGGGGTAAACACATTTTTCTCTCAATAATCAAGTCTAGGTGTTCCTAAATTCCTTATCTAGAACATCTCAAAAGAAAAATCGCATAATACAGATTATCAGGGACATAAAGTAGGCCTAAAGAAAATTCTTTAAAAAAACAGTCTGGTCATACAAAAGGGAATTATACATAATATAGGGGTTTCTGGTACATTACTGTAATCTGGAAGTGTGAACCTAATACAATAATAATAATAAAAGAAGGCTAACTGGTGAAAGGAATATGGAAAAGGGAAAATGGGACTAGGACACAGCTAAAATCCCCAATTACTAGGCACAATGTGACATCAATCAGGGGAGAAATGTCAAAAGAAAAATCTATCGGAAGAACAAGAAATTACTCAGGTGATGGTCAGGCATGTGACACAACACCAAGAGTGGGGGTGATACATAAAAAATCAAAATAGTTCATGATAGTCAGCTCTACCGCTGGTCTCTACATCATATACGGTAATCTTAGCTAATGTTCCAGTTCCTTTTTCAGGGAAAAAAAATTAAACCTTGTTTCCTTTATGGTACAAGGCCATACACTATTTAGGAAACAGAACAAAACTGACTAATGTAATATAAAAATTAGGTCACCATGCACAAAAGTCACAGATCTATAATTTATCCTTACGTCCAATTCAGGATACATAATTTTAGGGCTGCCTGTTCCTTAAGGGGAGGGGCAGTACGTGACTACCAGCATGTGACACACTTTGATTCTGTATATCTCTTTTTTATTTTCCTTCAAATACCATTAAAGCCAAATTTGACATACACTGATGAAGTGTTGTCTGTCTTTCTGTGAAATTTAGTGTCAGAGCAAATCTACCCAACTGTTGGGCAGGATACACATCGTCATGTATATCCCTTCACAACACAGGTAAACTTGTAATAGTATCAGAAGCAGCAACATAAAACAAAAAACATGCAAAAAAAAGATAAAAAATGCACAAAACGCACATGTCAAGCCATCAGATATACTTGCTGTATATCAAGCACAAAAAAGCATAGACAAAACAATAGCATATATAAATGAGCGATGACGCACAACACCAGGTCATGTACTAACAATATTCGGGCCTGCTTAATTTGTCAGGTTTAAAATCCTCACCCTCCTTTTGACAGCAAATCATCAGGTAGTGGAGATTTGGCTGTCAAATGCAACTTACTGTGTGTCACTTCTGACACACAGGACCAGCAGGAACAATTCATAAAAGGATAAAATGCAAGAATATGTAAAATGCACAAACATTTCTTTTCAAGGAAATTACGCAAAAACACATCTCTTTTCAACCAACCAAACTCACGTGTCTTGTCAGCCTTAAAATCACCCAGAACAATCCATGAATGATCTGTGAGCAGAAGCAAAAAAAAAAATACACAACACACAAAAGAGAGACATTTCTCATAACAAACAGACATCAATTATAACGTTTAATCAGAAGACAAAACATAATACACATGAACAGACACAAAAATAAATTTCCATTACTTAACTGTTACCATCTTGTCAGTCAGCTTGCAACATTAAGCCATTTTAACTTTCCAAAAGTAAAATTATTTCACTGACACTCCATGTTATCTTTGCGCCACAATTCGTTCTCACTTAGGCATGTAGCCTTCACAATTTCAATAAAAAAAACTTCGTCTTATTTTCTGTCTAAGACTTAATGCAATGCTTCATTTTCGGTCAAATAAAAGCAACTAGCAGACATTATTTTTTTAGAGGCAGAGATACAAATATATCATTTCTGCAGAGCATTTAGCATGTGTTGGGACTTTCAAAGAAACCTTTTTCATATTTTCCCTTTGGAATTAAATCTTTAATTTTATGGAGAAATCAGAAACCCTTCCTTTTAGAGGCTTGTTTAGCAAGGTCATTCTACACTTCAGAGAGACAAGGCTCTAATTTAGGAGGTCACAGATGTCGACATGGCAGCCTCCCTCCATTGTTTACAAGGAAACTAAAGATAACACCTCAGCGCGATTTGAGCAAGCCTCTGCATTTCTACTAGCCCCACCCTCTGCTCATTTTGAGGCTGACAAAGGCAAAAGGCCTTCCTAATTCCTTCTAACCTGCAATAATTCACTCTATTTTGAAAAATAATGTCTCCTTTTTAGGCGCTAAAAAAATTATCTCTGTTTCCAGATTATTAAACAACATTTACATTGAATAATTCACAGAACCTAATAACACACATACCAGTTTTAGAACAAATGCTTGTTGCAATGGTACTTATTTCATCAACCTTAAATGGATCTCACTTTAAAGCTATTATAAATGGCAAAAATACCCAAAATCGACTTTGATATTTGGGGCACTTAAAAATAAATATCCTATAAGTATATTACATATTAATCATCCTCATAATGTTCTTTACACAATACAGATAATAGACATTAGACATATCTCATGTAAATCCTTAGAAAAATGAGTTTTTTACGCCGGCGCTAAGTGAAATGTCATATGCTAATGTCTTCATTATGCAGTGCAACACAACTCAAATTAAATTATAATGCTAGGATGTCACAGTATGAGCATTAAGCTTCATGAATAGTAAAAAAACGAATTTTGTAGCACTTATTTTTAATAATTATTTTTCATAATTTAATAATTATTTTTAATAAACCCAATCATTTTGGCTAATTTCACATATAAAAGCAAGCTGCATCCGTTATTTCAGAATTAAACAGAAAGGAGTGAAACACTCCGGACACACAATACGGCGCGCTTTAGCCATGCATTTCATAAATAGCGCCAACGCTATTCACTTACAGAAATTGCACTAATGGGAAAACCACATAGACATTTAAACACAAATTTAACCCACAAATCAATACTCAGGACAGAAACCAAGGACAGCCCACAGACTGTACTTAAACCAAACCATTTGTAAATACTAGTTGTAAGTCATATTTACAAGAAACGCTTCTCAATAGTGTTTCAAAAGACTGCAAAAACAGCCCAACAGACTGATGTATGTCCAAGAAGCGAAAATACACTCAATTCACTAGCTTTGGCTAGCAGAACACCAAAAAATCGCTCTGCATATCTTCCTTCATAACATTGTGCAGAACAAAGGATCCTTATATGTATTATGTCATATTTTAATTCCCTGGGGATTACAGAATCACCAAGGAAGAAATATGTTTGTATACTTAAACCTATTTAAGTATTCCTTCTAGGAGAGCTGGATAATTAATTTCACATCACACTATGGTACCGTCCAAATAAAGCCACATATTCTTATGTGAGCTTTTAAACAGGCATGCCAAAAATATTTTCGTACGTGCACCGTTCAACTAAACCAAATAGAGAAAATTCTCCTCATTACCTGTTCTACACAAATTGCAATTCGCATATACAAACCTATACAAATCCAAAGTTGGCCAACACAAATTCCAAAGTTCCAAAGTTACAGTCCTAAATTTGCTAAGACCAGGCATCTTATAGCTCACTAATCTAGCTTCAAACTTCAAGGGGTTATCAAAAACGATATACTCGCAAATATACGAGACCCTCGGCTTTGGTTATTGCACTAACCAAATCAAAACCAAGAAACCAACCCCTCGGCTTTGGTAATTGCAATAACCAAATCAAAACCAAGAAACCAAACAAAGTCGTGGGAGCGACCCACTTGTACTTCTTATTTTTACTAATTAAAAGGTTATCCAAATTCTAATTGTCAAGTTCTACATGACCTAACGGTCTTTTTTTAGAATACTCACGCCAAAAAAAGGTTCTCAGTCAGGAGTGGCATCATGTGGAGGATCAAAATCAGGAAGATAAGAAATATACCGGGCTGCGAAGACAGAGAATCTCCACAATCCTTGTGCACAAAGTAGCAGAGTCCCATCCTCTCCTCCTCAGTAGATTTCAGTCTCCTGACAAGATCACTCCTTCAGAAAGTCACTTCTCTGATGAAGCCCACGTTGGCCGCGCCATTTGAAGAACTGAAATCTTCATTCTCAGGGAATACTTACTTAATAAAAAAGAACTTGGCACAGAAGCTGAAAATATGAAAAGACATCTTTATTAAATTATAAGTGAGGCAACGTCACACAGAAGCCGTAGCAACTGAATGAGGTAGTCTGAGGAATACAGAAAACAGAGGCCTTTTATATGCTTAGGGTTACAAACTTCAGCATACAAGTAAGGGGCAGTCCTAGCTTTTGCAAGCATGCAAAAAATGCCTAACATGGACATGCAAGGTCTGCCAAACGACAAACCCATTTTACAGTTGTCCGGCCCATAATCAATCATTGAACAAACCTAACATTCTTCTTTAGACAAGCCGGACAAACCCATAATAAAAGGACCACAACCCATATCATAAACAGACCATAAAAGAAGGAACAGAAAGCAGGATAAGGGGTGTGTGTGTGCATACCAAACTCTACAATGTCCTGTGCTTTGATCCTCAATCTTGATCAGCTAAAGGGCAGGAACTGGTTTAACAAGGTCAGCTTCAGGCAACAGGGTCAGTTCACTCAGGTCAAACAGGAGTCAGCATGAACTCGAGCTAAGGTATACATGTCCTCAAAAGACTAGTTTCAGCCACAATCATGGCCTATGTGAGGGCAACCAAAAAATGGCTGCCATACACAAAATGGAACCCACGGGTTCAGAATTCACAGAACCTCACCAGGGGCCCCATTCCCCAGGACACTGTGTTGTTCTCTGGCCAGAAGAGCATGGACAGGGAACAACTCCCTGCCTAAACTGAACTGGGCAGGGAACATAGGATTGCTCATGCCTGGTAGAAGCATAAACAAAAGCTGCTCCCACCGGGCAGGAGCAAACTAATGCTGCCGGCTCCATGATGGGTGCTGCAGGGATCACAGCAGCCCCCTGGAATGTATGCTCTTCACCTAGAGCTGCATTTTGTGGCCGGAAGAATGTTAAAATAAGCCTCAAACACATTGCTTGTAATTATTTTTTTATTGAAGATGTATTATTTAAACATTTTAAAACAACTGCCAGTAATAACAATGCTATATATATTTTACTAATTAATGCATTCGAGTATAGTTATTGATTCTATTGTTTTTTATGTTAAACTATGAGATGTGGCTAATTTATTATTTGGGAGACCCCTTGACAAAGCCAATAGGCCCGCTTTATATATAGATTGGTGTTCTGACATCCTAACAAAACTGATACCCCTGCCTTTCTATATGTTTATATATGCCAGTAGGTCTGCCTTACTTAAAACAGCAGTCCCTAGTATTGTGATGGGCAGGTCTTATTTAACATGACACACCCTTGTCTTGTGATGGCCTGGCCCTGAGGCCAACCCCAAGCAGGCCATGCCCTGCGGCCAACACCTCACAGTGCACAGCCAAAGGACGTGCATGGCTAATAAAATGTTACTTTAGGTTAAAAAATTATAGAAATTCACTGAAAAAACAAACGATACTGTGATGTTATAGTTAGGTGAATAATAGATGAGAAGATGGGGACCCCCTACATGCAAAAATGTATTTGCTAGTCATTGGGAAATTGACATTAAAGGGAAAAAGAGAAGCTAGAAACAAGTGCACAATACTAAAAAATTATAAATTTCAGGACAACATAACAATAATCATACATGAAAACATTGTGCATTATTGTAAGGTAATGACCATGACCATGTTGAATTATTTATTATCAAAAAACTTTTTGTTTTAGTTTTATTTCATTTATGTTTATCTAAGTATCAAAACATTATTTTCAATTTATGATAACTAATTAAAATTGTCAATACATAAAGAACAGTACAATATAATCATGTATTCATGAGAAAACAGTGCAATTGATTTACGCAAGTAATGAGATAATTTGTTTCATTGCACATTTATATACAAGAAGTGAGATCCAGGTAAACCATAAACAATGGGAAGGCTGGTGGTAGATGGAAGATATGCATGTTTCGGCTGAGGTGTCTTCATCAGGGGACCGTCTCAACTTTCTCTATTTCTGTATTGGCAGGGAGCTTATAAGAATATAGCCATAAGTTTCTTTTCTCAGTAGTTTGTTTGATGTACCTGATCTGGTTAAGCCTGTGTCATAAAAAAGATGCAAGTCTTTTATGGAGCAGGGTCTTTTTTTACTTCTGTACGCTATTCTAAAAACACTGTAAAGTGTTTAATATTCAGAGTCCTTGGTATATTATGTTCCTCTTTATTTATTCAGTTTACTAAAGTTCTTTAATGCATACTGAAATTACATAGGATATAATTCCTACAGTCTTCGATGTCGGCTCCTAATTATGCCACGCTATGCGATTGTCCGCATTCCACGGTAACCGATCGAATCATAGTAATTCACTGAAAAAAACAAAGGATACAGTAATGTTATAGTTAGGTGAATAAGCCAGTTAAAACATTAAATTTTAAACTCAAAAAGCTACAGAAAGTCACCAGTTATAGTTAACTGAAGTAACTGTAACTCGTGCCCTCACGGTTCACTGCTTGTCACCAGACACATCTCATTCAAGGTTCCCTGAAGTTGCTACTGAGCTATCCCTAGCAAAGATTCACCTTCATCCAACAACAACTACAGCATCTAGCCCTTAAAGGATGCTACATTCTATTCCAGCCTGGCTGTTCGCAATGGTGGACTGTGCTTCTATGTACACATAGACATGTTTAATGTCCTGTCCATATGTTTTAGGAGACATTGCATAACCTCCAGTGCGACTGTGACTAGAATGCTCCTCTGTGGTCCGATTTGAATATGTAGCATGTCATCTAGGGTCTGTGAAGGTCAGAGGTCAGTTGATAAGAAGGCTGAGCATAAAGATATCTGGTTCCTGTGTCCATATTACAGAACAAGTGCACAGCCTATGGTTTGTACCACAGTGCACCTTTAAGCAGCTTTGCTAAGCGCAAACAGGGGAAGTGCACCCTATTACAAGTAATGCGCTGCCCCTAGAGCAGGCGCGAACTCCAGCTGCCCCAGAACAGTGTATTAATGAAATAGGAAGTGGCTGTTTTGAATCAGCCACTCCATCTTTCTCTGTACAGACGGCACCAGAATGCACTAAGGAAAGGAGAGAGATTCCCCATGCAGGCAGGTGTAATGAGTGACGGCACCCACTTGCAGGGGGATGTCTGGGTGTTGATGGATCCCCTTGGCTCCCTTTGAGGTGTCACACACAGGGCGAGCACTGACGGTGCACCACCATTTTGAGGTCTGCAGTCAGTGCTTCTCTGAAGGCCTCTTTGCCTCTGTGCCCACATCCATAAAAGGGCAAGCACAGAGGCAAAGGGTCTCATTTATGAGAAGTGGTGCTTCGCTGCGTGAAATCAGAGATCCGTCACCTCTCAGTGCGCTCTCCTTGCGACATGATAGATGGACCATATTTACTGTATGACGCATCATGTCGCAAGGAGTTACAGATACGTCAGTATTTCTGACGTATCTGTATGGCGCAAAAGTGACACATTGCTGGAGTGTGGCACAAAAGTGACGCAACTCCAGCAATGTGTCCTTTCACACAGGGCAAGCCCCATGTGATAGGGCCTGCGTCAGTCTTATGCCTGCTGTGAGACAGGCGTAAGATAATGACGCATTCGCACCCTAGAAGTGGTGCAGGAAAATCTGGTAGATTTCACTCCGTCACTTCTACGAGGCTTACTTACGTGGGAATGCCCACCCTGCATACATTATACCTGACGCAGGTATAACATAGCGCAAGGGTTAACAAAGTGACACATCTGCTTAGATGCGTCACTTTGTAAATAGGGTGCAACAGGAGGCATGTTTTACGCCGCCGATGCATCACAAAAATTGACGCAACGGAAGCGCAAAACTTTCTCAAGGCCTCATAAATAAGGCCCAAAGTGTTTCTCATATTAGCAAGGGCCCATGCCTCCATGCTAATGATGGAAAGCGTCCTGAAGATAGTGCCAGCGCTCAGTGTGCACCAGCACTATCTGTATTACTGAAGAGGGTGCACAAGCGTCTCTGCCTTTTTCTGTAATACTATAGTGTCCCAGGGGGCAGTTAAAGGGTACACATGCCTATTATGTACCCGGGGCTCTGTTTGTAATAGGGCCTCTGGTAGAGCAGCATTTCCAGGCATTTAGGGCAAGATGTAGGTATCCAAATACCGGTCGGTAACGGCCGAAAAAACAGATTTTTGGCCGTTTTTGACCGGTATATGGATATTGAGATGTAGGGGTTCAAAAAACTACTGATTCGGTAACTTTACCGATTCGGTAATTTTACCGAATCAGTAAATTTACCGAATCGGTAAATGAAATGTAGGAAGCACTGTAAACAGTGCTTCAGGGCTTTAAGGATAACGAATTCCTATGTAAATGCAAATATGTGCATTTACACCTGTGTCATGTGACAGACATACTTAGGGCATGTATGTATGCCACATGGCACACAAGCACTAATCAGGGATGCAACAGGGTGTCAAAGTGACACCCTGCCACCCTTGACTATTTCACAATCCAGGCCCATAGGAATGAATGGCAATTACTGAATCGGTAAATATCGATTCGGTAATTACCGAATCTTACCGATTCGGTAAAAAATACCGAATTATTGCCTACATCTCATTTACCGATTCTAAAATACTGAATCCGTAAAATTCGGTATTTTAGAATTGGTAAAAAAGATTTACCTACATCTGGCCCTTAATGTGACATATTAAATAAGCTACCTACATGATCAGGGAGTGGATTGGTGTCACTACAACGCGGTTTTTTACAACGCATTCCGTTACATCGGAATTTTTACAACGCAGGATCCATTACATCGGATGCCATTACAACGCATGGCATTACATAGCAGATGCTATTACAACGCATGGCATTACATCGTAAGTATAGGTAAGTATATCTTTTTAAAAAAAATGTAATTAAGTTAATTTAATTAATTTAATTTAATTAATTTAATTAAAATACATTTTAAAATAGTAATTAATTTAATTTAATAAATTTAAATCTATTTATTTAATTTAATTTTAATAAAAATTGTAATTAATTTTAATTAATTAATATAATGAAATTAATTTAATTTAAATATTTTTAAAAATTATAATTAAAATAAATTAATTAAAATAATGTATTTAATTTAATTAATTTAATTAAAAAATGTAATTAATATAATATAATTAATTTAATTTAATAAATATATTTTAATTAATTTATAAATGGTAAATATAATTTAATTAGCCCTAAGCACAAACCCAACCCTGAACCCTAAAACACCCCTGTACCCCAAAACCCAAACCCTACCCTGAAACCTAAAAACACCCCTGTACCCCAAAACCCAAACCCTACCCTGAAACCTAAAAACACCCCTGTACCCCAAAACCCAAACCCTACCCTAAAACCTAAAAACACCCCTGTACCCCAAAACCCAAACCCTGCCCTGAAACCTAAAAACACCCCTGTACCCCAAAACCCAAACCCTGCCCTGAAACCTAAAAACACCCCTGTACCCCAAAACCCAAACCCTGCCCTGAAACCTAAAAACACCCCTGTACCCCAAAACCCAAACCCTACCCTGAAACCTAAAAACACCCATGTACCCCAAAACCCAAACCCTACCCTGAAACCTAAAAACACCCCTGTACCCCAAAACCCAAACCCTACCCTGAAACCTAAAAACACCCCTGTACCCCAAAACCCAAACCCTGCCCTGAAACCTAAAAACACCCCTGTACCCCAAAACCCATAAAAACACCCCTGTACCCCAAAACCCAAACCCTACCCTGAAACCTAAAAACACCCCTGTACCCCAAAACCCAAACCCTACCCTGAAACCTAAAAACACCCCTGTACCCCAAAACTCAAACCCTACCCTGAAACCTAAAAACACCCCTGTACCCCAAAACCCAAACCCTACCCTGAAACCTAAAAACACCCCTGTACACCTGTACTTATTTTCAAAATTACTTTAATTAATATAATAAATAATAAATTAATAATATTAAAAAACATAAATAAATATATTTAATTATAATTAATATTAATAAAATTAAAAAAAAATTAATACTTACCTATACTTACGATGTAATGCCATGCGTTGTAATGGCATCCGATGTAATGGATCCTGCGTTGTAAAAGTTCAGTTGTAAAAGACTCCCGTTGTAAAAGTTGCGATGTAACGGTGCATCACCTCAGGGAGTCTATCCTTCCTCTGTTGAATTCTACACTGGTGACATAGATGGGTTGCCATTCTCACGGGAACATCCTTAACACCTTCCGTGTTCATTACGAGCTGAGCTCGTCATGAGTTGCGCCGCTCGCATGCTCATGACGAGCTCAGCTCGTCATGTAACGCGGCTTTTTTTTAAATGCCGCACAGCGCGAAAATAGCCGCCGCACGCATGCGAAGCTGCAGATTCCTTCAGAGTAGTCACACCTTGTTTTCTCCCCCAACATAAGAAAGAAATAGAAATACTGCAACACTCTGCTTTCAGCCATGCTCTACATCACCAACAAAGAGACCCTTATTCATTTTGCCATCCATCTCCTGTGTGAGTCCATCTTCTGGTTTCCTGCTCGGTCTTCATGACAGTGTCCCCACAGGAATGTCAGATGGCCTGGCAGCACAACCTCATTGGTCCTACCTCATCACATTGGGCTCAGGCGCACCACAAAAGCATAACAACCATTGCAAGCCTATGTGATGGAAGGCACCACACCAGCATGCCAACCATAGTGACATAATGTGCTTTCACCCACCACAGCAGCATAACACCCATTGCATCATTGCATGCTTCAGTGCACAACAGCTGCTTAAACGCTGTTTCATCCTTACATGTTCCCGCCCTCCACATCAGCATCACAGCTATGGCATCCTTACCAGCCCCAAGGCACCACAATAACATAACAGCCATTGGGGGATAGTTACAATAAAATGTGTGAGCGCGCTGGTACTTGGTAACGCCATGCTCCACCATATTTTAAACATGGGGATGCACTGTATTTACAAAAGTATGCCGCACAACTGTGTTTCCAGAAAGTGCTGGCGCTAAAATACTGCCTTGCTCATGCGCAGGCCCCCTTGCCCCGTGCTGCAAGGGTGCCTGCGCAGGGGTGATTGTTTGTGTGCAGGAAGGAACACCTGCACATAAACAATCTGTAAATACTATTTGCTATTTCTATGTGTGCTGCAGAATGAAGCACGCATAGAAAAAGCAAAATATGTCGAGAAATACATAATTTTTCCACGTATTGCCATACTAAAACCAGGTTTTGTCCGGGCCTAGTTTATGGCGCTGCCCCAACCTTGTACATATGGAGCAGCTCCAAAAAGCAATGGGTATAGAGGCGGAACGCCCACTCCAACACCCATTGAACACCCCTTTCACACTAAGCGAAGTGTGGAAAGGGGCCTTATTCGCAAGGCCGAGTTAAGCCATGTTAAGTGGCTTAACGCCGCCTTGTAAATAAGGAGGAGATATCGCCACCAGACTTCACTAAAAGTGACTTTCTGGTGGTGACATCCCCTTGTAAATATGCCCCATTGTGTCCTTATTTGCTTTCGCATGCCACAACGGCATAGCATGCATCAAAACCACAACTCTTCCCACATAGGCTGCTGCTGCAATGCAATAAACCAGTGGGGCCTCATTTATGAAAAGGGCCGCATCGCTGCGTCAACACAGCGATGCGTCACTTTTCATTGCGCCCTCCTTGCGACACCAATGATGCGTCATATTTACAATATGATGCATCATTGCGCAAGGAGTTACAGATACGTCAGTATTTCTGACGTATCTGTATGGCACAAAAGTGACGCATTGCTGGAGTGTGTCACAAAAGTGACGCAACTCCAGCAATGTGTCCTTTCACATGGGGCAAGCCTCTTACGCCTGCTGTGAGGCAGGCGTAAGAAATTGACGCATTTGCGTCCTAGAAGTGGCGCAGTGAAATCTTATAGATTTCACTGCGTCACTTCTATGACCTTTTCTTGCGCCAGAACGCCCTCCTGCATACATTATACCTTGCGCAGGTATAATGTAGCGCAGGGGTTTACAAAGTGACGCATCTACCTAGATGTGTCACTTTGTAAATTTGGTGCAACAAGGCACATTTTTTACGCTGCTGGTGCGTCACAAAAAGTGACACACCAGCGGCGTAAAAGTGACGCACGGCCTCATAAATGAGGCCTGTGGTTTTTAGCCTCTTGACTTCTGTGGACCCCCACTTAATCATTGCTGGAACCCGGGGACCCCCACTGAATCATTATTGGAATCTGGGACCCCCCACTGAGTTATTATTGGAAGATTGGGAACACGGCCTAGTGCATTTTCGATTATTGGAACCACAAAACAATATTGAAAAAATACAGGAACATTCATCAAACAAATACACAAAGGATGAAATATCTTATTTAATTCACCAACAAAATTACACACACAAAAAATACATTCAAATGGGAAGGTTGGAACTTTTCTAAATTCAATTGGGGCCACTTACTGTCCACACTATATTCTGTTTAGATAGGATACAAACTCTATTTCTTGCATCACATTTCAATTTCCTTCACATTTACAGAACGTTTAAACATTTGCAGTTTTACATTTTTCTTCATTTATATACTGTTAGAACCCGGGATGTCAGGTCACCTAGGGTAGCCTGGCCTAGGGGTAAGACAAGCAATTCTAGAGGCACAAGTGTGAAGGTTGCAGACCACCCAGCAGTAAATCCACGCAATAACACTTAAAAAGGACGCTACACCAATTTGTTAGGAAAATATGTACTGGTTTATAAAAATAATATACTCTGTTCTTCGTTTTCCAAATATACAGCTTAGGACATTTCAGTTTATCTTAGAAATAGCAATTACACCTTTTAAACTGCTAAGCAAATTATCAATTAGCTTCTTCAGTACATTACATTTAGATGTCTTCAAATCAGTAGTTCCACTTCCAGAGAGGTTAACCTGTTTCAATAATTATTATCAATAACACATTGAATCAGACACCAACATTAATATTTTACATTCAATCTGTAAATACTCCTGGAATGTGTAATTGGACTCCAGCATTAATTAACTTTCGCTTCCATAAGGTGCCCTTAATCTTCCTCCCACAATTCCTCTCACCCTCCTAACAACTAAGCAGTCACTGTGAGGGTTCAGATCCACAAGAATTTCACATGGGCTTTAGCAGTCTCTAAGAGGAACTGTTATCTTTATTTACTCAGCAGGCCCCACCTCTTCTACACAGCTGAGGGTAATGACCAGAGTTAAAGCTACCCCCACGTTCTCCTTACTGTAGCGTGGAGACGATGCTTTCCCAGTCTCCACGCGTCGCTGCTGCTCTGGGGTTCCTCAATAGCTCAAATTGCCAAGTTCACGACTCCACGCCCAGCAAGCTGCTTACTCGGCGCTGGCGTGGGGAAAACGTTAATTCCCAATTTCCCCCGGTCTAAGGACGTCTCCGCGGCTGGCGCCTAGCCCCCGTACACACCCTCGTGGTTAATTCAGCCAAGGCTGAGCTGTGCAGGCAAGCGCTGGTTCCGCTCACGCCTCCTCTGCCGGCTCCTCCTCACAAAGCCCGGCGGCTCCACTAGGCATGCACGGAGAGCGAGTGTCTCCCCGCCGGAGACCGCGCTCCTTAGGAGACACCTCTCCTCGTCTCCGCCCACCCGGAAACAGACCGGGGTGTCCACAGATCCGCTCCTCACCTCAGGATTTTCAGCCTCTGCTCCGCCACGGCGCCGCTCACCTCGCGCCGGTAATGGGGCAGAACGGCCTGACAACTCGCCACCTCCGCTCCCTCAGCACGCACACGCCGGCTCCAGAGCAGAGCGGCTCCTCGACCCACTACCTCCACTGCAACAGGTAGGAAGAAGGCACGGTGGGGATATAGCGCAAAAGGGAGGGGTTCCCAGCAGGCAGTCAACACCCCATTAACGAACTGGGCAAGGGGGGGCACCAGGTTTAGCCCTCCTCCGCTTGAAGGAATCACAGCAGAAGTCTGTTTACTGGGCAGAGGACTGCACCCCGCAGCGCTGCAGTCTCCTTCTCCTGTAGACTCCCCCTGTGTAATTTAGACAAGGGGCAAGCTAGGCGCCCAGGGTCTCCAGTAACCCTCAACAGCGGGGCCAGG
Source organism: Lissotriton helveticus (assembly GCF_964261635.1). Taxonomy (NCBI): domain Eukaryota; kingdom Metazoa; phylum Chordata; class Amphibia; order Caudata; family Salamandridae; genus Lissotriton; species Lissotriton helveticus. The sequence continues at coordinate 100,145,344 of NC_136068.1, forward strand.
ACAAGTAACCCAAAGGGGGCAGTGTGGCAAATCAGTAAGGCAGCTTCCCAGTCCAGGAGGTCAACCCTATGTCTAGCCTCTTCCCACCCTTAGCTACAGCCTGTCCTCCAGCTGACTCTCTCAGGTAGACAAAATGGCTGCCCCGCATTCCGCCTTATATAGGCTGACCCTCAGTGGTCCAGAATGGACCAGAAGGTTCTGGAACGCCCTATACTGGTCTATGGGCAAGTTCTGGGTTTGGCAGTTAAGGCAGTTGGTAGCCACCATTTTGTGTGGTTCCAACTTTTCCTGTCAGAACAGGCCTCTGGGCCTGAGGTGAAAAACTATGAGGGGGAAAAAGAACACCTATCCCCTTGACCAACACCTATAAAAAGTTAGTGGACAAAAATTAACAAGGGTATGAGGGGCAAAAAGGGGACAAAATAAATAATAAATTGGAGGAACTACGCAAAAAGCCAGACAGGTCTAACACGCATCCCCCCCAGCTGAAAGTGGGGAGAACTACCCAACCCCTTGGGAGTCCTCATCACTAAGGCGGAAATACCTGGAGAGACCGTCTGCATTGGCGTGGTCCACTCCAGGCCGATGTTCCACCCGGAAGTCCATTCCCTGTAGGGAGATGGACCACCTCAACAGCTTGGGATTTTCCCCCTTCATTTGCATCAGCCAACGAAGGGGTCGGTGGTCAGTCTGAACCAGGAAGTGCGAGCCAAAGAGGTATGGCCGCAGCTTCTTCAGAGCCCACACCACCGCAAAAGCTTCCCTCTCAATTGCACTCCACTTCTGTTCCCGGGGAAGCAGTCTCCTGGATAAGAAGACTACAGGCTGATCCAGGCCCTCTTCATTTAGTTGCGATAACACTGCCCCAATGCCATGTTCTGATGCATCCGTTTGGACAATGAACTCCTTGGAGAAGTCTGGGGCCCTCAGGACCGGTGCTACACACATTGCCTGCTTCAACTTTTCAAAGGCTTGCTGACAAGCCTTCGTCCAAACTACCCGTCGAGGTTGTTTCTTGGAGGTGAGCTCCGTGAGGGGCGCTACTATAGTGCCATACCCCTTCACAAAGCGACGGTAGTAGCCTGTAAGGCCCAGGAAAGCTCGGACCTCAGTCTGTGTCTTGGGGGGTTCCCAGGCCATGATTGCCTCAATCTTTGCCAGCAGGGGCTGCACTGACCCCCTACCCACCAAGTGTCCAACGTACACAACCGACCCTTGCCCAATCTGGCATTTACTGGCTTTGATGGTCAATCCAGCTTGTTTCAGGGCCTGGAGAACTGCTTGCAAATGTTGCAAATGGTCCTCCCAACTGCTACTTAAGACAGCAATGTCATCCAAGTAAGCAGCAGAGAAACTCTCCATTCCAGAGAGGACCTGGTTCACCAGCCGCTGAAATGTGGCAGGGGCATTTTTGAGCCCAAAGGGCATTACACAGAATTGGAAGTGTCCCTCAGGCGTGGAGAAGGCTGACCTTTCCTTTGCTCCATCTGTCAAGGAGATCTGCCAATACCCTGAAGTGAGGTCAAAGGTACTTAGGTACTGGGCAGCTCCTAGCCGGTCAATTAACTCATCCGCCCTCGGGATCGGATGAGCATCCGTCTTTGTAACTGAGTTTAGTCCTCGGTAATCCACACAGAACCTCAGTTCTGGTGTGGTGCCTGGTGGGGCGGCTTTTGGTACTAGCACCACCGGACTGGACCAAGGGCTGTTGGAAGGTTCTATCACTCCTAGCTCTAGCATCTTGGCAACCTCTCCATGGATGCTAGCCTTCACCTTGTCTGACAGCCTGTAGGTTTTTGACTTCACTGGGGGGCTGTCTCCTGTGTCCACATCATGGGTACACAGGTGGGTTCTTCCCGGGACAAGGGAGAACAACGAAGAGTACTGCTCCAATACCTGGCGGCAATCCTCTCGTTGCTCAGGAGTTAGGGATGGGGAGAGAATCACTCCCTCCACCGACCCATCCTTCTCTTGGGATGAAAAGAGATCAGGGAGAGGCTCGCTTTCTGCTTCCTCGGCACCATCCGTCACCATCATCAGGATGACCTCTGGCCTCTCATGGTGGGGTTTGAGGCGATTGGCATGCAGCACCCGTAGGGGCTGGCGCGGGGTCTTGAGATCCACCAAGTAAGTGGCCTTACCCTTCTTTTCCAACACTTCAAATGGGCCTGTCCAACGATCTTGAAGGGCACTTAGCTCTCCAGGTTCCATTACCCACACTTTTTGGCCAGGCTCCAACTCCACCGGGTGAGCATTTTGGTCGTACCATTCCTTCATTACTGCCTGGCTGGCCTCCAAGTTATCAGAAGCCTGCTTCCACAACTTTGCCATCTGGCTCCTAAAGGCCAGCATGTAGCTCACCACATCCTGAGGAGGCTTCCTGGGAGACTTTTCCCATCCATCCTTCACCAGGCTGAGAGGTCCACGCACAGGGTGCCCGTACAACAGTTCAAAAGGGCTGAAGCCCACTCCCTTCTGCGGCACCTCTCGGTAGGAGAACAGCAAGCAAGGCAGGAGGACGTCCCATTTCCTCCGTAGGCTCTCAGGCAGACTTCTTATCATGCCCTTCAGGGTCTTATTGAACCTCTCGACCAATCCATTCGACTGGGGGTGATAAGGAGTGGTGAACCGGTAAGTCACTCCACACTCCTTCCACATCGCCCGCATGTAAGCTGACAGAAAGTTGGTCCCCCTGTCAGACACAACTTCCTTGGGGAATCCTACTCGGGTAAAGATTCCCATCAGGGCCCTAGCCACCACAGGTGCAGTAACAGTCCTCAGAGGAATGGCCTCTGGATAACGTGTGGCATGATCCACCAGAACCAGGATAAACCTGTGACCAGCTGTTGTTGGTGGATCTAAAGGCCCTACAATGTCGATGCCCACCCTTTCAAAGGGGGTGCTAACGACTGGAAGTGGTTCCAGGGGAGCCTTCAGCTTCACCCCTGTTTTCCCACTGGCCTGGCAGGATACACACGTCCGACAGTAAGTGTTGGACGCCACTTTCATTTGAGGCCAGTAAAAGTGGAGGACAAGCTGAGCAAAGGTCTTGTCCTGGCCTAAGTGTCCTGCCAAGGGTATTGCATGAGCCAATTCCAGCAGAAAGGCTCGGTATTGCTGCGGGACCACCAAGGCCCTTGATGAGCCAGGTAGGGGTACCTTGGGTTCACTGTAGAGGAGTCCATCCTCCCAGTAAATATGGTGGTGTCCCGTAGCATCACCTGCTGCCTGGGCTTCAGCCTGACGCCTCAGTCCCTCAAGGGTAGGGCACTCCCTCTGCCCCTTACAGAATTCCTCTCTGGTAGGTCCTCCCTCCACATGCCACTCAGCAGGGATGGGTAAATCCTCCAGAGAGTCTACTTCCCCCTCCATGGACTCCTGGCCCACCACCGCAGGTGGCCGATCTGTCACATGGGGCGTGGAAACCGAAGTAGGCTCTTCCTGTCTCCGGGTCTGTCCCTTTTTGGCAGCGGGTTGGGCCATTGTTCCAGGCTCCAACCCAGGCGAACTCCCTCTCCGGGCAGTCGCAGACCGTGTGCTTGCACAGGCCCAGTCAGGTGTACCCAGCATCGCAGAATGCGTCCGGTATTCCACCTCTCTCCAAGTGTTGTGCTCCATGTCATTCCCTAACAGACAATCGACTGGCACGGCAGGGCTTACGGCAACTCGAAGTGAACCTGCAACCCCCTCCCACTCAAAGGGAACCTCAGCCACTGGATAGTAGCCCATTCTGCCATCAGCCATCGCGGCGGGATGGAGTACATTGGGAACCACCTGCTCTGGAGACACCAGTTGACTCCTCACCATAGTCATACTGGCTCCTGTATCTCTCAGAGCCTCCCCTCTCTGGCCATTGATGGTGACCCATTGCCCATACTTTGTAGTATTTGGGGGCACCTGGATCTTTGGAACCATCTCCCGCTCTCCCAGGGACACTAAGGTGACACCCGCCCACTCACCCCCCTTATCTAAGGGCAACTCCTCCCCGAGCGCTACACTAGCTACTCCCGGTGACTTTCCTCCGGTGGGAGGGGGTGGTCTCTTTGGGCATCTGACATCTCCCTTATAATGTCCAACACCACCACACTCAAAACAGTGGAGAACCCTTGGCTGCTGGCTTTGGCCAGGATTAGGGTTTCTGGGCGGGTTTGCCTTAGGGGTGAAACCTGCTCCCTTTCCTTGGAAATTATTTTGGGGACCTTTGGAGAACTCCTTCTTTTTATCTCCCCCCTCCTTCTTCTGGGGGGCGCCCTGTCCGGCTTTTTGAGAATCCCCTCCAGTCCCCTTTGAGGACACCCGGGTACTCGCCCAAGTGTCCGCCTCCTCTGCAAGCTTCCGGGGATTGGTCAGCTTGCTGTCCACCAGGTGTTGGCGCAACTCGGGAAAACATTTCTCGAGGAGGTGTTCTTTCAAAAATAGATTGTACAGCCCCTCATAATCCTTCACCTCGCTGCCCTTGACCCAACCCTCCAAAGCTTTCTTGGTGTAGTCTAAGAAGTCTACCCAATTCTGGGTACTCAGTTTGTGACTTCCCCTGAATTTCTGTCTGTACCTTTCAGGGGTAAGTCCAAACTTCTTCACCAGTGCCACCTTCATTGTGGGGTAGTGGGTTTGCTCATCCTGCTCCAGAGCCAACAAGGTGTCTCTGCCAGCAGGTGGCATGTATTTATACAGCCCACCCCCCCAGTGAGTTTCTAAGATCCCGTGAGCCCTTAAAGAAACCTCGTATGCGGCTAACCATTTGGCAATGTCATCGCCTGTGGTGTAACTGGCAATGACATCCTTGGGTAGATAGGGTCTGGGTTCCCTGGTATTCATCTTATTTTCGCTGCCACCATTATCTGGATTAGGAGACCTTCGTATTAAGGCTTGTAGGTCTAGTTCCTTTATGGTTCGTTCATGGGCTAACCTCCTGTCCTCCCTTTCCATATCCATCCTAGCTAATTCCAACTTCATTCTCCTCTCCTCCCTCCTATCTTCCAGCTCGGCTTCAGTTAAACCCCTCTCTGAGACGCTGCTGCCCGCCCTCGAAGGTGTCCTGGGACCTGTCAGCAGATTCCCCCTTCCAGCTTGGTTCAACATTGCAATCTAAAGGACAGTGTCCCCGTCACTCTCTTCGGTATCTGGTTCTTCCACTAAATGAGCTTCCACCCATGCCCTTATGCTTGTCAGCAACTCGCCTTTCCTGGCACCTTTGTTAAAGAATACCCCTTGTTGCTGACACCATTCTTTGAGTTGGGTCACAGTATAGGATTCTAGCTCTTTAAAATTCAATTCCATCTTTATTATGGAATAAAATAAACACTCAGGAGAGAACCAAGAAGTGTGACCTGAGGTTAACCTCCACCCACCACCAGAAATAAATTTGGAAAAAACAAAATTCAAATTAGGAGGGCCACAAGGAGAAAACTCCTAGTGTAGGTCAATGTATTGCGTTGAATTACTAATGAGTAGCTGCAACCAAGTCAGAATCCCACCGCTAGGCACCAAATGTTAGAACCCGGGATGTCAGGTCACCTAGGGTAGCCTGGCCTAGGGGTAAGACAAGCAATTCTAGAGGCACAAGTGTGAAGGTTGCAGACCACCCAGCAGTAAATCCACGCAATAACACTTAAAAAGGACGCTACACCAATTTGTTAGGAAAATATGTACTGGTTTATAAAAATAATATACTCTGTTCTTCGGTTTCCAAATATACAGCTTAGGACATTTCAGTTTATCTTAGAAATAGCAATTACACCTTTTAAACTGCTAAGCAAATTATCAATTAGCTTCTTCAGTACATTACATTTAGATGTCTTCAAATCGGTAGTTCCACTTCCAGAGAGGTTAACCTGTTTCAATAATTATTATCAATAACACATTGAATCAGACACCAACATTAATATTTTACATTCAATCTGTAAATACTCCTGGAATGTGTAATTGGACTCCAGCATTAATTAACTTTCGCTTCCATAAGGTGCCCTTAATCTTCCTCCCACAATTCCTCTCACCCTCCTAACAACTAAGCAGTCACTGTGAGGGTTCAGATCCACAAGAATTTCACATGGGCTTTAGCAGTCTCTAAGAGGAACTGTTATCTTTATTTACTCAGCAGGCCCCACCTCTTCTACACAGCTGAGGGTAATGACCAGAGTTAAAGCTACCCCCACGTTCTCCTTACTGTAGCGTGGAGACGATGCTTTCCCAGTCTCCACGCGTCGCTGCTGCTCTGGGGTTCCTCAATAGCTCAAATTGCCAAGTTCACGACTCCACGCCCAGCAAGCTGCTTACTCGGCGCTGGCGTGGGGAAAACGTTAATTCCCAATTTCCCCCGGTCTAAGGACGTCTCCGCGGCTGGCGCCTAGCCCCCGTACACACCCTCGTGGTTAATTCAGCCGAGGCTGAGCTGCGCAGGCAAGCGCTGGTTCCGCTCACGCCTCCTCTGCCGGCTCCTCCTCACAAAGCCCGGCGGCTCCACTAGGCATGCGCGGAGAGCGAGTGTCTCCCCGCCGGAGACCGCGCTCCTTAGGAGACACCTCTCCTCGTCTCCGCCCACCCGGAAACAGACCGGGGTTTCCACAGATCCGCTCCTCACCTCAGGATTTTCAGCCTCTGCTCCGCCACGGCGCCGCTCACTTCGCGCCGGTAATGGGGCAGAACGGCCTGACAACTCGCCACCTCCGCTCCCTCAGCACGCACACGCCGGCTCCAGAGCAGAGCGGCTCCTCGACCCACTACCTCCACTGCAACAGGTAGGAAGAAGGCACGGTGGGGATATAGCGCAAAAGGGAGGGGTTCCCAGCAGGCAGTCAACACCCCATTAACGAACTGGGCAAGGGGGGGCACCAGGTTTAGCCCTCCTCCGCTTGAAGGAATCACAGCAGAAGTCTGTTTACTGGGCAGAGGACTGCACCCCGCAGCGCTGCAGTCTCCTTCTTCTGTAGACTCCCCCTGTGTAATTTAGACAAGGGGCAAGCTAGGCGCCCAGGGTCTCCAGTAACCCTCAACAGCGGGGCCAGGACAAGTAACCCAAAGGGGGCAGTGTGGCAAATCAGTAAGGCAGCTTCCCAGTCCAGGAGGTCAACCCTATGTCTAGCCTCTTCCCACCCTTAGCTACAGCCTGTCCTCCAGCTGACTCTCTCAGGTAGACAAAATGGCTGCCCCGCATTCCGCCTTATATAGGCTGACCCTCAGTGGTCCAGAATGGACCAGAAGGTTCTGGAACGCCCTATACTGGTCTATGGGCAAGTTCTGGGTTTGGCAGTTAAGGCAGTTGGTAGCCACCATTTTGTGTGGTTCCAACTTTTCCTGTCAGAACAGGCCTCTGGGCCTGAGGTGAAAAACTATGAGGGGGAAAAAGAACACCTATCCCCTTGACCAACACCTATAAAAAGTTAGTGGACAAAAATTAACAAGGGTATGAGGGGCAAAAAGGGGACAAAATAAATAATAAATTGGAGGAACTACGCAAAAAGCCAGACAGGTCTAACATATACACTTTATTAATCTGTTAATATTTAATTTTCTAAGTAGCCCTGGACCCTATGAGAAGGCTTTGTGGAGCCCCTGGGGTCCCCAAACTACATGCTGAGAACCAGTGCAATAGACTACATGTGCATAGTTTGTTTTCTTTTTCCAGGGCAGTTCTTACATCATAAAAATCACTTACAACAGGGCAGACTGTTCAACATTTTGATGAACGAAGCATATGTATTCAAATGTACGTTGGCATGCAAAACCAAGTGCTTTGCATGGATACTTTAATGGGAAATAAATGTAATTTAAAGTAAAAAGTGATCTGCAAACTGTTCCCTGCATCCCAGAACCCAGGCCCATGGTCCTTTACATTTCCCAATGTGTACTGCCAGCAATATGTGAAAAGCAGCTCCCTGAGCACAATGTTTTACAATTTAGCGGCAGCTCGAACACTTAATTAAATGGATGAGTCTTCAGAGGCCCTTTTTTGTCAACTTTACTTTTCTGATAGATAACAGTCATCAGCTGACAGTGAAGTATGTGTAGGCCTCTGATCTGTTTGCTTGGCGATCAGCAGTTCACAATATATGTGCTAGAATCTATCTGCATTTCATGGAGGCCTCCAGTTTGAGAAACCCCCGAAAATGTGCAGGCATTTTCCACACATTGGGGGCATATTTACCAGGAGTTAACGCCAGCAGAACGTCACTATTTCTGACGTTCTGGAGGCGTGAACTCCTTCGTCTTATTTACAAGGTGGCGTTAAGCCACTTAACGTGGCATAGCGCAGCCTTGTAAATAATGCCCCTATTCACGCAGTACTTAGCGTGAAAGGGGCGTGCAATGGGTGTTGCAGTGGGCGTTCCGCCGCAACACCTATTGCTTTTTGACATTGCCCCATATTTACAAAGTATGGGGCAGCTCCAAAAATACCACCAGGGAATACCTGCTCTTAAGCAGTAGTTTAGAGGCGAAATTTTTTATCTCTCGTAGTTTTTTGCACTTTCCACATGTGCTGCATTCTGCAGCACACATAGATGGAGCAAACCGCCTTTAAAGATTGTTTAAGTGCTGGAAGGTGTCCCTTCCTGCATATAAACAATTTCCCCTCAGCACAGGGACCCTAGCAAAATGGCACTAGGGTGCCTGCGCTGGCGCTAGGCAGCTTTTTTAGCTCCAGCGCTAGGGCTAATGCAGGGGGGTGCCGCATTCTAGTGAATACGGCGCATCCCTGCGTTTTTGAAACTGTCGGAATGCGGCAATATCAACTTTGACGTAACACCTCACTCCATCAGTTTCCTGTAAATATGCCCCCTGGAGTTACCAGTTCCTAGGTTCTAGTAACTCAGAGGGTGAATAAGATTCAGCTCATTGCAAGTTGGACCCTGGGGGTCCACTAAGAAATGTGGAATTACAGGTGAAATCAGTATTTTTAAATCTGATTCCCCTTTATGTGCTTATTTTTCCCTGGACTTTCGCACAGAGATGTTGCCAGAAAGGTAAAAAGCTGACATTCCTGCGTGAGCGTAAAGAGAGCTATAGTGTTCCTGCCGATCTTATAATTCTGATGGTAACAGCTGTTACCACTCCCACTAGAATTAAGAGGCCACTTGTAATGAGGGCCTTAATGTCTTAAACTGTGGTGACCTTTTATTAAAATTAAAAACCTGCTATTTAGCTCTGGCTGGTTTTACAGTACATTAGATGTGCCTGGACCCACTGGAATTGGACTTCAGCGCTGGGACAATTCATTTGAAGCGCTTTATAAATCGCAGTATTATAATTAGGGGTGGGCGGAAGTCGCGTAAGGGACTATCGCGGAGAGGTACGGAGATTGAACCGATCTCCGTGCCTCTCCGCAATATGTCCGTGACGCGGCGCCCGCCCGCCCGCCGCCCGCCTCCCGCCCGCCTCCCTCCCGCCTTATTAAATTTTATGTAAAAGCATAAAATTAAACTTAAATAAAACTTACCTTACAGTGGCCGCCTCCTTGCCCATCGCGGCTTCATCTGCAAACTGCACGGGAGCCTGCGCATGCGTAGTCCTTGCCAGGACTGCGCATGCGCAGGCTCCCGCGCATGCGCAGTTTGCTGATGAAACCGCGATGGGCAAGGATGCGGCCGCAGTGAGGTAAGTTTTATTTAGGTTGCTGCAAATGTCCACCTTTATTGCGCAAGGGCTGAAGGGCAAATCTCCGCACATTCCGTGGGCGGAACGGAGATGTCCGCCCACCCCTAATTATAATTACTCCATTCAAGGGCTTAAAACTTTTCCTTGCTAAAAATGACAATCTAAATAATATATTGTATGTTTTTAACATACTGGGGATTAAAACATATCTACTCTAGGAGCAGTGCTTAATTTGCGCAGGAGCTTTCAGGTGCTTAGCACCGGCACTTTTTTAACAGGGCCGGGGCTATTGAATTTTTCTCCCCAGTGAGATGAGCTCAATAATTATTACAAAGAAATGTACATATCTGTCCTGTGTCCTTCACCTTCTGTTCGGATTCATGTCATGTCTTGTATGTCTTCAAAGGATGGCCCACCCAGAAGCAGGCATGATGACTGCACCACGTTAGTGATGTCAGTCATTCACTCCTGCCTTTCAAGAAGCATTTTCTTTTGCATTGGTTAATTATTACGGTTGAGGGCAGGCTGATGGGTGAGCTGCGGGCAAGACCGTCTGGGTCCTGAAAAGTTCCAGTCTCGGCAATAAACTTAATGCGATATCGTCGAAGGTATTAAAAAGTGCGTAACAGTTTTCTGTTAACAACTCGCACGCACTTAAATAAAGACCCAGCAGAAGCAGGCCATAAATTATTCCTTTTGACTTGTCGTTTGCATTGCATGCTGATGCTCTTGGCCTGGGCTGGGGGCGCACAAAAACACATTATTTGACAGCGATCTAATGGAGCCAGCGCCACGGAGACTGCAGGTTGCAGGTAAGAGAGTAGTAGAAAGTACTCCAACAAATTGCTTTTAAGTAATCTTGAACAGATTTACAATTGTGTGTCCTCTTCACTAATTTCTTTGCAACAAATAAATGTATAAGTTAACTCTCAACTCTGCTTTTTCAAGCTCAGTGCCTCGTGACTCCACGGCCCCTTTCCTCTGCCACACCTGACCTCCCGATTTATGGGTACCCAGAGTAAATTGCCAGTGCCAGTGCTTTTCCGCATATGTAAACCGGCATGTTTTTCTTTTTGCAGAATCTGCAAATGAAAATGGCAGGTTACATCCCTTGTCTGCAGCTGCAGTACAAGTTTTAGGCAGAACCCAGTGACACATGTATGGACAGGAGTTCCTACAAGTTCTGTATGTTTGTGTAGCGCAAATCGGTCCACTGTAGGACCCCTGGCTCTAGCATCTCCATTTTTGTAGTAACCTTAGATGCAAATCATGCAGTTTAATGATTATCAGACAGGCCTTGTGCGTAAACACTCACAGATATTTTAAATTTGCACATTCATCTCAAAGGCCCGGTCTGGGTCACGTTTCACGTGGCACTTTCCATCTGCACTGCTTCCCCACCAACGCAAGGCAACATCAAATGAATACTACACTCTTCAGGCAAGCTGCTTGGAGAACCTCCAGTCTCCAGCGCTCATGGCTGCTGATGGAGTTAAAATGAGAATGACTTTTCCAAAAAACAAGGGGCAGCTTCATATTAAAAATGATTTCTTTTGAACTTGAAACTAATTTAAACAGCAGAATGTAAACAGTGCATGCTATATTACTTGTGTTTTGGCCAAATAAGAGAATACCACTATCACTCTTGTACGTGTATTTTTCACACACACTTTGTGCCCCTTTCATGTAATTCACACTAGCGCACCCACAGCTACCTTCTGGCTGCCTGACCACTTCATCGTTCCGCAAAGTGATGAATTAGCGCTGTTTCTGTTTGAAGTAATTTGTACCTGCATAACTTGGGAATTTCTCAGGAGACTGAAAGGGAGAGGGTTGGTTTGCTGTTACCTTGATCATTCGTCACCACTTTTTCTCAAAGTTTACCCGATTTGAAGCTTGGGATAGTTAGAGGAGACTGGAATGTTTAGTTTATGTCCATATGGAGTAATGCTAAACAAAACCAGACATTGCATGGCGATGAACAACTTAGAGGACCTTATTAAGCAGGAAATTAGATATGAGCAGCAATTGCAAATAGAGCTCAACTGCAACTTTTGTCAATGAAGTATTGGTGCGGCTCACCTAAAAACCTTAGATTGTATAAATATTATTTATTAAAATATGTCTTCTTCTCTGTGGTGGGGCAGAGGCTGCTGCTGAATTTAGGGAGCAGGGGTTGCAAGACATTACGTTATGATCGGATATTGTGACTGCGAGCCTCCATTCCTGCAAGTGCGTTGCATTGATTGATCCTTCTTTTTTGGAGGGTTCGGTCCGATTGCAGCAAGGGAGAAGGGGTTGGGAAGTCAGGTGTAAGTGACATTCCAGAATAAGCATCATCAGAAAGGAACAGCAAGACTTTAATTTCAGAGTTTATCCAGGTCCGCTTGCTGCCAGCACTGGACTCAAGACAGGCGCTCTGTCTTTGCATGGCTCTCTCCCCAGTGCTGGGCACCTGCAGGGGTTCTACAAGTCAGATCCTGACAGCCTGTGTATACAGGAGCTAATGGGGCCATGATGGTCTTCCTGTGGGCCAGGGATGTGGAGGTGATATGTCATGGGTGTGTGGTGCTCAGTGTTCCACCTCTCTGGGTTGATGTGTGGTGTTTTCAGATTTACACCCCTGTGGGTGACAGGCACCTCCTCAGGCTCTTGCTGTGCCACAGCTTGGCCCATCTCTGCTTTGATGACATGCAGCTAGTGACTGACCCTCGGCCACAGGTGCACAGTACAGGGTATAGACTGTTGAGTCGTGCATCCTTATGGCCATGCACATGGCTCTTTTCCTGACCTTTCAACCTGAAGATTTTGGTTCTAACTAACCCTGGGCAGAGCTGGCGGAGTGGCACTATGCTGAGGTCCACGGAGTTGGGGAACAACTACGTGGAAACTCCGCTCTGCCGCCCACCTCCACCCTCCCTAGGAAGAATTACATTAAATACACAGTAAAGGTAAAAAAATAAACACTTAGCTTGACTGTGGAATCCCCAGGCTGCCATACTCCTCTTCCTCGGTGGCCAACTCCGCTCCGCTGCAGAGTGTGCGGAGTTGTGCCTACTCTGCGTTCTCTGCGGAACGCGGAGTAGGTCCAACTCTGCACACTGCACGGCCGGAGCGGAGTTCTCCACCCATGGTTAGTCCTAACCCTTGTTATGGCACGTTCAGCAATACTAGTTCTGGATGTGGGTCGGTGGGGCCAATAGAGGAAGTGGGTGGAACCAGTGGAGTGAGTGGGTGGAGTTGGGTGTGTGGGTGTGGCCTCCTTTAAAAATTTGAGCACCTGCACTTAATATTTTACAAATTAAGCACTGACTAGGAGCATATCCTGCATTCGAGGACCCATGACACAAAATATATGGAGATAATAGAACAGATTTATATTGTACAATACAAGGTCATTGCAAATCACCCTGTACTTCTGCGACCTTATAAAAATAACCCTGCTTACGCCGCAATGTGGTCACAGAAATCCTCTGTGTATTACAAGACTACAATATTCTTATGACATTGGCCTATGTTTTGATTTTGCCCATCGGAGGCAATATTTGCACACTCTCGAAAAGGGGCATTCTTTTCAGGCACAGTACCCCAACTGAACAGAGGGCCATTTCCTGATGCATTGACAGGGATTCAGATTGCCACAATCATCAGTATCACAACATGTGACCAGAGGAAAAATCGTGTCCTTTTCCTGTTTTTAGTACTGATCAGGTAAAGCAATTGTAATTGTCTGGAGGGCGATAAGTTTAATATGGGTAGAAAATGTTTCACACTTTGGCCCAACATTCGAAGAAAGCATCATGCTGCCTTGCAGCGATGCATTAATATAACTCTTATGCTATGGGTTCCAGGTCGATGCTGCCTTCCTGTAATTGGCTGATTTACTCATCTGAATTAAATAGCAATCTTGGATTTACCCCATTCCTTAAATACTGAATCAACAGAAATTCATGCACCAGGAAAGTAAAATTATCTTACAAAATGTTAAACATTTAAGGTTTTGACAATTTGTCTACACAGCACAAATTGTTGTAAAGACAATTCTAATTCTGGTTGCCATTAAAAGGAGTGTATTTAACACGTTGTTACAAAACTGGATTCTTATCAACAGACTTACACAGCTGCTAGATGATGGTGACTTACATGATATGGTAAAAATAATACTTTAATGAACATCACTTGTCCTGCAAAAAGCAGCGATCTGGACCAAGGTTCATCGGATTCAGAGACTCACAATTAATCAGATAGCTGGAAACATATTATGTTTGTGGTAAGATAGTGGGGAAACAACCTTTACACCGCAGTCATTACATCGCACTACCTTTACAACGCAGTCATTGCATCGCAACATCCTTTACATTGCATGTCGTTACAACCCAGCCTTTACATCGCATGTCACTACAACGCATGTCATTACAACGCATGTCACTACAACACAGGCATTACATCACAAGTCATTACAACGCATACAAGTACAACGCATAGTACCCTTACACTACCCGACACTTATCCTACTGCTGCACTCTCTGGAGTTAGAATAATAATTTTTACCCCTACACTATCCAACACTTACCCTACTGTTGCACTCACTGGAGTTAGAATAGTAATTATTACCCCTAAATGGTGTGCGTTGTAATGGTATGTGTTGTAATGGTATAATGCGATGTAATAGGATGCATTGTAAAGGTAGTTTCTAAAAATGGCATGCGTTGTAAAAGATGTTGCGATGTAAAAACTGCTTTGTAAAGGCATGCGTTGTAAATGTATCTTACAAAATGTTAAACATTTAAGGTTTCAATAATTTGTCTACACAGCACAAATTGTTGTAAAGACACTTCTAATTCTGGATGCCATAAAAGGAGTGTATTTAACACGTTGTTACAAAACTGGATTCTTATCTACAGACTTACACAGCTGCTAGATGATGGTGACTACACGATAGGGTAAAAATAATACGTTAATGAACATCACTTGTCCTGCAAAAAGCAGCGATCTGGGCCAAGGTTCATCGGATTCAGACACTCACTATTAATCAGATAGCTGGAAGCATATTATGTTTGTGGTAAGGAAGTGGGGAAACAACCTTTACAACGCAGTCATTACATCGCACTACCTTTACAACGCAGTCATTGCATCGCAACATCCTCTACATTGCATGTCATTACAACGCAGCCATTACATCGCATGTCCCTACAATGCATGTCATTACAACGCATGTAATAATAATAATAATAATAATAATCCACATTTGTAAAGCGCACAATCACCCGTAAGGGTCTCTAGGCGCTGGGGGCCGTCGGGAAGATTAAGCGAGCTATTGCCCAGAGTCACATGGTGCTGGGCTAACCTGCCGCCGGAGCCGGGGATCGAACCCTGATCCCCAGATTCCAGCGTCAGTCGCCCTGGCCGCGGCGCCACACCTCTCCCCACTGTCACTACAACACAGGCATTACATCACAAGTCATTACAATGCATACAAGTACAACGCATAGTACCCTTAGACTATCCGACACTTACCCTATTGTTGCACTCACTGGAGTTAGAATCGTAATTATTAACCCCATACTATCCAACACTTACCCTACTGTTGCTCTCACTGGAGTTAGAATAGTAATTTGTACCCCTACATTATCCAACACTTACCCTTCTGTTGCACTCACTGGAGTTAGAATAGTAATTTTTACCCCTACATTATCCAACACTTACCCTTCTGTTGCACTCACTGGAGTTAGAATAGTAATTTTTACCCCTACATTATCCAACACTTACCCTACTGTTGCACTCACTGGAGTTAGAATAGTAATTTGTACCCCTACATTATCCAACACTTACCCTACTGTTGCACTCACTGGAGTTAGAATAGTAATTTTTACCCCTACATTATCCAACACTTACCCTACTGTTGCACTCACTGGAGTTAGAATAGTAATTTGTACCCCTACATTATCCAACACTTACCCTACTGTTGCTCTCACTGGAGTTAGAATAGTAATTTGTACCCCTACATTATCCAACACTTACCCTTCTGTTGCACTCACTGGAGTTAGAATAGTAATTTGTACCCCTACATTATCCAACACTTACCCTTCTGTTGCACTCACTGGAGTTAGAATAGTAATTTTTACCCCTACATTATCCAACACTTACCCTACTGTTGCACTCACTGGAGTTAGGATAGTAATTCTTACCCCTACACTATCCAACACTTACCCTTCTGTTGCACTCACTGGAGTTAGAATAGTAATTTGTACCCCTACATTATCCAACACTTACCCTTCTGTTGCACTCACTGGAGTTAGAATAGTAATTTTTACCCCTACATTATCCAACACTTACCCTACTGTTGCACTCACTGGAGTTAGGATAGTAATTCTTACCCCTACACTATCCAACACTTACCCTACTGTTGCACTCACTGGAGTTAAAATAGTAATTATTACCCCTAAATGGTGTGCGTTGTAATGGTATGCGCTGTAATGGTATAATGCGATGTAATAGGATGCATTGTAAAGGTAGTTTCTAAAAATGGCATGCGTTATAAAAGAGTTTGCAGTGTAAAAACTGCTTTGTAAAGGCATGCGTTGTAAATGTATGCGTTGTAACATTATACATTCAGTGGGGAACAAGGATTGGAGATTGAAGCACTTGTCAGTTGGTCATTGGCTGTTGGGCCGCAGAGTGTCACTGGCTCCGTATTTAGCTGGTATTCACACTACTTTTCATCAGTAGGCAAGATACCCTGACATAAGAAGAGGTAACTCACTCTTTGTTGGTACCCACATGGCAGTGGACATGCAAATGTGACGTAAACACTGTGATGCTGGCCTTTTATGGACTAGCTGCGTGTCCATGGGCATGAGCCAGCGACAAGAGTAGAGATGTCCTGTCTCCATTACTGACTGGCTGCTTGTGTCCGGCCCACTCATCCTGACTGTGCTCCTTGCTGCAGACATTTTTGTGATGCCATCATGAGCCCAAGGTCGTTCTTCATGTAGCCATTTTACAAGTGAAAAATGTAAAATGTAAATGTCCAGTATTTGTAAAGCGCACCAATTACCCGAAGGTGTCAAGGCGCTGAGGGATGTCGGGAAGATTAAGCGAGCTATTGCCCAGAGTCATATGGTGCTGGGCTAATCTGCTGCCAGCACCGGGGATCGAACCGGGAGCACCCAGGTTCCAGAGTCAGTCGTTCTGGCCGCTGCGCCATACCTCTTCCACAAGTTGATCACCTCCTGATCCCGTTCTCGGTGGACCCCACACTGCGCTGCCACCACAGACCATCTCTTGCCTGTACAAGCCTTGGACAAGCATCGGCGTCGCTCAACCTTGGTGGTCCCTCCCCTGCTCCGACCTCCCCTCCAGCAGAGGTTGCTTCTGATTGGGTCTGGGCAAAATTTCCGTTACACCAGTGTAATCTTGCACCATTTCAGTAATTTTGTGGTATGTGGAATTTCACGATTCAGAAAAAGATGGGTGAAGCGTAAAGGAGAGAGTAGGAAAAGGAGAGGGTTCGTGGAAAATAGATACAGAAAAAGAAAAGTGGAGGAGTAAAAGTAAAACATACTTAAGGGCGTAGTCAAGGAGAACTAAAATGGTGGAAAAACAAAGTAGCAAGAGAATGGTAGAGAAAAACAGGAGATGGGAAGAGACTTACAGAACTGAAGGTAAAAAGAGAAAAAAATAAGAAAGGAAATAGGAGAGGAAGAGAGAAGAACAAGGAATGGGAGAGAGACTAAGGAATAAAATATATTGGAAAGAAAAAGTAAAAGCTGCAATGCAGAAGTAAAAAGGAGAAAAAGACAGAGGGTATAGTGATGGAGAGAAAGAAAAGATTAGAGAAAGGCAAAGGAAAAGACACGGGGATGTAGCATGCTCTACATGCTGGATAGTGCAGGGCGGGTTGCACTCTGATCCCAAGAGGCACTGAAGAAGTCAACAGGAGGTGGGGATGGGACAATGGTCAATGGGGAGGAATGACAGTTGGTGTTATTATTGTATTGCAATATTTATAAAGCCCCATCTACTCCTAAAGGGAGTCGTTGAAGTGCTTAAACGCACAGCTGGCGTGATATTATGTGTAGGGTGTGCGCTTGGAAGTATGTAGTGCTTGTTTTAGCCTTTTGTGGTAAGAGTTTCCATGTTGTGCATGCTGACCACTGATGTGCAGTCATTGTGTTATGAGACGCAGCGCTTAGCAGTGTGCGATGGATGAAGAGGTATGAGAGACACAGTTTATAATGTTGCAGCATGTTTGGTGGGCAGGCTCCTTAATGGACAGTCCACCTTGAAGGTTACTGCATTGGGTTGTCCATTCTGAGGTCATTGGTAGTTCATTCTGAGGTCATTGGTAGTCCATTCTGAGGTCATTGGGTCGTCCATTCTGAGCTCATTGGTGGTCCATTCTGAGCTCATTGGTGGTCCATTCTGAGCTCATTGGTAGTCTATTCTGAGGTCATTGGTAGTCCATTCTGAGCTCATTGGTAGTCCATTCTGAGGTCATTGGTAGTCCATTCTGAGGTAATTGGTGGTCCATTCTGAGGTCATTGGTAGTCCATTCTGAGCTCATTGGTAGTCCATTCTGAGGTCATTGGTAGTCCATTCTGAGGTAATTGGTGGTCCATTCTGAGGTCATTGGTAGTCCATTCTGAGGTCATTTGCGTCCATTCTGAGCTCATTGGTAGTCCACTCTGAGGTCATTGGTGGTCCATTCTGAGGTCATTGGTGGTCCATTCTGAGCTCATTGGTAGTCCATTCTGAGGTCATTGGTAGTCCATTCTGAGCTCATTGGTGGTCCATTCTGAGTTCATTGGTAGTCTATTCTGAGGTCATTGGTAGTCCATTCTGAGCTCATTGGTAGTCCTTTCTGAGGTCACTGGTGGTTCATTCTGAGGTCATTGGTAGTCCATTCTGAGGTCATTGGGTCGTCCATTCTGAGGTCATTGGTAGTCCATTCTGAGGTCATTGGTAGTCTATTCTGAGTTCATTGGTAGTCCATTCTGAGGTCATTGGTATTCCATTCTGCGGTCATTGGGTGTCCATTCGGAGGTCATTGGTAGTCGAGGTCATTGGTGGTCCATTATGAGGTCATTGGTAGTCCATTCTGAGGTCATTCGGTCATCCATTCTGAGGTCATTGGTAGGCAATGTCATTGGTAGTCCATTCTGAGGTCATTGGTAGTCCATTCTGAGGTCATTGGTAGTCCATCTGTGGTCATTGAGTCGTCAATTCTGAGGTCACTGGTGGTTCATTCTGAGGTCATTGGTAGTCCATTCTGAGGTCATTGGTAGTCCATCTGTGGTCATTGAGTCGTCAATTCCGAGGTCACTGGTGGTTCATTCTGAGGTCATTGGTAGTCCATTCTGAGGTCATTGGGTCGTCCATTCTGAGGTCATTGGTAGTCCATTCTGAGGTCATTGGTAGTCGAGGTCATGAGTAGTCCATTCTGAGGTCATTGGTAGTCCATTCTGAGGTCATTGGTAGTCCATTCTGAGGTCATTGGGTGTCCATTCTGAGGTCATTGGTAGTCGAGGTCATTGGTGGTCCATTCTGAGGTCATTGGTAGTCCATTCTGAGGTCATTGGGTCATCCATTATGAGGTCATTGGTGGTCCATTCTGAGGTCATTGGTAGTCGAGGTCATGGTGGTCCATTCTGAGGTCATTGGGTCATCCATTCTGAGGTCATTGGTAGTCCATTCTGAGGTCATTGGTAGTCCATTCTGAGGTCTATTCTGAAGTCATTGGTAGTCCATTCTGAGGTAATTGGTAGTCCATTCTGAGGTCATTGGTAATCGAGGTCATTGGTTGTCC
Organism: Lissotriton helveticus; assembly: GCF_964261635.1. NCBI lineage: Eukaryota > Metazoa > Chordata > Amphibia > Caudata > Salamandridae > Lissotriton > Lissotriton helveticus. The sequence continues at coordinate 100,164,743 of NC_136068.1, forward strand.
ATTCTGAGGTCATTGGGTCGTCCATTCTGAGGTCATTGGGTCGTCCATTCTGAGGTGATTGGTAGTCGATTCTGAGGTCATTGGTAGTCCATTCTGAGGTCCTTGGTAGTCCATTCTGAGGTCATTGGGATGTCCATTCTGAAGTCATTGGTAGTCCATTCTGAGGTCATTGGTAGTCCATTCTGAGGTCATTGGTAATCGAGGTCATTGGTTGTCCATACTGAGGTTGTTGGATCGTCCATTCTGAGGTGATTGGTAGTCGATTCTGAGGTCATTGGTAGTCCATTCTGAGGTCATTGGTGGTTCATTCTGAGGTCATTGGTAGTCCATTCTGAGGTCATTGGTAGTCCATTCTGAGCTCATTGGTAGTCCATTCTGAGGTCATTGGTAGTCCATTCTGAGGTTATTGGTGGTTCATTCTGAGGTCGTTGGTAGTCCATTCTGAGGTCATTGGTAGTCCATTCTGAGGTCATTGGTAGTCGAGGTCATTGGTAGTCCATTCTGAGGTCATTGGTAGTCCATTATGAGGTCATTGAGTCGTCCATTCTGAGGTCATTGGTAGTCCATTCTCAGGTCATTGGTAGTCCATTCTGAGGTCATTGGTAGTCCATTCTAAGGTCATTGGTAGTCGGGGTCATTGGTGGGCCATTCTGAGGTAATTGGTAGTCCATTCTGAGGTAATTGGTAGTCCATTCTGAGGTCATTGGGTCATCCATTCCTAGGTCATTGGTAGTCCATTCTGGGGTCAGTGGTCGTCCATTCTAAGGTCATTGGTAGTCAAGGTCATTGATAGTCCATTCTGAGGTCATTGGTAGTCCATTCTGAGGTCATTGGGTCATCCATTCTGAGGTCATCGGTAGTCCATTCTGAGGTCCTTGGTAATCGAGGTCATTGGTAGTCCAGTCTGAGGTCATTGGTAGTCAATTCTGAGGTCATTGGTAGTCGAGGTCATTGGTAGTCCATTCTGAGGTCAATGGGTCTTCCATTCTGAGGTCATTGGTAGTCCATTCTGAGGTCATTGGGTCGTCCATTCTGAGGTCATTGGGTCTTCCATTCTGAGGTAATTGGGTAGTCCATTCTGAGGTCAGTGGTAGTCGAGGTTATTGGTAGTCGAGGTCATTGGTGGTCCATTCCGAGGTCATTGCTGGTTCATTCTGAGGTAATTGGTAGTCCATTCTGCAATGTCATGCACCTGAGCCACCCGAGTCCAGAGGGGAGAGGGTTTAGAGATCTGCCCGGATAGACTGCATTACAGGCATCCTTTCTGTGGAAACCATTAGATGCTGTTAAGGAGACAGTATGTGCTTATAGACAGGACTTTACAAACTTCCAAACTGTGGCTACTGAGAATAGCCCTTCAGATTCTATGGCACCCGAATGGCTCTACGGATTGCGACTTAATAATACTTGCCTTGCTGTGTTGATTTACAGCTTGGGGCATCGCAGGTACACGCCTGGGGTTAGTAAATCTCGTTCTGGCCCAGTTATGAAGTGTTCTATACAGGGGCCCTGTGACAACTAGCTTGGCTAGGGTGCTTTACATACTAGGCAAACTGGCTGATTCATTATAGAGTGCAATTTGGGGCTAGTTTAAAAAATGCTCAACGCTGTTTTGTGTTTCCAGTTCATCCCTGCTGAGAGCTCGCTTCGAAGCACAGGGATGGGTCAGCACATCACTAGAAACAGCCCTTCTGGCCTATCCCCAGGGGCATAGCTACGGGGGGCGGGGGGACGGGGTGTTGGGATGTTACACCGCCCTAATAAATGTCTTTCCTGGTAGATAGTTGGGTACAGATACTTTCAGTCGGGTTTGGTCAGGTGTCTGTCAGATTTCCCCTAGGATTTTTGCATGCACAAACTGATAAAAACACACACTCTCTCATCTCTGTTTTGAAAGCCCTAAAAAAATGGATTATCTAACAATATATTGCGTGTTTCTCTCAATTAGTGCTCCTACCAATCTGCATTCCTCTCCCTTTCCACTGCTTCCTTAGCCCCTCTCATGCGGTTGTACGATGGTACAACGCAGGCAATTACTTTCCCTGCCTTTAACACGCATTTTTTAGCATTAAATGTTTTTACCGCGAATATGCATTTAAAATGCATGCCAAAACCAGGCATTGCTTTAATATTTACAACAAATGTATTTGTGGTGGGTGACCCCCCACCCCTCCCCAACTTACCATAAATGCGTGGTATTGGTATGCGTTGTTAAAGCATATCCGCTGTAAGAATATGCGTGCTAAAAAATTTGTGGTAAAGGCACAACGAGGTAAAAACCTTGTTGTAAAGGCTGTTTCCCCTCTCATGCTCCATGCTTGTCCTATAATTTATTTTAGCATTATATGCAAGCGTGATTGTCAGGAAATCTGAAGCTCACACCCCAGGGCTCGAGTCGGGGTACCACGCGGGTGGACGGCGTCCCCCCACTTATTTTACTGGAGGGACGCCATCCCCCCTGCCAAACAGCTGGACTTCACTCTTTGGCCTCTCTGGGACGAGGAGCTCGACGAGGAGCTCGGCACCTTTCGTGACGTCACTTCCGGTCGTGACGTCACTTCCGGTGACAGCGTCCCCCCACTTCTTTTTTTTTAACGACTTGTGCCTCGTCACACCCAATAACATCACAGCAAACTGGTGGTCTATAATCTCAAACATGCAATTGAAGAAAAGAGGGAAAGAAAAACGTGGTTACTTACAGACAAGTTAGGTTCTAATTCAACCAACCTGAAAAAAACAAATAGCCTGTTCAGGGAAGATGAAAAAAGGATTTCCATCAACTGCCCTTCGTGGCCAGTGTCATCATTGGAATCCTAGCTTCCCTATCACATCACCCCATTAACTCAGGGGATGATACCGTGATCTAGGATTGTGAACCAGAAAGCCAGAACACCTTAAAAAATGTTAGATGACTCCAAGTCTTTAGTCTTAAGTACTCAGACCAAATGAAAAAATTGCAGTGCAGTATTAGTGAAAGAATTTAAAAAGGACATGACAGTACACCAAACAATTTTATTACTGTCCACTCTCATGCCTGTTAAAAATGGTGCAGGTCTTCTAACAAATGTACCGCAGGTCTTAGGTCAACTAGTTTCAGCCAATAGGGCACACTGCCCTGGCTTTCTTCAGGACCTTACTTATATATTAGCTACAGCAACACACAAAACAATACATGTAAAAAAAGAAAATAAAATCAACAACACAGTGTTCACTTCTGTGAATACCACAAATACCTCTAAACAGGATGGAGGATTTCCACACCTAGAGAGGAAAAAACATAATAGTGACTTATAATTAATCATAAATTCAGTAACACCCCCCATCATACTGACCAGGCCACGCCCCTTGCCTGTCACTCCTAGATCTAGCGGGCAGGTCACCCCCACAGCCTGGCAGCCTTTCATTCCTCACCCAGGCCATCTCCGTAAAATGCCTCTTCAGCAAGGAGCATTTATTAAACTCCTGCTGGAATTAAACCCCTTGCCGCAGCGCGCCAGACGGCTGCCTGCCCGCGATCCGCGTCATTAGTTAACATAATTTAGGATGTAAGGGCTGGGAGTTAAAAGCAATCCCCTGTAAGTGTTTGTCAATCACACTTCCGGTGACTGATATTACCGCAGACAATCGCAGTGTTTAAAGTAAACATGTCAAGGCTCCCAAAACTTGTGATGGAAGATGGTGGCCACGTAAGGACGCGGAGCACAGTGACTGAAGCCATTTGTATGTGAGGCCAGTGCCCCCGGGGTGCTGCCGGCGTCTGGGTAGAGTCAGTCATCTGTCTGGGCAGTTCAGTGCCTGTCAGAGCTTCTAGGGTTAGTTGGAGTCAGTTATATGTCAGGGCAGTGCCCCTAGAGAGCTGCCAGTGTCAGATTGGAGACAGTCCTTTTTCAGGACAGTTCAGTGTCTTTCAAAGCTGCCATGGTTAGTTGGAGTCAGTCGTATGTGAGGGCAGCCCATGAGAGCTGCCGGTACCGGGGTAGAGTCAGTTATTTGTCAGGACAGTTCAGTGCCTGTCAGAGCTTCTAGGGCTCGTTGAAGACAGTCACATGTCAGTCCATCACCCCTGGAGAGCTGCCAGTGTTGAGGTAGATTCAGTCATCTGTCAGAGCAGTTAAGTGCCTGTCAGAGGCTCTAGGGCTAGTTGGAGTCAGTCACATGTTAGTCCATCACTCCTGGAGAGCTATCGGTGTTGAGGTAGAGTCAGTCATCTGTCAAGGTAGTTCAGTGCCTGTCAAAGCTTCTAGGGCTAGTGGAGTCAGTCACATGTTCGTCCATCACTCCTGGAGAGCTACCTGTGCTGAGGTAGAGTCAGTCATTTGTCCAGACAGTTCAGTGCCTGTCAGAGCTTCTAGGGCTAGTTGGAGTCAGCCACGCCAGTCCATCACTCCTGGAGAGCTGCCGGTGTTGAGGTAGAGTCAGTCATCTGTCAAGGCAGTTCAGTGCCTGTCAGAGCTTCTAGGGCTCGTTGGAGTCAGTCACATATTCGTCAATCACTCCTGGAGAGCTACCTGTGCTGAGGTAGAGTCAGTCATTTGTCCAGACAGTTCAGTACCTATCAGAGTTTCTAGGGCTAGTTGGAGTCAGCCACATCAGGCAATCACTCCTGGAGAGCTACCGGTGTTGAGGTAGAGTCAGTCATCTGTCAAGGCAGTTCAGTGCCTGTCAGAGCTTCTAGGGCTCGTTGGAGTCAGTCACATATTCGTCAATCACTCCTGGAGAGCTACCGGTGCTGAGGTAGAGTCGGTCATTTGTCCAGACAGTTAATTGTTTTTCATAGCTGCCCTGGTTAGTTGGAGTCAGTCATATGTCAGTCCTTCACACCTTGACAGTGGTTGCGGTGCACAACACTAAAACTACTTAAAATGTGCTATGAAGGAACTTGCACTGATGCACATGTTTTATTTGAAGAAAAAAACGCATTCTCACTGGTCTCATCATAGTGGATTTTTAGAAATTATTTTTAGCCATGCTTCATAGCAGCCGCACTGTTGTACAGCATGGCTGTAGAATTATTAATTGGATTTTATGGAAATTTAGCTATAAGCACCACAACAGAAAAACAATCCCAGAGCAGCCTGAGGGATCCTAACCATTCTGCTAGATCTGTTTGGTGCTGCTGGATACACGGAGCTCGGTGATAGGCCGCTTCTAAACACAGTACCAAAATCTCGAAAATGTGAAGGTTGCGGGCTTTGGAGAGACTGTGGCTTAAGGGCTTGAGTGATCACCAAGCCCCATGCATGGAATAACACAAACCCATTCAAAGCATTGGCAGAAGCCGCCATTTTTCCTGTTCTGCATCATACTTTGTAAAATCTATTTGGAATCATAAGTGTTGGGCATTTGTACTCTGTGGGTTCTCTTTTTCACTATCCTGACTTTGTAACTTCATGCATAAGTCAGACTCCATCTCTAAATGAACATTGTCCTGCAGTAAGTGTGATGACTTAAGATGTATGTGGCATCTGAAACCGCCTCCTCTGCGTAAGTATTGATGGCTCGGCTGCGGCTACCAATGGAGAGTCAAGAAAACTAAGGCCAAAGGGACCACTATTTGGAAGAAACAGAAGTATCCCGTCTCCTGGGCCACTAGGAGAACAAACAGACAGTTCTGCCTCTGAACCCATCTAGTGTTCCTTGCAAACCTAACACCTGCAGAAAATCAAACACTGGCAAAACCTGTAAGTCTCACCTTTTGGCTTTTCTAATACCGCCTTATTGATTTTGGCAATGCTTTTTGCCAATGCAGTTAAGAATCAGCAAAAAGAAAGAAAAAAAAGCTTGTTTGTGGATGCTGCACAGCATCACCAAAATAAAAAAGGTTGATTTGTTAGTGCGCATGCGTCATCGCCCATGTGTGCTTGTCAATTGTAATGTTACGTCAACGAAGCCTGATGACGTACGCACGCACCCATCAATGCCTTTATGTGTGCTTTGGAATCAGGCAGGTGTTGATCCAGATCATATAATTAGGGTTCCCGGTTTTATGATATTTATTTTTTGGCCATTACCATCTATATTTATCCATATTTATTTTTTGGCCATTTTATCTGTATTTATCCATATTTATTTTGTGGTTTGCATATAAATGAAGTTGTAAAACTGTACATTTCCATATCTATTTAACTGATAGACGTGCACTCATACTTTGATGTCTGTCATCTTTTAGCTATTTAAGTTGCCAAATATTACATAAGAGTACATCCCCTGGTAAATACTTGCCTTATATCATAAACTAGCAGCCCGTCCCGACCTTGTCCGGGAGCAATCAGGCTTCCCCGCGCCCCGCCCGCCCCGACATTGTCAAGCAGCCTGGGCCCCCGCCCGCCCCGTCCCCCGCCTGCCCCGACCCCCGCCTGCCCGGAGCCTTACCTCAGCCGGCGCTCCTCATTTCACCGCACATTGTGCAGCAGCCCGGCCCCCCGCCCGCCCCGACATTGTCAAGCAGCCAGGGCCCCCGCCCGACCCGTCCCCCGCCTGCCCCGACCCCCGCCTGCCCCGACTTCCGCCTGCCCGGAGCCTTACCTCAGCCGCCGCTCCTCCCCCGCGCTCCTCATTTCACCGCTCCGCCGCTCCTCGCCGCTTACCGCTCCTCCCGCCTGTCCGCCGGTCCTCACCGCCATTCCGTCGTTCGTCACCGCTCCTCCCCCACGCCATGTCCGCCGCTCCTCCTCGCGTTCCTGGACGCCGCTCCTCCCCGCGCTCCTGATGTCAGCACGCACGTCGCGGCCGGCGCTACTTCCAAGGGACAACTTTTTTTTTTAATCGTAAATATTTTAAAGAACGTATATTTTATTTTTTTATATAGCCTATGTCCATCTGCAGACCCTGACAATTACAACGATGTATCGGGTGTTTGGATTGGTGCTGTGGTTCCTGAGTTTACCCGCCTCAAAGGTTCAAAGTTCTCTCTTTATAATAGTAGTATAGATAGTATAGATGTATGTTGACATATGCCATTATTTAAAGAAATTCCATCCTATTTTTTTAATTTCCAATGCTGTCCATCTGCTCAGCTGCTGGCCTATAATTCATGTAAGACAGCACGGAGATTCACTAAAAAGAAGCACAATTTTCTGGATTTTTCTACTTTTAAAAATAAATGCAGACAGAAAACACATTGGGGCAGATTTACGACTTCTGGCGCATCTCTGCTAATCAGCAGAGATGCGCCAGAAGAGTTGCAATGCATCTGCCCACCTGTGCGCCACCACTGAGGCGCCGCATTTACAATGCGGCGCACGTGGCGCTCGGATGGGCAGATGCGTGACACATCCCCCATCGGAAAGGCGGCGCATTGCTGGAGTTGCGTCGCTAGCACGACACAGCTCCAGCAAGGCTCGGTAGTGCCCTATCCCTAACATGCTGCGTCAATCCTTACGCCTGCTTCAAGCAGGCGCAGGGTTTTGACGCAGCATGGCCTTAAAAGTGACTGAGTGAAATCTTGTATATTTCACTCAGTCACTTTTAAAAGGCGCCAGGACACCCTCCCCCCCCCTGAGCTGGAACACCTACATGTGGCGCAGGGCTTTAAATACCCCACAGAATGGCGCTGGCTTTGCGCCGCCCCTGCGTCACAAAAGTGACGCAATGGCGGTGTAAAAGAGGCGCAAGGGGCTTGTAAATCTGCCCCAATGTTTTCTGTCTGTATTTATCTGTAAAAATCTGTAAAAACGGAAAACAGGGAGCCTTACATATAATATATGATTAAGAGTTATGATATTTAATATTCGGACAACTTAAATTGTTATTATTTTTCTAATGTGATAAAATATTCCAATTTAAAAAAAGCTTTGTGATTTCTCTGTAGGCGAGTCCGTGTTTATATTCATAATTTCTCGGCCCGTTCGACCGTGTTCTCTGCTCCCTCTTCCCACAGGGACCCTCTAGAGTAAGGATAAGCATGTAACCTGCAGGCACTTCTCTTAATGAGGTTAGGCCGCATACAGATATCGCCACTTTCCATACGTTAATCAGAGCACGCGTCGCCTTTCTTACCACGAGCCCTGTTGCTGCCGTCCGACAGGATAGATCACGCGGCCCAGCGCCTTTTGTAACCTGACAGTGAAAAATGAAGATGTCGGCATCCGGGGACCGTCTGCAATCCGCGAGCTTCCTTCTAATTAATGAAAACATAAGCGCCAAAATAATAACGGGACCTGCTCTTCAGGCAGAAACTGATTATAGCCTGGGTGTAACAAAAGGGAAAAAATTGGCAGGTCCTTGCTTAAGGAAAGAGATAATGAGCCGAGATTTCATTTTTTCTGCACAGAGGCAGGGGACATTGAGTATATGTTCAGACTCGCTTCCAGATCTGTCCTTTAGCCCACTGAGCGGATGGGTGCTTCCCCCTCCAGCAGTTGGGGGTCAGATTGGTAAGGCGGGCAATGGGAAATGAGCCAGTGTCTGAGTTGCCGCTGTACTAGGGTAACCAGTTTTTGAGAAGCAAAATACGGGACAGGGCAAACATAAACGTAGTACTAAGGGCCCGATTCACAGAACTAATTTACGACAAAATCCTACACCTACTACTTTTGGTATTCACAGAAGGCATTTAGTAGTCTTAAATTAGGATTTTGTCTTAAATTAGGATTCTGTCCTAAATTAGGATTTTGTCTTAAATTAGGATTTTGTCCTAAATTAGAATTTTGTCTTCATTTAGGATTTTGTCCTAAATTAGGATGTTGTCTTAAATTAGGATTTTGTCCTAAATTGGGATTTTGGCTTAAATTAAGATTTTGTCTTAAATTGAAATTAAGTTTAATTTAAGCTTGTCTTAAATTTAATTTAAGACACAATCCTAATTTAAGACAAAATCCTAATTTAGGACAAAATCCCAATTTAGGACAAAATCCTAATTTAAGGCAAAATCCTAATTTAAGACTACTAAATGCCTTCTGTGAATACCAAAAGTAGTAAGTTTAGGATGTTGTCATAAGTTAGTTCTGTGAATCGGCCCCTAAAGCCCACTCTTAGCA